>NC_133854.1:4459698-5063627 GCF_047830755.1 Zonotrichia albicollis
TTGGTTTGATAGAGCCAAGTGGCTCCTGCAATCTGCCAGCCAGAAGATGGGCAGGTCAGTTTTACTTCCAGGGAAAAGGGCCGTAGGTTGTGTTTGGGGACCTGTGGCTGGCAGTGGCCGGCTGGCTCCTGAAAATCCACGATATGCAGGATGGTTCCCAGATGAAAGGTGACAGCAGGGCCGAGTAGGGCTGTTTTGACAGAGTCAAGTGGCTCCTGCAATCTGCCAGCCAGAAGATGGGCAGGTCAGTTTTACTTCCAGGGAAAAGGGCCGTGGTATGGTTTTCTAGGGCCTGTGGCTGGGAACGGCCGCCTGGCTTCTTAAAATCCACGCCGCGCAGGATGGTTCCCAGACCCAAGTTGGAACCACTTTCAAGTCGGGCTGGTTTGATAGAGTCATGTGGCTCCTACAATCTGCCAGCCAGAAGATGGGCAGGTCAGTTTTACTTCGAGGAAAAAGGGCCGTAGTTTGTGTTTGGGGGCCTGTGGCTGGGAGTGGCTGGCTGGCTCCTAAAAATCCACGATACGCAGGATGGTTCCCAGATGAAAGGTGGCACCAGTGCCGAGTCGGGCTGTTTTGATAGAGCCAAGGTGGCTCCTGCAATCTGCCAGCCAGAAGATGGGCAGGTCAGTTTTACTTCCAGGGAAGAGGGCCGGTAGTTTGTGTTTGGGGGCCTGAGGCTGGGAGTGGCCGGCTGGCGGCTTAAAATCCACGCCGCGCAGGATGGTTCCCAGACCCAAGTTGGAACCACTGCCAAGTCGGACTGGTTTGATAGAGCCAAGTGGCTCCTGCAATCTGCCTGCCAGAAGATGGGCAGGTCAGTTTTCCTTCCAGGGAAAAGGGCCGTAGTTTGTGTTTGGGGGCCTGTGGCTGGGAGTGGCCGGCTGGCTCCTGAAAATCCACATTACGCAGGATGGTTCCCAAATGAAAAATGGCACCAGTGCCAAGTTAAGCTGGTTTGATAGTACCAAGTGGCTCCTGCAATCCGCCAGCCAGAAGACGGGCAGGTCTGTTTTACTTACAGGGAAAGGGCCATAGATTTTCTTTGGGGGCCTGTGGCTGGCAGTGGCCGTCTGGCTCCTGAAAATCCACGATACGCAGGATGGTTCCCACATGAAAGTTGGCACCAGTGCCGAGTCGGGCTGGTTTGACAGTCCCAAGTGTCTCCTACAATCTGCCAGCCAGAAGCGGGGTGGGTGAGTTTTTTTTGCCAGGGTAATGGGTCGTGGTTTGTTTTTGGGGGTCTGTGGCCTGTAATGGCCCGCTGGCTCCTTAAAATCCACACCGCGCAGGATGATTCCCTGACACAAGGGCGCACCATTGCCGAGTCTTGTTGGTTTGATAGAGCCAAGTGGCTCCTGCAATCTGCCAGCCAGAAGATGGGCAGGTCAGTTTTACTTCCACGGAAAAAGTGCCGTAGTTTGTGTTTGGGGGCCTGTGGCTGGGAGTGGCCGGCTGGCTCCTGAAAATCCACGATACGCAGGATGGCTCCCAAATGAAAAATTGCACCAGTGCCAAGTCGGGCTGGTTTTATAGTACCAAGTGGCTCCTGCAATCTGCCAGCCAGAAGATGGGCAGATCAGTTTTACTTCCAGGGAAAAGTGCCATAGTTTCTGTTTGGGTGCCGGTGGTTGGCAGTAGCCGGCTTGCTCCTGAAAATCCACGATACGCAGGATGGTTCCCAGATGAAAGGTGGCCCCAGTTCCGAGCCGGGCTGGTGTGATAGAGCCATTTGGCTCGTGCAATCTGCCAGCCAGAAGCGGGGTGGGTGAGTTTTGTTTGCCAGGGAAAAAGCCCGTGGTTTTTTTCCGGGCCTGTGGCCTGGAATGGCCGGCTGGTTCCTTAAAATCCAAGCCGCGCAGGATGGTTCCCAGATGAAAGGTGGCACCAGTGCCGTGTCTGGCTGTTTTGATAGAGCCAAGTGGCTCCTGCAATCTGACAGCCAGAAGGCGGGCCGCTTAAATTTTCTTCCAGGGAAATGGGCCGTGGTATGTGTTTAGGGGCCTGCGGCTGGGAGTGGCCGGCTGGCTCCTGAAAATCCACGATACGCATCATGGTTCCCAGATGAATGGTGGCACCAGTGCCGAGTCGGGCTGGTTTGAGAGAGCCAAGTGGCTCCTGCAATCTGCCAGCCAGAAGATGGGAAGGTCAGTTTTACTTCCAGGGAAAAGGGCCGTAGTTTGTATTTGGGGGCCTGTGGCTGGGAGTGGCCGGCTGGCTCCTGAAAATCCCCGATACACAGGATGGTTCGCAGATGAAAGGTGGCACCAGTGCCGAGTTGGGCTGGTTTGATAGAGCCATGTGGCTCCTGCAATCTGCCAGCCAGAAGCGGGGCGGGTCAGTTTTTTTTTCCTGAGAAAAGGGCTCTGGTATACGTTTGGGGGCCTGTGGATGAGTGTGGCCGGCTGCCTCCTGAAAATCCACGATACGCAGGATGATTCCCAGACCTAAGGTGGCACACTGCCAAGTCGGACAGGTATGATAGTACAAAGTGTCTTCTGCAATCTACCATTCAGAAGCCAGGCAGCTGAGTTTTGTTTGCCAGGGAAATGGGCCTTGGTTTGTTTTCGAGGGACTGTGGCTGGGAGTGGCAGGATGGCTCCTTAAAATCCACGCCGCGCAGGATGGTTCCCAGACCCAAGGTGGCACCAGTGCCGAGTTGGGCTGGTTTGATAGAGCCAAGTGTCTCCTGCAATCTGCCACCAGAAACGGGGCGGCTGAGTTTTGTTTGCGAGGGAAAAGGGCCGTGGTTTGTGTTGGGGGCCTGTGGCTGGGAATGGCCGGCTGGCTCCTGAAAATCCACGATATGCAGGATGGTTCCCAGATTAAAGGTGGCACCAGTGCCAAGTTAGGCTGGTTTGATAGAGGCAAGTGGCTCCTGGAATCTGCCAGCCGGAAACGGGGTGGGTGAGGTTTGTTTGCCAAGGAAAAGTGCTGTGGTTTGTGTTGGGGGCCTGTGGCTGGGAATGGCCGGCTGGCTCCTGAAAATCCACGATACATAGGATGGTTCCCAGATTAAAGGTGGCACCACTGCCAAGTCAGGCTGGTTTGATAGAGCCAAGTGGCTCCTGCAATCTGCCAGCCAGAAGATGGGCAGGTCAGTTTTGATTCCAGGGAAAAGGGCCGTGGTATGTGTTTGGGGGCCTGTGGCTGGGAGTGGCCGCCTGGCTCCTGAAAATCCACTTTACGCTGGATGATTCCCAGACCGAATTTGGCACCACTGTTAAGTCGAGCTGGTTTGATAGAGCCATGTGCCTCCTGCAATCTGCCAGCCAGAAGCGGGGTGGGTGAGTTTTGTTTGCCTGGGAAAAGGGCCGTAGTTTGTGTTTGGGGGCCTGTGGCTTGGAGTGGCTGGGTGGCTCCTGAAAATCCACGATACGCAGGATGATTCCCAGACCAAAGGGGCACCAGTGCCGAGTCGGGATGGTTTGATAGAGCCAAGTGGCTCCTGCAATCTGCCAGCCAGGAGCGGGGCGGGTCAGTTTTGTTTGCCAGGGAAAAGGGATGTCGTTTCTGTTGGGGGCCTGTGGCTGGGAGTGGCCGGCTGGCTCCTGAAAATCCACGATACATAGGATGGTTCCCAGACCCAAATCGGTACCAGTGCCAAGTCGGGCTGGTTTGATAGAGCCAAGTGGCTCCTGCAATCTGCCAGCCAGAAGATGGACAGGTCAGTTTTACTTCCAGGGAAAAGGGCCGTAGTTTGTGTTTGGGCGCCTGTTGCTGGGAGTTGCCGGCTGGCTCCTGAAAATCCACGATACGCAGGATGGTTCCTAGATGAAAGGTGGCACCAGTGCCAAGCCGGCTGGTTTGAAAGGGCCAAGTGTCTCCTGCAATCTGCCAGCCAGGAGCGGGGTGGGTGAGTTTTGTTTGGCAGGGAAAAGGCCCACAGTTTGTGTTTGGGGGTCTCTGGCTGGGAGTGGCCAGCTGGCTCCTGAAAATCCACGATACGCAGGACGATTCCCAGACCAAAGGGGCACCAGTCCCGAGTCGTTCTGGTTTGATAGAGCCAAGTGGCTCCTGCAATCTGCCACCCAGAAGATGGGCAGGTCAGTTTTCCTTCCAGGGAAAAGGGCCGTAGATTTTGTTTGGGCTCCTGTGGCTGGGAGTGGCCTACTGGCTCCTGAAAATCCACGATACGCAGGATGGTTTCCAGACCCAAGGGGCCCCAGTGCCAAATCGGGCTGGTTTGATAGAGCCAAGTGGCTCCTGCAATCTGACAGCCAGAAGATGGGCAGGTCTGTTTTACTTCCAGGGAAAAGGGCCGTAGGTTGTGTTTGGGGGCCTGTGTCGGGGAATAGCCGGCTGGCTCCTGAAAATCCACGCCGCGCATGATGGTTCCCAGACCCAAGGTGGCACCGGTGCCGAGTCGGGCTGGTTTGATAGAGCCAAGTGGCTCCTGCAATCTGCCAGCCAGAAGCGGGGTGGGTCTGTTTTGTTTGCCAAGGTAAAGAGCCGTGGTTTGTTTTCAGGGCCTGTGGCTGGGAGTGGCCGGCTGGCTCCTGAAAATCCACGCCACGCAGGATGGTTCCGAGACCCAAGGGGGCACCAGTGCCGAGTCGGGCTGGTTTGATAGAGCCAAGTGGCTCCTGCAATCTGCCAGCCAGAAGATGGGCAGATCAGTTTTACTTCCAGTGAAAAGGGCCGTAGGTTGTGTTTGGGGGCCTGTGGCTGGGAGTGGCCGGCTGGCTCCTGAAAATCCCCAATACACAGGATGGTTCCCAGATGAAAGGTGGCACCAGTGCTGAGTCGGGCTGGTTTGATAGAGCCAACTGGCTCCTGCAATCTGCCATCCATAAGCGGGGTGGGTGTGTTTTGTTTGCCAGGGAAAAGGGCCGTGCTTTTTTTTTGGGGGCCTCTGGCTGGGAATGGCCGGCTGGCTCCTGAAAATCCACGCCGCGCAGGATGGTTCCCAGACCCAAGGTGGCACCAGTGCCGAGTCGGGCTGGTTTGATAGAGCCATGTGGCTCCTGCAATCTGACAGCCAGAAGATGGGCATGTCTGTTTTACTTCCAGGGAAAAGGGCCGTAGTTTTTGTTTGGGGGCCTGTGGCTGGGAGCTCCCGGCTGGCTCCTGAAAATCCACGCCGCGCATGATGGTTCCCAGACCCAAGGTGGCACCAGTGCCGAGTTGGGCTGGTGTGATAGAGCCATGTGGCTCCTGCAATCTGTCAGCCAGAAGCTGGGTCGCTGAGTTTTGTTTGGCAGGGAAAAAGGCCGTGGTTTTATTTCCGGGGCCTGTGGCCTTGAATGGCCGGCTGGTTCCTTAAAATCCACGCCGCGCAGGATGGTTCCCAGATGAAAGGTGGCACCAGTGCCGAGTCGGGCTGGTTTGATAGTACCGCGTGGCTCCTGCAATCTGCCAGCCAGAAGATGGGCAGGTCAGTTTTGATTCCAGGGAAAAGGGCCGTAGTTTGTTTTTGGGGACCTGTGGCTGGGAGTGGCCGGCTGGCTCCTGAAAATCCACGATACGCAGGATGGTTCCCAGATGAAAGGTGGCACCAGTGCCAAGTCGGGCTGGTTTGATAGTACCGAGTGGCTCCTGCAATCTGCCAGCCAGAAGGCGGGCCGCTAAGATTTTCTTCCAGGGAAAATGGCCGTGGTATGTGTTTGGGGCCCTGTGGCTGAGAGTGGCTGGCTGGCTCCTGAAAATCCACGACACGCAGGATGGTTCGCAGATGAAAGGTGGCACCAGTGCCGAGTTGGGCTGGTTTGATAGAGCTAAGTGGCTCCTGCAATCTGCCAGCCAGTAGATGGACAGGTCAGTTTTACTTCCAGGGAAAAGGGCCGGTAGTTTGTGTTTGGGGGCCTGAGGCTGGGAGTGGCCGGCTGGCTCCTGAAAATGCACGATACTCAGGATGATTGCCAGACCCAAGTTGGCACCACTGCCAAGTCGGGCTGGTTTGATAGAGCCATGTGGCTCCTGCAATCTGCCAGCCAGAAGATGGGCAGGTCAGTTTTACTTCCAGGGAAAAGGGCCGTAGGTTGTGTTTGGGGGCCTGTGGCTGGGAGTGGCCGGCTGGCTCCTGAAAATCCTCGATACGCAGGGTGGTTCCCAGACCCAAGGGGGCACCAGTGCCAAATCGGGCTGGTTTGATAGAGCCAAGTGGCTCCTGCATTCTGCCAGCCAGAAGATGGACAGGTCAGTTTTACTTCCAGGGAAAAGGACCGTAGCTTTTTTTTGGGCGCCTGTGGCTCGGAATGGCCTGCTGGCTCCTGAAAATCCACGATATGCAGGATGGTTCCCAGATTAAAGGTGGCACCAGTGCCGAGTTGGGCTGGTTTGATAGAGCCATGTGGCTCCTGCAATCTGCCAGCCAGAAGCGGGGTGGGTGAGTTTTGTTTGGCAGGGAAAAGGCCCACAGTTTTTTGTTTGGGGGCCTCTGGCTGGGAGTGGCCTGCTGGCTCCTGAAAATCCACGATACGCAGGATGGTTCCCAGATGAAAGGTGGCACCAGTGCCGAGTCGGGCTGGTTTGATAGAGCCATGTGGCTCCTGCAATCTGCCAGCCAGAAGATGGGCAGGTCAGTTTTCCTTCCACGGTAAAGGGCCGTAGATTTTGTTTGGGGTCCTGTGGCTGGGAGTGGCCTACTGGCTCCTGAAAATCCACGATACGCAGGATGGTTTCCAGACCCAAGGGACCCCAGTGCCAAATCGGGCTGGTTTGATAGAGCCAAGTGGCTCCTGCAATCTGCCAGCCAGAAGCGGGGTGGGTCTGTTTTACTTCCAGGGAAAAGGGCCGTAGTTTGTGTTTGGGGGCCTGTGTCAGGGAATAGCCGGCTGGCTCCTGAAAATCCACGCCGCGGAGGATGGTTTCCAGATGAATGGTGGCAGCAATACTATGTCGTGTATTACCATGTGACTCCTGCAATCTGCCATCCAGAAGCGGGGCAGCTGAGTTTTTTTTCAGGGAAAAGGGCCGTCGTTTGTGTTTGGGGTACTGTAGCTGGTAGGGGCTGCTGGCTCCTGAAAATCCACGAGACGCAGGATGGTTTCCAGACCCGCGCTGGCTCCAGTGCAATGTCGGCCTGATTTGACTGCGTCAAATATCCCCTGCGTTGCTCAGTTCAATAGTCTTGTTTCCTAATGTTCTCACAGAAGACTGTTAAAATTTGTCTATTTTTCTGGATTTGTTTTGTTCTTTTTTCTCTACCTTCTACTTCTCTCCACTGTCTGAGAACTTTGACCATTATGTAAGTTGACCTAATGTAAAATTCTCGTAGTAAAGTAAGAGAAGCCAGTAAAGAAAGGCAAATTTGTTAATTGCAGGTGGAAAGAGGGAGGCCAACGAAAGAAAACAAAGGAACAATAATAATGAAATGCTCCCCTGTCTTCTGTGAAAAGTAGAGGCGCAGACAAGAAAGAGCAAGTGCAAAATTCTCACTAGAGAAACGCACTTTATCTGAATAAAGTAATTTCCGGTGCATTTCTTGCGTTTTTCTCATGCCAAACATATTAATCATTGAAGGTGTCCCTTTCCTCTTTCTGGAATACAGCTAGGAAGATGGCTGTGTCATTGCTGACAAGCTGCTATTCTCAGAGGTGTCCAGCTGAAAGTCCTAGATCAATGGATTTCCTCTGTCACTTTGATATGGCATGACTTACAGTTTCAGCAACTGAACTTGCCAGCCTTACAATTCTTTGCCCCTTGAATGGTCAGATAGGCTCCTTGGCAACTGGCATTTGTAAGGACACGAAACTATGCAGAATTTGTACCATGAGATGATGCCAAATGAGTCACGCCGGTAGATTAACTAGGACATGCAAGGCATGAGAGCACAAGAAGAGAGTACACAAGAAGACAGTACAATCTCCTTTTTTCTGAAACACTGTAGAGATCAAATTGAACACAAATCCTCCGGGGCTAGTTCTTGCAAAAGCCTAGGAGTTCTTTTTGTGTTCACACGCCTGGAATATTTAGCTTTGGATCACAGCAGAATGCAGATGACAAAACGAGGCCTTTTAAGTCACATCCAGTATGAAGCAGCATGAAAGAAGAAAGCAGCTGAGAGTGCCAACCCTGCTAGGTAATCTCAGTATTGGTCTTGACATTAGCAGAAATTTGAAATGAGTCTCTGAAAATGACAAAGGAGGCTGAAGAAAAGGGAGCGATGACTCCTCTTGCATAGTGTTTCCTAACAGGGATCTTCAAAATGGAAAGATTGTATCATCCTTTCAACTGAAGGAAGGTATGAAAACAACAGGAAGGAAACGGCATCACATGCTAGAAAGACTAGGAAAGAAGTACACTGGGCAGTGTACTTCTAGACAGAAAGGCCACTGATGGAAAACCAACTAAACTGGCACCAATGCAGCAGCATTGTACTAAAGCCAGAAATGTCCAGCGCTTCACTCTCTGCCGTTCCATTCAGATGCACACAGCAGCTCTGCAACAGTCCTACTGATCATCTCCTTGGCGAACTTGGAGTTGAGGGTCCGTGGTGAAGCAGAGTCCCCAGCAAGATGCAAAGGAGAGCTGCTTTCTTGCAACTTTGCCTTTATCAGTTCCATAGCTTTAAGCCATAACAAACACCATTCAACCAACCACCATACACCAGGCTTTGAACACACGACCGTTCTAAAACTTGTTGATCTACCTCTAATTCAGCTGCCTCACCTTCCCACAGTCCTTTTCTACTTAGCCAATGGAATGGGCCTCAGCCCAAGGCCTTCCTTTTGTGAGCTTCTAGCTAGATGCAGCAGCAAGCCACTACTTTCTTCTGTGCCAAGACTTCAGGTAGACGATTTGCATCTGCCCTTCCAGTGAAACCTAACGGGGAGAGAAAAGCCTCTCACAGATGTTCAGTCATTCCATTAGCTACACAGGCCAAATCAAAAGAAAAGCCAGCTATGGGTTTGTGTACTTGCTCCTACACAACACCTGCTGCCCTCTGACAATCAACTAGCAGAGAACCAGCAAAACTGAGACTTGAGGCAAACAACCCTTTGAAGGGAATAATGATGTCAGCAATTAAGACAACACATTTCCAGGCCACTGAGATGCTTGAAATGTCAGCAAAGGCTGGAGACCAAAGGCTGAACTAATAGGGAAAGGGTAAAAGAATCCCAAGAAAAACATGACCGAAGGTTAAAACAATTCCAAGAAAAACATAGGCAACTGACCTGTTGAAGCCTTCAGGAAATCAGTGGCCGCTGATTTACATAGGCCATTCAAGTTAGTTGACCCGTGCACCTTCCACCCCTTTTTCACCTTTCGGCACCATAGGGTGAATTGTGAGCATGAAATCACAATTCCTTGGATTCTCTTCTTAACTTGACGAGAAAAATTCAGCAACTGAAGTACCTGTTACTGATGTGATACCCAGGAACACCGAGTTGACACATTTCATTTTGTTCAAACACAGCTAGCAAATCTAAGGGCACAAGGCTGGCTTCTTTTCATGACAATTTTTCTGTTTTACAACCTGCTCTGATCCTGGTGAAACTTTTTCATTAGCTTCTCTCTAAAAGCAAAATGTCCAGTTCACTGTCCCATCCTACTGCTGCAAGTAAACCATTTGCATTGCCAAGACCAAAAACGGAATTGGAAGGTAC
Source organism: Zonotrichia albicollis (assembly GCF_047830755.1). Classification (NCBI taxonomy): domain Eukaryota; kingdom Metazoa; phylum Chordata; class Aves; order Passeriformes; family Passerellidae; genus Zonotrichia; species Zonotrichia albicollis. Next base: position 4,469,250 of record NC_133854.1, read on the forward strand.
AGAGACGCCCGGAGCTATGAGCAGATACGGGGCACATTTCGGTAGAAGCCGCCGTCTGCAGTGCACTGTGACCAGCACAATCGCCTTTGCGCGAAGAAGCCGCTTCTTCGCCTCTGGAAGCCGGAGAGAGCGGCTACCTCTGAAAGCTGAAGAATGAAGCAGCAAAACACTGGGATAGTGTGCACAGATGCACACTGATCCAAAACACTACCTTACTACTCTCAAACTTTTCCAAACACATGAACATTCGATTGGAAGGTCTTTGGACAACTTTCTTTTTCTTCTTGCATAATAAACTTCTGCAGACTTCTCTGCAAAATGTAAAATCCGATGGGAGATGTTTTCTATGCTGGCACAGTATTTCCTTGCCAGACATGGTGGAAAAGATTTTTGCAATGATGTAGACCACAAAAGACGCTAAAGAGGAAGGTACGCAGCTCCCCGGAGCTATGCCCCGGTCCCGGGCACATTTCGGCAGATGCCGTCGCACTGGAGTGCGCTGTGACCGGCACAATCGCCTTTGCGCGAAGAAGCCGATTCTTCGCCTCCGGGAGCCGGAGAGAGCGGCTGCTTTCAAAAGGTGAAGAATGAAGCTGCACAACACTGGGATAGTGTGCGCATCATGCAAACTGATAGAAAACACTACCTTACCACTCTCCTACCTTTTCCAAACACATGAACATTCGATTGGAAGGTGTTTTGGAAAACTTTCTTTTTCTTCTTGCATAAACTTCTGCAGAGCTCTCTGCAACATGTAAATCACGATGGGAGATGTTTTCTGTGCTGGCACAGTTTCTCCATGCCAGACATAGTGGAAAAGCTTTTTGCAGTGATGTAGACCACAAAAGACGCTAAAGTCGAAATAAGGAGTTCCCCGGAGCTAAGCGTCGGTCCCAGGCACATTTCGGAAGAAGCCGCTGCACTGCAGTGCACTGTGACCGGCACAATCGCCTTTGAGCGAAGAAGCCGCTTCCTTGCCTCCCCGAGGCGGAGAGAGCGGCTGCTTTCAAAAGGTGAAGAATGAAGCTGCACAACACTGGGATAGTGTGCGCAGCTTGAAAACTGATAAAAAACACTACCTTACCACTCTCCTACCTTTTCCAAACACATGAACATTCGATTGGAAGGTGTTTTGGAAAACGTTCTTTTTCTTCCTGCATAAACTTCTGCAGAACTCTCTGAAACATGTAAAAAACACGGGAGATGTTTTCTGTGAGGCACAGTTTCTCATTACCAGACATAGTGGAAAAGCGTTTTGCAGTGATGTAGACCACAAAAGTCCCGAAAGAGGAAGGTACGGATGTCCCCGGAGGTGAGCGCCGGTCCGGGGCGCCGCTTCGCCTCCGACAGCCGGAGAGAGCGGCTGCTTCGGAAAGGTGAAGAATGAAGCTGCACAACACTGGGATAGTGTGCGCAGCTTGCAAACTGATAGAAAACAGTACCTTACCACTTTCCTACCTTTTCCAAACATATGAATATTCGGTTAGAAGGTGTTTTCAACAACTTTATTTTCTTCGTGCAAAACACTCAGCAGAGCTCTCTGCAACATGTAAAACACGATGGGAGATGTTTTCTGTGCTGGCACAGTTTCTACTTGCCAGACATAGTGGAAATGCTTTTCGTAGTGACGTAGAACACAAGAAACGCTAAAGTCGAAATACAGAGTTCCCCGGAGCTAAGCGCCGGTCCCGGGCACATTTCGGAAGAAGCCGCCGCACTGGAGTGCACTGTGACCGGCACAATCGCCTTTGCGCGAAGAAGCCGATTCTTCGCCTCCAGGAGCCGGAGAGAGCGGCTGCTTTCAAAAGGTGAAGAATGAAGCTGCACATCACTGGGATAGTGTGTGCAGCTTGCCAACTGATAAAAAACAGTACTATACCACTCCTACCATTTCCAAACACATGAACATTCGATTGGAAGGTGTTTTGGAAAACTTTCTTTTTCTTCGTGCAAAACACTCAGCAGAGCTCTCTGCAACATGTAAAACACCATGAGAGATGTTTTCTGTGAGGCACAGTTTCTCATTACCAGACATAGTGGAAAAGCGTTTTGCAGTGATGTAGACCACAAAAGACGCTACAGACGAAATATGGAGCTCCCCGGAGCTAAGCGCCGGGCCCGGGCACATTTCGGAAGAAGCCGCCGCACTGGAGTGCACTGTGACCGGCACAATCGCCTTTGAGCGAAGAAGCCGCATCTTCGTCTCCGGGAGCCAGAGAGAGCGGCTGCTTTCAAAAGGTGAAGAATGAAGCTACACAACACGGGGATAGTGTGCGCAGCTTGCAAACTGATAAAAAACAGTACCTTACCACTTTCCTACCTTTTCCAAACATATGAATATTGGGTTGGAAGGTGTTTTCAACAACTTTATTTTCTTCGTGCAAAACACTCAGCAGAGCTCTCTGAACCATGTAAAACATGATGGGAGATGTTTTCTGTGCAGGAACAGTTTCTACTTGCCAGACATAGTGGAAAAGCTTTTAGTAGTGATGTAGAACACAAGAGACGCTAAAGTCGAAATACAGAGTTCCCCGGAGCTAAGCGCCGGTCCCGGGCACATTTCGGAAGAAGCCGCCGCACTGGAGTGCACTGTGACCGGCACAATCGCCTTTGCGCAAAGAAGCCGCCTCTTCGTCTCCGGGGGCCGGAGTGAGCGGCTGCTTCGGAAAGGTGGGAATGAAGCTGCACAACACTGGGATAGTGTGCGCAGCTTGCAAACTGATAGAAAACAGTACATTACCACTTTCCTACCTTTTCCAAACATATGAATATTGAGTTGGAAGGAGTATCCAACAACTTTATTTTCTTCGTGCAAAACACGCAGCAGACCTCTCTGCAACATGTAAAACACCATGAGAGTTGTTTTCTGTGCTGGCACAGTTTCTCCATGCCAGACATAGTGGAAAGGATTTTTCCAATGATGTAGACCACAAAAGACGCTAAAGACGAAATATGGAGCTCCCCGGAGGTAAGCGCCGGTCCCGGGCACATTTCGGCCGAAGCCGCCGCACTGGAGTGCACTGTGACCGGCACAATCGCCATAGCGCGAAGAAGACGCTTCCTTGCCTCCGCGAGCCGGACAGAGCGGCTGCTTCGGAAAGGTGAAGAATGAAGCTACACAAGACTGGGATAGTGTGCGCAGCTTGCAAACTGATAGAAAACAGTACCTTACCACTTTCCTAACTTTTCCAAACATATGAATATTCGGTTAGAAGGTGTTTTCAACAACTTTATTTTCTTCGTGCAAAACACTCAGCAGAGCTCTGTGCAACATGTAAAACACGATGGGAGATGTTTTCTGTGCAGGCACCGTTTCTCCATGCCAGACAAGCGGAAAAGCTTTTTGCAGTGATGTAGACCACAAAAGTCCCGAAAGAAGCAGGTACGGATGTCCCCGGAGCTAAGCGCCAGTCCCGGGCGCATTTCGGAAGAAGCCGCCGCACTGGAGTGCACTGTGACCGGCACAATCGCCTTTGAGCGAAGAAGCCGATTCTTTGCCTCCCCGAGCGGGAGAGGGAGCAGCCGAGAGAGCGGCTGCTTTCAAAAGGTGAAGAATGAAGCTGCACATCACTGGGATAGTGTGTGCAGCTTGCCAACAGATAAAAAACAGTACCTTACCACTCCTACCTTTTCCAAACACATGAACATTCGATTGGAAGGTGTTTTGGAAAACTTTCTTTTTCTTCGTGCAAAACACTCAGCAGAGCTCTCTGCAACATGTAAAACACCATGAGAGATGTTTTCTGTGAGGCACAGTTTCTCATTACCAGACATAGTGGAAAGGCGTTTTGCAGTGATGTAGACCACAAAAGACGCTAAAGACGAAATATGGAGCTCCCCGGAGCTAAGCGCCGGTCCCGGGCACATTTCGGAAGAAGCCGCCGCACTGGAGTGCACTGTGACCGGCACAATCGCCTTTGAGCGAAGAAGCCGCATCTTCGTCTCCGGGAGCCAGAGAGAGCGGCTGCTTTCAAAAGGTGAAGAATGAAGCTACACAACACGGGGATAGTGTGCGCAGCTTGCAAACTGATAAAAAACAGTACCTTACCACTTTCCTACCTTTTCCAAACATATGAATATTGGGTTGGAAGGTGTTTTGGAAAACTCTCTTTTTCTTCTTGCATACACTTCTGCTTTTTTTTGGGGGGCCTGTGGCTGGGAATGGCCGGCTAGCTCCTGAAAATCCACGCCGCGCAGGATGGTTCCCAGACCCAAGGTGGCACCAGTGCCGAGTCGGGCTGGTTTGATAGAGCCATGTGGCTCCTGCAATCTGACAGCCAGAAGATGGGCAGGTCTGTTTTACTTCCAGGGAAAAGGGCCGTAGTTTTTGTTTGGGGGCCTGTGGCTGGGAGCTGCCGGCTGGCTCCTTAAAATCCACGCCGCGCATGATGGTTCCCAGACCCAAGGTGGCACCAGTGCCGAGTTGGGCTGGTGTGATAGAGCCATGTGGCTCCTGCAATCTGTCAGCCAGAAGCTGGGTCGCTGAGTTTTGTTTGGCAGGGAAAAAGGCCGTGGTTTTATTTCCGGGGCCTGTGGCCTTGAATGGCCGGCTGGTTCCTTAAAATCCACGCCGCGCAGGATGGTTCCCAGATGAAAGGTGGCACCAGTGCCGAGTCGGGCTGGTTTGATAGTACCGCGTGGCTCCTGCAATCTGCCAGCCAGATGATGGGCAGGTCTACTTTACTTCCAGGGAACAGGGCCGTAGTTTGTTTTTGGGGACCTGTGGCTGGCTGTGGCCGGCTGGCTCCTGAAAATCCACGATACGCAGGATGGTTCCCAGATGAAAGGTGGCACCAGTGCCAAGTCGGGCTGGTTTGATAGTACCGAGTGGCTCCTGCAATCTGCCAGCCAGAAGGCGGGCCGCTAAGATTTTCTTCCAGGGAAAACGGCCGTGGTATGTGTTTGGGGCCCTGTGGCTGAGAGTGGCTGGCTGGCTCCTGAAAATCCACGACACGCAGGATGGTTCGCAGATGAAAGGTGGCACCAGTGCCGAGTCGGGCTGGTTTGATAGAACCAAGTGGCTCCTGCAATCTGCCAGCCAGAAGCGGGGTGGGTGAGTTTTTTTTGCCAGGGTAAAGGGCCGTGGTTTGTTTTTGGGGGCCTGTGGCCTGTAATGTCCAGCTGGCTCCTGAAAATCCACATCGCGCTGGATGATTCCCTGACACAAGGGCGCACCATTGCCGAGTCGTGTTGGTTTGATAGAGCCAAGTGGCTCCTGCAATCTGCCAGCCAGAAGATGGGCAGGTCAGTTTTACTTCCAGGGAAAAGGGCCGTAGGTTGTGTTTGGGGACCTGTGGCTGGCAGTGGCCGGCTGGCTCCTGAAAATCCACGATATGCAGGATGGTTCCCAGATGAAAGGTGACAGCAGGGCCGAGTAGGGCTGTTTTGACAGAGCCAAGTGGCTCCTGCAATCTGCCAGCCAGAAGATGGGCAGGTCAGTTTTACTTCCAGGGAAAAGGGCCGTGGTATGTGTTTTCTGGGGCCTGTGGCTGGGAACGGCCGCCTGGCTTCTTAAAATCCACGCCGCGCAGGATGGTTCCCAGACCCAAGTTGGAACCACTTTCAAGTCGGGCTGGTTTGATAGAGTCATGTGGCTCCTACAATCTGCCAGCCAGAAGATGGGCAGGTCAGTTTTACTTCGAGGAAAAAGGGCCGTAGTTTGTGTTTGGGGGCCTGTGGCTGGGAGTGGCTGGCTGGCTCCTAAAAATCCACGATACGCAGGATGGTTCCCAGATGAAAGGTGGCACCAGTGCCGAGTCGGGCTGTTTTGATAGAGCCAAGGTGGCTCCTGCAATCTGCCAGCCAGAAGATGGGCAGGTCAGTTTTACTTCCAGGGAAGAGGGCCGGTAGTTTGTGTTTGGGGGCCTGAGGCTGGGAGTGGCCGGCTGGCGGCTTAAAATCCACGCCGCGCAGGATGGTTCCCAGACCCAAGTTGGAACCACTGCCAAGTCGGACTGGTTTGATAGAGCCAAGTGGCTCCTGCAATCTGCCTGCCAGAAGATGGGCAGGTCAGTTTTCCTTCCAGGGAAAAGGGCCGTAGTTTGTGTTTGAGGGCCTGTGGCTGGGAGTGGCCGGCTGGCTCCTGAAAATCCACATTACGCAGGATGGTTCCCAAATGAAAAATGGCACCAGTGCCAAGTTAAGCTGGTTTGATAGTACCAAGTGGCTCCTGCAATCCGCCAGCCAGAAGACGGGCAGGTCTGTTTTACTTACAGGGAAAGGGCCATAGATTTTCTTTGGGGGCCTGTGGCTGGCAGTGGCCGTCTGGCTCCTGAAAATCCACGATACGCAGGATGGTTCCCACATGAAAGTTGGCACCAGTGCCGAGTCGGGCTGGTTTGACAGTCCCAAGTGTCTCCTACAATCTGCCAGCCAGAAGCGGGGTGGGTGAGATTTTTTTGCCAGGGTAATGGGTCGTGGTTTGTTTTTGGGGGTCTGTGGCCTGTAATGTCCCGCTGGCTCCTTAAAATCCACACCGCGCAGGATGATTCCCTGACACAAGGGCGCACCATTGCCGAGTCTTGTTGGTTTGATAGAGCCAATTGGCTCCTGCAATCTGCCAGCCAGAAGATGGGCAGGTCAGTTTTACTTCCACGGAAAAGGTGCCGTAGTTTGTGTTTGGGGGCCTGTGGCTGGGAGTGGCCGGCTGGCTCCTGAAAATCCACGATACGCAGGATGGCTCTCAAATGAAAAATTGCACCAGTGCCAAGTCGGGCTGGTTTTATAGTACCAAGTGGCTCCTGCAATCTGCCAGCCAGAAGATGGGCAGGTCTGTTTTACTTCCAGGGAAAAGTGCCATAGTTTCTGTTTGGGTGCCGGTGGTTGGCAGTAGCCGGCTAGCTCCTGAAAATCCATGATAATCAGGATGGTTCCCAGATGAAAGGTGGCACCAGTGCCAAGTCGGGCTGGTTTGATAGTACCGAGTGGCTCCTGCAATCTGCCAGCCAGAAGGCGGGCCGCTTAAATTTTCTTCCAGGGAAAATGGCCGTGGTATGTGTTTGGGGCCCTGTGGCTGAGAGTGGCTGGCTGGCTCCTGAAAATCCACGACACGCAGGATGGTTCGCAGATGAAAGGTGGCACCAGTGCCGAGTTGGGCTTGTTTGATAGAGCTAAGTGGCTCCTGCAATCTGCCAGCCAGTAGATGGACAGGTCAGTTTTACTTCCAGGGAAAAGGGCCGGTAGTTTGTGTTTGGGGGCCTGAGGCTGGGAGTGGCCGGCTGGCTCCTGAAAATGCACGATACTCAGGATGATTGCCAGACCCAAGTTGGCACCACTGCCAAGTCGGGCTGGTTTGATAGAGCCATGTGGCTCCTGCAATCTGCCAGCCAGAAGATGGGCAGGTCAGTTTTACTTCCAGGGAAAAGGGCCGTAGGTTGTGTTTGGGGGCCTGTGGCTGGGAGTGGCCGGCTGGCTCCTGAAAATCCTCGATACGCAGGGTGGTTCCCAGACCCAAGGGGGCACCAGTGCCAAATCGGGCTGGTTTGATAGAGCCAAGTGGCTCCTGCATTCTGCCAGCCAGAAGATGGACAGGTCAGTTTTACTTCCAGGGAAAAGGACCGTAGCTTTTTTTTGGGCGCCTGTGGCTCGGAATGGCCTGCTGGCTCCTGAAAATCCACGATATGCAGGATGGTTCCCAGATGAAAGGTGGCACCAGTGCCGAGTTGGGCTGGTTTGATAGAGCCATGTGGCTCCTGCAATCTGCCAGCCAGAAGCGGGGTGGGTGAGTTTTGTTTGGCAGGGAAAAGGCCCACAGTTTTTTGTTTGGGGGCCTCTGGCTGGGAGTGGCCTGCTGGCTCCTGAAAATCCACGATACGCAGGATGGTTCCCAGATGAAAGGTGGCACCAGTGCCGAGTCGGGCTGGTTTGATAGAGCCATGTGGCTCCTGCAATCTGCCAGCCAGAAGATGGGCAGGTCAGTTTTCCTTCCACGGTAAAGGGCCGTAGATTTTGTTTGGGGTCCTGTGGCTGGGAGTGGCCTACTGGCTCCTGAAAATCCACGATACGCAGGATGGTTTCCAGACCCAAGGGACCCCAGTGCCAAATCGGGCTGGTTTGATAGAGCCAAGTGGCTCCTGCAATCTGCCAGCCAGAAGATGGGCAGGTCTGTTTTACTTCCAGGGAAAAGGGCCGTAGTTTGTGTTTGGGGGCCTGTGTCAGGGAATAGCCGGCTGGCTCCTGAAAATCCACGCCGCGCAGGATGGTTTCCAGATGAATGGTGGCACCAATACTATGTCGTGTATTACCATGTGACTCCTGCAATCTGCCATCCAGAAGCGGGGCAGCTGAGTTTTTTTTCAGGGAAAAGGGCCGTCGTTTGTGTTTGGGGTACTGTAGCTGGTAGGGGCTGCTGGCTCCTGAAAATCCACGAGACGCAGGATGGTTTCCAGACCCGTGCTGGCTCCAGTGCAATGTCGGCCTGATTTGACTGCGTCAAATATCCCCTGCGTTGCTCAGTTCAATAGTCTTGTTTCCTAATGTTCTCACAGAAGACTGTTAAAATTTGTCTATTTTTCTGGATTTGTTTTGTTCTTTTTTCTCTACCTTCTACTTCTCTCCACTGTCTGAGAACTTTGACCATTATGTAAGTTGACCTAATGTAAAATTCTCGTAGTAAAGTAAGAGAAGCCAGTAAAGAAAGGCAAATTTGTTAATTGCAGGTGGAAAGAGGGAGGCCAACGAAAGAAAACAAAGGAACAATAATAATGAAATGCTCCCCTGTCTTCTGTGAAAAGTAGAGGCGCAGACAAGAAAGAGCAAGTGCAAAATTCTCACTAGAGAAACGCACTTTATCTGAATAAAGTAATTTCCGGTGCATTTCTTGCGTTTTTCTCATGCCAAACATATTAATCATTGAAGGTGTCCCTTTCCTCTTTCTGGAATACAGCTAGGAAGATGGCTGTGTCATTGCTGACAAGCTGCTATTCTCAGAGGTGTCCAGCTGAAAGTCCTAGATCAATGGATTTCCTCTGTCACTTTGATATGGCATGACTTACAGTTTCAGCAACTGAACTTGCCAGCCTTACAATTCTTTGCCCCTTGAATGGTCAGATAGGCTCCTTGGCAACTGGCATTTGTAAGGACACGAAACTATGCAGAATTTGTACCATGAGATGATGCCAAATGAGTCATGCCGGTAGATTAACTAGGACATGCAAGGCATGAGAGCACAAGAAGAGAGTACACAAGAAGACAGTACAATCTCCTTTTTTCTGAAACACTGTAGAGATCAAATTGAACACAAATCCTCCGGGGCTAGTTCTTGCAAAAGCCTAGGAGTTCTTTTTGTGTTCACACGCCTGGAATATTTAGCTTTGGATCACAGCAGAATGCAGATGACAAAACGAGGCCTTTTAAGTCACATCCAGTATGAAGCAGCATGAAAGAAGAAAGCAGCTGAGAGTGCCAACCCTGCTAGGTAATCTCAGTATTGGTCTTGACATTAGCAGAAATTTGAAATGAGTCTCTGAAAATGACAAAGGAGGCTGAAGAAAAGGGAGCGATGACTCCTCTTGCATAGTGTTTCCTAACAGGGATCTTCAAAATGGAAAGATTGTATCATCCTTTCAACTGAAGGAAGGTATGAAAACAACAGGAAGGAAACGGCATCACATGCTAGAAAGACTAGGAAAGAAGTACACTGGGCAGTGTACTTCTAGACAGAAAGGCCACTGATGGAAAACCAACTAAACTGGCACCAATGCAGCAGCATTGTACTAAAGCCAGAAATGTCCAGCGCTTCACTCTCTGCCGTTCCATTCAGATGCACACAGCAGCTCTGCAACAGTCCTACTGATCATCTCCTTGGCGAACTTGGAGTTGAGGGTCCGTGGTGAAGCAGAGTCCCCAGCAAGATGCAAAGGAGAGCTGCTTTCTTGCAACTTTGCCTTTATCAGTTCCATAGCTTTAAGCCATAACAAACACCATTCAACCAACCACCATACACCAGGCTTTGAACACACGACCGTTCTAAAACTTGTTGATCTACCTCTAATTCAGCTGCCTCACCTTCCCACAGTCCTTTTCTACTTAGCCAATGGAATGGGCCTCAGCCCAAGGCCTTCCTTTTGTGAGCTTCTAGCTAGATGCAGCAGCAAGCCACTACTTTCTTCTGTGCCAAGACTTCAGGTAGACGATTTGCATCTGCCCTTCCAGTGAAACCTAACGGGGAGAGAAAAGCCTCTCACAGATGTTCAGTCATTCCATTAGCTACACAGGCCAAATCAAAAGAAAAGCCAGCTATGGGTTTGTGTACTTGCTCCTACACAACACCTGCTGCCCTCTGACAATCAACTAGCAGAGAACCAGCAAAACTGAGACTTGAGGCAAACAACCCTTTGAAGGGAATAATGATGTCAGCAATTAAGACAACACATTTCCAGGCCACCGAGATGCTTGAAATGTCAGCAAAGGCTGGAGACCAAAGGCTGAACTAATAGGGAAAGGGTAAAAGAATCCCAAGAAAAACATGACCGAAGGTTAAAACAATTCCAAGAAAAACATAGGCAACTGACCTGTTGAAGCCTTCAGGAAATCAGTGGCCGCTGATTTACATAGGCCATTCAAGTTAGTTGACCCGTGCACCTTCCACCCCTTTTTCACCTTTCGGCACCATAGGGTGAATTGTGAGCATGAAATCACAATTCCTTGGATTCTCTTCTTAACTTGACGAGAAAAATTCAGCAACTGAAGTACCTGTTACTGATGTGATACCCAGGAACACCGAGTTGACACATTTCATTTTGTTCAAACACAGCTAGCAAATCTAAGGGCACAAGGCTGGCTTCTTTTCATGACAATTTTTCTGTTTTACAACCTGCTCTGATCCTGGTGAAACTTTTTCATTAGCTTCTCTCTAAAAGCAAAATGTCCAGTTCACTGTCCCATCCTACTGCTGCAAGTAAACCATTTGCATTGCCAAGACCAAAAACGGAATTGGAAGGTACAGAGACGCCCGGAGCTATGAGCAGATACGGGGCACATTTCGGTAGAAGCCGCCGTCTGCAGTGCACTGTGACCAGCACAATCGCCTTTGCGCGAAGAAGCCGCTTCTTTGCCTCTGGAAGCCGGAGAGAGCGGCTACCTCTGAAAGCTGAAGAATGAAGCAGCAAAACACTGGGATAGTGTGCACAGATGCACACTGATCCAAAACACTACCTTACTACTCTCAAACTTTTCCAAACACATGAACATTCGATTGGAAGGTCTTTGGACAACTTTCTTTTTCTTCTTGCATAATAAACTTCTGCAGACTTCTCTGCAAAATGTAAAATCCGATGGGAGATGTTTTCTATGCTGGCACAGTATTTCCTTGCCAGACATGGTGGAAAAGATTTTTGCAATGATGTAGACCACAAAAGACGCTAAAGAGGAAGGTACGCAGCTCCCCGGAGCTATGCCCCGGTCCCGGGCACATTTCGGCAGATGCCGCCGCACTGGAGTGCGCTGTGACCGGCACAATCGCCTTTGCGCGAAGAAGCCGATTCTTCGCCTCCGGGAGCCGGAGAGAGCGGCTGCTTTCAAAAGGTGAAGAATGAAGCTGCACAACACGGGGATAGTGTGCGCATCATGCAAACTGATAGAAAACACTACCTTACCACTCTCCTACCTTTTCCAAACACATGAACATTCGATTGGAAGGTGTTTTGGAAAACTTTCTTTTTCTTCTTGCATAAACTTCTGCAGAGCTCTCTGCAACATGTAAATCACGATGGGAGATGTTTTCTGTGCTGGCACAGTTTCTCCATGCCAGACATAGTGGAAAAGCTTTTTGCAGTGATGTAGACCACAAAAGACGCTAAAGTCGAAATAAGGAGTTCCCCGGAGCTAAGCGTCGGTCCCAGGCACATTTCGGAAGAAGCCGCTGCACTGCAGTGCACTGTGACCGGCACAATCGCCTTTGAGCGAAGAAGCCGCTTCCTTGCCTCCCCGAGGCGGAGAGAGCGGCTGCTTTCAAAAGGTGAAGAATGAAGCTGCACAACACTGGGATAGTGTGCGCAGCTTGAAAACTGATAAAAAACACTACCTTACCACTCTCCTACCTTTTCCAAACACATGAACATTCGATTGGAAGGTGTTTTGGAAAACGTTCTTTTTCTTCCTGCATAAACTTCTGCAGAACTCTCTGAAACATGTAAAAAACACGGGAGATGTTTTCTGTGAGGCACAGTTTCTCATTACCAGACATAGTGGAAAAGCGTTTTGCAGTGATGTAGACCACAAAAGTCCCGAAAGAGGAAGGTACGGATGTCCCCGGAGGTGAGCGCCGGTCCGGGGCGCCGCTTCGCCTCCGACAGCCGGAGAGAGCGGCTGCTTCGGAAAGGTGAAGAATGAAGCTGCACAACACTGGGATAGTGTGCGCAGCTTGCAAACTGATAGAAAACAGTACCTTACCACTTTCCTACCTTTTCCAAACATATGAATATTCGGTTAGAAGGTGTTTTCAACAACTTTATTTTCTTCGTGCAAAACACTCAGCAGAGCTCTCTGCAACATGTAAAACACGATGGGAGATGTTTTCTGTGCTGGCACAGTTTCTACTTGCCAGACATAGTGGAAATGCTTTTCGTAGTGACGTAGAACACAAGAAACGCTAAAGTCGAAATACAGAGTTCCCCGGAGCTAAGCGCCGGTCCCGGGCACATTTCGGAAGAAGCCGCCGCACTGGAGTGCACTGTGACCGGCACAATCGCCTTTGCGCGAAGAAGCCGATTCTTCGCCTCCAGGAGCCGGAGAGAGCGGCTGCTTTCAAAAGGTGAAGAATGAAGCTGCACATCACTGGGATAGTGTGTGCAGCTTGCCAACTGATAAAAAACAGTACTATACCACTCCTACCATTTCCAAACACATGAACATTCGATTGGAAGGTGTTTTGGAAAACTTTCTTTTTCTTCGTGCAAAACACTCAGCAGAGCTCTCTGCAACATGTAAAACACCATGAGAGATGTTTTCTGTGAGGCACAGTTTCTCATTACCAGACATAGTGGAAAAGCGTTTTGCAGTGATGTAGACCACAAAAGACGCTACAGACGAAATATGGAGCTCCCCGGAGCTAAGCGCCGGGCCCGGGCACATTTCGGAAGAAGCCGCCGCACTGGAGTGCACTGTGACCGGCACAATCGCCTTTGAGCGAAGAAGCCGCATCTTCGTCTCCGGGAGCCAGAGAGAGCGGCTGCTTTCAAAAGGTGAAGAATGAAGCTACACAACACGGGGATAGTGTGCGCAGCTTGCAAACTGATAAAAAACAGTACCTTACCACTTTCCTACCTTTTCCAAACATATGAATATTGGGTTGGAAGGTGTTTTCAACAACTTTATTTTCTTCGTGCAAAACACTCAGCAGAGCTCTCTGAACCATGTAAAACATGATGGGAGATGTTTTCTGTGCAGGAACAGTTTCTACTTGCCAGACATAGTGGAAAAGCTTTTAGTAGTGATGTAGAACACAAGAGACGCTAAAGTCGAAATACAGAGTTCCCCGGAGCTAAGCGCCGGTCCCGGGCACATTTCGGAAGAAGCCGCCGCACTGGAGTGCACTGTGACCGGCACAATCGCCTTTGCGCAAAGAAGCCGCCTCTTCGTCTCCGGGGGCCGGAGTGAGCGGCTGCTTCGGAAAGGTGGGAATGAAGCTGCACAACACTGGGATAGTGTGCGCAGCTTGCAAACTGATAGAAAACAGTACATTACCACTTTCCTACCTTTTCCAAACATATGAATATTGAGTTGGAAGGAGTTTCCAACAACTTTATTTTCTTCGTGCAAAACACGCAGCAGACCTCTCTGCAACATGTACAACACCATGAGAGTTGTTTTCTGTGCTGGCACAGTTTCTCCATGCCAGACATAGTGGAAAGGATTTTTCCAATGATGTAGACCACAAAAGACGCTAAAGACGAAATATGGAGCTCCCCGGAGGTAAGCGCCGGTCCCGGGCACATTTCGGCCGAAGCCGCCGCACTGGAGTGCACTGTGACCGGCACAATCGCCATAGCGCGAAGAAGACGCTTCCTTGCCTCCGCGAGCCGGACAGAGCGGCTGCTTCGGAAAGGTGAAGAATGAAGCTACACAAGACTGGGATAGTGTGCGCAGCTTGCAAACTGATAGAAAACAGTACCTTACCAATTTCCTAACTTTTCCAAACATATGAATATTCGGTTAGAAGGTGTTTTCAACAACTTTATTTTCTTCGTGCAAAACACTCAGCAGAGCTCTGTGCAACATGTAAAACACGATGGGAGATGTTTTCTGTGCAGGCACCGTTTCTCCATGCCAGACAAGCGGAAAAGCTTTTTGCAGTGATGTAGACCACAAAAGTCCCGAAAGAAGCAGGTACGGATGTCCCCGGAGCTAAGCGCCAGTCCCGGGCGCATTTCGGAAGAAGCCGCCGCACTGGAGTGCACTGTGACCGGCACAATCGCCTTTGAGCGAAGAAGCCGATTCTTTGCCTCCCCGAGCCGGAGAGAGCGGCTGCTTTCAAAAGGTGAAGAATGAAGCTGCACATCACTGGGATAGTGTGTGCAGCTTGCCAACAGATAAAAAACAGTACCTTACCACTCCTACCTTTTCCAAACACATGAACATTCGATTGGAAGGTGTTTTGGAAAACTTTCTTTTTCTTCGTGCAAAACACTCAGCAGAGCTCTCTGCAACATGTAAAACACCATGAGAGATGTTTTCTGTGAGGCACAGTTTCTCATTACCAGACATAGTGGAAAGGCGTTTTGCAGTGATGTAGACCACAAAAGACGCTAAAGACGAAATATGGAGCTCCCCGGAGCTAAGCGCCGGTCCCGGGCACATTTCGGAAGAAGCCGCCGCACTGGAGTGCACTGTGACCGGCACAATCGGCTTTGAGCGAAGAAGCCGCATCTTCGTCTCCGGGAGCCAGAGAGAGCGGCTGCTTTCAAAAGGTGAAGAATGAAGCTACACAAGACTGGGATAGTGTACGCAGCTTGCAAACTGATAAAAAACAGTACCTTACCACTTTCCTACCTTTTCCAAACATATGAATATTGGGTTGGAAGGTGTTTTGGAAAACTCTCTTTTTCTTCTTGCATAAACTTCTGCTTTTTTTTTGGGGGCCTGTGGCTGGGAATGGCCGGCTAGCTCCTGAAAATCCACGCCGCGCAGGATGGTTCCCAGACCCAAGGTGGCACCAGTGCCGAGTCGGGCTGGTTTGATAGAGCCATGTGGCTCCTGCAATCTGACAGCCAGAAGATGGGCAGGTCTGTTTTACTTCCAGGGAAAAGGGCCGTAGTTTTTGTTTGGGGGCCTGTGGCTGGGAGCTGCCGGCTGGCTCCTTAAAATCCACGCCGCGCATGATGGTTCCCAGACCCAAGGTGGCACCAGTGCCGAGTTGGGCTGGTGTGATAGAGCCATGTGGCTCCTGCAATCTGTCAGCCAGAAGCTGGGTCGCTGAGTTTTGTTTGGCAGGGAAAAAGGCCGTGGTTTTATTTCCGGGGCCTGTGGCCTTGAATGGCCGGCTGGTTCCTTAAAATCCACGCCGCGCAGGAT
This sequence comes from Zonotrichia albicollis, assembly GCF_047830755.1. Lineage (NCBI taxonomy): Eukaryota > Metazoa > Chordata > Aves > Passeriformes > Passerellidae > Zonotrichia > Zonotrichia albicollis. Next base: position 4,484,760 of record NC_133854.1, read on the forward strand.
GGTTCCCAGATGAAAGGTGGCACCAGTGCCGAGTCGGGCTGGTTTGATAGTACCGCGTGGCTCCTGCAATCTGCCAGCCAGATGATGGGCAGGTCTACTTTACTTCCAGGGAAAAGGGCCGTAGTTTGTTCTTGGGGACCTGTGGCTGGCTGTGGCCGGCTGGCTCCTGAAAATCCACGATACGCAGGATGGTTCCCAGATGAAAGGTGGCACCAGTGCCAAGTCGGGCTGGTTTGATAGTACCGAGTGGCTCCTGCAATCTGCCAGCCAGTAGGCGGGCCGCTAAGATTTTCTTCCAGGGAAAATGGCCGTGGTATGTGTTTGGGGCCCTGTGGCTGAGAGTGGCCGGCTGGCTCCTGAAAATCCACGACACGCAGGATGGTTCGCAGATGAAAGGTGGCACCAGTGCCGAGTTGGGCTGGTTTGATAGAGCTAAGTGGCTCCTGCAATCTGCCAGCCAGTAGATGGACAGGTCAGTTTTACTTCCAGGGAAAAGGGCCGGTAGTTTGTGTTTGGGGGCCTGAGGCTGGGAGTGGCCGGCTGGCTCCTGAAAATCCACGATACGCAGGATGATTGCCAGACCCAAGTTGGCACCACTGCCAAGTCGGGCTGGTTTGATAGAGCCATGTGGCTCCTGCAATCTGCCAGCCAGAAGATGGGCAGGTCAGTTTTACTTCCAGGGAAAAGGGCCGTAGGTTGTGTTTGGGGGCCTGAGGCTGGGAGTGGCCGGCTGGCTCCTGAAAATCCACGATACGCAGGGTGGTTCCCAGACCCAAGGGGGCACCAGTGCCAAATCGGGCTGGTTTGATAGAGCCAAGTGGCTCCTGCAATCTGCCAGCCAGAAGATGGACAGGTCAGTTTTACTTCCAGGGAAAAGGACCATAGCTTTTTTTTGGGCGCCTGTGGCTCGGAATGGCCTGCTGGCTCCTGAAAATCCACGATATGCAGGATGGTTCCCAGATGAAAGGTGGCACCAGTGCCGAGTTGGGCTGGTTTGATAGAGCCATGTGGCTCCTGCAATCTACCAGCCAGAAGATGGGCAGGTCAGTTTTACTTCCAGGGAAAAGGGCTGTAGGTTGTGTTTGGGGGCCTGTGGCTGGGAGTGGCCGGCTGGCTCCTGAAAATCCACGCCGTGCATGATGGTTCCCAGACCCAAGGTGGCACCAGTGCCGAGTTGGGCTGGTTTGATAGAGCCATGTGGCTCCTGCAATCTGCCAGCCAGAAGCGGGGTGGGTGAGTTTTGTTTGCCAGGGAAAAGGGCCGTGGTTTGTTTTCGGGGACCAGTGGCTGGGAATGGCCGGCTGGTTCCTTAAAATCCATGCTGCGCATGATGGTTCCCAGACCCAAGGTGGCACCAGTGCCGAGTCGGGCTGGTGTGATAGAGCCAAGTGGCTCCTGCAATCTGCCAGCCAGAAGCGGGGTCGCTGAGTTTTGTTTGCCAGGGAAAAAGGCCGTGATTTTTTTTCCGGGGCCTGTGGCCTGGAATGGCCGGCTGGTTGCTTAAAACCACGCCGCGCTGGATGGTTCCCAGATGAAAGGTGGCACCAGTGCCGAGTCGGGCTGTTTTGATAGAGCCAAGTGGCTCCTGCAATCTGCCAGCCAAAAGATGGGCAGGTCAGTTTTACTTCCAGGGAAAGGGGACGTAGTTTGTGTTTGGGGACCTATGGCTGGCAGTGGCCGGCTGGCTTCTGAAAATCCACAATACGCAGGATGATTTCCAGATGAATGGTGGCACCACTGCTGAGTCGGGCTGGTTTGATAGTACCAAGTGTCTCCCGCTATCTGCCAGCCAGAAGATGGGAAGGTCAGTTTTACTTCCCGGGATAAGGGCCGTAGTTTATGTTTGGGGGTCTGTGGCTGGGAGTGGCCGGCTGGCTCCTGAAAATCCGCGATACACAGGATGGATCCCAGATGAAAGGTGGCACCAGTGCCGAGTCGGGCTGCTTTGATAAGTCCAAGTGTCTCCTGCAATCTGCCAGCCAGAAGCGGGGTGGGTGAGTTTTGTTTGCCAGGGAAAAGGGCCGTGGTTTGTTTTCGTGGACCAGTGGTTGGGAATGGCCGGCTGGTTCTTTGAAATCCATGCTGCGCATGATGGTTCACAGACCCAAGGTGGCACCAGTGCAGAGTCGGGCTGGTGTGATAGAGCCAAGTGGCTCCTGCAATCTGCCAGCCAGAAGCGGGCGGGGTGAGTTTTGTTTGCCAGGGAAAAAGGCCGAGGTTTTTTTTTTCCGGGGCCTGTGGCCTGGAATGGCCGGCTGGTTGCTTAAAAACCACGCCGCGCTGGATGGTTCCCAGATGAAAGGTGGCACCAGTGCCGAGTCGGGCTGTTTAGATAGAGCCAAGTGGCTCCTGCAATCTGCTAGCCAGAAGATGGGCAGGTCAGTTTTACTTCCAGGGATAGGGGACGTAGTTTTTGTTTGGGGACCTGTGGCTGGGAGTGGCCGGCTGGCTCCTGAAAATCCACGATACACAGGATGGTTCCCAGATGAAAGGTGGCACCAGTGCCGAGTCGGGCTGGTTTGATAGAACCAAGTGGCTCCTGCAATCTGCCAGCCAGAAGGGGGGTGGGTGAGTTTTGTTTGCCAGGGAAAAGGGCCGTGGTATGTTTTCGGGGCCTGTGACTGGGAGTGGCCGGCTGGCTCCTGAAAATCCACGCCGCGCAGGATGGTTCCCAGACCCAAGGGGGCACCAGTGCCGAGTTGGGCTGGTTTGATAGAGCCAAGTGGCTTCTGCAACTTGCCAGCCAGATGATGGGCCGGTCTGTTTTACTTCCAGGGAAAAGGGCCGTAGTTTGTTCTTGGGGACCGGTGGCTGGCAGTGGCCGGATGGCTCCTGAAAATCCACGATACGCAGGATGGTTCCCAGACCCAAGGGGGCACCAGTGCCAAGTCGGGCTGGTTTGATAGAGCCAAGTGGCTCCTGCAATCTGCCAGCCAGAAGATGGGCAGGTCAGTTTTCCTTCCACGGAGAAGGGCTGTAGTGTGTGTTTGGGGCCTGTGGCTGGGAGTGGCCGGCTGGCTCCTGAAAATCCACAATACGCAGGATGGTTCCCAGATGAATGGTGTCACCAGTGCCAAGCCGGCTGGTTTGATAGGTCCATGTGTCTCCTGCAATCTGCCAGCCAGAAGATGGGCAGGTCAGTTTGACTTCCAGGGAAAAGGGCCGTAGTTTTTGTTTGGGGGCCTGTGGCTGGGAGTGGCCGGCTGGCACCTGAAAATCCACAATTAGCGGGATGGTTCCCAGATGAATGGTGGCAGCAGTGCCAAGCCATCCGGTTTGATAGGGCCAAGTGTCTCCGGCAATCTGCCAGCCAGGAGCGGGGTGCGCGAGTTTTGTTTGCCAGGGAAAAGGGCCGTGGTTTGTTTTCGGGAGCCAGTGGATCGGAATTACCTGCTGGCTCCTGAAAATCGACGATACGCAGGATGGTTCCCAGACCCAAGGTGGCACCAGTGCCGAGTCGGGCTGGTTTGATAGAGCCAAGTGGCTCCTGCATTCTGCCAGCCAGAAGATGGGCAGGTCAGTTTTACTTCCAGGGAAAAGGGCCGTAGTTTGTGTTTTGGGCCCTGTGGCTGGGTATGGCCGGCTGGCTCCTTAAAATCCACGCCGCGCATGATGGTTCCCAGACCCAAGGTGGCACCAGTGCCGAGTTGGGCTGGTGTGATAGAGCCATGTGGCTCCTGCAATCTGTCAGCCAGAAGCGGGGCCGCTGAGTTTTGTTTGCCAGGGAAAAAGGCCGTGGTTTTTTATCCGGGGCCTGTGGCCTTGAATGGCCGGCTGGTTCTTTAAAATCCACGCCGCGCAGGATGGTTCCCAGATGAAAGGTAGCACCAGTGCCAAGTCGGGCTGTTTTGATAGAGCCAAGTAGCTCCTGCAATCTGCCAGCCAGATGATAGGCAGGTCTGTTTTACTTCCAGGGAAAAGGCCGCAGTTTGTTTTTGGGGACCTGTGGCTGGCTGTGGCCGGCTGGCCCCTGAAAATCCACGATACTCAGGATGATTGCCAGACCCAAGTTGGCACCACTGCCAAGTCGGGCTGGTTTGATAGAGCCATGTGGCTCCTGCAATCTGCCAGCCAGAAGAATGGCAGGTCAGTTTTACTTCCAGGGAAAAGGGCCGTAGTTTGTGTTTGGGGGCCTGTGGCTGGGAGTAGCCGGCTGGCTCCTGAAAATCCACGATACGCAGGATGGTTCCCAGACCCAAGGGGGCACCAGTGCCAAATCGGGCTGGTTTGATAGAGCCAAGTGGCTCCTGCATTCTGCCAGCCAGAAGATGGACAGGTCAGTTTTACTTCCAGGGAAAAGGACCATAGCTTTTTTTTGGGGTCCGTGGCCTGGAATGTCCGGCTGGCTCCGGAAAATCCACGATACGCATGATGGTTCCCAGATGAAAGGTGGCACCACTGCCGAGTCGGGCTGGTTTGATAGAGCCAAGTGGCTCCTGCAATCTGCCAGCCAGAAGATGGGCAGGTCAGTTTTACTTCCAGGGAAAAGGGCCGTAGTTTGTGTTTGGGGGCCTGTGGCTGAGAATGGCCGGCTGGCTGCTTAAAATCCACGCCGCGCATGATGATTCACAGACCCAAGGTGGCACCAGTGCCGAGTTGGGCTGGTTTGATAGAGCCATGTGGCTCCTGCAATCTGCCAGCCAGAAGCGGGGTGTGTGAGTTTTGTTTGCCAGGGAAAAGGGCCGTAGTTTGTGTTTGGGGGCCTGTGGCTGGGAGTGGCCGGCTGGCTCCTGAAAATCCACGATACGCAGGATGATTCCCAGACCAAAGGGGCACCAGTGCCGAGTCGGGATGGTTTGATAGAGCCAAGTGGCTCCTGTAATCTGCCAGCCAGAAGATGGGCAGGTCAGTTTTACTTCCAGGGAAAAGGGCCGTGGTATTTCTTTGGGGGCCTGTGGCTGGGAGTGGCCGGCTGGCACCTAAAAATCCACGATACGCAGGATGGTTCCCAGACCCAAGGTGGCACCAGTGCCGAGGCGGCCGGTTTGATAGGGCCAAGTGTCTCCTGCAATCTGCCAGCCAGGAGCGGGGTGCGTGAGTTTTGTTTGCCAGGGAAACGGGCCGTGGTTTGTTTTCGGGAGCCTGTGGCTCGGAATTGCCTGCTGGCTCCTGAAAATCGACGATACGCAGGATGGTTCCCAGACCCAAGGTGGCACTAGTGCCGAGTCGGGCTGGTTTGATAGCGCCATGTGGCTCCTGCAATCTGCCAGCCAGAAGCGGGGTGGGTGAGTTTTGTTTGGCAGGGAAAAGGCCCACAGTTTGTGTTTGGGGGCCTCTGGCTGGGAGTGGACTGCTGGCTCCTGAAAATCCACGATACGCAGGATGATTCCCCGACCAAAGGGGCACCAGTGCCGAGTCGGGCTGGTTTGATAGAGCCAAGTGGCTCCTGCAATCTGCCAGCCAGTAGATGGACAGGTCAGTTTTACTTCTGGGGAAGAGGGCCGGAAGTTTGTGTTTGGGGGCCTGTGGCTGGGAGTGGCCGGGTGGCTCCTGAAAATCCACGATACGCAAGATGCCTCCCAAATGAAAAATGGCACCAGTGCCAAGTCGGGCTGGTTTGATAGTACCAAGTTGCTCCTCCAATCTGCCAGCCAGAAGATGGGCAGGTCAGTTTTCCTTCCAGGGAAAAGGGCCGTGGTATTTGTTTGGGGGCCTGTGGGTGGGAGTGGCCGGGTGGCTCCTGAAAATCCACGATACGCAGGATGGTTCCCAGATGAAAGGTGGCACCACTGCCGAGTTGGGCTAGTTTGATAGAGCCAAGTGGCTCCTGCAATCTGCCAGCCAGAAGATGGGCAGGTCAGTTTTACTTCCAGGGAAATGGGACGTAGTTTGTGTTTGGGCGCCTGTGGCTGGGAGTGGCCGGCTGGCTCCTGAAAATCCACGATACACAGGATGGTTCCCAGATGAAAGGCGGCACCAGTGCCAAGTTGGGCTGGTTTGATAGTACCGAGTGGCTCCTGCAATCTGCCAGCCAGAAGGCGGGCCGCTGAGATTTTCTTCCAGGGAAAATGGCCGTGGTATGTGTTTGGGGCCCTGTGGCTGAGAGTGGCTGGCTGGCTCCTGAAAATACACGACACACAGGATGGTTCCCAGACCCAAAGGGGCACCAGTGCCAAGTCGGGCTGGTTTGATAGAGGCAAGTGGCTCCTGCAATCTGCCAGCCATAAGATGGGCTGGTCAGTTTTACTTCCAGGGAAAAGGGCCGCAGTTTTTGTTTGGGCGCCTGTGGCTGGGAGTGGCCGGCTGGCACCTGAAAATCCACGATACGCCGGATGGTTCCCAGATGAAAGGTGGCACCAATGCCGAGTCGGGCTGGTTTGATAGAGCCAAGTGGCTCCTGCAATCTGCCAGCCAGAAGATGGGCAGGTCAGTTTTCCTTCCAGGGAAAAGGGCCGTAGTTTTTGTTTGGGGGCCTGTGGCTGGGAGTGGCTGGCTGGCTCCTGAAAATACACGACACACAGGATGATTCCCAGACCAAAGTGGCACCAGTGCCAAGTTGGGATGGTTTGATTGAGCCAAGTGTCTCCTGCAATCTGCCAGCCAGACGACGGGCAGGTCAGTTTTACTTCCAGGGAAAAGGGCCGTGGTATGTGTTTGGGGGCCTGTGGCTGGGAGTGGCCGGCTGGCACCTGAAAATCCACGATACGCAGGATGGTTCCCAGATGAAAGGTGGCACCAATGCCGAGTCGGGCTGGTTTGATAGAGCCAAGTGTCTCCTGCAATCTGCCAGCCAGAAGATGGGCAGGTCAGTTTTACTTCCAGGGAAAAGGGCCGTAGTTTTTGTTTGGGGGCCTGTGGCTGGGAGTGGCCGGCTGGCACCTGAAAATCCACGATAAGCGGGATGGTTCCCAGATGAATGGTGGCACCAGTGCCAAGCCGGCTGGTTTGATAGGGCCAAGTGTCTCCTGCAATCTGCCAGCCAGGAGCGGGGTGCGTAAGTTGTGTTTTCCATTGAAAAGGGCCGTGTTTTTTTTTCGGGAGCCTGTGTCTCGGAATTTCCTGCTGGCTCCTGAAAATCCACGATACGTAGAATGGTTCCCAGATGAAAGGTGGCACCAGTGCCGAGTCGGGCTGGTTTGATAGCGCCATGTGGCTCCTGCAATCTGCCAGCCAGAAGCGGGGTGGGTGAGTTTTGTTTGGCAGGGAAAAGGCCCACAGTTTGTGTTTGGGGGCCTGTGGCTGGGAGTGGCCGGCTGGCTCCTGAAAATCCACGATACGCAGGATGGTTCCCAGATGAAAGGTGGCACCAGTGCCGAGTCGGGCTGTTTTGATAGAGCCAAGTGGCTCCTGCAATCTGCCAGCCAGTAGATGGACAGGTCAGTTTTACTTCTGGGGAAGTGGGCCGGTAGTTTGTGTTTGGGGGCCTGTGGCTGGGAGTGGCCGGCTGGCTCCTGAAAATGCACGATACTCAGAATGGTTCCCAGATGAATGGTGGCACCAGTGCCGAGTCGGGCTGGTTTGATAGAGCCAAGTGGCTCCTGCAATCTGCCAGCCAGAAGATGGGCAGGTCAGTTTTACTTCCCGGGCAAAGGACCATAGCTTTTTTTTGGGGTCTGTGGCCTGGAATGGCCGGCTGGCTCCTGAAAATCCTCGATACGCAGGATGGTTCCCAGATGAAATGTGGCACCAGTGCCGAGTCGGGCTAGTTTGATAGAGCCAAGTGTCTCCTGCAATCTGCCAGCCAGAAGATGTGCAGGTCAGTTTTACTTCCAGGGAAAAGGGCCGTAGTTTGTGTTTGGGGGCCTGTGGCTGGGAGTGGCCGGCTGGCTCCTGAAAATCCACGATACGCAGGATGGTTCCCAGATGAAAGGTGGCACCACTGCCGAGTCGGGCTGATTTGATAGAGCCAAGTGGCTCCTGCAATCTGACAGCCAGAAGATGGGCAGGTCTGTTTTACTTTCAGGGAAAAGGGCCGTAGTTTGTGTTTGGGGGCCTGTGGCTGAGAATGGCCGGGTGGCTCCTTAAAATCCACGCCGCGCATGATGGTTCCCAGATGAAAGGTGGCACCAGTGCCGAGCCGGCCGGTTTGATAGGGCCAAGTGTCTCCTGCAATCTGCCAGCCAGGAGCGGGGTGCGTGAGTTTTGTTTGCCAGGGAAACGGGCCGTGGTTTGTTTTCGGGAGCCTGTGGCTCGGAATTGCCTGCTGGCTCCTGAAAATCGACGATACGCAGGATGGTTCCCAGACCCAAGGTGGCACTAGTGCCGAGTAGGGCTGGTTTGATAGCGCCATGTGGCTCCTGCAATCTGCCAGCCAGAAGCGGGGTGGGTGAGTTTTGTTTGGCAGGGAAAAGGCCCACAGTTTGTGTTTGGGGGCCTCTGGCTGGGAGTGGACTGCTGGCTCCTGAAAATCCACGATACGCAGGATGATTCCCCGACCAAAGGGGCACCAGTGCCGAGTCGGGCTGGTTTGATAGAGCCAAGTGGCACCTGCAATCTGCCAGCCAGTAGATGGACAGGTCAGTTTTACTTCTGGGGAAGAGGGCCAGAAGTTTGTGTTTGGGGGCCTGTGGCTGGGAGTGGCCGGCTGGCTCCTGAAAATCCCCAGTACACAGGATGGTTTCCAGACCCAAGGGGCCCCAGTGTCAAATCGGGCTGGTTTGATAGTACCAAGTAGCTCCTGCAATCTGCCAGCCAGAAGATGGGCAGGTCTGTTTTACTTCCAGGGAAAAGGGCCGTAGATTGTGTTTGGGGGCCTGTGGCTGAGAATGGCCGGCTGGCTCCTTAAAATCCACGCCGCGCATGATGGTTCCCAGACCCAAGGTGGCACCAGTGCCGAGTTGGGCTGGTTTGATAGAGCCAAGTTGCTCCTGCAATCTGCCAGCCAGAAGATGGGCAGATCAGTTTTACTTCCAGGGAAAAGGGCCGCAGTTTGTGTTTGGGGGCCTGTGGCTGGGAGTGGCCGGGTGGCTCCTGAAAATCCACGATACGCAAGATGCCTCCCAAATGAAAAATGGCACCAGTGCCAAGTCGGGCTGATTTGATAGTACCAAGTTGCTCCTCCAATCTGCCAGCCAGAAGATGGGCAGGTCAGTTTTCCTTCCAGGGAAAAGGGCCGTGGTATTTGTTTGGGGGCCTGTGGGTGGGAGTGGCCGGGTGGCTCCTGAAAATCCACGATACGCAGGATGGTTCCCAGATGAAAGGTGGCACCAGTGCCGAGTTGGGCTGGTGTGATAGAGCCCTGTGGCTCCTGCAATCTGTCAGCCAGAAGCGGGGTCGCTGAGTTTTGTTTGCCAGGGAAAAGGGCCGTGGTTTTTTTTCCGGGGCCTGTGACTTTGAATAGCCGGCTGCTTCCTTAAAATCCAGGCCGCGCCGGATGGTTCCCAGATGAAAGGTGGCACCAGTGCCGAGTCGGGCTGATTTGATAGAGCCAAGTGGCTCCTGCAATCTGCCAGCCAGAAGATGGGCAGGTCAGTTTTACTTCCAGGGAAATGGGACGTAGTTTGTGTTTGGGCGCCTGTGGCTGGGAGTGGCCGGCTGGCTCCTGAAAATCCACGATACGCAGGATGGTTCCCAGATGAAAGGTGGCACCAGTGCCAAGTCGGGCTGGTTTGATAGTACCGAGTGGCTCCTGCAATCTGCCAGCCAGAAGGCGGGCCGCTGAGATTTTCTTCCAGGGAAAATGGCCGTGGTATGTGTTTGGGGCCCTGTGGCTGAGAGTGGCTGGCTGGCTCCTGAAAATCCACGACACGCAGGATGGTTCCCAGATGAAAGGTGGCACCAGTGCCGAGTCGGGCTGGTTTGATAGAGGCAAGTGGCTCCTACAATCTGCCAGCCAGTAGATGGGCAGGTCAGTTTTACTTCTGGGGAAGAGGGCCGGTAGTTTGTGTTTGGGGGCCTGCGGCTGGGAGTGGCCGGCTGGCTCCTGAAAATGCACGATACTCAGGAGGGTTCCCAGATGAATGGTGGCACCAGTGCCGAGTCGGGCTGGTTTGATAGAGCCAAGTGGCTCCTGCAATCTGCCAGCCAGAAGATGGACAGGTCAGTTTTACTTCCAGGGCAAAGGACCCTTGCTTTTTTTTGGGGTCTGTGGCCTGGAATGGCCGGCTGGCTCCTGAAAATCCACGATACGCAGGATGGTTCCCAGACGAAAGGTGGCACCACTGCCGAGTCGGGCTGGTTTGATAGAGCCAAGTGTCTCCTGCAATCTGCCAGCCAGAAGATGGGCAGGTCAGTTTTACTTCCAGGGAAATGGGTCGTAGTTTTTGTTCGGGGGCCTGTGGCTGGGAGTGGCCGGCTGGCTCCTGAAAATCCACGGTACGCAGGATGGTTCCCAGATGAATGGTGGCACCAGTGCCGAGTCGGACTAGTTTGATAGAGCCAAGTGGCTCCTGCAATCTGCCAGCCAGAAGATGGGCAGGTCAGTTTTACTTCCAGGGAAAAGGGCCGTAGTTTGTGTTTGGGGGCCTGTGGCTGGGAGTGGCCGGCTGGCTCCTGAAAATCCACGATACGCATGATGGTTCCCAGATGAAAGGTGGCACCACTGCCGAGTCGGGCTGGTTTGATAGAGCCAAGTGGCTCCTGCAATCTGCCAGCCAGAAGATGGGCAGGTCAGTTTTACTTCCAGGGAAAAGGGCCGTAGTTTGTGTTTGGGGGCCTGTGGCTGAGAATGGCCGGCTGGCTGCTTAAAATCCACGCCGCGCATGATGATTCACAGACCCAAGGTGGCACCAGTGCCGAGTTGGGCTGGTTTGATAGAGCCATGTGGCTCCTGCAATCTGCCAGCCAGAAGCGGGGTGTGTGAGTTTTGTTTGCCAGGGAAAAGGGCCGTAGTTTGTGTTTGGGGGCCTGTGGCTGGGAGTGGCCGGCTGGCTCCTGAAAATCCACGATACGCAGGATGATTCCCAGACCAAAGGGGCACCAGTGCCGAGTCGGGATGGTTTGATAGAGCCAAGTGGCTCCTGCAATCTGCCAGCCAGAAGATGGGCAGGTCAGTTTTACTTCCAGGGAAAAGGGCCGTGGTATTTCTTTGGGGGCTTGTGGCTGGGAGTGGCCGGCTGGCACCTAAAAATCCACGATACGCAGGATGGTTCCCAGACCCAAGGTGGCACCAGTGCCGAGGCGGCCGGTTTGATAGGGCCAAGTGTCTCCTGCAATCTGCCAGCCAGGAGCGGGGTGCGTGAGTTTTGTTTGCCAGGGAAACGGGCCGTGGTTTGTTTTCGGGAGCCTGTGGCTCGGAATTGCCTGCTGGCTCCTGAAAATCGACGATACGCAGGATGGTTCCCAGACCCAAGGTGGCACTAGTGCCGAGTCGGGCTGGTTTGATAGCGCCATGTGGCTCCTGCAATCTGCCAGCCAGAAGCGGGGTGGGTGAGTTTTGTTTGGCAGGGAAAAGGCCCACAGTTTGTGTTTGGGGGCCTCTGGCTGGGAGTGGACTGCTGGCTCCTGAAAATCCACGATACGCAGGATGATTCCCCGACCAAAGGGGCACCAGTGCCGAGTCGGGCTGGTTTGATAGAGCCAAGTGGCTCCTGCAATCTGCCAGCCAGTAGATGGACAGGTCAGTTTTACTTCTGGGGAAGAGGGCCGGAAGTTTGTGTTTGGGGGCCTGTGGCTGGGAGTGGCCGGCTGGCTCCTGAAAATCCCCAATACACAGGATGGTTTCCAGACCCAAGGGGCCCCAGAGTCAAATCGGGCTGGTTTGATAGTACCAAGTAGCTCCTGCAATCTGCCAGCCAGAAGATGGGCAGGTCTGTTTTACTTCCAGGGAAAAGGGCCGTAGATTGTGTTTGGGGGCCTGTGGCTGAGAATGGCCGGCTGGCTCCTTAAAATCCACGCCGCGCATGATGGTTCCCAGACCCAAGGTGGCACCAGTGCCGAGTTGGGCTGGTTTGATAGAGCCAAGTTGCTCCTGCAATCTGCCAGCCAGAAGATGGGCAGATCAGTTTTACTTCCAGGGAAAAGGGCCGCAGTTTGTGTTTGGGGGCCTGTGGCTGGGAGTGGCCGGGTGGCTCCTGAAAATCCACGATACGCAAGATGCCTCCCAAATGAAAAATGGCACCAGTGCCAAGTCGGGCTGGTTTGATAGTACCAAGTTGCTCCTCCAATCTGCCAGCCAGAAGATGGGCAGGTCAGTTTTCCTTCCAGGGAAAAGGGCCGTGGTATTTGTTTGGGGGCCTGTGGGTGGGAGTGGCCGGGTGGCTCCTGAAAATCCACGATACGCAGGATGGTTCCCAGATGAAAGGTGGCACCACTGCCGAGTTGGGCTAGTTTGATAGAGCCAAGTGGCTCCTGCAATCTGCCAGCCAGAAGATGGGCAGGTCAGTTTTACTTCCAGGGAAATGGGACGTAGTTTGTGTTTGGGCGCCTGTGGCTGGGAGTGGCCGGCTGGCTCCTGAAAATCCACGATACACAGGATGGTTCCCAGATGAAAGGCGGCACCAGTGCCAAGTTGGGCTGGTTTGATAGTACCGAGTGGCTCCTGCAATCTGCCAGCCAGAAGGCGGGCCGCTGAGATTTTCTTCCAGGGAAAATGGCCGTGGTATGTGTTTGGGGCCCTGTGGCTGAGAGTGGCTGGCTGGCTCCTGAAAATACACGACACACAGGATGGTTCCCAGACCCAAAGGGGCACCAGTGCCAAGTCGGGCTGGTTTGATAGAGGCAAGTGGCTCCTGCAATCTGCCAGCCATAAGATGGGCTGGTCAGTTTTACTTCCAGGGAAGTGGGCCGTGGTATGTGTTTGGGGGCCTGTGGCTGGGAGTGGCCGGCTGGCACCTGAAAATCCACGATACGCAGGATGGTTCCCAGATGAAAGGTGGCACCAATGCCGAGTCGGGCTGGTTTGATAGAGCCAAGTGGCTCCTGCAATCTGCCAGCCAGAAGATGGGCAGGTCAGTTTTCCTTCCAGGGAAAAGGGCCGTAGTTTTTGTTTGGGGGCCTGTGGCTGGGAGTGGCTGGCTGGCTCCTGAAAATACACGACACACAGGATGATTCCCAGACCAAAGTGGCACCAGTGCCAAGTTGGGATGGTTTGATTGAGCCAAGTGTCTCCTGCAATCTGCCAGCCAGACGACGGGCAGGTCAGTTTTACTTCCAGGGAAAAGGGCCGTGGTATGTGTTTGGGGGCCTGTGGCTGGGAGTGGCCGGCTGGCACCTGAAAATCCACGATACGCAGGATGGTTCCCAGATGAAAGGTGGCACCAATGCCGAGTCGGGCTGGTTTGATAGAGCCAAGTGTCTCCTGCAATCTGCCAGCCAGAAGATGGGCAGGTCAGTTTTACTTCCAGGGAAAAGGGCCGTAGTTTTTGTTTGGGGGCCTGTGGCTGGGAGTGGCCGGCTGGCACCTGAAAATCCACGATAAGCGGGATGGTTCCCAGATGAATGGTGGCACCAGTGCCAAGCCGGCTGGTTTGATAGGGCCAAGTGTCTCCTGCAATCTGCCAGCCAGGAGCGGGGTGCGTAAGTTGTGTTATCCATTGAAAAGGGCCGTGTTTTTTTTTCGGGAGCCTGTGTCTCGGAATTTCCTGCTGGCTCCTGAAAATCCACGATACGTAGAATGGTTCCCAGATGAAAGGTGGCACCAGTGCCGAGTCGGGCTGGTTTGATAGCGCCATGTGGCTCCTGCAATCTGCCAGCCAGAAGCGGGGTGGGTGAGTTTTGTTTGGCAGGGAAAAGGCCCACAGTTTGTGTTTGGGGGCCTGTGGCTGGGAGTGGCCGGCTGGCTCCTGAAAATCCACGATACGCAGGATGGTTCCCAGATGAAAGGTGGCACCAGTGCCGAGTCGGGCTGTTTTGATAGAGCCAAGTGGCTCCTGCAATCTGCCAGCCAGTAGATGGACAGGTCAGTTTTACTTCTGGGGAAGTGGGCCGGTAGTTTGTGTTTGGGGGCCTGCGGCTGGGAGTGGCCGGCTGGCTCCTGAAAATGCACGATACTCAGAATGGTTCCCAGATGAATGGTGGCACCAGTGCCGAGTCGGGCTGGTTTGATAGAGCCAAGTGTCTCCTGCAATCTGCCAGCCAGAAGATGGGCAGGTCAGTTTTACTTCCCGGGCAAAGGACCATAGCTTTTTTTTGGGGTCTGTGGCCTGGAATGGCCGGCTGGCTCCTGAAAATCCTCGATACGCAGGATGGTTCCCAGATGAAATGTGGCACCAGTGCCGAGTCGGGCTAGTTTGATAGAGCCAAGTGTCTCCTGCAATCTGCCAGCCAGAAGATGTGCAGGTCAGTTTTACTTCCAGGGAAAAGGGCCGTAGTTTGTGTTTGGGGGCCTGTGGCTGGGAGTGGCCGGCTGGCTCCTGAAAATCCACGATACGCAGGATGGTTCCCAGATGAAAGGTGGCACCACTGCCGAGTCGGGCTGATTTGATAGAGCCAAGTGGCTCCTGCAATCTGACAGCCAGAAGATGGGCAGGTCTGTTTTACTTTCAGGGAAAAGGGCCGTAGTTTGTGTTTGGGGGCCTGTGGCTGAGAATGGCCGGGTGGCTCCTTAAAATCCACGCCGCGCATGATGGTTCCCAGATGAAAGGTGGCACCAGTGCCGAGCCGGCCGGTTTGATAGGGCCAAGTGTCTCCTGCAATCTGCCAGCCAGGAGCGGGGTGCGTGAGTTTTGTTTGCCAGGGAAACGGGCCGTGGTTTGTTTTCGGGAGCCTGTGGCTCGGAATTGCCTGCTGGCTCCTAAAAATCGACGATACGCAGGATGGTTCCCAGACCCAAGGTGGCACTAGTGCCGAGTAGGGCTGGTTTGATAGCGCCATGTGGCTCCTGCAATCTGCCAGCCAGAAGCGGGGTGGGTGAGTTTTGTTTGGCAGGGAAAAGGCCCACAGTTTGTGTTTGGGGGCCTCTGGCTGGGAGTGGACAGCTGGCTCCTGAAAATCCACGATACGCAGGATGATTCCCCGACCAAAGGGGCACCAGTGCCGAGTCGGGCTGGTTTGATAGAGCCAAGTGGCACCTGCAATCTGCCAGCCAGTAGATGGACAGGTCAGTTTTACTTCTGGGGAAGAGGGCCAGAAGTTTGTGTTTGGGGGCCTGTGGCTGGGAGTGGCCGGCTGGCTCCTGAAAATCCCCAGTACACAGGATGGTTTCCAGACCCAAGGGGCCCCAGTGTCAAATCGGGCTGGTTTGATAGTACCAAGTAGCTCCTGCAATCTGCCAGCCAGAAGATGGGCAGGTCTGTTTTACTTCCAGGGAAAAGGGCCGTAGATTGTGTTTGGGGGCCTGTGGCTGAGAATGGCCGGCTGGCTCCTTAAAATCCACGCCGCGCATGATGGTTCCCAGACCCAAGGTGGCACCAGTGCCGAGTTGGGCTGGTTTGATAGAGCCAAGTTGCTCCTGCAATCTGCCAGCCAGAAGATGGGCAGATCAGTTTTACTTCCAGGGAAAAGGGCCGCAGTTTGTGTTTGGGGGCCTGTGGCTGGGAGTGGCCGGGTGGCTCCTGAAAATCCACGATACGCAAGATGCCTCCCAAATGAAAAATGGCACCAGTGCCAAGTCGGGCTGATTTGATAGTACCAAGTTGCTCCTCCAATCTGCCAGCCAGAAGATGGGCAGGTCAGTTTTCCTTCCAGGGAAAAGGGCCGTGGTATTTGTTTGGGGGCCTGTGGGTGGGAGTGGCCGGGTGGCTCCTGAAAATCCACGATACGCAGGATGGTTCCCTGATGAAAGGTGGCACCAGTGCCGAGTTGGGCTGGTGTGATAGAGCCCTGTGGCTCCTGCAATCTGTCAGCCAGAAGCGGGGTCGCTGAGTTTTGTTTGCCAGGGAAAAGGGCCGTGGTTTTTTTTCCGGGGCCTGTGACTTTGAATAGCCGGCTGCTTCCTTAAAATCCAGGCCGCGCCGGATGGTTCCCAGATGAAAGGTGGCACCAGTGCCGAGTCGGGCTGATTTGATAGAGCCAAGTGGCTCCTGCAATCTGCCAGCCAGAAGATGGGCAGGTCAGTTTTACTTCCAGGGAAATGGGACGTAGTTTGTGTTTGGGCGCCTGTGGCTGGGAGTGGCCGGCTGGCTCCTGAAAATCCACGATACGCAGGATGGTTCCCAGATGAAAGGTGGCACCAGTGCCGAGTCGGGCTGGTTTGATAGTACCGAGTGGCTCCTGCAATCTGCCAGCCAGAAGGCGGGCCGCTGAGATTTTCTTCCAGGGAAAATGGCCGTGGTATGTGTTTGGGGCCCTGTGGCTGAGAGTGGCTGGCTGGCTCCTGAAAATCCACGACACGCAGGATGGTTCCCAGATGAAAGGTGGCACCAGTGCCGAGTCGGGCTGGTTTGATAGAGGCAAGTGGCTCCTACAATCTGCCAGCCAGTAGATGGGCAGGTCAGTTTTACTTCTGGGGAAGAGGGCCGGTAGTTTGTGTTTGGGGGCCTGCGGCTGGGAGTGGCCGGCTGGCTCCTGAAAATGCACGATACTCAGGAGGGTTCCCAGATGAATGGTGGCACCAGTGCCGAGTCGGGCTGGTTTGATAGAGCCAAGTGGCTCCTGCAATCTGCCAGCCAGAAGATGGACAGGTCAGTTTTACTTCCAGGGCAAAGGACCCTTGCTTTTTTTTGGGGTCTGTGGCCTGGAATGGCCGGCTGGCTCCTGAAAATCCACGATACGCAGGATGGTTCCCAGACGAAAGGTGGCACCACTGCCGAGTCGGGCTGGTTTGATAGAGCCAAGTGTCTCCTGCAATCTGCCAGCCAGAAGATGGGCAGGTCAGTTTTACTTCCAGGGAAATGGGTCGTAGTTTTTGTTCGGGGGCCTGTGGCTGGGAGTGGCCGGCTGGCTCCTGAAAATCCACGGTACGCAGGATGGTTCCCAGATGAATGGTGGCACCAGTGCCGAGTCGGACTAGTTTGATAGAGCCAAGTGGCTCCTGCAATCTGCCAGCCAGAAGATGGGCAGGTCAGTTTTACTTCCAGGGAAAAGGGCCGTAGTTTGTGTTTGGGGGCCTGTGGCTGGGAGTGGCCGGCTGGCTCCTGAAAATCCACGATACGCATGATGGTTCCCAGATGAAAGGTGGCACCACTGCCGAGTCGGGCTGGTTTGATAGAGCCAAGTGGCTCCTGCAATCTGCCAGCCAGAAGATGGGCAGGTCAGTTTTACTTCCAGGGAAAAGGGCCGTAGTTTGTGTTTGGGGGCCTGTGGCTGAGAATGGCCGGCTGGCTGCTTAAAATCCACGCCGCGCATGATGATTCACAGACCCAAGGTGGCACCAGTGCCGAGTTGGGCTGGTTTGATAGAGCCATGTGGCTCCTGCAATCTGCCAGCCAGAAGCGGGGTGTGTGAGTTTTGTTTGCCAGGGAAAAGGGCCGTAGTTTGTGTTTGGGGGCCTGTGGCTGGGAGTGGCCGGCTGGCTCCTGAAAATCCACGATACGCAGGATGATTCCCAGACCAAAGGGGCACCAGTGCCGAGTCGGGATGGTTTGATAGAGCCAAGTGGCTCCTGCAATCTGCCAGCCAGAAGATGGGCAGGTCAGTTTTACTTCCAGGGAAAAGGGCCGTGGTATTTCTTTGGGGGCCTGTGGCTGGGAGTGGCCGGCTGGCACCTAAAAATCCACGATACGCAGGATGGTTCCCAGACCCAAGGTGGCACCAGTGCCGAGGCGGCCGGTTTGATAGGGCCAAGTGTCTCCTGCAATCTGCCAGCCAGGAGCGGGGTGCGTGAGTTTTGTTTGCCAGGGAAACGGGCCGTGGTTTGTTTTCGGGAGCCTGTGGCTCGGAATTGCCTGCTGGCTCCTGAAAATCGACGATACGCAGGATGGTTCCCAGACCCAAGGTGGCACTAGTGCCGAGTCGGGCTGGTTTGATAGCGCCATGTGGCTCCTGCAATCTGCCAGCCAGAAGCGGGGTGGGTGAGTTTTGTTTGGCAGGGAAAAGGCCCACAGTTTGTGTTTGGGGGCCTCTGGCTGGGAGTGGACTGCTGGCTCCTGAAAATCCACGATACGCAGGATGATTCCCCGACCAAAAGGGCACCAGTGCCGAGTCGGGCTGGTTTGATAGAGCCAAGTGGCTCCTGCAATCTGCCAGCCAGTAGATGGACAGGTCAGTTTTACTTCTGGGGAAGAGGGCCGGAAGTTTGTGTTTGGGGGCCTGTGGCTGGGAGTGGCCGGCTGGCTCCTGAAAATCCCCAATACACAGGATGGTTTCCAGACCCAAGGGGCCCCAGAGTCAAATCGGGCTGGTTTGATAGTACCAAGTAGCTCCTGCAATCTGCCAGCCAGAAGATGGGCAGGTCTGTTTTACTTCCAGGGAAAAGGGCCATAGATTGTG
Source organism: Zonotrichia albicollis (assembly GCF_047830755.1). Classification (NCBI taxonomy): domain Eukaryota; kingdom Metazoa; phylum Chordata; class Aves; order Passeriformes; family Passerellidae; genus Zonotrichia; species Zonotrichia albicollis. The sequence continues at coordinate 4,502,946 of NC_133854.1, forward strand.
TTTGGGGGCCTGTGGCTGAGAATGGCCGGCTGGCTCCTTAAAATCCACGCCGCGCATGATGGTTCCCAGACCCAAGGTGGCACCAGTGCCGAGTTGGGCTGGTTTGATAGAGCCAAGTTGCTCCTGCAATCTGCCAGCCAGAAGATGGGCAGATCAGTTTTACTTCCAGGGAAAAGGGCCGCAGTTTGTGTTTGGGGGCCTGTGGCTGGGAGTGGCCGGGTGGCTCCTGAAAATCCACGATACGCAAGATGCCTCCCAAATGAAAAATGGCACCAGTGCCAAGTCGGGCTGGTTTGATAGTACCAAGTTGCTCCTCCAATCTGCCAGCCAGAAGATGGGCAGGTCAGTTTTCCTTCCAGGGAAAAGGGCCGTGGTATTTGTTTGGGGGCCTGTGGGTGGGAGTGGCCGGGTGGCTCCTGAAAATCCACGATACGCAGGATGGTTCCCAGATGAAAGGTGGCACCACTGCCGAGTTGGGCTAGTTTGATAGAGCCAAGTGGCTCCTGCAATCTGCCAGCCAGAAGATGGGCAGGTCAGTTTTACTTCCAGGGAAATGGGACGTAGTTTGTGTTTGGGCGCCTGTGGCTGGGAGTGGCCGGCTGGCTCCTGAAAATCCACGATACACAGGATGGTTCCCAGATGAAAGGCGGCACCAGTGCCAAGTTGGGCTGGTTTGATAGTACCGAGTGGCTCCTGCAATCTGCCAGCCAGAAGGCGGGCCGCTGAGATTTTCTTCCAGGGAAAATGGCCGTGGTATGTGTTTGGGGCCCTGTGGCTGAGAGTGGCTGGCTGGCTCCTGAAAATACACGACACACAGGATGGTTCCCAGACCCAAAGGGGCACCAGTGCCAAGTCGGGCTGGTTTGATAGAGGCAAGTGGCTCCTGCAATCTGCCAGCCATAAGATGGGCTGGTCAGTTTTACTTCCAGGGAAGTGGGCCGTGGTATGTGTTTGGGGGCCTGTGGCTGGGAGTGGCCGGCTGGCACCTGAAAATCCACGATACGCAGGATGGTTCCCAGATGAAAGGTGGCACCAATGCCGAGTCGGGCTGGTTTGATAGAGCCAAGTGGCTCCTGCAATCTGCCAGCCAGAAGATGGGCAGGTCAGTTTTCCTTCCAGGGAAAAGGGCCGTAGTTTTTGTTTGGGGGCCTGTGGCTGGGAGTGGCTGGCTGGCTCCTGAAAATACACGACACACAGGATGATTCCTAGACCAAAGTGGCACCAGTGCCAAGTTGGGATGGTTTGATTGAGCCAAGTGTCTCCTGCAATCTGCCAGCCAGACGACGGGCAGGTCAGTTTTACTTCCAGGGAAAAGGGCCGTGGTATGTGTTTGGGGGCCTGTGGCTGGGAGTGGCCGGCTGGCACCTGAAAATCCACGATACGCAGGATGGTTCCCAGATGAAAGGTGGCACCAATGCCGAGTCGGGCTGGTTTGATAGAGCCAAGTGTCTCCTGCAATCTGCCAGCCAGAAGATGGGCAGGTCAGTTTTACTTCCAGGGAAAAGGGCCGTAGTTTTTGTTTGGGGGCCTGTGGCTGGGAGTGGCCGGCTGGCACCTGAAAATCCACGATAAGCGGGATGGTTCCCAGATGAATGGTGGCACCAGTGCCAAGCCGGCTGGTTTGATAGGGCCAAGTGTCTCCTGCAATCTGCCAGCCAGGAGCGGGGTGCGTAAGTTGTGTTTTCCATTGAAAAGGGCCGTGTTTTTTTTTTCGGGAGCCTGTGTCTCGGAATTTCCTGCTGGCTCCTGAAAATCCACGATACGTAGAATGGTTCCCAGATGAAAGGTGGCACCAGTGCCGAGTCGGGCTGGTTTGATAGCGCCATGTGGCTCCTGCAATCTGCCAGCCAGAAGCGGGGTGGGTGAGTTTTGTTTGGCAGGGAAAAGGCCCACAGTTTGTGTTTGGGGGCCTGTGGCTGGGAGTGGCCGGCTGGCTCCTGAAAATCCACGATACGCAGGATGGTTCCCAGATGAAAGGTGGCACCAGTGCCGAGTCAGGCTGTTTTGATAGAGCCAAGTGGCTCCTGCAATCTGCCAGCCAGTAGATGGACAGGTCAGTTTTACTTCTGGGGAAGTGGGCCGGTAGTTTGTGTTTGGGGGCCTGTGGCTGGGAGTGGCCGGCTGGCTCCTGAAAATGCACGATACTCAGAATGGTTCCCAGATGAATGGTGGCACCAGTGCCGAGTCGGGCTGGTTTGATAGAGCCAAGTGGCTCCTGCAATCTGCCAGCCAGAAGATGGGCAGGTCAGTTTTACTTCCCGGGCAAAGGACCATAGCTTTTTTTTGGGGTCTGTGGCCTGGAATGGCCGGCTGGCTCCTGAAAATCCTCGATACGCAGGATGGTTCCCAGATGAAATGTGGCACCAGTGCCGAGTCGGGCTAGTTTGATAGAGCCAAGTGTCTCCTGCAATCTGCCAGTCAGAAGATGTGCAGGTCAGTTTTACTTCCAGGGAAAAGGGCCGTAGTTTGTGTTTGGGGGCCTGTGGCTGGGAGTGGCCGGCTGGCTCCTGAAAATCCACGATACGCAGGATGGTTCCCAGATGAAAGGTGGCACCACTGCCGAGTCGGGCTGATTTGATAGAGCCAAGTGGCTCCTGCAATCTGACAGCCAGAAGATGGGCAGGTCTGTTTTACTTTCAGGGAAAAGGGCCGTAGTTTGTGTTTGGGGGCCTGTGGCTGAGAATGGCCGGGTGGCTCCTTAAAATCCACGCCGCGCATGATGGTTCCCAGATGAAAGGTGGCACCAGTGCCGAGCCGGCCGGTTTGATAGGGCCAAGTGTCTCCTGCAATCTGCCAGCCAGGAGCGGGGTGCGTGAGTTTTGTTTGTCAGGGAAACGGGCCGTGGTTTGTTTTCGGGAGCCTGTGGCTCGGAATTGCCTGCTGGCTCCTGAAAATCGACGATACGCAGGATGGTTCCCAGACCCAAGGTGGCACTAGTGCCGAGTAGGGCTGGTTTGATAGTACCAAGTTGCTCCTCCAATCTGCCAGCCAGAAGATGGGCAGGTCAGTTTTCCTTCCAGGGAAAAGGGCCGTGGTATTTGTTTGGGGGCCTGTGGGTGGGAGTGGCCGGGTGGCTCCTGAAAATCCACGATACGCAGGATGGTTCCCAGATGAAAGGTGGCACCAGTGCCGAGTTGGGCTGGTGTGATAGAGCCCTGTGGCTCCTGCAATCTGTCAGCCAGAAGCGGGGTCGCTGAGTTTTGTTTGCCAGGGAAAAGGGCCGTGGTTTTTTTTCCGGGCCTGTGACTCTGAATAGCCGGCTGCTTCCTTAAAATCCAGGCCGCGCCGGATGGTTCCCAGATGAAAGGTGGCACCAGTGCCGAGTCGGGCTGATTTGATAGAGCCAAGTGGCTCCTGCAATCTGCCAGCCAGAAGATGGGCAGGTCAGTTTTACTTCCAGGGAAATGGGACGTAGTTTGTGTTTGGGCGCCTGTGGCTGGGAGTGGCCGGCTGGCTCCTGAAAATCCACGATTCGCAGGATGGTTCCCAGATGAAAGGTGGCACCAGTGCCAAGTCGGGCTGGTTTGATAGTACCGAGTGGCTCCTGCAATCTGCCAGCCAGAAGGCGGGCCGCTGAGATTTTCTTCCAGGGAAAATGGCCGTGGTATGTGTTTGGGGCCCTGTGGCTGAGAGTGGCTGGCTGGCTCCTGAAAATCCACGACACGCAGGATGGTTCCCAGATGAAAGGTGGCACCAGTGCCGAGTCGGGCTGGTTTGATAGAGGCAAGTGGCTCCTACAATCTGCCAGCCAGTAGATGGGCAGGTCAGTTTTACTTCTGGGGAAGAGGGCCGGTAGTTTGTGTTTGGGGGCCTGCGGCTGGGAGTGGCCGGCTGGCTCCTGAAAATGCACGATACTCAGGAGGGTTCCCAGATGAATGGTGGCACCAGTGCCGAGTCGGGCTGGTTTGATAGAGCCAAGTGGCTCCTGCAATCTGCCAGCCAGAAGATGGACAGGTCAGTTTTACTTCCAGGGCAAAGGACCCTAGCTTTTTTTTGGGGTCTGTGGCCTGGAATGGCCGGCTGGCTCCTGAAAATCCACGATACGCAGGATGGTTCCCACATGAAAGGTGGCACCAGTGCCGAGTCGGGCTGGTTTGATAGAGCCAAGTGTCACCTGCAATCTGCCAGCCAGAAGATGGGCAGGTCAGTTTTACTTCCAGGGAAAAGGGCCGTAGTTTGAGTTTGGGGGCCTGTGGCTGAGAATGGCCGGCTGGCTCCTTAAAATCCACGCCGCGCATGATGTTTCCCAGACCCAAGGTGGCACCAGTGCCGAGTTGGGCTGGTTTGATAGAGCCATGTGGCTCCTGCAATCTGCCAGCCAGAAGCGGGGTGTGTGAGTTTTGTTTGCCAGGGAAAAAGGCCGTAGTTTGTGTTTGGGGGCCTGTGGCTGGGAGTGGCCGGCTGGCTCCTGAATATACACGATACGCAGGGTGATTCCCAGACCAATGGGGCACCAGTGCCGAGTCGGGATGGTTTGATAGAGCCAAGTGTCTCCTGCAATCTGCCAGCCAGGAGCGGGGCGGGTCAGTTTTGTTTGCCTGGGAAAAGGGATGTGGTTTCTGTTGGGGGCCTGTGGCTGGGAGTGGCCGGCTGGCTCCTGAAAATCCACGATACGTAGGATGGTTCCCAGACCCAAAGGGGCACCAGTGCCAAGTCGGGCTGGTTTGATAGAGGCAAGTGGCTCCTGCAATCTGCCAGCCATAAGATGGGCTGGTCAGTTTTACTTCCAGGGAAAAGGGCCGTAGTTTGTGTTTGGGGGGCCTGTGGCTTGGAGTGGCTGGCTGGCTCCTGAAAATACACGACACACAGGATGATTCCCAGACCAAAGTGGCACCAGTGCCAAGTTGGGATGGTTTGATAGAGCCAAGTGTCTCCTGCAATCTGCCAGCCAGACGACGGGCAGGTCAGTTTTACTTCCAGGGAAAAGGGCCGTGGTATGTGTTTGGTGGCCTGTGGCTGGGAGTGGCCGGCTGGCACCTGAAAATCCACGATACGCAGGATGGTTCCCAGATGAAAGGTGGCACCAATGCCGAGTCGGGCTGGTTTGATAGAGCCAAGTGGCTCCTGCAATCTGCCAGCCAGAAGATGGGCAGGTCAGTTTTCCTTCCAGGGAATAGGGCCGTAGTTTTTCTTTGGGGGCCTGTGGCTGGGAGTGGCCGGCTGGCACCTGAAAATCCACGATAAGCGGGATGGTTCCCAGATGAATGGTGGCAACAGTGCCAAGCCGGCTGGTTTGATAGGGCCAAGTGTCTCCTGCAATCTGCCAGCCAGGAGCGGGGTGCGTAAGTTGTGTTTTCCATTGAAAAGGGCCGTGGTTTGTTTTCGGGAGCCTGTGTCTCGGAATTTCCTGCTGGCTCCTGAAAATCCACGATACGTAGAATGGTTCCCAGATGAAAGGTGGCACCAGTGCCGAGTCGGGCTGGTTTGACAGCGCCATGTGGCTCGTGCAATCTGCCAGCCAGAAGCGGGGTGGGTGAGTTTTGTTTGACAGGGAAAAGGCCCACAGTTTGTGTTTGGGGGCCTCTGGCTGGCTGTGGCCGGCTGGCTCCTGAAAATCCACGATACGCAGGATGGTTCCCAGATGAAAGGTGGCACCAGTGCCGAGTCGGGCTGGTTTGATAGAGCCAAGTGGCTCCTGCAATCTGCCAGCCAGAAGATGGCCAGGTCAGTTTTACTTCTGGGGAAGTGGGCCGGTAGTTTGTGTTTCGGGGCCTGTGGCTGGGAGTGGCCGGCTGGCTCCTGAAAATGCACGATACTCAGGATGGTTCCCAGATGAATGGTGGCACCGGTGCCGAGTCGGGCTGGTTTGATAGAGCCAAGTGGCTCCTGCAATCTGCCAGCCAGAAGATGGGCAGGTCAGTTTTACTTCCCGGGCAAAGGACCATGGCTTTTTTTTGGGGTCTGTGGCCTGGAATGGCCGGCTGGCTCCTGAAAATCCTCGATACGCAGGATGGTTCCCAGATGAAATGTGGCACCAGTGCCGAGTCGGGCTGATTTGATAGAGCCAAGTGGCTCCTGCAATCTGACAGCCAGAAGATGGGCAGGTCTGTTTTACTTTCAGGGAAAAGGGCCGTAGTTTGTCTTTGGGGGCCTGTGGCTGAGAATGGCCGGGTGGCTCCTTAAAATCCACGCCGCGCATGATGGTTCCCAGACCCAAGGTGGCACCAGTGCCAAGTTGGGCTGGTTTGATAGAGCCATGTGGCTCCTGCAATCTGTCAGCCAGAAGCGGGGTCGCTGAGTTTTGTTTGCCAGGGAAAAAGGCCGTAGTTTGTGTTTGGGGGCCTCTGGCTGGGAGTGGCCGGCTGGCTCCTGAAAATCCACGATACGCAGGATGGTTCCCAGATGAAAGGTGGCACCACTGCCGAGTCGGGCTGATTTGATAGAGCCAAGTAGCTCCTGCAATCTGACAGCCAGAAGATGGGCAGGTCTGTTTTACTTTCAGGGAAAAGGGCCGTAGTTTGTCTTTGGGGGCCTGTGGCTGAGAATGGCCGGGTGGCTCCTTAAAATCCACGCCGCGCATGATGGTTCCCAGACCCAAGGTGGCACCAGTGCTAAGTTGGGCTGGTTTGATAGAGCCATGTGGCTCCTGCAATCTGCCAGCCAGAAGCGGGGTGTGTGAGTTTTGTTTGCAGGGAAAAAGGCCGTAGTTTGTGTTTGGGGGCCTGTGGGTGGGAGTGGCCGGCTGGCTCCTGAAAATCCACGATACGTAGGATGGTTCCCAGACCCAAAGGGGCACCAGTGCCAAGTCGGGCTGGTTTCATAGAGGCAAGTGGCTCCTGCAATCTGCCAGCCAGAAGATGGGCTGGTCAGTTTTACTTCCAGGGAAAAGGGCCGTAGTTTGTGTTTGGGGGCCTCTGGCTGGGAGTGGCCGGCTGGCTCCTGAAAATCCACGATACGCAGGATGGTTTTCAGACCCAAGGGGCCCCAGTGCCAAATCGGGCTGGTTTGATAGTACCAAGTAGCTCCTGCAATCTGCCAGCCAGAAGATGGGCAGGTCAGTTTTACTTCCAGGGAAAAGGGCCGTAGTTTGTGTTTGGGGGCCTGTGGCTGGGAATGGCCGGCTGGCTCCTGAAAATCCACGCCGCGCATGATGGTTCCCAGACCCAAGGTGGCACCAGTGCCGAGTTGGGCTGGTTTGATAGAGACAAGGTGGCTCCTGCAATCTGCCAGCCAGAAGCGGGGTGTGTGAGTTTTGTTTGCCAGGGAAAAAGGCCGTAGTTTGTGTTTGGGGGCCTGTGGCTGGGAGTGGCCGGCTGGCTCCTGAAAATCCACGATACGCATGATGCCTCCCAAATGAAAAATGGCACCAGTGCCAAGTCGGGCTGGTTTGATAGCACCAAGTTGCTCCTCCAATCTGCCAGCCAGAAGATGGGTAGGTCAGTTTTCCTTCCAGGGAAAAGGGCCGTGGTATGTGTTTGGGGGCCTGTGGCTGGGAGTGCCCGGCTGGCTCCTGAAAATCCACGATACGCAGGATGGTTCCCAGATGAAAAGTGGCACCACTGCCGAGTTGGGCTGGTGTGATAGAGCCATGTGGCTCCTGCAAACTGTCAGGCAGAAGCGGGGTCGCTGAGTTTTGTTTGCCAGGGAAAAAGGCCGTGATTTTTTTTCCGGGGCCTGTGGCCTTAAATGGCCGGCTGGTTCCTTAAAATCCAGGCCGCGCCGGATGGTTCCCAGATGAAAGGTGGCACCAGTGCCGAGTCGGGCTAGTTGGATAGAGCCAAGTGGCTCCTGCAATATGCCAGCCAGAAGATGGGTAGGTCAGTTTTACTTCCAGGGAAAAGGGACGTAGTTTGTGTTTGGGCGCCTGTGGCTGGGAGTGGCCGGCTGGCTCCTGAAAATCCACGATACGCAGGATGGTTCCCAGACCCAAGGTGGCACCAGTGCCAAGTCGGTCTGGTTTGATAGTACCGAGTGGCTCCTGCAATCTGTCAGCCAGAAGGCGGGCCGCTGAGATTTTCTTCCAGGGAAAATGGCCGTGGTATATGTTTGGGGCCCTGTGGCTGAGAGTGGCTGGCTGGCTCCTGAAAATCCACGACACGCAGGATGGTTCCCAGATGAAAGGTGGCACCAGTGCCGAGTCGGGCTGGTTTGATAGAGCCAAGTGGCTCCTGCAATCTGCCAGCCAGTAGATGGACAGGTCAGTTTTACTTCTGGGGAAGAGGGCCGGTAGTTTGTGTTTGGGGGCCTGTGGCTGGGAGTGGCCGGCTGGCTCCTGAAAATGCACGATACGCAGGATGGTTCCCAGATGAATGGTGGCACCAGTTCCGAGTCGGGCTGGTTTGATAGAGCCAAGTGGCTCCTGCAATCTGCCAGCCAGAAGATGGGCAGGTCGTTTTTACTTCCAGGGAAATGGGTCGTAGTTTTTGTTCGGGGGCCTGTGGCTGGGAGTGGCCGGCTGGCTCCTGAAAATTCATGATACGCAGGGTGATTCCCAGACCAAAGGGGCACCAGTGCCGAGTAGGGATGGTTTGATAGAGCCAAGTGTCTCCTGCAATCTGCCAGCCAGGAGCGGGGCGGGTCAGTTTTGTTTGCCAGGGAAAAGGGATGTGGTTTCTGTAGGGGGCCTGTGGCTGGGAGTGGCCGGCTGGCTCCTGAAAATCCACGATACGCAGGATGGTTCCCAGACCCAAAGGGGCACCAGTGCCAAGTCGGGCTGGTTTGATAGAGCCATGTGGCTCCTGCAATCTGCCAGCCAGGAGATGGGCTGGTCAGTTTTCCTTCCAGGGAAAAGGGCCGTAGTTTGTGTTTGGGGGGCCTGTGGCTGGGAGTGGCTGGCTGGCTCCTGAAAATACACGATACACAGGATGATTCCCAGACCAAAGTGGCACCAGTGCCAAGTCGGGCTGGTTTGATAGAGCCATGTGGCTCCTGCAGTCTGACAGCCAGAAGATGTGCAGGTCTGTTTTACTTTCAGGGAAAAGGGCCGTAGTTTGTGTTTGGGGCCTGTGGCTGAGAATGGCCGGGTGGCTCCTTAAAATCCACGCCGCGCATGACGGTTCCCAGACCCATGGTGGCACCAGTGCCGAGTTGGGCTGGTTTGATAGAGCCATGTGGCTCCTGCAATCTGCCAGCCAGGAGATGGGCTGGTCAGTTTTCCTTCCAGGGAAAAGGGCGGTAGTTTGTGTTTGGGGGCCTGTGGATGGGAGTGGCCGGCTGGCTCCTGAAAATCCACGACACGCAGGATGGTTCCCAGATGAAAGGTGGCACCAGTGCCGAGTCGGGCTGGTTTGATAGAGGCAAGTGGCTCCTGCAATCTGCCAGCCAGAAGATGGGCAGGTCAGTTTTCCTTCCACGGTAAAGGGCCGTAGTTTGTGTTTGGGGGCCTGTGGCTGGGAGTGGCCGGCTGGCTCCTGAAAATCCACGATACGCATGATGGTTTCCAGACCCAAGGGGCCCCAGTGCCAAATCGGGCTGTTTTGATAGAGCCAAGTGGCTCCTGCTATCTGCCAGCCAGAAGATGGGCAGGTCTGTTTTACTTCCAGGGAAATGGGCCGTAGTTTGTGTTTGGGGGCCTGTGGCGGGGAATGACCGGCTGGCTCCTTAAAATCCACGCACCACAATATTGTTCCCAAGCCCAAGGTGGCACCAGTGCCGCGTTGGGCTGGTTTGATAGAGCCAAGTGGCTCCTGCAATCTGCCAGCCAGGAGCGGGGCGGGTCAGTTTTGTTTGCCAGGGAAAAGGGCCGTGGTATGTTTTCGGGAGCCTGTGTCTCGGAATTGCCTGCTGGCTCCTGAAAATCCACGATACGCAGGATGGTTCCCAGATGAAAGGTGGCACCACTGCCGAGTCGGGCTGGTTTGATAGCGCCATGTGGCTCGTGCAATCTGCCAGCCAGAAGCGGGGTGGGTGAATTTTGTTTGGAAGGGAAAAGGCCCACAGTTTGTATTTCGGGGCCTCTGGCTGGCTGTGGCCGGCTGGCCCCTGAAAATCCACGATACGCAGGATGGTTCCCAGACCCAAGGTGGCACCAGTGCCGAGTCGGGCTGGTTTGATAGAGCCAAGTGGCTCCTGCAATCTGCCAGCCAGTAGATGGACAGGTCAGTTTTACTTCGGGGGAAGAGGGCCGGTAGTTTGTGTTTGGGGGCCTGTGGCTGGGAGTGGCCGGCTGGCTCCTGAAAATCCACGATACGCAGGATGGTTCCCAGATGAAAGGTGGCACCAGTGCCGAGTCGGGCTAGTTTGATAGAGCCAAGTGGCTCCTGCAATCTGCCAGACAGAAGATGGGCAGGTCAGTTTTACTTCCAGGGAAATGGGACGTAGTTTGTGTTTGGGGCCTGTGGCTGGGAGTAGCCGGCTGGCTCCTGAAAATCCGCGATACGCAGGATGGTTCCCAGACCCAAAGGGGCACCAGTGCCAAGTCGGGCTGGTTTGATAGAGGGACGTGGCTCCTGCAAACTGTCAGGCAGAAGCGGGGTGTGTGAGTTTTGTTTGCCAGGGAAAAAGGCCGTGATTTTTTTTCCGGGGCCTGTGGCCTTAAATGGCCGGCTGGTTCCTTAAAATCCAGGCCGCGCCGGATGGTTCCCAGATGAAAGGTGGCACCAGTGCCGAGTCGGGCTAGTTGGATAGAGCCAAGTGGCTCCTGCAATATGCCAGCCAGAAGATGGGTAGGTCAGTTTTACATCCAGGGAAAAGGGACGTAGTTTGTGTTTGGGCGCCTGTGGCTGGGAGTGGCCGGCTGGCTCCTGAAAATCCACGATACGCAGGATGGTTCCCAGACCCAAGGTGGCACCAGTGCCAAGTCTGTCTGGTTTGATAGTACCGAGTGGCTCCTGCAATCTGTCAGCCAGAAGGCGGGCCGCTGAGATTTTCTTCCAGGGAAAATGGCCGTGGTATATGTTTGGGGCCCTGTGGCTGAGAGTAGCTGGCTGGCTCCTGAAAATCCACGACACGCAGGATGGTTCCCAGATGAAAGGTGGCACCAGTGCCGAGTCGGGCTGGTTTGATAGAGCCAAGTGGCTCCTGCAATCTGCCAGCCAGTAGATGGACAGGTCAGTTTTACTTCTGGGGAAGAGGGCCGGTAGTTTGTGTTTGGGGGCCTGTGGCTGGGAGTGGCCGGCTGGCTCCTGAAAATGCACGATACGCAGGATGGTTCCCAGATGAATGGTGGCACCAGTTCCGAGTCGGGCTGGTTTGATAGAGCCAAGTGGCTCCTGCAATCGGCCAGCCAGAAGATGGGCAGGTCGTTTTTACTTCCAGGGAAATGGGTCGTAGTTTTTGTTCGGGGGCCTGTGGCTGGGAGTGGCCGGCTGGCTCCTGAAAATCCACGATACGCAGGATGGTTCCCAGATGAAAGGTGGCACCACTGCCGAGTTGTGCTGATTTGATAGAGCCAAGTGGCTACTGCAATCTGCCAGCCAGAAGCGGGGTGTGTGACTTTTGCTTGCCAGGGAAAAAGGCCGTAGTTTGTGTTTGGGGGCCAGTGGCTGGGAGTGGCCGGCTGGCTCCTGAAAATTCATGATACGCAGGGTGATTCCCAGACCAAAGGGGCACCAGTGCCGAGTAGGGATGGTTTGATAGAGCCAAGTGTCTCCTGCAATCTGCCAGCCAGGAGCGGGGCGGGTCAGTTTTGTTTGCCAGGGAAAAGGGATGTGGTTTCTGTAGGGGGCCTGTGGCTGGGAGTGGCCGGCTGGCTCCTGAAAATCCACGATACGCAGGATGGTTCCCAGACCCAAAGGGGCACCAGTGCCAAGTCGGGCTGGTTTGATAGAGCCATGTGGCTCCTGCAATCTGCCAGCCAGGAGATGGGCTGGTCAGTTTTACTTTCAGGGAAAAGGGCCGTAGTTTGTGTTTGGGGGCCTGTGGCTGATAATGGCTGGCAGGCTCCTTAAAATCCACGCCACGCATGATGGTTCCCAGACCCAAGGTGGCACCAGTGCCGAGTTGGGCTGGTTTGATAGAGCCATGTGGCTCCTGCAATCTGCCAGCCAGAAGATGGGCAGGTCAGTTTTACTTCCAGGGAAAAGGGCCGTAGTTTGTGTTTGGGGGCCTGTGGCTGAGAATGGCCGGCTGGCTCCTTAAAATCCACGCCGCGCATGACGGTTCCCAGACCCAAGGTGGCACCAGTGCCGAGTTGGGCTGGTTTGATAGAGCCATGTGGCTCCTGCAATCTGCCAGCCAGAAGCGGGGTGTGTGAGTTTTGTTTGCCAGGGAAAAAGGCCGTAGTTTGTGTTTGGGGGCCTGTGGCTGGGAGTGGCGGGCTGGCTCCTGACAATACACGATACACAGGATGATTCCCAGACCAAAGTGGCACCAGTGCCAAGTCGGGATGGTTTGATAGAGCCAAGTGGCTCCTGCAATCTGCCAGCCAGACGACGGGCAGGTCAGTTTTACTTCCAGGGAAAAGGGCCGTGGTATGTGTTTGGGGGCCTGTGGCATGGAGTGGCCGGCGGGCTACTGAAAATCCACGATACGCAGGATGGTTCCCAAATGAAAAATGGCACCAGTGCCGAGTCAGGCTGGTTTGATAGAGCCAAGTGGCTCCTGCAATCTGCCAGCCAGAAGATGGGCAGGTCAGTTTTACTTCCAGGGAAAAGGGCGGTAGTTTGTGTTTGGGGGCCTGTGGATGGGAGTGGCCGGCTGGCTCCTGAAAATCCACGACACGCAGGATGGTTCCCAGATGAAAGGTGGCACCAGTGCCGAGTCGGGCTGGTTTGATAGAGGCAAGTGGCTCCTGCAATCTGCCAGCCAGAAGATGGGCAGGTCAGTTTTCCTTCCACGGTAAAGGGCCGTAGTTTGTGTTTGGGGGCCTGTGGCGGGGAATGACCGGCTGGCTCCTTAAAATCCACGCACCACAATATTGTTCCCAAGCCCAAGGTGGCACCAGTGCCGCGTTGGGCTGGTTTGATAGAGCCAAGTGGCTCCTGCAATCTGCCAGCCAGGAGCGGGGCGGGTCAGTTTTGTTTGCCAGGGAAAAGGGCCGTGGTATGTTTTCGGGAGCCTGTGTCTCGGAATTGCCTGCTGGCTCCTGAAAATCCACGATACGCAGGATGGTTCCCAGATGAAAGGTGGCACCACTGCCGAGTCGGGCTGGTTTGATAGCGCCATGTGGCTCGTGCAATCTGCCAGCCAGAAGCGGGGTGGGTGAATTTTGTTTGGAAGGGAAAAGGCCCACAGTTTGTATTTCGGGGCCTCTGGCTGGCTGTGGCCGGCTGGCCCCTGAAAATCCACGATACGCAGGATGGTTCCCAGACCCAAGGTGGCACCAGTGCCGAGTCGGGCTGGTTTGATAGAGCCAAGTGGCTCCTGCAATCTGCCAGCCAGTAGATGGACAGGTCAGTTTTACTTCGGGGGAAGAGGGCCGGTAGTTTGTGTTTGGGGGCCTGTGGCTGGGAGTGGCCGGCTGGCTCCTGAAAATCCACGATACGCAGGATGGTTCCCAGATGAAAGGTGGCACCAGTGCCGAGTCGGGCTAGTTTGATAGAGCCAAGTGGCTCCTGCAATCTGCCAGACAGAAGATGGGCAGGTCAGTTTTACTTCCAGGGAAAAGGGACGTAGTTTGTGTTTGGGGCCTGTGGCTGGGAGTGGCCGGCTGGCTCCTGAAAATCCACGACACGCAGGATGGTTCCCAGATGAAAGGTGGCACCAGTGCCGAGTCGGGCTGGTTTGATAGAGGCAAGTGGCTCCTGCAATCTGCCAGCCAGAAGATGGGCAGGTCAGTTTTCCTTCCACGGTAAAGGGCCGTAGTTTGTGTTTGGGGGCCTGTGGCTGGGAGTGGCCGGCTGGCTCCTGAAAATCCACGATACGCATGATGGTTTCCAGACCCAAGGGGCCCCAGTGCCAAATCGGGCTGTTTTGATAGAGCCAAGTGGCTCCTGCTATCTGCCAGCCAGAAGATGGGCAGGTCTGTTTTACTTCCAGGGAAATGGGCCGTAGTTTGTGTTTGGGGGCCTGTGGCGGGGAATGACCGGCTGGCTCCTTAAAATCCACGCACCACAATATTGTTCCCAAGCCCAAGGTGGCACCAGTGCCGCGTTGGGCTGGTTTGATAGAGCCAAGTGGCTCCTGCAATCTGCCAGCCAGGAGCGGGGCGGGTCAGTTTTGTTTGCCAGGGAAAAGGGCCGTGGTATGTTTTCGGGAGCCTGTGTCTCGGAATTGCCTGCTGGCTCCTGAAAATCCACGATACGCAGGATGGTTCCCAGATGAAAGGTGGCACCACTGCCGAGTCGGGCTGGTTTGATAGCGCCATGTGGCTCGTGCAATCTGCCAGGCAGAAGCGGGGTGTGTGAGTTTTGTTTGCCAGGGAAAAAGGCCGTAGTTTGTGTTTGGGGGCCTGTGGCTGGGAGTGGCGGGCTGGCTCCTGAAAATTCATGATACGCAGGTTGATTCCCAGACCAAAGGGTCACCAGTGCCGAGTAGGGATGGTTTGATAGAGCCAAGTGTCTCCTGCAATCTGCCAGCCAGGAGCGGGGCGGGTCAGTTTTGTTTGCCACGGACAAGGGATGTGGTTTCTGTAGGGGGCCTGTGGCTGGGAGTGGCTGGCTGGCTCCTGAAAATACAAGATACACAGGATGATTCCCAGACCAAAGTGGCACCAGTGCCAAGTCGGGATGGTTTGATAGAGCCAAGTGGCTCCTGCAATCTGCCAGCCAGACGACGGGCAGGTCAGTTTTACTTCCAGGGAAAAGGGCCGTGGTATGTGTTTGGGGGCCTGTGGCATGGAGTGGCCGGCGGGCTACTGAAAATCCACGATACGCAGGATGGTTCCCAAATGAAAAATGGCACCAGTGCCGAGTCAGGCTGGTTTGATAGAGCCAAGTGGCTCCTGCAATCTGCCAGCCAGAAGATGGGCTGGTCAGTTTTACTTCCAGGGATAAGGGCGGTAGTTTGTGTTTGGGGGCCTGTGGATGGGAGTGGCCGGCTGGCTCCTGAAAATCCACGACACGCAGGATGGTTCCCAGATGAAAGGTGGCACCAGTGCCGAGTCGGGCTGGTTTGATAGAGGCAAGTGGCTCCTGCAATCTGCCAGCCAGAAGATGGGCAGGTCAGTTTTCCTTCCACGGTAAAGGGCCGTAGTTTGTGTTTGGGGGCCTGTGGCTGGGAGTGGCCGGCTGGCTCCTGAAAATCCACGATACGCATGATGGTTTCCAGACCCAAGGGGCCCCAGTGCCAAATCGGGCTGTTTTGATAGAGCCAAGTGGCTCCTGCTATGTGCCAGCCAGAAGATGGGCAGGTCTGTTTTACTTCCAGGGAAATGGGCCGTAGTTTGTGTTTGGGGGCCTGTAGCGGGGAATGACCGGCTGGCTCCTTAAAATCCACGCACCACAATATTGTTCCCAAGCCCAAGGTGGCACCAGTGCCGCGTTGGGCTGGTTTGATAGAGCCAAGTGGCTCCTGCAATCTGCCAGCCAGGAGCGGGGCGGGTCAGTTTTGTTTGCCAGGGAAAAGGGCCGTGGTATGTTTTCGGGAGCCTGTGTCTCGGAATTGCCTGCTGGCTCCTGAAAATCCACGATACGCAGGATGGTTCCCAGATGAAAGGTGGCACCACTGCCGAGTCGGGCTGGTTTGATAGCGCCATGTGGCTCGTGCAATCTGCCAGCCAGAAGCGGGGTGGGTGAATTTTGTTTGGAAGGGAAAAGGCCCACAGTTTGTATTTCGGGGCCTCTGGCTGGCTGTGGCCGGCTGGCCCCTGAAAATCCACGATACGCAGGATGGTTCCCAGACCCAAGGTGGCACCAGTGCCGAGTCGGGCTGGTTTGATAGAGCCAAGTGGCTCCTGCAATCTGCCAGCCAGTAGATGGACAGGTCAGTTTTACTTCGGGGGAAGAGGGCCGGTAGTTTGTGTTTGGGGGCCTGTGGCTGGGAGTGGCCGGCTGGCTCCTGAAAATCCACGATACGCAGGATGGTTCCCAGATGAAAGGTGGCACCAGTGCCGAGTCGGGCTAGTTTGATAGAGCCAAGTGGCTCCTGCAATCTGCCAGACAGAAGATGGGCAGGTCAGTTTTACTTCCAGGGAAATGGGACGTAGTTTGTGTTTGGGGCCTGTGGCTGGGAGTGGCCGGCTGGCTCCTGAAAATCCACGACACGCAGGATGGTTCCCAGATGAAAGGTGGCACCAGTGCCGAGTCGGGCTGGTTTGATAGAGGCAAGTGGCTCCTGCAATCTGCCAGCCAGAAGATGGGCAGGTCAGTTTTCCTTCCACGGTAAAGGGCCGTAGTTTGTGTTTGGGGGCCTGTGGCTGGGAGTGGCCGGCTGGCTCCTGAAAATCCACGATACGCATGATGGTTTCCAGACCCAAGGGGCCCCAGTGCCAAATCGGGCTGTTTTGATAGAGCCAAGTGGCTCCTGCTATCTGCCAGCCAGAAGATGGGCAGGTCTGTTTTACTTCCAGGGAAATGGGCCGTAGTTTGTGTTTGGGGGCCTGTGGCGGGGAATGACCGGCTGGCTCCTTAAAATCCACGCACCACAATATTGTTCCCAAGCCCAAGGTGGCACCAGTGCCGCGTTGGGCTGGTTTGATAGAGCCAAGTGGCTCCTGCAATCTGCCAGCCAGGAGCGGGGCGGGTCAGTTTTGTTTGCCAGGGAAAAGGGCCGTGGTTTGTTTTCGGGGCCTGTGGCTGGGAGTGGCCGGGTGGCTCCTGAAAATCCACGCCGCGCAGGATGGTTCCCAGACCCAAGGGGACACCTGTACCGAGTCGGGCTGGTTTGATAGAACCATGTGGCTCCTGCAATCTGCCAGCCAGAAGCGGGGCGGGTCAGTTTGACTTCCAGGGAAATGGGTCGTAGTTTTTGTTCGGGGGCCTGTGGCTGGCAGTGGCCGGCTGGCTCCTGAAAAGCCACGATACGCAGGATGGTTCCCAGATGAAAGGTGGCACCATTGCCGAGTCGGGCTAGTTTGATAGAGCCAAGTGGCTCCTGCAATCTGCCAGCCAGAAGATGGGCAGGTCTGTTTTACTTTCAGGGTAAAGGGCCGTAGTATGTGTTTGGGGGCCTGTGGCTGGGAATGGCCGGCTGGCTCCTGAAAATCCACGATACGCAGGTTGGTTCCCAGATGAAAGGTGGCACCAGTGCTGAGTCGGGCTGGTTTCATAGTACCAAGTGGCTCCTGCAATCTGCCAGCCAGAAGCAGGGCGGGTCAGTTTTTTTTACCAGGGAAAAGGGCCATGGTTTGTGTTGGGGGCCTGTGGCTGGGAGTGGCCGGCTGGCTCCTGAAAATCCACGATACGTAGGATGGTTTCCAGACCCAAGTGGCCCCAGTGCCAAATCGGGCTGGTTTGATAGAGCCAAGTGGCTCCTGCAATCTGCCAGCCAGAAGATGGGCAGGATACGCAGGATGGTTCCCAGATAAATGGTGGCACCAGTGCCAAGCCGGCTGGTTTGATAGGGCCAAGTGTCTCCTGCAATCTGCCAGCCAGGAGCGGGGTGGGTGTGTGGAGAGCTTTATTAATAGTTGGTTAGCTGAGAAAGGCCATGCTGACATATTGCCACTGGTCAAGCTGAGAAATCAGCAGTCAGCAAGCTGAAAGGAGATGTCAGCAGCTTGCAATCAGTGGCCTTGCTGCAACATGGAGAAAGGGAGTAGAGATTAGTCCTGAATATCTCCTAAGAATATGTAGAAAGTATCACAAGTAGGACCATAGGAATGTAAAAGTAGGTGTAACTGCTGATATGTAACTAACCAATCCTGAGCTCAACTTTTGCAATATGCATGAAGTTAATTACGAACTGTATTTAACCCGCTGTGCTGATCAATAAAATTGGGCCTGTGATGATCAACCTGATGTCCTGGTCTCCTTCCGTCGACATGGGTGAGTTTGTTTGCCAGGGAAAAGGGCCGTAGTTTGTTTTCGGGAGCCTGTGGCTCGGAATGGCCTGCTGGCTCCTGAAAATCCACGATACGCAGGATGGTTCCCAGATGAAAGGTGGCACCAGTGCCGAGTCGGGCTGGTTTGATAGAGACAAGTGGCTTCTGCAATCTGCCAGACAGAAGCGGGGTGGGTGAATTTTGTTTGGCAGGGAAAAGGCCCACAGTTTGTGTTTGGGGGCCTCTGGCATGGAGTGGCCTGCTGGCTCCTAAAAATCCACGATACGCAGGATGATTACCAGACCAAAGGGGCACCAGTGCCGAGTCGGGCTGGTTTGATAGAGCCAAGTGGCTCCTGCAATCTGCCAGCCAGAAGATGGGCAGGTCAGTTTTCCTTCCAGGGAAAAGGGCCGTAGTTTTTGTTTGGGGTCCTGTGGCTGGGAGTGGCCTACTGGCTCCTGAAAATCCACGATACGCAGGATGGTTTCCAGACCCAAGGCGCCCCAGTGCCAAATCGGGCTGGTTTGATAGAGCCAAGTGTCTCCTGCAATCTGCCAGCCAGAAGATGGGCAGGTCAGTTTTACTTCCAGGGAAAAGGGCCGTAGTTTGTGTTTTGGGGCCTGTGGCTGGGAGTGGCCGGCTGGCTCCTGAAAACCCATGCCGCGCTGGATGGTTCCCAAATGAAAAAAATGGCACCAGTGCCAAGTCGGGCTGGTTTGATAGAGCCATGTGGCTCCTGCAATCTGTCTGCCAGAAGCGGGGTCGCTGAGTTTTGCTTGCCAGGGTAAAATGCCGTGGTTTTTCATCCGGGGCCTGTGGCCTTGAATGGCCGGCTGGTTCCTTAAAATCCACGCCGCGCAGGATGGTTCCCAGACCCAAGGTGGCACCAGTGCCGAGTCGGGCTGTTTTGATAGAGCCAAGTGGCTCCTGCAATCTGCCAGCCAGATGATGGGCTGGTCAGTTTTACTTCCAGGGAAAAGGGCCGTAGTTTGTTTTTGGGGACCTGTGGCTGGCTGTGGCCGGCTGGCTCCTGAAAATCCACGATACGCAGGATGGTTCCCAGATGAAAGGTGGCACCAGTGCCAAGTTGGGCTGGTTTGATAGTACCGAGTGGCTCCTGCAATCTGCCAGCCAGAAGGCGGGCCGCTAAGTTTTCTTCCAGAGAAAAGGGCCGTAGATTTGTTTGGGGGCCGGTGGCTGAGAGTGGCTGGCTGGCTCCTGAAAATCCACGACACGCAGGATGGTTCCCAGATGAAAGGTGGCACCAGTGCCGAGTCGGGCTGGTTTGATAGAGCTAAGTGGCTCCTGCAATCTGCCAGCCAGTAGATGGACAGGTCAGTTTTACTTCCGGGGAAGAGGGCCGGTAGTTTGTGTTTGGGGGCCTGAGGCTGGGAGTGGGCGGCTGGCTCCTGAAAATGCACGATACTCAGGATGATTGCCAGACCCAAGTTGGCACCACTGCCAAGTCGGGCTGGTTTGATAGAGCCATGTGGCTCCTGCAATCTGCCAGCCAGAAGATGTGCAGGTCAGTTTTACTTCCAGGGAAAAGGGCCGTAGTTTGTGCTTGGGGGCCTGTGGCTGGGAGTGGCCGGCTGGCTCCTGAAAATCCACGATACGTAGGATGGTTTCCAGACCCAAGTGGCCCCAGTGCCAAATCGGGCTGGTTTGATAGAGCCAAGTGGCTCCTGCAATCTGCCAGCCAGAAGATGGGCAGGATACGCAGGATGGTTCCCAGATAAATGGTGGCACCAGTGCCAAGCCGGCTGGTTTGATAGGGCCAAGTGTCTCCTGCAATCTGCCAGCCAGGAGCGGGGTGGGTGTGTGGAGAGCTTTATTAATAGTTGGTTAGCTGAGAAAGGCCATGCTGACATATTGCCACTGGTCAAGCTGAGAAATCAGCAGTCAGCAAGCTGAAAGGAGATGTCAGCAGCTTGCAATCAGTGGCCTTGCTGCAACATGGAGAAAGGGAGTAGAGATTAGTCCTGAATATCTCCTAAGAATATGTAGAAAGTATCACAAGTAGGACCATAGGAATGTAAAAGTAGGTGTAACTGCTGATATGTAACTAACCAATCCTGAGCTCAACTTTTGCAATATGCATGAAGTTAATTACGAACTGTATTTAACCCGCTGTGCTGATCAATAAAATTGGGCCTGTGATGATCAACCTGATGTCCTGGTCTCCTTCCGTCGACATGGGTGAGTTTGTTTGCCAGGGAAAAGGGCCGTAGTTTGTTTTCGGGAGCCTGTGGCTCGGAATGGCCTGCTGGCTCCTGAAAATCCACGATACGCAGGATGGTTCCCAGATGAAAGGTGGCACCAGTGCCGAGTCGGGCTGGTTTGATAGAGACAAGTGGCTTCTGCAATCTGCCAGACAGAAGCGGGGTGGGTGAATTTTGTTTGGCAGGGAAAAGGCCCACAGTTTGTGTTTGGGGGCCTCTGGCATGGAGTGGCCTGCTGGCTCCTAAAAATCCACGATACGCAGGATGATTACCAGACCAAAGGGGCACCAGTGCCGAGTCGGGCTGGTTTGATAGAGCCAAGTGGCTCCTGCAATCTGCCAGCCAGAAGATGGGCAGGTCAGTTTTCCTTCCAGGGAAAAGGGCCGTAGTTTTTGTTTGGGGTCCTGTGGCTGGGAGTGGCCTACTGGCTCCTGAAAATCCACGATACGCAGGATGGTTTCCAGACCCAAGGCGCCCCAGTGCCAAATCGGGCTGGTTTGATAGAGCCAAGTGTCTCCTGCAATCTGCCAGCCAGAAGATGGGCAGGTCAGTTTTACTTCCAGGGAAAAGGGCCGTAGTTTGTGTTTTGGGGCCTGGGGCTGGGAGTGGCCGGCTGGCTCCTGAAAACCCATGCCGCGCTGGATGGTTCCCAAATGAAAAAAATGGCACCAGTGCCAAGTCGGGCTGGTTTGATAGAGCCATGTGGCTCCTGCAATCTGTCTGCCAGAAGCGGGGTCGCTGAGTTTTGCTTGCCAGGGTAAAATGCCGTGGTTTTTCATCCGGGGCCTGTGGCCTTGAATGGCCGGCTGGTTCCTTAAAATCCACGCCGCGCAGGATGGTTCCCAGACCCAAGGTGGCACCAGTGCCGAGTCGGGCTGTTTTGATAGAGCCAAGTGGCTCCTGCAATCTGCCAGCCAGATGATGGGCTGGTCAGTTTTACTTCCAGGGAAAAGGGCCGTAGTTTGTTTTTGGGGACCTGTGGCTGGCTGTGGCCGGCTGGCTCCTGAAAATCCACGATACGCAGGATGGTTCCCAGATGAAAGGTGGCACCAGTGCCAAGTTGGGCTGGTTTGATAGTACCGAGTGGCTCCTGCAATCTGCCAGCCAGAAGGCGGGCCGCTAAGTTTTCTTCCAGAGAAAAGGGCCGTAGATTTGTTTGGGGGCCGGTGGCTGAGAGTGGCTGGCTGGCTCCTGAAAATCCACGACACGCAGGATGGTTCCCAGATGAAAGGTGGCACCAGTGCCGAGTCGGGCTGGTTTGATAGAGCTAAGTGGCTCCTGCAATCTGCCAGCCAGTAGATGGACAGGTCAGTTTTACTTCCGGGGAAGAGGGCCGGTAGTTTGTGTTTGGGGGCCTGAGGCTGGGAGTGGCCGGCTGGCTCCTGAAAATGCACGATACTCAGGATGATTGCCAGACCCAAGTTGGCACCACTGCCAAGTCGGGCTGGTTTGATAGAGCCATGTGGCTCCTGCAATCTGCCAGCCAGAAGATGTGCAGGTCAGTTTTACTTCCAGGGAAAAGGGCCGTAGTTTGTGCTTGGGGGCCTGTGGCTGGGAGTGGCCGGCTGGCTCCTGAAAATCCACGATACGCAGGATGGTTCCCAGATGAAAGGTGGCACCAGTGCCAAATCGGGCTGGTTTGATAGAGCCAAGTGGCTCCTGCATTCTGCCAGCCAGAAGATGGACAGGTCAGTTTTACTTCCAGGGAAAAGGACCATAGATATTTTTTGGGGTCTGCGGCCTGGAATGGCTGGCTGGCTCCTGAAAATCCACGATACGCAGGATGGTTCCCAGATGAAAGGTGGCACCACTGCCGAGTCGGGCTGGTTTGATAGAGCCAAGTGTCTCCTGCAATCTGCCAGCCAGAAGATGGGCAGTTCAGTTTTACTTCCAGGGAAATGGGTCGTAGTTTTTGTTCGGGGGTCTGTGGCTGGGAGTGGCCGGCTGGCTCCTGAAAATCCACGATACGCAGGATGGTTCCCAGATGAATGGTGGCAACAGTGCCAAGCCGGCTGGTTTGATAGTACCAAGTTTCTCCCACAATCTGCCAGCCAGACGATGGGCAGGTCAGTTTTACTTCCAGGGAAAAGGGCCGTGGTATGTGTTTGGGGGCCTGTGGCTGGGAGTGGCCGGCTGGCACCTGAAATTCCACGCTACGCAGGATGGTTCCCAGATGAAAGGTGGCACCAGTGCCGAGTCAGGCTGGTTTGATAGTACCGAGTGGATCCTGCAATCTGCCAGCCAGAAGGCGGGCAGGTCAGTTTTCCTTCCACGGAAAAGGGCCGTAGTTTTTGTTTGGGGGCCTGTGGCTGGGAGTAGCCGGCTGGCTCCTGAAAATCCACGATACGCAGGATGGTTCCCAGATGAAAGGTGGCACCACTGCCGAGCCGGGCTTGTTTGATAGAGCCAAGTGGCTCCTGCAATCTGCCAGCCAGAAGATGGGCAGGTCTTTTTTACTTCCAGGGAAAAGGGCCGTAGTTTGTGTTTGGGGGCCTGTGGCTGAGAATGGCCGGCTGGCTCCTTAAAATCCACGCCGCGCATGATGGTTCCCAGAGCCAAGGTGGCACCAGTGCCGAGTTGGGCTGGTTTGATAGAGACATGTGGCTCCTGCAATCTGCCAGCCAGAAGCGGGGTGTGTGAGTTTTGTTTGCCAGGGAAAAGGGATGTGGTTTCTGTTGGGGGCCTGTGGCTGGGAGTGGCCAGCTGGCTCCTGAAAATCCACGATACGTAGGATGGTTCCCAGACCCAAAGGGGCACCAGTGCCAAGTCGGGCTGGTTTGATAGAGGCAAGTGGCTCCTGCAATCTACCAGCCAGAAGATGGGCTGGTCAGTTTTACTTCCAGGGAAAAGGGCCATAGTTTGTGTTTGGGGGCCTGTGGCTGGGAGTGGCCGGCTGGCTCCTGAAAATCCACGATACGCAGCATGGTTCCCAGATGAAAGGTGGCACCAGTGATGAGTCGAGCTGGTTTGATAGTACCAAGTGTCTCCCGCAATCTGCCAGCCAGACGATGGGCAGGTCAGTTTTACTTCCAGGGGAAAGGGCCGTGGTGTGTGTTTGGCAGCCTGTGGCTGGGAGTGGCCGGCTGGCACCTGAAATTCCACGCTACGCAGGATGGTTCCCAGATGAAAGGTGGCACCAGTGAAGAGTCGGGATAGTTTGATAGAGCCAAGTGGCTCCTGCAAACCGCCAGCCAGAAGATGGGCAGGTCAGTTTTACTTCTAGGGAAAAGGGCCGTAGTTTGTGTTTGGTGGCCTGTGGCTGGGAGTGGCCGGCTGGCTCCTGAAAATCCACGATAAGCGAGATGGTTCCCAGATGAAGGGTGGCACCAGTGCCGAGTCGGGCTGGTTTGATAGAGCTAAGTGTCTCCTGCAATCTGCCAGCCAGAAGCGGGGCGGGTCAGTTTTGTTTGCCAGGGAAAAGGGCCGTGGTTTGTGTTGGGGGCATGTGGCTGGGAATGGCCAGCTGGCTCCTGAAAATCCACGATACGCAGGATGGTTCCCAGATGAATGGTGGCACCAGTGCCAAGCCGGCTGGTTTGATAGGGCCAAGTGTCTCCTGCAATCTGCCAGCCAGGAGCGGGGTGCGTGACTTTTGTTTGCCAGGGAAAAGGGCCATGGTTTGTTTTCGGGAGCCTGTGGCTCGGAATTGCCTGCTGGCTCCTGAAAATCCACCGTACACAGGATGGTTCCCAGATGAAAGGTGGCACCAGTGCCGAGTCGGGCTGGTTTGATAGCGCCATGTGGCTCCTGCAATCTGCCAGCCATAAGCAGGGTGGGTGAGTTTTGTTTGGCAGGGAAAAGGCCCACAGTTTGTGTTTGGGGGCCTCTGGCTGGGAGTGGCCTGCTGGCTCCTGAAAATCCACGATACGCAGTATGATTCCCAGACCAAAGGGGCACCAGTGCCGAGTCGGGCTGGTTTTGATAGAGCCAAGTGGCTCCTGCAATCTGCCAGCCAGAAGATGGGCAGGTCTGTTTTCCTTCCAGGGAAAAGGGCCGTAGTTTTTGTTTGGGGCCCTGTGGCTGGGAGTGGCCGGCTGGCTCCTGAAAATCCACGATACGCAGGATGGTTTCCAGACCCAAGGGCCCCAGTGCCAAATCGGGCTGGTTTGATAGTACCAAGTAGCTCCTGCAATCTGCCAGCCAGAAGATGGGCAGGTCTGTTTTACTTCCAGGGAAAAGGGCCGTAGTTTGTGTTTGAGGGCCTGTGGCTGGGAATGGCCGGCTGGCTCCTGAAAATCCACGCCGCGACTGATGGTTCCCAGACCCAATGTGGCACCAGTGCCGAGTTGGGCTGGTTTGATAGAGGCAAGTGGCTCCTGCAATCTACCAGCCAGACGATGGGCAGGTCACTTTTACTTCCAGGGAAAAGGGCCATAGTTTGTACTTGGGGGCCTGTGGCTGGGAGTGGCCGGCTGGCTCCTGAAAATACCCAATACACAGAATGGTTCCCAGATGAAAGGTGGCACCAGTGCTGAGTCGGGCTGGTTTGATAGAGCCAAGTGGCTCCTGCAATCTGCCATCCATAAGCGGGGTGGGTGAGTTTTGTTTGCCAGGGAAAAGGGCCGTGGTTTGTTTTCAGGGGCCTGTGGCTGGGAGTGGACGGCTGGCTCCTGAAAATCCACGATACGTAGGATGGTTCCCAGACCCAAAGGGGCACCAGTGCCAAGTCGGTCTGTTTTGAAAAAGGCAAGTGGCTCCTGCAATCTACCAGCCAGACGATGGGCAGGTCACTTTTACTTCCAGGGAAAAGGGCCATAGTTTGTGTTTGGGGGCCTGTGGCTGGGAGTGGCCGGCTGGCTCCTGAAAATCCACGATACGCAGCATGGTTCCCAGATGAAAGGTGGCACCAGTGCTGAGTCGAGCTGGTTTGATAGTACCAAGTGTCTCCCGCAATCTGCCAGCCAGACGATGGGCAGGTCAGTTTTACTTCCAGGGGAAAGGGCCGTGGTGTGTGTTTGGCGGCCTGTGGCTGGCAGTGCCCGGCTGGCACCTGAAATTCCACGCTACGCAGGATGGTTCCCAGATGAAAGGTGGCACCAGTGAAGAGTCGGGATAGTTTGATAGAGCCAAGTGGCTCCTGCAAACCGCCAGCCAGAAGATGGGCAGGTCAGTTTTACTTCCAGGGAAAAGGGCCGTAGTTTGTGTTTGGGGGCCTGTGGCTGGGAGTGGCCGGCTGGCTCCTGAAAATCCACGATAAGCAAGATGGTTCCCAGATGAAGGGTGGCACCAGTGCCGAGTCGGGCTGGTTTGATAGAGCTAAGTGTCTCCTGCAATCTGCCAGCCAGAAGCGGGGCGGGTCAGTTTTGTTTGCCAGGGAAAAGGGCCGTGGTTTGTGTTGGGGGCATGTGGCTGGGAATGGCCAGCTGGCTCCTGAAAATCCACGATACGCAGGATGGTTCCCAGATGAATGGTGGCACCAGTGCCAAGCCGGCTGGTTTGATAGGGCCAAGTGTCTCCTGCAATCTGCCAGCCAGGAGCGGGGTGCGTGACTTTTGTTTGCCAGGGAAAAGGGCTGTGGTTTGTTTTCGGGAGCCTGTGGCTCGGAATTGCCTGCTGGCTCCTGAAAATCCACCGTACACAGGATGGTTCCCAGATGAAAGGTGGCACCAGTGCCGAGTCGGGCTGGTTTGATAGCGCCATGTGGCTCCTGCAATCTGCCAGCCAGAAGCAGGGTGGGTGAGTTTTGTTTGGCAGGGAAAAGGCCCACAGTTTGTGTTTGGGGGCCTCTGGCTGGGAGTGGCCTGCTGGCTCCTGAAAATCCACGATACGCAGGATGATTCCCAGACCAAAGTGGCACCAGTGCCGAGTCGGGCTGGTTTTATAGAGCCAAGTGGCTCCTGCAATCTGCCAGCCAGAAGATGGGCAGGTCAGTTTTCCTTCCAGGGAAAAGGGCCATAGTTTGTGTTTGGGGGCCTCTGGCTGGGAGTGGCCGGCTGGCTCCTGAAAATCCACGATACGCAGGATGGTTTCCAGACCCAAGGGGCCCCAGTGCCAAATCGTGCTGGTTTGATCGTACCAAGTAGCTCCTGCAATCTGCCAGCCAGAAGATGGGCAGGTCTGTTTTACTTCCAGGGAAAAGGGCCGTAGTTTGTGTTTGAGGGCCTGTGGCTGGGAATGGCCGGCTGGCTCCTGAAAATCCACGCCGCGACTGATGGTTCCCAGACCCAAGGTGGCACCAGTGCCGAGTTGGGCTGGTTTGATAGAGCCAAGTTGCTCCTGCAATCTGCCATCCTGAAGATGGGCAGGTCAATTTTACTTCCAGGGAAAAGGGCCGTAGTTTGTGTTGGGGGCCTGTGGCTGGGAATGGCCGGCTGGCTTCTTAAAATCCACGCAGCGCATGATGGTTCCATAACCCAAGGTGGCATCAGGTCCGAGTCGGGCTGGTTTGATAGAGCCATGTGGCTCCTGCAATCTGCCAGCCAGAAGATGGGCAGGTCAGTTTTACTTCCAGGGAAAAGGGCCGTACCTTGTGTTTGGGGGCCTGTGGCTGGGAGTGGCCGGCTGGCTCCTGAAAATCCCCAATACACAGGATGGTTACCAGATGAAAGGTGGCACCAGTGCCGAGTCGGGCTGGTTTGATAGTACCGAGTGGCTCCTGCAATCTGCCAGCCAGAAGGCGGGCCGCTGAGATTTTCTTCCTGGGAAAATGGCCGTGGTATGTGTTTGGGGCCCTGTGGCTCAGAGTGGCTTGCTGGCTCCTGAAAATCCACGACACGCAGGATGGTTCCCAGATGAAAGGTGGCACCACTGCCGAGTCGGGCTGGTTTGATATAGCTAAGTGGCTCCTGCAATCTGCCAGCCTGAAGATGGACAGGTCAGTTTTACTTCCGGGGAAGAGGGCCGGTAGTTTGTGTTTGGGGGCCTGAGGCTGGGAGTGGCCGGCTGGCTCCTGAAAATGCACGATACTCAGGATGATTGCCAGACCCAAGTTGGCACCACTGCCAAGTCGGGCTGGTTTGATAGAGCCATGTGGGTCCTGCAATCTGACAGCCAGAAGATTGGCAGGTCAGTTTTACTTCCAGGGAAAAGGGCCGTGGTATGTGTTTGGGGGCCTGTGGCTGGGAGTGGCCGGCTGGCACCTGAAATTCCACGCTACGCAGGATGGTTCCCAGATGAAAGGTGGCACCAGTGCCGAGTCGGGCTGGTTTGATAGTACCGAGTGGATCCTGCAATCTGCCAGCCAGAAGGCGGGCAGGTCAGTTTTCCTTCCACGGAAAAGGGCCGTAGTTTTTGTTTGGGGGCCTGTGGCTGGGAGTAGCCGGCTGGCTCCTGAAAATCCACGATACGCAGGATGGTTCCCAGATGAAAGGTGGCACCACTGCCGAGCCGGGCTTGTTTGATAGAGCCAAGTGGCTCCTGCAATCTGCCAGCCAGGAGATGGGCCGGTCAGTTTTACTTCCAGGAAAAGGGGCCGTAGATTGTGTTTGGGGGCCTGTGGCTGGGAGTGGCCGGCTGGCTCCTGAAAATCCACAATACGCAGGATGGTTCCCAGATGAAAGGTGGCACCACTGCCGAGTCGGGCTGGTTTGATAGAGCCAAGTGGCTCCTGCATTCTGCCAGCCAGAAGATGGACAGGTCAGTTTTACTTCCAGGGAAAAGGACCATAGATATTTTTTGGGGTCTGTGGCCTGGAATGGCCGGCTGGCTCCTGAAAATCCACGATACGCAGGATGGTTCCCAGATGAAAGGTGGCACCAGTGCCGAGTCGGGCTGGTTTGATAGAGCCAAGTGTCTCCTGCAATCTGCCAGCCAGAAGATGGGCAGTTCAGTTTTACTTCCAGGGAAATGGGTCGTAGTTTTTGTTCGGGGGTCTGTGGCTGGGAGTGGCCGGCTGGCTCCTGAAAATCCACGATACGCAGGATGGTTCCCAGATGAATGGTGGCAACAGTGCCAAGCCGGCTGGTTTGATAGGGCCAAGTGTCTCCTGCAATCTGCCAGCCAGGAGCGGGGTGCGTGAGTTTTGTTTGCCAGGGAAAAGGGCAGCGGTTTGTTTTCGGGAGCCTGTGGCTCGGCATTGCCTGCTGGCTCCTGAAAATCCACGCCGCGCAGGATGGTTTCCAGACCCAAGGTGGCACCAGTGCCGAGTCGGGCTGGTTTGATAGAGGCAAGTGGCTCCTACAATCTGACAGCCAGAAGATGGGCAGGTCTGATTACTTCCAGGGAGAAGGGCCGTAGTTTGTGTTTGGGGGCCTGTGGCTGAGAATGGCCGGCTGGCTCCTTAAAACCCACGCCGCGCACGATGGTTCCCAGACCCAAGGTGGCACCAGTGCCGAGTTGGGCTGGTTTGATAGACACATGTGGCTCCTGCAATCTGCCAGCCAGAAGCGGTGTGTGTGAGTTTTGTTTGCCAGGGAAAAGGGATGTGGTTTCTGTTGGGGGCCTGTGGCTGGGAGGGGCCGGCTGGCTCCTGAAAATCCACGATACGCAGGATGGTTCCCAGACCCAAAGGGGCACCAGTGCCAAGTCGGGCTGGTTTGATAGAGGCAAGTGGCTCCTGCAATCTACCAGCCAGAAGATGGGCAGGTCAGTTTTACTTCCAGGGAAAAGGGCCATAGTTTTTGTTTGGGGGCCTGTGGCTGGGAGTGGCCGGCTGGCTCCTGAAAATCCACGATACGCAGCATGGTTCCCAGATGAAAGGTGGCACCAGTGCTGAGTCGAGCTGGTGTGATAGTACCAAGTTTCTCCCACAATCTGCCAGCCAGACGATGGGCAGGTCAGTTTTACTTCCAGGGAAAAGGGCCGTGGTATGTGTTTGGGGGCCTGTGGCTGGGAGTGGCCGGCTGGCACCTGAAATTCCACGCTACGCAGGATGGTTCCCAGATGAAAGGTGGCACCAGTGCCGAGTCGGGCTGGTTTGATAGTACCGAGTGGATCCTGCAATCTGCCAGCCAGAAGGCGGGCAGGTCAGTTTTCCTTCCACGGAAAAGGGCCGTAGTTTTTGTTTGGGGGCCTGTGGCTGGGAGTAGCCGGCTGGCTCCTGAAAATCCACGATACGCAGGATGGTTCCCAGATGAAAGGTGGCACCACTGCCGAGCCGGGCTTGTTTGATAGAGCCAAGTGGCTCCTGCAATCTGCCAGCCAGAAGATGGGCAGGTGTTTTTTACTTCCAGGGAAAAGGGCCGTAGTTTGTGTTTGGGGGCCTGTGGCTGAGAATGGCCGGCTGGCTCCTTAAAATCCACGCCGCGCATGATGGTTCCCAGAGCCAAGGTGGCACCAGTGCCGAGTTGGGCTGGTTTGATAGAGACATGTGGCTCCTGCAATCTGCCAGCCAGAAGCGGGGTGTGTGAGTTTTGTTTGCCAGGGAAAAGGGATGTGGTTTCTGTTGGGGGCCTGTGGCTGGGAGTGGCCAGCTGGCTCCTGAAAATCCACGATACGTAGGATGGTTCCCAGACCCAAAGGGGCACCAGTGCCAAGTCGGGCTGGTTTGATAGAGGCAAGTGGCTCCTGCAATCTACCAGCCAGAAGATGGGCTGGTCAGTTTTACTTCCAGGGAAAAGGGCCATAGTTTGTGTTTGGGGGCCTGTGGCTGGGAGTGGCCGGCTGGCACCTGAAAATCCACGCTACGCAGGATGGTTCCCAGATGAAAGGTGGCACCAGTGAAGAGTCGGGATGGTTTGATAGAGACAAGTGGCTCCTGCAAACCGCCAGCCAGAAGATGGGCCGGTCAGTTTTACTTCTAGGGAAAAGGGCCGTAGTTTGTGTTTGGTGGCCTGTGGCTGGGAGTGGCCAGCTGGCTCCTGAAAATCCACGATAAGCGAGATGGTTCCCAGATGAAGGGTGGCACCAGTGCCGAGTCGGGCTGGTTTGATAGAGCTAAGTGTCTCCTGCAATCTGCCAGCCAGAAGCGGGGCGGGTCAGTTTTGTTTGCCAGGGAAAAGGGCCGTGGTTTGTGTTGGGGGCATGTGGCTGGGAATGGCCAGCTGGCTCCTGAAAATCCACGATACGCAGGATGGTTCCCAGATGAATGGTGGCACCAGTGCCATGCCGGCTGGTTTGATAGGGCCAAGTGTCTCCTGCAATCTGCCAGCCAGGAGCGGGGTGCGTGACTTTTGTTTGCCAGGGAAAAGGGCCATGGTTTGTTTTCGGGAGCCTGTGGCTCGGAATTGCCTGCTGGCCCCTGAAAATCCACCGTACACAGGATGGTTCCCAGATGAAAGGTGGCACCAGTGCCGAGTCGGGCTGGTTTGATAGCGCCATGTGGCTCCTGCAATCTGCCAGCCAGAAGCAGGGTGGGTGAGTTTTGTTTGGCAGGGAAAAGGCCCACAGTTTGTGTTTGGGGGCCTCTGGCTGGGAGTGGCCTGCTGGCTCCTGAAAATCCACGATACGCAGTATGATTCCCAGACCAAAGGGGCACCAGTGCCGAGTCGGGCTGGTTTTGATAGAGCCAAGTGGCTCCTGCAATCTGCCAGCCAGAAGATGGGCAGGTCTGTTTTCCTTCCAGGGAAAAGGGCCGTAGTTTTTGTTTGGGGCCCTGTGGCTGGGAGTGGCCGGCTGGCTCCTGAAAATCCACGATACGCAGGATGGTTTCCAGACCCAAGGGCCCCAGTGCCAAATCGGGCTGGTTTGATAGTACCAAGTAGCTCCTGCAATCTGCCAGCCAGAAGATGGGCAGGTCTGTTTTACTTCCAGGGAAAAGGGCCGTAGTTTGTGTTTGAGGGCCTGTGGCTGGGAATGGCCGGCTGGCTCCTGAAAATCCACGCCGCGACTGATGGTTCCCAGACCCAATGTGGCACCAGTGCCGAGTTGGGCTGGTTTGATAGAGGCAAGTGGCTCCTGCAATCTACCAGCCAGACGATGGGCAGGTCACTTTTACTTCCAGGGAAAAGGGCCATAGTTTGTGTTTGGGGGCCTGTGGCTGGGAGTGGCCGGCTGGCTCCTGAAAATACCCAATACACAGAATGGTTCCCAGATGAAAGGTGGCACCAGTGCTGAGTCGGGCTGGTTTGATCGAGCCAAGTGGCTCCTGCAATCTGCCATCCATAAGCGGGGTGGGTGAGTTTTGTTTGCCAGGGAAAAGGGCCGTGGTTTGTTTTCAGGGGCCTGTGGCTGGGAGTGGCCGGCTGGCTCCTGAAAATCCACGATACGTAGGATGGTTCCCAGACCCAAAGGGGCACCAGTGCCAAGTCGGTCTGTTTTGAAAAAGGCAAGTGGCTCCTGCAATCTACCAGCCAGACGATGGGCAGGTCACTTTTACTTCCAGGGAAAAGGGCCATAGTTTGTGTTTGGGGGCCTGTGGCTGGGAGTGGCCGGCTGGCTCCTGAAAATCCACGATACGCAGCATGGTTCCCAGATGAAAGGTGGCACCAGTGCTGAGTCGAGCTGGTTTGATAGTACCAAGTGTCTCCCGCAATCTGCCAGCCAGACGATGGGCAGGTCAGTTTTACTTCCAGGGGAAAGGGCCGTGGTGTGTGTTTGGCGGCCTGCGGCTGGCAGTGCCCGGCTGGCACCTGAAATTCCACGCTACGCAGGATGGTTCCCAGATGAAAGGTGGCACCAGTGAAGAGTCGGGATGGTTTGATAGAGCCAAGTGGCTCCTGCAAACCGCCAGCCAGAAGATGGGCAGGTCAGTTTTACTTCTAGGGAAAAGGGCCGTAGTTTGTGTTTGGTGGCCTGTGGCTGGGAGTGGCCGGCTGGCTCCTGAAAATCCACGATAAGCAAGATGGTTCCCAGATGAAGGGTGGCACCAGTGCCGAGTCGGGCTGGTTTGATAGAGCTAAGTGGCTCCTGCAATCTACCAGCCTGAAGATGGACAGGTCAGTTTTACTTCCGGGGAAGAGGGCCGGTAGTTTGTGTTTGGGGGCCTGAGGCTGGGAGTGGCCGGCTGGCTCCTGAAAATGCACGATACTCAGGATGATTGCCAGACCCAAGTTGGCACCACTGCCAAGTCGGGCTGGTTTGATAGAGCCATGTGGGTCCTGCAATCTGACAGCCAGAAGATTGGCAGGTCAGTTTTACTTCCAGGGAAAAGGGCCGTGGTATGTGTTTGGGGGCCTGTGGCTGGGAGTGGCCGGCTGGCACCTGAAATTCCACGCTACGCAGGATGGTTCCCAGATGAAAGGTGGCACCAGTGCCGAGTCGGGCTGGTTTGATAGTACCGAGTGGATCCTGCAATCTGCCAGCCAGAAGGCGGGCAGGTCAGTTTTCCTTCCACGGAAAAGGGCCGTAGTTTTTGTTTGGGGGCCTGTGGCTGGGAGTAGCCGGCTGGCTCCTGAAAATCCACGATACGCAGGATGGTTCCCAGATGAAAGGTGGCACCACTGCCGAGCCGGGCTTGTTTGATAGAGCCAAGTGGCTCCTGCAATCTGCCAGCCAGAAGATGGGCCGGTCAGTTTTACTTCCAGGAAAAGGGGCCGTAGATTGTGTTTGGGGGCCTGTGGCTGGGAGTGGCCGGCTGGCTCCTGAAAATCCACAATACGCAGGATGGTTCCCAGATGAAAGGTGGCACCACTGCCGAGTCGGGCTGGTTTGATAGAGCCAAGTGGCTCCTGCATTCTGCCAGCCAGAAGATGGACAGGTCAGTTTTACTTCCAGGGAAAAGGACCATAGATATTTTTTGGGGTCTGTGGCCTGGAATGGCCGGCTGGCTCCTGAAAATCCACGATACGCAGGATGGTTCCCAGATGAAAGGTGGCACCAGTGCCGAGTCGGGCTGGTTTGATAGAGCCAAGTGTCTCCTGCAATCTGCCAGCCAGAAGATGGGCAGTTCAGTTTTACTTCCAGGGAAATGGGTCGTAGTTTTTGTTCGGGGGTCTGTGGCTGGGAGTGGCCGGCTGGCTCCTGAAAATCCACGATACGCAGGATGGTTCCCAGATGAATGGTGGCAACAGTGCCAAGCCGGCTGGTTTGATAGGGCCAAGTGTCTCCTGCAATCTGCCAGCCAGGAGCGGGGTGCGTGAGTTTTGTTTGCCAGGGAAAAGGGCAGCGGTTTGTTTTCGGGAGCCTGTGGCTCGGCATTGCCTGCTGGCTCCTGAAAATCCACGCCGCGCAGGATGGTTTCCAGACCCAAGGTGGCACCAGTGCCGAGTCGGGCTGGTTTGATAGAGGCAAGTGGCTCCTACAATCTGACAGCCAGAAGATGGGCAGGTCTGATTACTTCCAGGGAGAAGGGCCGTAGTTTGTGTTTGGGGGCCTGTGGCTGAGAATGGCCGGCTGGCTCCTTAAAACCCACGCCGCGCACGATGGTTCCCAGACCCAAGGTGGCACCAGTGCCGAGTTGGGCTGGTTTGATAGACACATGTGGCTCCTGCAATCTGCCAGCCAGAAGCGGTGTGTGTGAGTTTTGTTTGCCAGGGAAAAGGGATGTGGTTTCTGTTGGGGGCCTGTGGCTGGGAGGGGCCGGCTGGCTCCTGAAAATCCACGATACGCAGGATGGTTCCCAGACCCAAAGGGGCACCAGTGCCAAGTCGGGCTGGTTTGATAGAGGCAAGTGGCTCCTGCAATCTACCAGCCAGAAGATGGGCAGGTCAGTTTTACTTCCAGGGAAAAGGGCCATAGTTTTTGTTTGGGGGCCTGTGGCTGGGAGTGGCCGGCTGGCTCCTGAAAATCCACGATACGCAGCATGGTTCCCAGATGAAAGGTGGCACCAGTGCTGAGTCGAGCTGGTGTGATAGTACCAAGTTTCTCCCACAATCTGCCAGCCAGACGATGGGCAGGTCAGTTTTACTTCCAGGGAAAAGGGCCGTGGTATGTGTTTGGGGGCCTGTGGCTGGGAGTGGCCGGCTGGCACCTGAAATTCCACGCTACGCAGGATGGTTCCCAGATGAAAGGTGGCACCAGTGCCGAGTCGGGCTGGTTTGATAGTACCGAGTGGATCCTGCAATCTGCCAGCCAGAAGGCGGGCAGGTCAGTTTTCCTTCCACGGAAAAGGGCCGTAGTTTTTGTTTGGGGGCCTGTGGCTGGGAGTAGCCGGCTGGCTCCTGAAAATCCACGATACGCAGGATGGTTCCCAGATGAAAGGTGGCACCACTGCCGAGCCGGGCTTGTTTGATAGAGCCAAGTGGCTCCTGCAATCTGCCAGCCAGAAGATGGGCAGGTCTTTTTTACTTCCAGGGAAAAGGGCCGTAGTTTGTGTTTGGGGGCCTGGGGCTGAGAATGGCCGGCTGGCTCCTTAAAATCCACGCCGCGCATGATGGTTCCCAGAGCCAAGGTGGCACCAGTGCCGAGTTGGGCTGGTTTGATAGAGACATGTGGCTCCTGCAATCTGCCAGCCAGAAGCGGGGTGTGTGAGTTTTGTTTGCCAGGGAAAAGGGATGTGGTTTCTGTTGGGGGCCTGTGGCTGGGAGTGGCCAGCTGGCTCCTGAAAATCCACGATACGTAGGATGGTTCCCAGACCCAAAGGGGCACCAGTGCCAAGTCGGGCTGGTTTGATAGAGGCAAGTGGCTCCTGCAATCTACCAGCCAGAAGATGGGCTGGTCAGTTTTACTTCCAGGGAAAAGGGCCATAGTTTGTGTTTGGGGGCCTGTGGCTGGGAGTGGCCGGCTGGCTCCTGAAAATCCACGATACGCAGCATGGTTCCCAGATGAAAGGTGGCACCAGTGATGAGTCGAGCTGGTTTGATAGTACCAAGTGTCTCCCGCAATCTGCCAGCCAGACGATGGGCAGGTCAGTTTTACTTCCAGGGGAAAGGGCCGTGGTGTGTGTTTGGCGGCCTGTGGCTGGGAGTGGCCGGCTGGCACCTGAAAATCCACGCTACGCAGGATGGTTCCCAGATGAAAGGTGGCACCAGTGAAGAGTCGGGATGGTTTGATAGAGACAAGTGGCTCCTGCAAACCGCCAGCCAGAAGATGGGCCGGTCAGTTTTACTTCTAGGGAAAAGGGCCGTAGTTTGTGTTTGGTGGCCTGTGGCTGGGAGTGGCCAGCTGGCTCCTGAAAATCCACGATAAGCGAGATGGTTCCCAGATGAAGGGTGGCACCAGTGCCGAGTCGGGCTGGTTTGATAGAGCTAAGTGTCTCCTGCAATCTGCCAGCCAGAAGCGGGGCGGGTCAGTTTTGTTTGCCAGGGAAAAGGGCCGTGGTTTGTGTTGGGGGCATGTGGCTGGGAATGGCCAGCTGGCTCCTGAAAATCCACGATACGCAGGATGGTTCCCAGATGAATGGTGGCACCAGTGCCAAGCCGGCTGGTTTGATAGGGCCAAGTGTCTCCTGCAATCTGCCAGCCAGGAGCGGGGTGCGTGACTTTTGTTTGCCAGGGAAAAGGGCCATGGTTTGTTTTCGGGAGCCTGTGGCTCGGAATTGCCTGCTGGCTCCTGAAAATCCACCGTACACAGGATGGTTCCCAGATGAAAGGTGGCACCAGTGCCGAGTCGGGCTGGTTTGATAGCGCCATGTGGCTCCTGCAATCTGCCAGCCAGAAGCAGGGTGGGTGAGTTTTGTTTGGCAGGGAAAAGGCCCACAGTTTGTGTTTGGGGGCCTCTGGCTGGGAGTGGCCTGCTGGCTCCTGAAAATCCACGATACGCAGTATGATTCCCAGACCAAAGGGGCACCAGTGCCGAGTCGGGCTGGTTTTGATAGAGCCAAGTGGCTCCTGCAATCTGCCAGCCAGAAGATGGGCAGGTCTGTTTTCCTTCCAGGGAAAAGGGCCGTAGTTTTTGTTTGGGGCCCTGTGGCTGGGAGTGGCCGGCTGGCTCCTGAAAATCCACGATACGCAGGATGGTTTCCAGACCCAAGGGCCCCAGTGCCAAATCGGGCTGGTTTGATAGTACCAAGTAGCTCCTGCAATCTGCCAGCCAGAAGATGGGCAGGTCTGTTTTACTTCCAGGGAAAAGGGCCGTAGTTTGTGTTTGAGGGCCTGTGGCTGGGAATGGCCGGCTGGCTCCTGAAAATCCACGCCGCGACTGATGGTTCCCAGACCCAATGTGGCACCAGTGCCGAGTTGGGCTGGTTTGATAGAGGCAAGTGGCTCCTGCAATCTACCAGCCAGACGATGGGCAGGTCACTTTTACTTCCAGGGAAAAGGGCCATAGTTTGTGTTTGGGGTCCTGTGGCTGGGAGTGGCCGGCTGGCTCCTGAAAATACCCAATACACAGAATGGTTCCCAGATGAAAGGTGGCACCAGTGCTGAGTCGGGCTGGTTTGATCGAGCCAAGTGGCTCCTGCAATCTGCCATCCATAAGCGGGGTGGGTGAGTTTTGTTTGCCAGGGAAAAGGGCCGTGGTTTGTTTTCAGGGGCCTGTGGCTGGGAGTGGCCGGCTGGCTCCTGAAAATCCACGATACGTAGGATGGTTCCCAGACCCAAAGGGGCACCAGTGCCAAGTCGGTCTGTTTTGAAAAAGGCAAGTGGCTCCTGCAATCTACCAGCCAGACGATGGGCAGGTCACTTTTACTTCCAGGGAAAAGGGCCATAGTTTGTGTTTGGGGGCCTGTGGCTGGGAGTGGCCGGCTGGCTCCTGAAAATCCACGATACGCAGCATGGTTCCCAGATGAAAGGTGGCACCAGTGCTGAGTCGAGCTGGTTTGATAGTACCAAGTGTCTCCCGCAATCTGCCAGCCAGACGATGGGCAGGTCAGTTTTACTTCCAGGGGAAAGGGCCGTGGTGTGTGTTTGGCGGCCTGCGGCTGGCAGTGCCCGGCTGGCACCTGAAATTCCACGCTACGCAGGATGGTTCCCAGATGAAAGGTGGCACCAGTGAAGAGTCGGGATGGTTTGATAGAGCCAAGTGGCTCCTGCAAACCGCCAGCCAGAAGATGGGCAGGTCAGTTTTACTTCTAGGGAAAAGGGCCGTAGTTTGTGTTTGGTGGCCTGTGGCTGGGAGTGGCCGGCTGGCTCCTGAAAATCCACGATAAGCAAGATGGTTCCCAGATGAAGGGTGGCACCAGTGCCGAGTCGGGCTGGTTTGATAGAGCTAAGTGGCTCCTGCAATCTACCAGCCTGAAGATGGACAGGTCAGTTTTACTTCCGGGGAAGAGGGCCGGTAGTTTGTGTTTGGGGGCCTGAGGCTGGGAGTGGCCGGCTGGCTCCTGAAAATGCACGATACTCAGGATGATTGCCAGACCCAAGTTGGCACCACTGCCAAGTCGGGCTGGTTTGATAGAGCCATGTGGGTCCTGCAATCTGACAGCCAGAAGATTGGCAGGTCAGTTTTACTTCCAGGGAAAAGGGCCGTGGTATGTGTTTGGGGGCCTGTGGCTGGGAGTGGCCGGCTGGCACCTGAAATTCCACGCTACGCAGGATGGTTCCCAGATGAAAGGTGGCACCAGTGCCGAGTCGGGCTGGTTTGATAGTACCGAGTGGATCCTGCAATCTGCCAGCCAGAAGGCGGGCAGGTCAGTTTTCCTTCCACGGAAAAGGGCCGTAGTTTTTGTTTGGGGGCCTGTGGCTGGGAGTAGCCGGCTGGCTCCTGAAAATCCACGATACGCAGGATGGTTCCCAGATGAAAGGTGGCACCACTGCCGAGCCGGGTTTGTTTGATAGAGCCAAGTGGCTCCTGCAATCTGCCAGCCAGAAGATGGGCCGGTCAGTTTTACTTCCAGGAAAAGGGGCCGTAGATTGTGTTTGGGGGCCTGTGGCTGGGAGTGGCCGGCTGGCTCCTGAAAATCCACAATACGCAGGATGGTTCCCAGATGAATGGTGGCAACAGTGCCAAGCCGGCTGGTTTGATAGGGCCAAGTGTCTCCTGCAATCTGCCAGCCAGGAGCGGGGTGCGTGAGTTTTGTTTGCCAGGGAAAAGGGCAGCGGTTTGTTTTCGGGAGCCTGTGGCTCGGCATTGCCTGCTGGCTCCTGAAAATCCACGCCGCGCAGGATGGTTTCCAGACCCAAGGTGGCACCAGTGCCGAGTCGGGCTGGTTTGATAGAGGCAAGTGGCTCCTACAATCTGACAGCCAGAAGATGGGCAGGTCTGATTACTTCCAGGGAGAAGGGCCGTAGTTTGTGTTTGGGGGCCTGTGGCTGAGAATGGCCGGCTGGCTCCTTAAAACCCACGCCGCGCACGATGGTTCCCAGACCCAAGGTGGCACCAGTGCCGAGTTGGGCTGGTTTGATAGACACATGTGGCTCCTGCAATCTGCCAGCCAGAAGCGGTGTGTGTGAGTTTTGTTTGCCAGGGAAAAGGGATGTGGTTTCTGTTGGGGGCCTGTGGCTGGGAGGGGCCGGCTGGCTCCTGAAAATCCACGATACGCAGGATGGTTCCCAGACCCAAAGGGGCACCAGTGCCAAGTCGGGCTGGTTTGATAGAGGCAAGTGGCTCCTGCAATCTACCAGCCAGAAGATGGGCAGGTCAGTTTTACTTCCAGGGAAAAGGGCCATAGATTTTGTTTGGGGGCCTGTGGCTGGGAGTGGCCGGCTGGCTCCTGAAAATCCACGATACACAGCATGGTTCCCAGATGAAAGGTGGCACCAGTGCTGAGTCGGGCTGGTTTGATAGTACCAAGTTTCTCCCACAATCTGCCAGCCAGACGATGGGCAGGTCAGTTTTACTTCCAGGGAAAAGGGCCGTGGTATGTGTTTGGGGGCCTGTGGCTGGGAGTGGCCGGCTGGCACCTGAAATTCCACGCTACGCAGGATGGTTCCCAGATGAAAGGTGGCACCAGTGAAGAGTCGGGCTGGTTTGATAGTACCGAGTGGATCCTGCAATCTGCCAGCCAGAAGGCGGGCAGGTCAGTTTTCCTTCCACGGAAAAGGGCCGTAGTTTTTGTTTGGGGGCCTGTGGCTGGGAGTAGCCGGCTGGCTCCTGAAAATCCACGATACGCAGGATGGTTCCCAGATGAAAGGTGGCACCACTGCCGAGCCGGGCTTGTTTGATAGAGCCAAGTGGCTCCTGCAATCTGCCAGCCAGAAGATGGGCAGGTCTTTTTTACTTCCAGGGAAAAGGGCCGTAGTTTGTGTTTGGGGGCCTGTGGCTGAGAATGGCCGGCTGGCTCCTTAAAATCCACGCCGCGCATGATGGTTCCCAGAGCCAAGGTGGCACCAGTGCCGAGTTGGGCTGGTTTGATAGAGGCAAGTGGCTCCTGCAATCTACCAGCCAGACGATGGGCAGGTCACTTTTACTTCCAGGGAAAAGGGCCATAGTTTGTACTTGGGGGCCTGTGGCTGGGAGTGGCCGGCTGGCTCCTGAAAATACCCAATACACAGAATGGTTCCCAGATGAAAGGTGGCACCAGTGCTGAGTCGGGCTGGTTTGATAGAGCCAAGTGGCTCCTGCAATCTGCCATCCATAAGCGGGGTGGGTGAGTTTTGTTTGCCAGGGAAAAGGGCCGTGGTTTGTTTTCAGGGGCCTGTGGCTGGGAGTGGCCGGCTGGCTCCTGAAAATCCACGATACGTAGGATGGTTCCCAGACCCAAAGGGGCACCAGTGCCAAGTCGGTCTGTTTTGAAAAAGGCAAGTGGCTCCTGCAATCTACCAGCCAGACGATGGGCAGGTCACTTTTACTTCCAGGGAAAAGGGCCATAGTTTGTGTTTGGGGGCCTGTGGCTGGGAGTGGCCGGCTGGCTCCTGAAAATCCACGATACGCAGCATGGTTCCCAGATGAAAGGTGGCACCAGTGCTGAGTCGAGCTGGTTTGATAGTACCAAGTGTCTCCCGCAATCTGCCAGCCAGACGATGGGCAGGTCAGTTTTACTTCCAGGGGAAAGGGCCGTGGTGTGTGTTTGGCGGCCTGTGGCTGGCAGTGCCCGGCTGGCACCTGAAATTCCACGCTACGCAGGATGGTTCCCAGATGAAAGGTGGCACCAGTGAAGAGTCGGGATGGTTTGATAGAGCCAAGTGGCTCCTGCAAACCGCCAGCCAGAAGATGGGCAGGTCAGTTTACTTCTAGGGAAAAGGGCCGTAGTTTGTGTTTGGTGGCCTGTGGCTGGGAGTGGCCGGCTGGCTCCTGAAAATCCACGATAAGCAAGATGGTTCCCAGATGAAGGGTGGCACCAGTGCCGAGTCGGGCTGGTTTGATAGAGCTAAGTGTCTCCTGCAATCTGCCAGCCAGAAGCGGGGCGGGTCAGTTTTGTTTGCCAGGGAAAAGGGCCGTGGTTTGTGTTGGGGGCATGTGGCTGGGAATGGCCAGCTGGCTCCTGAAAATCCACGATACGCAGGATGGTTCCCAGATGAATGGTGGCACCAGTGCCAAGCCGGCTGGTTTGATAGGGCCAAGTGTCTCCTGCAATCTGCCAGCCAGGAGCGGGGTGCGTGACTTTTGTTTGCCAGGGAAAAGGGCTGTGGTTTGTTTTCGGGAGCCTGTGGCTCGGAATTGCCTGCTGGCTCCTGAAAATCCACCGTACACAGGATGGTTCCCAGATGAAAGGTGGCACCAGTGCCGAGTCGGGCTGGTTTGATAGCGCCATGTGGCTCCTGCAATCTGCCAGCCAGAAGCAGGGTGGGTGAGTTTTGTTTGGCAGGGAAAAGGCCCACAGTTTGTGTTTGGGGGCCTCTGGCTGGGAGTGGCCTGCTGGCTCCTGAAAATCCACGATACGCAGGATGATTCCCAGACCAAAGGGGCACCAGTGCCGAGTCGGGCTGGTTTTATAGAGCCAAGTGGCTCCTGCAATCTGCCAGCCAGAAGATGGGCAGGTCAGTTTTCCTTCCAGGGAAAAGGGCCATAGTTTGTGTTTGGGGGCCTCTGGCTGGGAGTGGCCGGCTGGCTCCTGAAAATCCACGATACGCAGGATGGTTTCCAGACCCAAGGGGCCCCAGTGCCAAATCGGGCTGGTTTGATCGTACCAAGTAGCTCCTGCAATCTGCCAGCCAGAAGATGGGCAGGTCTGTTTTACTTCCAGGGAAAAGGGCCGTAGTTTGTGTTTGAGGGCCTGTGGCTGGGAATGGCCGGCTGGCTCCTGAAAATCCACGCCGCGACTGATGGTTCCCAGACCCAAGGTGGCACCAGTGCCGAGTTGAGCTGGTTTGATAGAGCCAAGTTGCTCCTGCAATCTGCCATCCTGAAGATGGGCAGGTCAATTTTACTTCCAGGGAAAAGGGCCGTAGTTTGTGTTGGGGGCCTGTGGCTGGGAATGGCCGGCTGGCTCCTTAAAATCCACGCAGCGCATGATGGTTCCCTAACCCAAGGTGGCATCAGGTCCGAGTCGGGCTGGTTTGATAGAGCCATGTGGCTCCTGCAATCTGCCAGCCAGAAGATGGGCAGGTCAGTTTTACTTCCAGGGAAAAGGGCCGTAGTTTGTGTTTGGGGGCCTGTGGCTGGGAGTGGCCGGCTGGCTCCTGAAAATCCCCAATACACAGGATGGTTACCAGATGAAAGGTGGCACCAGTGCCGAGTCGGGCTGGTTTGATAGTACCGAGTGGCTCCTGCAATCTGCCAGCCAGAAGGCGGGCCGCTGAGATTTTCTTCCAGGGAAAATGGCCGTGGTATGTGTTTGGGGCCCTGTGGCTCAGAGTGGCTTGCTGGCTCCTGAAAATCCACGACACGCAGGATGGTTCCCAGATGAAAGGTGGCACCACTGCCGAGTCGGGCTGGTTTGATAGAGCTAAGTGGCTCCTGCAATCTGCCAGCCTGAAGATGGACAGGTCAGTTTTACTTCCGGGGAAGAGGGCCGGTAGTTTGTGTTTGGGGGCCTGAGGCTGGGAGTGGCCGGCTGGCTCCTGAAAATGCACGATACTCAGGATGATTGCCAGACCCAAGTTGGCACCACTGCCAAGTCGGGCTGGTTTGATAGAGCCATGTGGGTCCTGCAATCTGACAGCCAGAAGATTGGCAGGTCAGTTTTACTTCCAGGGAAAAGGGCCGTGGTATGTGTTTGGGGGCCTGTGGCTGGGAGTGGCCGGCTGGCACCTGAAATTCCACGCTACGCAGGATGGTTCCCAGATGAAAGGTGGCACCAGTGCCGAGTCGGGCTGGTTTGATAGTACCGAGTGGATCCTGCAATCTGCCAGCCAGAAGGCGGGCAGGTCAGTTTTCCTTCCACGGAAAAGGGCCGTAGTTTTTGTTTGGGGGCCTGTGGCTGGGAGTAGCCGGCTGGCTCCTGAAAATCCACGATACGCAGGATGGTTCCCAGATGAAAGGTGGCACCACTGCCGAGCCGGGCTGGTTTGATAGAGCCAAGTGGCTCCTGCAATCTGCCAGCCAGAAGATGGGCCGGTCAGTTTTACTTCCAGGAAAAGGGGCCGTAGATTGTGTTTGGGGGCCTGTGGCTGGGAGTGGCCGGCTGGCTCCTGAAAATCCACGCCGCGCATGATGGTTCCCAGAGCCAAGGTGGCACCAGTGCCGAGTTGGGCTGGTTTGACAGAGACATGTGGCTCCTGCAATCTGCCAGCCTGAAGATGGACAGGTCAGTTTTACTTCCGGGGAAGAGGGCCGGTAGTTTGTGTTTGGGGGCCTGAGGCTGGGAGTGGCCGGCTGGCTCCTGAAAATGCACGATACTCAGGATGATTGCCAGACCCAAGTTGGCACCACTGCCAAGTCGGGCTGGTTTGATAGAGCCATGTGGGTCCTGCAATCTGACAGCCAGAAGATTGGCAGGTCAGTTTTACTTCCAGGGAAAAGGGCCGTGGTATGTGTTTGGGGGCCTGTGGCTGGGAGTGGCCGGCTGGCTCCTGAAATTCCACGCTACGCAGGATGGTTCCCAGATGAAAGGTGGCACCAGCGAAGAGTCGGGCTGGTTTGATAGAGCCAAGTGGCTCCTGCAATCTGCCAGCCAGAAGATGGGCAGGTCAGTTTTACTTCCAGGGAAAAGGGCCGTAGTTTGTGTTTGGGGGCCTGTGGCTGAGAATGGCCGGCTGGCTCCTTAAAATCCACGCCGCGCATGATGGTTCC
This sequence comes from Zonotrichia albicollis, assembly GCF_047830755.1. Taxonomy (NCBI): domain Eukaryota; kingdom Metazoa; phylum Chordata; class Aves; order Passeriformes; family Passerellidae; genus Zonotrichia; species Zonotrichia albicollis. Next base: position 4,545,594 of record NC_133854.1, read on the forward strand.
CAGAGCCAAGGTGGCACCAGTGCCGAGTTGGGCTGGTTTGACAGAGACATGTGGCTCCTGCAATCTGCCAGCCTGAAGATGGACAGGTCAGTTTTACTTCCGGGGAAGAGGGCCGGTAGTTTGTGTTTGGGGGCCTGAGGCTGGGAGTGGCCGGCTGGCTCCTGAAAATGCACGATACTCAGGATGATTGCCAGACCCAAGTTGGCACCACTGCCAAGTCGGGCTGGTTTGATAGAGCCATGTGGGTCCTGCAATCTGACAGCCAGAAGATTGGCAGGTCAGTTTTACTTCCAGGGAAAAGGGCCGTGGTATGTGTTTGGGGGCCTGTGGCTGGGAGTGGCCGGCTGGCACCTGAAATTCCACGCTACGCAGGATGGTTCCCAGATGAAAGGTGGCACCAGCGAAGAGTCGGGCTGGTTTGATAGAGGCAAGTGGCTCCTGCAATCTGACAGCCAGAAGATGGGCAGGTCAGTTTTACTTCCAGGGAAAAGGGCCGTAGTTTTTGTTTGGGGTCCTGTGCCTGGGAGTGGCCTACTGGCTCCTGAAAATCCATGATACGCAGGATGGTTTCCAGACCCAAGGCGCCCCAGTGACAAATCGGGCTGGTTTGATAGAGCCAAGTGGCTCCTGCAATCTGCCAGCCAGAAGATGGGCAGGTCAGTTTTACTTCCAGGGAAAAGGGCCGTAGTTTGTGTTTGGGGGCCTGTGGCTGGGAGTGGCCGGCTGGCTCCTGAAAACCCATGCCGCGCTGGATGGTTCCCAAATGGAAAAAATGGCACCAGTGCCAAGTCGGGCTGGTTTGATAGTACCGCGTGGCTCCTGCAATCTGACAGCCAGAAGATGGGCATGTCTGTTTTACTTCCAGGGAAAAGGGCCGTAGTTTGTGTTTGGGGCCCTGTGGCTGGGAATGGCCGGCTGGCTCCTTAAAATCCACGCCGCGCATGATGGTTCCCAGACCCAAGGTGGCACCAGTGCCGAGTTGGGCTGGTGTGATAGAGCCATGTGTCTCCTGCAATCTGTCTGCCAGAAGCGGGGTCGCTGAGTTTTGTTTGCCAGGGAAAAAGGCCGTGGTTTTTTATCCGGGGCCTGTGTCCTTGAATGGCCGGCTGGTTCCTTAAAATTCACGCCGCGCAGGATGGTTCCCAGATGAAAGGTGGCACCAGTGCCGAGTCGGGCTGTTTTGATAGAGCCATGTGGCTCCTGCAATCTGCCAGCCAGAAGATGGGCAGGTCTGTTTTACTTCCAGGGAAAAGGGCCGTAGTTTGTTTTTGGGGACCTGTGGCTGGCTGTGGCCGCCTGGCTCCTGAAAATCCACGATACGCAGGATGGTTCCCAGATGAAAGGTGGCACCAGTGCCAAGTGGGGCTGGTTTGATAGTACCGAGTGGCTCCTGCAATCTGCCAGACAGAAGCAGGGTGGGTGAGTTTTGTTTGGCAGGGAAAAGGCCCACAGTTTGTGTTTGGGGGCCTCTGGCTGGGAGTGGCCTGCTGGCTCCTGAAAATCCACGATACGCATGATGATTACCAGACCAAAGGGGCACCAGTGCCGAGTCGGGCTGGTTTGATAGATCTAAGTGGCTCCTGCAATCTGCCAGCCAGAAGATGGGCAGGTCAGTTTTACTTCCAGGGAAAAGGGCCACAGTTTGTGCTTGGGGGCCTGTGGCTGGGAGTGGCTGGCTGGCTCCTGAAAATGCACGATACTCAGGATGGTTCCCAGACCCAAAGGGGCACCAGTGCCAAATCGGGCTGGTTTGATAGAGCCAAGTGGCTCCTGCATTCTGCCAGCCAGAAGATGGACAGGTCAGTTTTACTTCCAGGGAAAAGGACCATAGATATTTTTTGGGGTCTGTGGCCTGGAATGGCCTGCTGGCTCCTGAAAATCCACGATACGCAGGATGGTTCCCAGATGAAAGGTGGCACCAGTGAAGAGTCGGGATGGTTTGATAGAGCCAAGTGTCTCCTGCAATCTGCCAGCCAGAAGATGGGCAGGTCTGTTTTACTTCCAGGGAAATGGGTCGTAGTTTTTGTTCGCGGGCCTGTGGCTGGGAGTGGCCGGCTGGCTCCTGAAAATCCACGATAGGCAGGATGGTTCCCAGATGAATGGTGGCACCAGTGCCAAGCCGTCTGGTTTGATAGGGCCAAGTGTCTCCTGCAATCTGCCAGCCAGGAGCGGGGTGCGTGAGTTTTGTTTGCCAGGGAAAAGGGCCGCGGTTTGTTTTCGGGAGCCTGTGGCTCGGAATTGCCTGCTGGCTCCTGAAAATCCACGCCGCGCAGGATGGTTTCCAGACCCAAGGTGGCACCAGTGCCGAGTCGGGCTGGTTTGATAGAGCCAAATGGCTCCTGCAATCTGCCAGCCAGAAGATGGGCAGGTCAGTTTTACTTCCAGGGAAAAGGGCCGTAGTTTGTGTTTGGGGGCCTGTGGCTGGGAGTGGCCGGCTGCCTCCTGAAAATCCATGCCGCGCTGGATGGTTCCCAAATGAAAAAAATGGCACCAGTGCCAAGTCGGGCTGGTTTGATAGTACCACGTGGCTCCTGCAATCTGACAGCCAGAAGATGGGCATGTCTGTTTTACTTCTAGGGAAAAGGGCCGTAGTTTGTGTTTGGGGCCCTGTGGCTGGGAATGGCCGGCTGGCTCCTTAAAATCCACGCCGCGCATGATGGTTCCCAGACCCAAGGTGGCACCAGTGCCGAGTTGGTCTGGTGTGATAGAGCCATGTGGCTCCTGCAATCTGTCTGCCAGAAGCGGGGTCGCTGAGTTTTGTTTGCCAGGGAAAAAGGCCGTGGTTTTTTATCCGGGGCCTGTGGCCTTGAATGGCCGGCTGGTTCCTTAAAATCCACGCCGCGCAGGATGGTTCCCAGATGAAAGGTGGCACCAGTGCCGAGTCGGGCTGTTTTGATAGAGCCAAGTGGCTCCTGCAATCTGACAGCCAGAAGATGGGCAGGTCTGTTTTACTTCCAGGGAAAAGGGCCGTAGTTTGTTTTTGGGGACCTGTGGCTGGCTGTGGCCGGCTGGCTCCTGAAAATCCACGATACGCAGGATGGTTCCCAGATGAAAGGTGGCACCAGTGCCAAGTCGGGCTGGTTTGATTGTACCGAGTGGCTCCTGCAATCTGCCAGACAGAAGCGGGGTGGGTGAGTTTTGTTTGGCAGGGAAAAGGCCCACAGTTTGTGTTTGGGGGCCTCTGGCTGGGAGTGGCCTGCTGGCTCCTGAAAATCCACGATACGCATGATGATTACCAGACCAAAGGGGCACCAGTGCCGAGTCGGGCTGGTTTGATAGATCTAAGTGGCTCCTGCAATCTGCCAGCCAGAAGATGGGCAGGTCAGTTTTACTTCCAGGGAAAAGGGCCGTAGTTTGTGCTTGGGGGCCTGTGGCTGGGAGTGGCTGGCTGGCTCCTGAAAATGCACGATACTCAGGATGGTTCCCAGACCCAAGGGGGCACCAGTGCCAAATCGGGCTGGTTTGATAGAGCCAAGTGGCTCCTGCATTCTGCCAGCCAGAAGATGGACAGGTCAGTTTTACTTCCGGGGAAAAGGACCATAGATATTTTTTGGGGTCTGTGGCCTGGAATGGCCGGCTGGCTCCTGAAAATCCACGATACGCAGGATGGTTCCCAGATGAAAGGTGGCACCAGTGCCAAGTCGGGCTGGTTTGATTGTACCGAGTGGCTCCTGCAATCTGCCAGCCAGAAGGCGGGCCGCAAAGATTTTCTTCCAGGGAAAATGGCCGTGGTATGTGTTTGGGGCCCTGTGGCTGAGAGTGGCCGGCTGGCTCCTGAAAATCCACGACACGCAGGATGGTTCCCAGATGAAAGGTGGCACCAGTGCCGAGTCGGGCTGGTTTGATAGAGCTAAGTGGCTCCTGCAATCTGCCAGCCAGAAGATGGACAGGTCAGCTTTACTTCCGGGGAAGAGGGCCGGTAGTTTGTGTTTGGGGGCCTGAGGCTGGGAGTGGCCGGCTGGCTCCTGAAAATGCACGATACTCAGGATGATTGCCAGACCCAAGTTGGCACCACTGCCAAGTCGGGCTGGTTTGATAGAGCCATGTGGCTCCTGCAATCTGCCAGCCAGAAGATGTGCAGGTCAGTTTTACTTCCAGGGAAAAGGGCCGTGGTATGTGTTTGGGGGCCTGTGGCTGGGAGTGGCCGGCTGGCTCCTGAAAATCCACGATACGCAGGATGGTTCCCAGATGAAAGGTGGCACCAGTGCTGAGTCGGGCTGGTTTGATAGTACCAAGTGGCTCCTGCAATCTGCCAGCCAGAAGCGGGGCGGGTCAGTTTTGTTTGCCAGGGAAAAGGGCCGTGGTTTGTGTTGGGGGCCTGTGGCTGGGAGTGGCCGGCTGGCTCCTGAAAATCCACGATACGTAGGATGGTTTCCAGACCCAAGGGGCCCCAGTGCCAAATCGGGCTGGTTTGATAGAGCCAAGTGGCTCCTGCAATCTGCCAGCCAGAAGATGGGCAGGATACGCAGGATGGTTCCCAGATAAATGGTGGCACCAGTGCCAAGCCGGCTGGTTTGATAGGGCCAAGTGTCTCCTGCAATCTGCCAGCCAGGAGCGGGGTGGGTGTGTGGAGAGCTTTATTAATAGTTGGTTAGCTGAGAAAGGCCATGCTGACATATTGCCACTGGTCAAGCTGAGAAATCAGCAGTCAGCAAGCTGAAAGGAGATGTCAGCAGCTTGCAATCAGTGGCCTTGCTGCAACATGGAGAAAGGGAGTAGAGATTAGTCCTGAATATCTCCTAAGAATATGTAGAAAGTATCAAAAGTAGGACCATAGGAATGTAAAAGTAGGTGTAACTGCTGATATGTAACTAACCAATCCTGAGCTCAACTTTTGCAATATGCATGAAGTTAATTACGAACTGTATTTAACCCGCTGTGCTGATCAATAAAATTGGGCCTGTGATGATCAACCTGATGTCCTGGTCTCCTTCCGTCGACATGGGTGAGTTTTGTTTGCCAGGGAAAAGGGCCGTAGTTTGTTTTCGGGAGCCTGTGGCTCAGAATGGCCTGCTGGCTCCTGAAAATCCACGATACGCAGGATGGTTCCCAGATGAAAGGTGGCACCAGTGCCGAGTCGGGCTGGTTTGATAGAGCCATGTGGCTCCTGCAATCTGCCAGACAGAAGCGGGGTGGGTGAGTTTTGTTTGGCAGGGAAAAGGCCCACAGTTTGTGTTTGGGGGCCTCTGGAATGGAGTAACCAGCTGGCTCCTGAAAATCCACGATACGCAGGATGATTACCAGACCAAAGGGGCACCAGTGCCGAGTCGGGCTGGTTTGATAGAGCCAAGTGTCTCCTGCATTCTGCCAGCCAGAAGATGGACAGGTCAGTTTTACTTCCAGGGAAAAGGACCATAGATATTTTTTGGGGTCTGTGGCCTGGAATGGCCGGCTGGCTCCTGAAAATCCACGATACGCAGGATGGTTCCCAGATGAAAGGTGGCACCAGTGCCGAGTCGGGCTGGTTTGATAGAGCCAAGTGTCTCCTGCAATCTGCCAGCCAGAAGATGGGCAGGTCAGTTTTACTTCCAGGGAAATGGGTCGTAGTTTTTGTTCGGGGGCCTGTGGCTGGGAGTGGCCGGCTGGCTCCTGAAAATCCACGATACGCAGGATGGTTCCCAGATGAAAGGTGGCACCAGTGCCGAGCCGGGGTAGTTTGATAGAGCCAAGTGTCTCCCGCAATCTGCCAGCCAGACGATGGCCAGGTCAGTTTTACTTCCAGGGAAAAGGGCCGTGGTATGTGTTTGGGGGCCTGTGGCTGGGAGTGGCCGGCTGGCACCTGAAAATCCACGATACGCAGGATGGTTCCCAGATGAAAGGTGGCACCAGTGAAGAGTCGGGCTGGTTTGGTAGAGCCAAGTGTCTCCTGCAAACCGCCAGCCAGAAGATGGGCAGGTCAGTTTTACTTCCAGGGAAAAGGGCCGTAGTTTTTCTTCGGGGGCCTGTGGCTGGGAGTGGCCGGCTGGCTCCTGAAAATCCATGCCGCGCTGGATTGTTCCCAAATGAAAAAAATGGCACCAGTGCCAAGTCGGGCTGGTTTGATAGTACCGCGTGGCTCCTGCAATCTGCCAGCCAGAAGATGGGCATGTCTGTTTTACTTCCAGTAAAAAGGGCCGTAGTTTGTGTTTGGCTGCCTGTGGCTAGGAGTGGCCGGCTGGCTCCTTAAAATCCACGCCGCGCATGATGGTTCCCAGACCCAAGGTGGCACCAGTGCCGAGTTGGGCTGGTGTGATAGAGCCATGTGGCGCCTGCAATCTGCCAGCCAGACGACGGGCAGGTCAGTTTTACTTCCAGGGAAAAGGGCCGTAGTTTTTGTTTGGGGGCCTGTGGCTGGGAGTGGCCGGCCGGCTCCTGAAAATGCCCAATACACAGGATGGTTCCCATATGAAAGGTGGCACCAGTGCTGAGTCGGGCTGGTTTGATAGAGCCAAGTGGCTCCTGCAATCTGCCATCCATAAGCGGGGTGGGTGAGTTTTGTTTGCCAGGGAAAAGGGCCGTGATTTGTTTTCGGGGGCCTGTGGCTGGGAATGGCCTGCTGGCTCCTGAAAATCCACGCCGCGCAGGATGGTTCCCAGACCCAAGGTGGCACCAGTGCCGAGTCGGGCTGGTTTGATGGAGCCAAGTGGCTCCTGCAATCTGCCAGCCAGAAGATGGGCAGGTCTGTTTTACTCCCAGGGAAAAGGGCCGTAGTTTGTGTTTGGGGGCCTGTGGCTGGGAGTGGCCGGCTGCCTCCTGAAAATCCATGCCGCGCTGGATGGTTCCCAAATGAAAAAAATGGCACCAGTGCCAAGTTGGGCTGGTTTGATAGTACCAAGTAGCTCCTGCAATCTGACAGCCAGAAGATGGGCATGTCTGATTTACTTCCAGGGAAAAGGGCCGCAGTTTGTGTTTGGGGCCCTGTGGCTGGGAATGGCCGGCTGGCTCCTTAAAATCCACGCCGCGCATGATGGTTCCCAGACCCAAGGTGGCACCAGTGCCGAGTTGGGCAGGTGTGATAGAGCCATGTGGCTCCTGCAATTTGTCAGCCAGAAGCGGGGTCGCTGAGTTTTGTTTGCCAGGGAAAAAGGCCGTGGCTTTTTTTCCGGGGCCTGTGGCCTTGAATGGCCGGCTGGTTCCTTAAAATCCACGCCACGCAGGATGGTTCCCAGATGAAAGGTGGCACCAGTGCCGAGTCGGGCTGGTTTGATAGAGCCAAGTGGCTCCTGCAATCTGCCAGCCAGATCATGGGCAGGTCTATTTTACTTCCAGGGAAAAGGGCCGTAGTTTGTCTTTGGGGACCTGTGCCTGGCTGTGGCCGGCTGGCTCCTGAAAATCCACGATACGCAGGATGGTTCCCAGATGAAAGGTGGCACCAGTGCCAAGTCCGTCTGGTTTAATAGTACCGAGTGGCTCCTGCAATCTGCCAGCCAGAAGGCGGGGCCGCTAAGATTTTCTTCCAGGGAAAATGGCCGTGGTATGTTTTTGGGGCCCTGTGGCTGAGAGTGGCTGGTTGGCTCCTGAAAATCCACGACACGCAGGATGGTTCCCAGATGAAAGGTGGCACCACTGCCGAGTCGGGCTGGTTTGATAGAGCTGAGTGGCTCCTGCAATCTGACAGCCAGAAGATGGACAGGTCAGTTTTACTTCCGGGGAAGAGGGCCGGTAGTTTGTGTATGGGGGCCAGTGGCTGGGAGTGCCCGGCTGGCTCCTGAAAATCCACGATACGCAGGATGGTTCCCAGATGTATGGTGGCACCAGTGCCAAGCCGGCTGGTTTGATAGGGCCAAGTGTCTCCTGCAATCTGCCAGCCAGGAGCGGGGTGCGTGAGTTGTGTTTGCCAGGGAAAAGGGCCGTGGTTTGTTTTCGGGAGCCTGTGACTCGGAATGACCTGCTGGCTCCTGAAAATCCACGATACGCAGGATGGTGCCCAGATGAAAGGTGGCACCAGTGCCGAGTCGGGCTGGTTTGATAGAGCCATGTGGCTCCTGCAATCTGCCAGCCAGAAACGGGCGGCTGAGTTTTGTTTGCCAGGGAAAAGTGCCGTGGTTTTTGTTGGGGGCCTGTGGCTGGGAGTGGCCGGCAGGCTCCTGAAAATCCACCATACGCAGGATGGTTCCCAGATGAAAGGTGGCACCAGTGCCAAGTCAGGCTGGTTTGATAGAGCCAAGTGGCTCCTGCAATCTGCCAGCCAGAAACCGGGCGGGTGGGTTTTGTTTGCCAAGGAAAAGGGCCGTGGTTTGTGTTGGGGGCCTGTGGCTGGGAATGGCCGGCTGGCTCCTGAAAATCCACGATACGCAGGATGGTTCCCAGATTAAAGGTGGCACCACTGCCAAGTCAGGCTGGTTTGATAGAGCCAAGTGGCTCCTGCAATCTGCCAGCCAGAAACGGGGCGGGTGAGTTTTGTTTGCCAAGGAAAAGGGCCGTGGTTTGTGTTGGGGCCCTGTGGCTGGGAATGGCCGGCTGGCTCCTGAAAATCCACGATACGCAGGATGGTTCCCAGATGAAAGGTGGCACCAGTGCCAAGTCGGGCTGGTTTGATAGAGCCAAGTGGCTCCTGCAATCTGCCAGCCAGAAGCGGGGTGGGTGAGTTTAGTTTGCCTGGGAAAAGGGCCGTAGATTGAGTTTGGGGGCCTGAGGCTGGGGATGGCCGGCTGGCTCCTGAAAATCCACGCCGCGCAGGATGGTTTCCAGATGAATGGTGGCACCAATACCATGTCGTGTATTACCATGTGACTCCTGCAATCTGCCATCCAGAAGCGGGGCAGCTGAGTTTTTTTTCAGGGAAAAGGGCCGTCGTTTGTGTTTGGGGTACTGTAGCTGGTAGGGGCTGCTGGCTCCTGAAAATCCACGAGACGCAGGATGGTTTCCAGACCCGTGCTGGCTCCAGTGCAATGTCGGCCTGATTTGACTGCGTCAAATATCCCCTGCGTTGCTCAGTTCAAAGAAATCTTGTGTCCTAATGTTCTCACAGAAGACTGTTAAAATTTGTCTATTTTTCTGGATTTGTTTTGTTCTTTTTTCTCTACCTTCTACTTCTCTCCACTCTCTGAGAACTTTGACCATTATGTAAGTTGGCCTAATGTAAAATTCTCGTAGTAAAGTAAGAGAAGCCAGTAAAGAAAGGCAAATTTGTTAATTGGAGGTGGAAAGAGGGAGGCCAACGAAAGAAAACAAAGGAACAATAATAATGAAATGCTCCCCTGTCTTCTGTGAAAAGTAGAGGCGCAGACAAGAAAGAGCAAGTGCAAAATTCTCACTAGAGAAACGCACTTTATCTGACTAAAGTAATTTCCGGTGCATTTCTTGCGTTTTTCTCATGCCAAACATATTAATCATTGAAGGTGTCCCTTTCCTCTTTCTGGAATACAGCTAGGAAGATGGCTGTGTCATTGCTGACAAGCTGCTATTCTCAGAGGTGTCCAGCTGAAAGTCCTAGATCAATGGATTTCCTCTGTCACTTTGATATGGCATGACTTACAGTTTCAGCAACTGAACTTGCCAGCCTTACAATTCTTTGCCCCTTGAATGGTCAGATAGGCTCCTTGGCAACTGGCATTTGTAAGGACACGAAACTATGCAGAATTTGTACCATGAGATGATGCCAAATGAGTCACGCCGGTAGATTAACTAGGACATGCAAGGCATGAGAGCACAAGAAGAGAGTACACAAGAAGACAGTACAATCTCCTTTTTTCTGAAACACTGTAGAGATCAAATTGAACACAAATCCTCCTGGGCTAGTTCTTGCAAAAGCCTAGGAGTTCTTTTTGTGTTCACACGCCTGGAATATTTAGCTTTGGATCACAGCAGAATGCAGATGACAAAACGAGGCCTTTTAAGTCACATCCAGTATGAAGCAGCATGAAAGAAGAAAGCAGCTGAGAGTGCCAACCCTGCTAGGTAATCTCAGTATTGGTCTTGACATTAGCAGAAATTTGAAATGAGTCTCTGAAAATGACAAAGGAGGCTGAAGAAAAGGGAGCGATGACTCCTCTTGCATAGTGTTTCCTAACAGGGATCTTCAAAATGGAAAGATTGTATCATCCTTTCAACTGAAGGAAGGTATGAAAACAACAGGAAGGAAACGGCATCACATGCTAGAAAGACTAGGAAAGAAGTACACTGGGCAGTGTACTTCTAGACAGAAAGGCCACTGATGGAAAACCAACTAAACTGGCACCAATGCAGCAGCATTGTACTAAAGCCAGAAATGTCCAGCGCTTCACTCTCTGCCGTTCCATTCAGATGCACACAGCAGCTCTGCAACAGTCCTACTGATCATCTCCTTGGCGAACTTGGAGTTGAGGGTCCGTGGTGAAGCAGAGTCCCCAGCAAGATGCAAAGGAGAGCTGCTTTCTTGCAACTTTGCCTTTATCAGTTCCATAGCTTTAAGCCATAACAAACACCATTCAACCAACCACCATACACCAGGCTTTGAACACACGACCGTTCTAAAACTTGTTGATCTACCTCTAATTCAGCTGCCTCACCTTCCCACAGTCCTTTTCTACTTAGCCAATGGAATGGGCCTCGGCCCAAGGCCTTCCTTTTGTAAGCTTCTAGCTAGATGCAGCAGCAAGCCACTACTTTCTTCTGTGCCAAGACTTCAGGTAGACGATTTGCATCTGCCCTTCCAGTGAAACCTAACGGGGAGAGAAAAGCCTCTCACAGATGTTCAGTCATTCCATTAGCTACACAGGCCAAATCAAAAGAAAAGCGAGCTATGGGTTTGTGTACTTGCTCCTACACAACACCTGCTGCCCTCTGACAATCAACTAGCAGAGAACCAGCAAAACTGAGACTTGAGGCAAACAACCCTTTGAAGGGAATAATGATGTCAGCAATTAAGACAACACATTTCCAGGCCACCGAGATGCTTGAAATGTCAGCAAAGGCTGGAGACCAAAGGCTGAACTAATAGGGAAAGGGTAAAAGAATCCCAAGAAAAACATGACCGAAGGTTAAAACAATTCCAAGAAAAACATAGGCAACTGACCTGTTGAAGCCTTCAGGAAATCAGTGGCCGCTGATTTACATAGGCCATTCAAGTTAGTTGACCCGTGCACCTTCCACCCCTTTTCCACCTTTCGGCACCATAGGGTGAATTGTGAGCATGAAATCACAATTCCTTGGATTCTCTTCTTAACTTGACGAGAAAAATTCAGCAACTGAAGTACCTGTTACTGATGTGATACCCAGGAACACCGAGTTGACACATTTCATTTTGTTCAAACACAGCTAGCAAATCTAAGGGCACAAGGCTGGCTTCTTTTCATGACAATTTTTCTGTTTTACAACCTGCTCTGATCCTGGTGAAACTTTTTCATTAGCTTCTCTCTAAAAGCAAAAAGTCCAGTTCACTGTCCCATCCTACTGCTGCAAGTAAACCATTTGTATTGCCAAGACCAAAAACGGAATTGGAAGGTACAGAGACGCCCGGAGCTATGAGCAGATACGGGGCACATTTCGGTAGAAGCCGCCGTCTGCAGTGCACTGTGACCAGCACAATCGCCTTTGCGCGAAGAAGCCGCTTCTTCGCCTCTGGAAGCCGGAGAGAGCGGCTACCTCTGAAAGCTGAAGAATGAAGCAGCACAACACTGGGATAGTGTGCACAGATGCACACTGATCCAAAACAGTACCTTACCACTCTCAAAATTTTCCAAACACATGAACATTCTATTGGAAAGTGTTTTGGACAACTTTCTTTTTCTTCCTGCAAAACACACTGCAGACTTCTCTGCAAAATGTAAAATCCGATGGGAGATGTTTTCTATGCTGGCACAGTTTTTCCTTGCCAGACATGGTGGAAAAGATTTTTGCAATGATGTAGAACACAAAAGACGCTAAAGACGAAGGTACGGAGCTCCCCGGAGCTATGCCCCGGTCCCGGGCACATTTCGGCAGATGCCGCCGCACTGGAGTGCACTGTGACCGGTACAATCGCCTTTGCGCGAAGAAGTCGATTCTTCGCCTCCGGGAGCCGGAGAGAGCGGCTGCTTTCAAAAGGTGAAGAATGAAGCTGCACAACACTGGGATAGTGTGTGCAGCTTGCCAACTGATAAAAAACAGTACCTTACCACTCCTACCTTTTCCAAACACATGAACATTCGATTGGAAGGTGTTTTGGAAAACTTTCTTTTTCTTCGTGCAAAACACTCAGCAGAGCTCTCTGCAACATGTAAAACACCATGAGAGATGTTTTCTGTGCAGGCACAGTTTCTCCTTGCCAGACATAGTGTAAAACCTTTCTGTAGGATGTAGACCACAAAAGTCCCGAAAGACGAAGGTACGCAGCTCCCCGGAGCTATGGCCCGAACCCGGGCACATTTCGGCAGATGCCGCCGCACTGGAGTGCACTGTGACCGGCACAATCGCCTTTGCGCGAAGAAGCCGATTCTTCGCATCCGGCAGCCGGACAGAGCGGTTGCTTCGGAAAGGTGGAAATGAAGCTGCACAACACGGGGATAGTGTGAGCAGCTTGCAAACTGATAAAAAACACTACCTTACCACTTTCCTACCTTTTCCAAACACATGAATATTTGATTGGAAGGTGTTTTGGACAACTTTATTTTTCTTCTTGCAAAACATTCTGCAGAGGTCTCTAAACCAGTAAAACACGATGGGAAATGTTTTCTGTGCTAGCACAGTTTCTTATTACCAGACATAGTGGAAAAGCGTTTTGCAGTGATGTAGACCACAAAAGTCCCGAAAGGAGAAGGTACGGATGTCCCCGGAGGTAAGCGCCGGTCCCGGGCACATTTCGGAAGAAGCCGCCGCACTGGAGTGCACTGTGCCTGGCACAATCGCCTTTGCGCAAAGAAGCCGCCTCTTCGTCTCCGGGGGCCGGAGTGAGCGGCTGCTTCGGAAAGGTGGGAATGAAGCTGCACAACACTGGGATAGTGTGCGCAGCTTGCAAACTGATAGAAAACAGTACCTTACCACTCTCCTACCTTTTCCAAACATATGAATATTGGGTTGGAAGGTGTTTCAAACAACTTTATTTTCTTTGTGCGAAACACTCAGCAGACCTCTCTGCAACATGTACAACACCATGAGAGTTGTTTTCTGTGCAGGCACAGTTTCTCCGTGGCAGACATAGTGGAAAGGATTTTTCCAAAGATGTAGACCACAAAAGACGCTAAAGACGAAATATGGAGCTCCCCGGAGCTAAGCGCCGGTCCCGGGCACATTTCGGTCGAAGCCGCCGCACTGGAGTGCACTGTGACCGGTACAATCGCCTTTGCGCGAAGAAGACGCTTCCTTGCCTCCGGGAGCCGGACAGAGCGGCTGCTTCGGAAAGGTGAAGAATGAAGCTACACAACACGGGGATAGTGTGCGCAGGTTGCAAACTGATAGAAAACAGTACCTTACCACTTTCCTAACTTTTCCAAACATATGAATATTCGGTTAGAAGGTGTTTCCAACAACTTTATTTTCTTCGTGCAAAACACTCAGCAGAGCTCTCTGCAACATGTAAAACACGATGGGAGATGTTTTCTGTGCAGGCACAGTTTCTCCTTGCCAGACAAGCGGAAAAGCTTTTTGCAGTGATGTAGACCACAAAAGTACCGAAAGAAGAAGGTACGGATGTCCCCGGAGCTAAGCGCCGGTCTCGGGCACATTTCGGTAGAAGCCGCCGCACTAGAGTGCACTGTGACCGGCACAATCGCCTTTGCGCGAAGAAGCCGATTCTTCGCCTCCGGGAGCCAGAGTGAGCGGCTGCTTTCAAAAGGTGAAGAATGAAGCTGCACAAGACTGGGATAGTGTGCGCAGCTTGCAGAATGATAAAAAACAGTACCTTACCACTCCTACCTTTTCCAAACACATGAACATTCGATTGGAAGGTGTTTTGGAAAACTTTCTTTTTCTTCGTGCAAAACACTCAGCAGAGCTCTCTGCAACATGTAAAACACCATGAGAGATGTTTTCTGTGCACGCACAGTTTCTCATTACCAGACATAGTGGAAAAGCGTTTTGCAGTGATGTAGACCACAAAAGTCCCGAAAGAAGAAGGTACGGATGTCCCCGGAGGTAAGCGCCAGTCCCGGGCACATTTCGGAAGAAGCCGCCGCACTGGAGTGCACTGTGACCGGCACAATCGCCTTTGCGCGAAGAAGCCGCTTCCTTGCCTCCGCGAACCAGACAGAGCGGCTGCTTCGGAAAGATGGAAATGAAGCTGCACAACACGGGGATAGTGTGCGCAGCTTGCAAACTGATAGAAAACAGTACCTTACAACTTTCCTAACTTTTCCAAACATATGAATTTTCGGTTGGAAGGTGTTTTTTAACAACTTTATTTTCTTCGTGCAAAACACTCAGCAGAGCTCTCTGCAACATGTAAAACACCATGAGAGATGTTTTCTGTGCACGCACAGTTTCTCATTACCAGACATAGTGGAAAAGCGTTTTGCAGTGATGTAGACCACAAAAGTCCCGAAAGAAGAAGGTACGGATGTCCCCGGAGGTAAGCGCCGGTCCCGGGCACATTTCGGAAGAAGCCGCCGCACTTTAGAGCATTGGCGCCGGTACAATCCCATTTTCTAGACGAAACCTCGTCTTCGCCTCCGGAAGCCGTAGGGAGCAGTAGCTTCGGAAAGGTGAGAATGAAGCTGCACAACACTGGGATAGTGTGCGCAGCTTGCAAACTGATAGAAAACAGTACCTTACAACTCTCCTACCTTTTCCAAACACATCAACATTCGGTTGGAAGGTGTTTAGACATCTTTCTTTTTCTTCCTGCAAAACACTCTGCAGACTTCTCTGCAACATGTACAACACCATGGGAGATGTTTTCAGCCCTGACCCAGAATCTCCTTGCCAGACATAGTGGAAAAACTTTTTGCGAGGTTGGAGTGGACAAGAAACGCTAAAGACGAAAGTATGGAGTTTTCCGTAGCTAAGAATGCATGAAAGCAAAAGACTGCCCTCTTCAAAAATGGCAATTAGGAGGACTCGGAAAAGTACAAATCAGCCAGCCTCTTTTTTATCCCCACGAAGTTGATGGGGCAGCTATTCCTGAAAGCCTTGCCTGGCATATGAAGGAGGACAAAGCAATGTACTCGGCGTGGATTTTCCTGGGGAATTTCATGCTGAACAACTTTTTCAACACCTCTGATGAATCAACTTGACTGGTAGATGAAGGGAATATTGTCTGCGTGGCCTTCAGGGAGGTTTTTCCATTTCTCTACATGGCTGCACACATACATACGGGAAGCAATAATGCAAAAGGGAGGGAACCAGTGTCTTTTAAGTGATGCTGAGTGAAAAGACAAGAGGCAGTGGGCACACACTGAAATACAGGAGATTGCCTATGAACATCACCAAATGATGTTTTACTGTGACGGTGACTGAACCGCGGCACAGACTGCCCAGAAAGCTTCTGAAGCCTGGATCTTAGAAGACATTAAAAGTACACCCAGCTAGAATCCCGGGCAAGAGGCTCTAGGTATCCTGCTTAAACAGGGGGGTTGGGCCTGGTGAGCCCCACTGAGCCCTACCACTCTCATTCATTCTGTGTAGTGAATTCTCTTCGAGATGCATTTCAAGCACTGGCATGACAAAGTTCTGTGCAGACAGAGATCCAAATGGACATGGGATCCATGTTCCTTAAGCAGTGTTCAAGAAGAATGTAAAACTCTGGGACAAGTGTCTCTTCCCTAACTGAATCCCTTTCATGGGAAAATTCCCAGCTATAGAAAGATCTTCTGATACGCATGCTTAGGACTGACACTGGCTGAGGAAATTTCCCCCTATGTGTATCTAAGACCAGTTAGGATCATCACCCAAGACTTGTCAACATAGTCACAGAATGTCTATTGTAAAGAAGTGACAACTTCCATCAGAATGGCAAATATTGGTCCACAAAATGGATTAATGAATGGGAATTATTTACTTGGGTTAAAAAGAAAAATAAAGAGTTGGTCTTTATTTAATAATTTCGTTGCAATATTGATATGGGAAGAAAAAGACCTCAATCCTGGACTTTCTCAACTCTAAGAAAGATTTTAAAAATTTCTTCTAGAAATCTATTATTATGACGAGATTATTCAAACAATTTTAGTCGGTAAAAAAGTCCCAGATTTGTCTAGTTTTGTTTCCAGGGAAAAGGGCTGTGGTTTGTGTTTCCGGGCCTGGGGCTGGGAGTGGCCGGCTGGCTCCTGAAAATCCTCGATACGCAGGGTGGTTCCCAGATAAAAGGTGGCACCAGTGCCAAGTCGTGATGGTTTGATAATACAGAGTAGCTCCTGCAATCTGCCAGCAAGAAGCGGGGCGGCTGAATTTTGTTTCCAGGGAATGGGGTGGTGGTTCCTGTTTGGGGGCCTGTGGCAGGCAGTGGCAGGCTGGCTCTTTAAAATCCACGATACGCAAGATGCTTCCAAAAGAAAGGTGGCACAAGTGCCGAGTCGGGCTGGTTTGATAGAGCCAAGTGGCTCCTGCAATCTGCCAGCCAGAAGCGGGGTGGGTGAGTTTTGTTTGCCAGGGAAAAGGGCCGTGGTTTGTTTTCAGGGGCCTGTGGCTGGGAATGGCCGGCTGGCTCCTGAAAATCCACGATACGCAGGATGGTTCCCAGACCCAAGGTGGCACCAGTGCCGAGTCGGGCTGGTTTGATAGAGCCAAGTGGCTCCTGCAATCTGCACCCCAGATGATGGGCAGGTCAGTTTTAATTCCAGGGAAAATGGCCGTAGTTTGTTTTTGGGGACCTGTGGCTGGCTGTGGCCGCCTGGCTCCTGAAAATCCACGATACGCAGGATGGTTCCCAGATGAAAGGTGGCACCAGTGCCAAGTCGGGCTGGTTTGATAGTACCGAGTGGCTCCTGCAATCTGCCAGCCAGAAGGTGGGCCGCTGAGATTTTCTTCCAGGGAAAATGGCCGTGGTATGTGTTTGGGGCCCTGTGGCTCAGAGTGGCTTGCTGGCTCCTGAAAATCCACGACACGCAGGATGGTTCCCAGATGAAAGGTGGCACCACTGCCGAGTCGGGCTGGTTTGATAGAGCTAAGTGGCTCCTGCAATCTGCCAGCCAGAAGATGGACAGGTCAGTTTTACTTCCGGGGAAGAGGGCCGGTAGTTTGTGTTTGGGGGCCTGAGGCTGGGAGTGGCCGGCTGGTTCCTGAAAATGCACGATACTCAGGATGATTGCCAGACCCAAGTTGGCACCACTGCCAAGTCGGGCTGGTTTGATAGATCTAAGTGGCTCCTGCAGTCTGCCAGCCAGAAGATGTGCAGGTCAGTTTTACTTCCAGGGAAAAGGGCCGTAGTTTGTGCTTGGGGGCCTGTGGCTGGGAGTGGCTGGCTGGCTCCTGAAAATGCACGATACTCAGGATGGTTCCCAGACCCAAGGGGGCACCAGTGCCAAATCGGGCTGGTTTGATAGAGCCAAGTGGCTCCTGCATTCTGCCAGCCAGAAGATGGACAGGTCAGTTTTACTTCCAGGGAAAAGGACCATAGATATTTTTTGGGGTCTGTGGCCTGGAATGGCCGGCTGGCTCCTGAAAATCCACGATACGCAGGATGGTTCCCAGATGAAAGGTGGCACCAGTGCCAAGTCGGGCTGGTTTGATTGTACCGAGTGGCTCCTGCAATCTGCCAGCCAGAAGGCGGGCCGCTAAGATTTTCTTCCAGGGAAAATGGCCGTGGTATGTGTTTGGGGCCCTGTGGCTGAGAGTGGCCGGCTGGCTCCTGAAAATCCACGACACGCAGGATGGTTCCCAGATGAAAGGTGGCACCAGTGCCGAGTCGGGCTGGTTTGATAGAGCTAAGTGGCTCCTGCAATCTGCCAGCCAGAAGATGGACAGGTCAGCTTTACTTCCGGGGAAGAGGGCCGGTAGTTTGTGTTTGGGGGCCTGAGGCTGGGAGCGGCCGGCTGGCTCCTGAAAATGCACGATACTCAGGATGATTGCCAGACCCAAGTTGGCACCACTGCCAAGTCGGGCTGGTTTGATAGAGCCATGTGGCTCCTGCAATCTGCCAGCCAGAAGATGTGCAGGTCAGTTTTACTTCCAGGGAAAAGGGCCGTGGTATGTGTTTGGGGGCCTGTGGCTGGGAGTGGCCGGCTGGCTCCTGAAAATCCACGATACGCAGGATGGTTCCCAGATGAAAGGTGGCACCAGTGCTGAGTCGGGCTGGTTTGATAGTACCAAGTGGCTCCTGCAATCTGCCAGCCAGAAGCGGGGCGGGTCAGTTTTGTTTGCCAGGGAAAAGGGCCGTGGTTTGTGTTGGGGGCCTGTGGCTGGGAGTGGCCGGCTGGCTCCTGAAAATCCACGATACGTAGGATGGTTTCCAGACCCAAGGGGCCCCAGTGCCCAATCGGGCTGGTTTGATAGAGCCAAGTGGCTCCTGCAATCTGCCAGCCAGAAGATGGGCAGTATACGCAGGATGGTTCCCAGATAAATGGTGGCACCAGTGCCAAGCCGGCTGGTTTGATAGGGCCAAGTGTCTCCTGCAATCTGCCAGCCAGGAGCGGGGTGGGTGTGTGGAGAGCTTTATTAATAGTTGGTTAGCTGAGAAAGGCCATGCTGACATATTGCCACTGGTCAAGCTGAGAAATCAGCAGTCAGCAAGCTGAAAGGAGATGTCAGCAGCTTGCAATCAGTGGCCTTGCTGCAACATGGAGAAAGGGAGTAGAGATTAGTCCTGAATATCTCCTAAGAATATGTAGAAAGTATCAAAAGTAGGACCATAGGAATGTAAAAGTAGGTGTAACTGCTGATATGTAACTAACCAATCCTGAGCTCAACTTTTGCAATATGCATGAAGTTAATTACGAACTGTATTTAACCCGCTGTGCTGATCAATAAAATTGGGCCTGTGATGATCAACCTGATGTCCTGGTCTCCTTCCGTCGACATGGGTGAGTTTTGTTTGCCAGGGAAAAGGGCCGTAGTTTGTTTTCGGGAGCCTGTGGCTCGGAATGGCCTGCTGGCTCCTGAAAATCCACGATACGCAGGATGGTTCCCAGATGAAAGGTGGCACCAGTGCCGAGTCGGGCTGGTTTGATAGAGCCATGTGGCTCCTGCAATCTGCCAGACAGAAGCGGGGTGGGTGAGTTTTGTTTGGCAGGGAAAAGGCCCACAGTTTGTGTTTGGGGGCCTCTGGCTGGGAGTGGCCTGCTGGCTCCTAAAAATCCACGATACGCAGGATGATTACCAGACCAAAGGGGCACCAGTGCCGAGTCGGGCTGGTTTGATAGAGCCAAGTGTCTCCTGCATTCTGCCAGCCAGAAGATGGACAGG
Source organism: Zonotrichia albicollis (assembly GCF_047830755.1). Lineage (NCBI taxonomy): Eukaryota > Metazoa > Chordata > Aves > Passeriformes > Passerellidae > Zonotrichia > Zonotrichia albicollis. The sequence goes on from NC_133854.1 coordinate 4,564,803, forward strand.
TCAGTTTTACTTCCAGGGAAAAGGACCATAGATATTTTTTGGGGTCTGTGGCCTGGAATGGCCGGCTGGCTCCTGAAAATCCACGATACGCAGGATGGTTCCCAGATGAAAGGTGGCACCAGTGCCGAGTCGGGCTGGTTTGATAGAGCTAAGTGGCTCCTGCAATCTGCCAGCCAGTAGATGGACAGGTCAGTTTTACTTCCGGGGAAGAGGGCCGGTAGTTTGTGTTTGGGGGCCTGAGGCTGGGAGTGGCCGGCTGGCTCCTGAAAATGCACGATACTCAGGATGATTGCCAGACCCAAGTTGGCACCACTGCCAAGTCGGGCTGGTTTGATGGAGCCAAGTGGCTGCTGCATTCTGCCAGCCAGAAGATGGACAGGTCAGTTTTACTTCCAGGGAAAAGGACCATAGATATTTTTTGGGGTCTGTGGCCTGGAATGGCCGGCTGGCTCCTGAAAATCCACGATACGCAGGATGGTTCCCAGATGAATGGTGGCACCAGTGCCGAGTCGGGCTGGTTTGATAGAGCCAAGTGTCTCCTGCAATCTGCCAGCCAGAAGATGGGCAGGTCAGTTTTACTTCCAGGGAAATGGGTCGTAGTTTTTGTTCGGGGGCCTGTGGCTGGGAGTGGCCGGCTGGCTCCTGAAAATCCACGATACGCAGGATGGTTCCCAGATGAAAGGTGGCACCAGTGCCGAGCCGGGGTAGTTTGATAGAGCCAAGTGGCTCCTGCAATCTGCCAGCCAGAAGATGGGCAGGTCAGTTTTACTTCCAGGAAAAAGGGCCGTAGTTTGTGTTTGGGGACTCGTGGCTGGGAGTGGCCGGCTGGCTCCTGAAAATCCACGATACGCAGCATGGTTCCCAGATGAATGGTGGCACCAGTGCTGAGTCGGGCGGGTTTGATAGTACCAAGTGTCTCCCGCAATCTGCCAGCCAGACGATGGCCAGGTCAGTTTTACTTCCAGGGAAAAGGGCCGTGGTATGTGTTTGGGGGCCTGTGGCTGGGAGTGGCCGGCTGGCACCTGAAAATCCACGATACGCAGGATGGTTCCCAGATGAAAGGTGGCACCAGTGAAGAGTCGGGCTGGTTTGGTAGAGCCAAGTGTCTGCTGCAAACCGCCAGCCAGAAGATGGGCAGGTCAGTTTTACTTCCAGGGTAAAGGGCCGTAGTTTGTGTTTGGGGGCCTGTGGCTGGAATGGCCGGCTGGCTCCTGAAAATCCACGATACGCAGGATGGTTCCCAGATGAAAGGTGGCACCAGTGCCGAGTCGGGCTGTTTTGATAGAGCCAAGTGGCTCCTGCAATCTGCCAGCCAGAAGCGGGGCGGGTCAGTTTTGTTTGGCAGGGAAAAGGGCCGTGGTTTGTGTTGGGGGGCCTGTGGCTGGGAGTGGCCGGCTGGCTCCTGAAAATCCCCAATACACAGGATGGTTCCCAGATGAAAGGTGGCACCAGTGCTGAGTCGGGCTGGTTTGATAGAGCCAATTGGCTCCTGCAATCTGCCATCCAAAAGCGGGGTGGGTGAGTTTTGTTTGCCAGGGAAAAGGGCCGTGGTTTGTTTTCGGGAGCCTATGGCTCGGAAGTGCCGGCTGGCTCCTGAAAATCCACGATACGCAGGATGGTTCCCAGATGAAAGGTGGCACCAGTGCCGAGTCGGGCTGGTTTGATAGCGCCATGTGGCTCCTGCAATCTGCCAGCCAGAAGCAGGGTGGGTGAGTTTTGTTTGGCAGGGAAAAGGCCCAGAGTTTGTGTTTGGGGGCCTGTGGCTGGGAGTGGCCGGCTGGCTCCTGAAAATCCCCAATACACAGGATGGTTCCCAGATGAAAGGTGGCACCAGTGCTGAGTCGGGCTGGTTTGATAGAGCCAAGTGGCTCCTGCAATCTGCCATCCATAAGCGGGATGGGTGAGTTTTGTTTGCCAGGGAAAAGGGCCGTGATTTGTTTTCGGGGGCCTGTGGCTGGGAGTGGCCTGCTGGCTCCTGAAAATCCACGCCGCGCAGGATGGTTCCCAGACCCAAGGTGGCACCAGTGCCGAGTCGGGCTGGTTTGATAGAGCCAAGTTGCTCCTGCAATCTGCCAGCCAGAAGATGGGCAGGTCAGTTTTACTTCCAGGGAAAAGGGCCGTAGTTTGTGTTTGGGGGCCTGTGGCTGGGAGTGGCCGGCTGGCTCCTGAAAATCCATGCCGCGCTGGATTGTTCCCAAATGAAAAAAATGGCACCAGTGCCAAGTCGGGCTGGTTTGATAGTACCGCGTGGCTCCTGCAATCTGACAGCCAGAAGATGGGCATGTCTGTTTTACTTCCAGTAAAAAGGGCCGTAGTTTTTGTTTGGCTGCCTGTGGCTGGGAGTGGCCGGCTGGCTCCTTAAAATCCACGCCGCGCATGATGGTTCCCAGACCCAAGGTGGCACCAGTGCCGAGTTGGGCTGGTGTGATAGAGCCATGTGGCGCCTGCAATCTGCCAGCCAGACGACGGGCAGGTCAGTTTTACTTCCAGGGAAAAGGGCCGTAGTTTTTGTTTGGGGGCCTGTGGCTGGGAGTGGCCGGCCGGCTCCTGAAAATGCCCAATACACAGGATGGTTCCCAGATGAAAGGTGGCACCAGTGCTGAGTCGGGCTGGTTTGATAGAGCCAAGTGGCTCCTGCAATCTGCCATCCATAAGCGGGGTGGGTGAGTTTTGTTTGCAGGGAAAAGGGCCGTGATTTGTTTTCAGGGGCCTGTGGCTGGGAATGGCCTGCTGGCTCCTGAAAATCCACGCCGCGCTGGATGGTTCCCAGACCCAAGGTGGCACCAGTGCCGAGTCGGGCTGGTTTGATAGAGCCAAGTGGCTCCTGCAATCTGCCAGCCAGAAGATGGGCAGGTCTGTTTTACTTCCAGGGAAAAGGGCCGCAGTTTGTGTTTGGGGCCCTGTGGCTGGGAATGGCCGGCTGGCTCCTTAAAATCCACGCCGCGCATGATGGTTCCCAGACCCAAGGTGGCACCAGTGCCGAGTTGGGCAGGTGTGATAGAGCCATGTGGCTCCTGCAATTTGTCAGCCAGAAGCGGGGTCGCTGAGTTTTGTTTGCCAGGGAAAAAGGCCGTGGCTTTTTTTCCGGGGCCTGTGGCCTTGAATGGCCGGCTGGTTCCTTAAAATCCACGCCACGCAGGATGGTTCCCAGATGAAAGGTGGCACCAGTGCCGAGTCGGGCTGTTTTGATAGAGCCAAGTGGCTCCTGCAATCTGCCAGCCAGATCATGGGCAGGTCTATTTTACTTCCAGGGAAAAGGGCCGTAGTTTGTCTTTGGGGACCTGTGCCTGGCTGTGGCCGGCTGGCTCCTGAAAATCCACGATACGCAGGATGGTTCCCAGATGAAAGGTGGCACCAGTGCCAAGTCCGTCTGGTTTAATAGTACCGAGTGGCTCCTGCAATCTGCCAGCCAGAAGGCGGGGCCGCTAAGATTTTCTTCCAGGGAAAATGGCCGTGGTATGTTTTTGGGGCCCTGTGGCTGAGAGTGGCTGGCTGGCTCCTGAAAATCCACGACACGCAGGATGGTTCCCAGATGAAAGGTGGCACCACTGCCGAGTCGGGCTGGTTTGATAGAGCTGAGTGGCTCCTGCAATCTGCCTGCCAGAAGATGGACAGGTCAGTTTTACTTCCGGGGAAGAGGGCCGTAGTTTGTTTTTGGGGGCCTGTGGCTGGGAGTGGCCGGCAGGCTCCTGAAAATCCACCATACGCAGGATGGTTCCCAGATGAAAGGTGGCACCAGTGCCAAGTCAGGCTGGTTTGATAGAGCCAAGTGGCTCCTGCAATCTGCCAGCCAGAAACCGGGCGGGTGGGTTTTGTTTGCCAAGGAAAAGGGCCGTGGTTTGTGTTGGGGGCCTGTGGCTGGGAATGGCCGGCTGGCTCCTGAAAATCCACGATACGCAGGATGGTTCCCAGATTAAAGGTGGCACCACTGCCAAGTCAGGCTGGTTTGATAGAGCCAAGTGGCTCCTGCAATCTGCCAGCCAGAAACGGGGCGGGTGAGTTTTGTTTGCCAAGGAAAAGGGCCGTGGTTTGTGTTGGGGCCCTGTGGCTGGGAATGGCCGGCTGGCTCCTGAAAATCCACGATACGCAGGATGGTTCCCAGATGAAAGGTGGCACCAGTGCCAAGTCGGGCTGGTTTGATAGAGCCAAGTGGCTCCTGCAATCTGCCAGCCAGAAGCGGGGTGGGTGAGTTTAGTTTGCCTGGGAAAAGGGCCGTAGATTGAGTTTGGGGGCCTGAGGCTGGGGATGGCCGGCTGGCTCCTGAAAATCCACGCCGCGCAGGATGGTTTCCAGATGAATGGTGGCACCAATACCATGTCGTGTATTACCATGTGACTCCTGCAATCTGCCATCCAGAAGCGGGGCAGCTGAGTTTTTTTTCAGGGAAAAGGGCCGTCGTTTGTGTTTGGGGTACTGTAGCTGGTAGGGGCTGCTGGCTCCTGAAAATCCACGAGACGCAGGATGGTTTCCAGACCCGTGCTGGCTCCAGTGCAATGTCGGCCTGATTTGACTGCGTCAAATATCCCCTGCGTTGCTCAGTTCAAAGAAATCTTGTGTCCTAATGTTCTCACAGAAGACTGTTAAAATTTGTCTATTTTTCTGGATTTGTTTTGTTCTTTTTTCTCTACCTTCTACTTCTCTCCACTCTCTGAGAACTTTGACCATTATGTAAGTTGGCCTAATGTAAAATTCTCGTAGTAAAGTAAGAGAAGCCAGTAAAGAAAGGCAAATTTGTTAATTGGAGGTGGAAAGAGGGAGGCCAACGAAAGAAAACAAAGGAACAATAATAATGAAATGCTCCCCTGTCTTCTGTGAAAAGTAGAGGCGCAGACAAGAAAGAGCAAGTGCAAAATTCTCACTAGAGAAACGCACTTTATCTGACTAAAGTAATTTCCGGTGCATTTCTTGCGTTTTTCTCATGCCAAACATATTAATCATTGAAGGTGTCCCTTTCCTCTTTCTGGAATACAGCTAGGAAGATGGCTGTGTCATTGCTGACAAGCTGCTATTCTCAGAGGTGTCCAGCTGAAAGTCCTAGATCAATGGATTTCCTCTGTCACTTTGATATGGCATGACTTACAGTTTCAGCAACTGAACTTGCCAGCCTTACAATTCTTTGCCCCTTGAATGGTCAGATAGGCTCCTTGGCAACTGGCATTTGTAAGGACACGAAACTATGCAGAATTTGTACCATGAGATGATGCCAAATGAGTCACGCCGGTAGATTAACTAGGACATGCAAGGCATGAGAGCACAAGAAGAGAGTACACAAGAAGACAGTACAATCTCCTTTTTTCTGAAACACTGTAGAGATCAAATTGAACACAAATCCTCCTGGGCTAGTTCTTGCAAAAGCCTAGGAGTTCTTTTTGTGTTCACACGCCTGGAATATTTAGCTTTGGATCACAGCAGAATGCAGATGACAAAACGAGGCCTTTTAAGTCACATCCAGTATGAAGCAGCATGAAAGAAGAAAGCAGCTGAGAGTGCCAACCCTGCTAGGTAATCTCAGTATTGGTCTTGACATTAGCAGAAATTTGAAATGAGTCTCTGAAAATGACAAAGGAGGCTGAAGAAAAGGGAGCGATGACTCCTCTTGCATAGTGTTTCCTAACAGGGATCTTCAAAATGGAAAGATTGTATCATCCTTTCAACTGAAGGAAGGTATGAAAACAACAGGAAGGAAACGGCATCACATGCTAGAAAGACTAGGAAAGAAGTACACTGGGCAGTGTACTTCTAGACAGAAAGGCCACTGATGGAAAACCAACTAAACTGGCACCAATGCAGCAGCATTGTACTAAAGCCAGAAATGTCCAGCGCTTCACTCTCTGCCGTTCCATTCAGATGCACACAGCAGCTCTGCAACAGTCCTACTGATCATCTCCTTGGCGAACTTGGAGTTGAGGGTCCGTGGTGAAGCAGAGTCCCCAGCAAGATGCAAAGGAGAGCTGCTTTCTTGCAACTTTGCCTTTATCAGTTCCATAGCTTTAAGCCATAACAAACACCATTCAACCAACCACCATACACCAGGCTTTGAACACACGACCGTTCTAAAACTTGTTGATCTACCTCTAATTCAGCTGCCTCACCTTCCCACAGTCCTTTTCTACTTAGCCAATGGAATGGGCCTCGGCCCAAGGCCTTCCTTTTGTAAGCTTCTAGCTAGATGCAGCAGCAAGCCACTACTTTCTTCTGTGCCAAGACTTCAGGTAGACGATTTGCATCTGCCCTTCCAGTGAAACCTAACGGGGAGAGAAAAGCCTCTCACAGATGTTCAGTCATTCCATTAGCTACACAGGCCAAATCAAAAGAAAAGCGAGCTATGGGTTTGTGTACTTGCTCCTACACAACACCTGCTGCCCTCTGACAATCAACTAGCAGAGAACCAGCAAAACTGAGACTTGAGGCAAACAACCCTTTGAAGGGAATAATGATGTCAGCAATTAAGACAACACATTTCCAGGCCACCGAGATGCTTGAAATGTCAGCAAAGGCTGGAGACCAAAGGCTGAACTAATAGGGAAAGGGTAAAAGAATCCCAAGAAAAACATGACCGAAGGTTAAAACAATTCCAAGAAAAACATAGGCAACTGACCTGTTGAAGCCTTCAGGAAATCAGTGGCCGCTGATTTACATAGGCCATTCAAGTTAGTTGACCCGTGCACCTTCCACCCCTTTTCCACCTTTCGGCACCATAGGGTGAATTGTGAGCATGAAATCACAATTCCTTGGATTCTCTTCTTAACTTGACGAGAAAAATTCAGCAACTGAAGTACCTGTTACTGATGTGATACCCAGGAACACCGAGTTGACACATTTCATTTTGTTCAAACACAGCTAGCAAATCTAAGGGCACAAGGCTGGCTTCTTTTCATGACAATTTTTCTGTTTTACAACCTGCTCTGATCCTGGTGAAACTTTTTCATTAGCTTCTCTCTAAAAGCAAAAAGTCCAGTTCACTGTCCCATCCTACTGCTGCAAGTAAACCATTTGTATTGCCAAGACCAAAAACGGAATTGGAAGGTACAGAGACGCCCGGAGCTATGAGCAGATACGGGGCACATTTCGGTAGAAGCCGCCGTCTGCAGTGCACTGTGACCAGCACAATCGCCTTTGCGCGAAGAAGCCGCTTCTTCGCCTCTGGAAGCCGGAGAGAGCGGCTACCTCTGAAAGCTGAAGAATGAAGCAGCACAACACTGGGATAGTGTGCACAGATGCACACTGATCCAAAACAGTACCTTACCACTCTCAAAATTTTCCAAACACATGAACATTCTATTGGAAAGTGTTTTGGACAACTTTCTTTTTCTTCCTGCAAAACACACTGCAGACTTCTCTGCAAAATGTAAAATCCGATGGGAGATGTTTTCTATGCTGGCACAGTTTTTCCTTGCCAGACATGGTGGAAAAGATTTTTGCAATGATGTAGAACACAAAAGACGCTAAAGACGAAGGTACGGAGCTCCCCGGAGCTATGCCCCGGTCCCGGGCACATTTCGGCAGATGCCGCCGCACTGGAGTGCACTGTGACCGGTACAATCGCCTTTGCGCGAAGAAGTCGATTCTTCGCCTCCGGGAGCCGGAGAGAGCGGCTGCTTTCAAAAGGTGAAGAATGAAGCTGCACAACACTGGGATAGTGTGTGCAGCTTGCCAACTGATAAAAAACAGTACCTTACCACTCCTACCTTTTCCAAACACATGAACATTCGATTGGAAGGTGTTTTGGAAAACTTTCTTTTTCTTCGTGCAAAACACTCAGCAGAGCTCTCTGCAACATGTAAAACACCATGAGAGATGTTTTCTGTGCAGGCACAGTTTCTCCTTGCCAGACATAGTGTAAAACCTTTCTGTAGGATGTAGACCACAAAAGTCCCGAAAGACGAAGGTACGCAGCTCCCCGGAGCTATGGCCCGAACCCGGGCACATTTCGGCAGATGCCGCCGCACTGGAGTGCACTGTGACCGGCACAATCGCCTTTGCGCGAAGAAGCCGATTCTTCGCATCCGGCAGCCGGACAGAGCGGTTGCTTCGGAAAGGTGGAAATGAAGCTGCACAACACGGGGATAGTGTGAGCAGCTTGCAAACTGATAAAAAACACTACCTTACCACTTTCCTACCTTTTCCAAACACATGAATATTTGATTGGAAGGTGTTTTGGACAACTTTATTTTTCTTCTTGCAAAACATTCTGCAGAGGTCTCTAAACCAGTAAAACACGATGGGAAATGTTTTCTGTGCTAGCACAGTTTCTTATTACCAGACATAGTGGAAAAGCGTTTTGCAGTGATGTAGACCACAAAAGTCCCGAAAGGAGAAGGTACGGATGTCCCCGGAGGTAAGCGCCGGTCCCGGGCACATTTCGGAAGAAGCCGCCGCACTGGAGTGCACTGTGCCTGGCACAATCGCCTTTGCGCAAAGAAGCCGCCTCTTCGTCTCCGGGGGCCGGAGTGAGCGGCTGCTTCGGAAAGGTGGGAATGAAGCTGCACAACACTGGGATAGTGTGCGCAGCTTGCAAACTGATAGAAAACAGTACCTTACCACTCTCCTACCTTTTCCAAACATATGAATATTGGGTTGGAAGGTGTTTCAAACAACTTTATTTTCTTTGTGCGAAACACTCAGCAGACCTCTCTGCAACATGTACAACACCATGAGAGTTGTTTTCTGTGCAGGCACAGTTTCTCCGTGGCAGACATAGTGGAAAGGATTTTTCCAAAGATGTAGACCACAAAAGACGCTAAAGACGAAATATGGAGCTCCCCGGAGCTAAGCGCCGGTCCCGGGCACATTTCGGTCGAAGCCGCCGCACTGGAGTGCACTGTGACCGGTACAATCGCCTTTGCGCGAAGAAGACGCTTCCTTGCCTCCGGGAGCCGGACAGAGCGGCTGCTTCGGAAAGGTGAAGAATGAAGCTACACAACACGGGGATAGTGTGCGCAGGTTGCAAACTGATAGAAAACAGTACCTTACCACTTTCCTAACTTTTCCAAACATATGAATATTCGGTTAGAAGGTGTTTCCAACAACTTTATTTTCTTCGTGCAAAACACTCAGCAGAGCTCTCTGCAACATGTAAAACACGATGGGAGATGTTTTCTGTGCAGGCACAGTTTCTCCTTGCCAGACAAGCGGAAAAGCTTTTTGCAGTGATGTAGACCACAAAAGTACCGAAAGAAGAAGGTACGGATGTCCCCGGAGCTAAGCGCCGGTCTCGGGCACATTTCGGTAGAAGCCGCCGCACTAGAGTGCACTGTGACCGGCACAATCGCCTTTGCGCGAAGAAGCCGATTCTTCGCCTCCGGGAGCCAGAGTGAGCGGCTGCTTTCAAAAGGTGAAGAATGAAGCTGCACAAGACTGGGATAGTGTGCGCAGCTTGCAGAATGATAAAAAACAGTACCTTACCACTCCTACCTTTTCCAAACACATGAACATTCGATTGGAAGGTGTTTTGGAAAACTTTCTTTTTCTTCGTGCAAAACACTCAGCAGAGCTCTCTGCAACATGTAAAACACCATGAGAGATGTTTTCTGTGCACGCACAGTTTCTCATTACCAGACATAGTGGAAAAGCGTTTTGCAGTGATGTAGACCACAAAAGTCCCGAAAGAAGAAGGTACGGATGTCCCCGGAGGTAAGCGCCAGTCCCGGGCACATTTCGGAAGAAGCCGCCGCACTGGAGTGCACTGTGACCGGCACAATCGCCTTTGCGCGAAGAAGCCGCTTCCTTGCCTCCGCGAACCAGACAGAGCGGCTGCTTCGGAAAGATGGAAATGAAGCTGCACAACACGGGGATAGTGTGCGCAGCTTGCAAACTGATAGAAAACAGTACCTTACAACTTTCCTAACTTTTCCAAACATATGAATTTTCGGTTGGAAGGTGTTTTTTAACAACTTTATTTTCTTCGTGCAAAACACTCAGCAGAGCTCTCTGCAACATGTAAAACACCATGAGAGATGTTTTCTGTGCACGCACAGTTTCTCATTACCAGACATAGTGGAAAAGCGTTTTGCAGTGATGTAGACCACAAAAGTCCCGAAAGAAGAAGGTACGGATGTCCCCGGAGGTAAGCGCCGGTCCCGGGCACATTTCGGAAGAAGCCGCCGCACTTTAGAGCATTGGCGCCGGTACAATCCCATTTTCTAGACGAAACCTCGTCTTCGCCTCCGGAAGCCGTAGGGAGCAGTAGCTTCGGAAAGGTGAGAATGAAGCTGCACAACACTGGGATAGTGTGCGCAGCTTGCAAACTGATAGAAAACAGTACCTTACAACTCTCCTACCTTTTCCAAACACATCAACATTCGGTTGGAAGGTGTTTAGACATCTTTCTTTTTCTTCCTGCAAAACACTCTGCAGACTTCTCTGCAACATGTACAACACCATGGGAGATGTTTTCAGCCCTGACCCAGAATCTCCTTGCCAGACATAGTGGAAAAACTTTTTGCGAGGTTGGAGTGGACAAGAAACGCTAAAGACGAAAGTATGGAGTTTTCCGTAGCTAAGAATGCATGAAAGCAAAAGACTGCCCTCTTCAAAAATGGCAATTAGGAGGACTCGGAAAAGTACAAATCAGCCAGCCTCTTTTTTATCCCCACGAAGTTGATGGGGCAGCTATTCCTGAAAGCCTTGCCTGGCATATGAAGGAGGACAAAGCAATGTACTCGGCGTGGATTTTCCTGGGGAATTTCATGCTGAACAACTTTTTCAACACCTCTGATGAATCAACTTGACTGGTAGATGAAGGGAATATTGTCTGCGTGGCCTTCAGGGAGGTTTTTCCATTTCTCTACATGGCTGCACACATACATACGGGAAGCAATAATGCAAAAGGGAGGGAACCAGTGTCTTTTAAGTGATGCTGAGTGAAAAGACAAGAGGCAGTGGGCACACACTGAAATACAGGAGATTGCCTATGAACATCACCAAATGATGTTTTACTGTGACGGTGACTGAACCGCGGCACAGACTGCCCAGAAAGCTTCTGAAGCCTGGATCTTAGAAGACATTAAAAGTACACCCAGCTAGAATCCCGGGCAAGAGGCTCTAGGTATCCTGCTTAAACAGGGGGGTTGGGCCTGGTGAGCCCCACTGAGCCCTACCACTCTCATTCATTCTGTGTAGTGAATTCTCTTCGAGATGCATTTCAAGCACTGGCATGACAAAGTTCTGTGCAGACAGAGATCCAAATGGACATGGGATCCATGTTCCTTAAGCAGTGTTCAAGAAGAATGTAAAACTCTGGGACAAGTGTCTCTTCCCTAACTGAATCCCTTTCATGGGAAAATTCCCAGCTATAGAAAGATCTTCTGATACGCATGCTTAGGACTGACACTGGCTGAGGAAATTTCCCCCTATGTGTATCTAAGACCAGTTAGGATCATCACCCAAGACTTGTCAACATAGTCACAGAATGTCTATTGTAAAGAAGTGACAACTTCCATCAGAATGGCAAATATTGGTCCACAAAATGGATTAATGAATGGGAATTATTTACTTGGGTTAAAAAGAAAAATAAAGAGTTGGTCTTTATTTAATAATTTCGTTGCAATATTGATATGGGAAGAAAAAGACCTCAATCCTGGACTTTCTCAACTCTAAGAAAGATTTTAAAAATTTCTTCTAGAAATCTATTATTATGACGAGATTATTCAAACAATTTTAGTCGGTAAAAAAGTCCCAGATTTGTCTAGTTTTGTTTCCAGGGAAAAGGGCTGTGGTTTGTGTTTCCGGGCCTGGGGCTGGGAGTGGCCGGCTGGCTCCTGAAAATCCTCGATACGCAGGGTGGTTCCCAGATAAAAGGTGGCACCAGTGCCAAGTCGTGATGGTTTGATAATACAGAGTAGCTCCTGCAATCTGCCAGCAAGAAGCGGGGCGGCTGAATTTTGTTTCCAGGGAATGGGGTGGTGGTTCCTGTTTGGGGGCCTGTGGCAGGCAGTGGCAGGCTGGCTCTTTAAAATCCACGATACGCAAGATGCTTCCAAAAGAAAGGTGGCACAAGTGCCGAGTCGGGCTGGTTTGATAGAGCCAAGTGGCTCCTGCAATCTGCCAGCCAGAAGCGGGGTGGGTGAGTTTTGTTTGCCAGGGAAAAGGGCCGTGGTTTGTTTTCAGGGGCCTGTGGCTGGGAATGGCCGGCTGGCTCCTGAAAATCCACGATACGCAGGATGGTTCCCAGACCCAAGGTGGCACCAGTGCCGAGTCGGGCTGGTTTGATAGAGCCAAGTGGCTCCTGCAATCTGCACCCCAGATGATGGGCAGGTCAGTTTTAATTCCAGGGAAAATGGCCGTAGTTTGTTTTTGGGGACCTGTGGCTGGCTGTGGCCGCCTGGCTCCTGAAAATCCACGATACGCAGGATGGTTCCCAGATGAAAGGTGGCACCAGTGCCAAGTCGGGCTGGTTTGATAGTACCGAGTGGCTCCTGCAATCTGCCAGCCAGAAGGTGGGCCGCTGAGATTTTCTTCCAGGGAAAATGGCCGTGGTATGTGTTTGGGGCCCTGTGGCTCAGAGTGGCTTGCTGGCTCCTGAAAATCCACGACACGCAGGATGGTTCCCAGATGAAAGGTGGCACCACTGCCGAGTCGGGCTGGTTTGATAGAGCTAAGTGGCTCCTGCAATCTGCCAGCCAGAAGATGGACAGGTCAGTTTTACTTCCGGGGAAGAGGGCCGGTAGTTTGTGTTTGGGGGCCTGAGGCTGGGAGTGGCCGGCTGGTTCCTGAAAATGCACGATACTCAGGATGATTGCCAGACCCAAGTTGGCACCACTGCCAAGTCGGGCTGGTTTGATAGATCTAAGTGGCTCCTGCAGTCTGCCAGCCAGAAGATGTGCAGGTCAGTTTTACTTCCAGGGAAAAGGGCCGTAGTTTGTGCTTGGGGGCCTGTGGCTGGGAGTGGCTGGCTGGCTCCTGAAAATGCACGATACTCAGGATGGTTCCCAGACCCAAGGGGGCACCAGTGCCAAATCGGGCTGGTTTGATAGAGCCAAGTGGCTCCTGCATTCTGCCAGCCAGAAGATGGACAGGTCAGTTTTACTTCCAGGGAAAAGGACCATAGATATTTTTTGGGGTCTGTGGCCTGGAATGGCCGGCTGGCTCCTGAAAATCCACGATACGCAGGATGGTTCCCAGATGAAAGGTGGCACCAGTGCCAAGTCGGGCTGGTTTGATTGTACCGAGTGGCTCCTGCAATCTGCCAGCCAGAAGGCGGGCCGCTAAGATTTTCTTCCAGGGAAAATGGCCGTGGTATGTGTTTGGGGCCCTGTGGCTGAGAGTGGCCGGCTGGCTCCTGAAAATCCACGACACGCAGGATGGTTCCCAGATGAAAGGTGGCACCAGTGCCGAGTCGGGCTGGTTTGATAGAGCTAAGTGGCTCCTGCAATCTGCCAGCCAGAAGATGGACAGGTCAGCTTTACTTCCGGGGAAGAGGGCCGGTAGTTTGTGTTTGGGGGCCTGAGGCTGGGAGCGGCCGGCTGGCTCCTGAAAATGCACGATACTCAGGATGATTGCCAGACCCAAGTTGGCACCACTGCCAAGTCGGGCTGGTTTGATAGAGCCATGTGGCTCCTGCAATCTGCCAGCCAGAAGATGTGCAGGTCAGTTTTACTTCCAGGGAAAAGGGCCGTGGTATGTGTTTGGGGGCCTGTGGCTGGGAGTGGCCGGCTGGCTCCTGAAAATCCACGATACGCAGGATGGTTCCCAGATGAAAGGTGGCACCAGTGCTGAGTCGGGCTGGTTTGATAGTACCAAGTGGCTCCTGCAATCTGCCAGCCAGAAGCGGGGCGGGTCAGTTTTGTTTGCCAGGGAAAAGGGCCGTGGTTTGTGTTGGGGGCCTGTGGCTGGGAGTGGCCGGCTGGCTCCTGAAAATCCACGATACGTAGGATGGTTTCCAGACCCAAGGGGCCCCAGTGCCCAATCGGGCTGGTTTGATAGAGCCAAGTGGCTCCTGCAATCTGCCAGCCAGAAGATGGGCAGTATACGCAGGATGGTTCCCAGATAAATGGTGGCACCAGTGCCAAGCCGGCTGGTTTGATAGGGCCAAGTGTCTCCTGCAATCTGCCAGCCAGGAGCGGGGTGGGTGTGTGGAGAGCTTTATTAATAGTTGGTTAGCTGAGAAAGGCCATGCTGACATATTGCCACTGGTCAAGCTGAGAAATCAGCAGTCAGCAAGCTGAAAGGAGATGTCAGCAGCTTGCAATCAGTGGCCTTGCTGCAACATGGAGAAAGGGAGTAGAGATTAGTCCTGAATATCTCCTAAGAATATGTAGAAAGTATCAAAAGTAGGACCATAGGAATGTAAAAGTAGGTGTAACTGCTGATATGTAACTAACCAATCCTGAGCTCAACTTTTGCAATATGCATGAAGTTAATTACGAACTGTATTTAACCCGCTGTGCTGATCAATAAAATTGGGCCTGTGATGATCAACCTGATGTCCTGGTCTCCTTCCGTCGACATGGGTGAGTTTTGTTTGCCAGGGAAAAGGGCCGTAGTTTGTTTTCGGGAGCCTGTGGCTCGGAATGGCCTGCTGGCTCCTGAAAATCCACGATACGCAGGATGGTTCCCAGATGAAAGGTGGCACCAGTGCCGAGTCGGGCTGGTTTGATAGAGCCATGTGGCTCCTGCAATCTGCCAGACAGAAGCGGGGTGGGTGAGTTTTGTTTGGCAGGGAAAAGGCCCACAGTTTGTGTTTGGGGGCCTCTGGCTGGGAGTGGCCTGCTGGCTCCTAAAAATCCACGATACGCAGGATGATTACCAGACCAAAGGGGCACCAGTGCCGAGTCGGGCTGGTTTGATAGAGCCAAGTGTCTCCTGCATTCTGCCAGCCAGAAGATGGACAGGTCAGTTTTACTTCCAGGGAAAAGGACCATAGATATTTTTTGGGGTCTGTGGCCTGGAATGGCCGGCTGGCTCCTGAAAATCCACGATACGCAGGATGGTTCCCAGATGAAAGGTGGCACCAGTGCCGAGTCGGGCTGGTTTGATAGAGCTAAGTGGCTCCTGCAATCTGCCAGCCAGTAGATGGACAGGTCAGTTTTACTTCCGGGGAAGAGGGCCGGTAGTTTGTGTTTGGGGGCCTGAGGCTGGGAGTGGCCGGCTGGCTCCTGAAAATGCACGATACTCAGGATGATTGCCAGACCCAAGTTGGCACCACTGCCAAGTCGGGCTGGTTTGATGGAGCCAAGTGGCTGCTGCATTCTGCCAGCCAGAAGATGGACAGGTCAGTTTTACTTCCAGGGAAAAGGACCATAGATATTTTTTGGGGTCTGTGGCCTGGAATGGCCGGCTGGCTCCTGAAAATCCACGATACGCAGGATGGTTCCCAGATGAATGGTGGCACCAGTGCCGAGTCGGGCTGGTTTGATAGAGCCAAGTGTCTCCTGCAATCTGCCAGCCAGAAGATGGGCAGGTCAGTTTTACTTCCAGGGAAATGGGTCGTAGTTTTTGTTCGGGGGCCTGTGGCTGGGAGTGGCCGGCTGGCTCCTGAAAATCCACGATACGCAGGATGGTTCCCAGATGAAAGGTGGCACCAGTGCCGAGCCGGGGTAGTTTGATAGAGCCAAGTGGCTCCTGCAATCTGCCAGCCAGAAGATGGGCAGGTCAGTTTTACTTCCAGGAAAAAGGGCCATAGTTTGTGTTTGGGGACTCGTGGCTGGGAGTGGCCGGCTGGCTCCTGAAAATCCACGATACGCAGCATGGTTCCCAGATGAATGGTGGCACCAGTGCTGAGTCGGGCGGGTTTGATAGTACCAAGTGTCTCCCGCAATCTGCCAGCCAGACGATGGCCAGGTCAGTTTTACTTCCAGGGAAAAGGGCCGTGGTATGTGTTTGGGGGCCTGTGGCTGGGAGTGGCCGGCTGGCACCTGAAAATCCACGATACGCAGGATGGTTCCCAGATGAAAGGTGGCACCAGTGAAGAGTCGGGCTGGTTTGGTAGAGCCAAGTGTCTGCTGCAAACCGCCAGCCAGAAGATGGGCAGGTCAGTTTTACTTCCAGGGTAAAGGGCCGTAGTTTGTGTTTGGGGGCCTGTGGCTGGAATGGCCGGCTGGCTCCTGAAAATCCACGATACGCAGGATGGTTCCCAGATGAAAGGTGGCACCAGTGCCGAGTCGGGCTGTTTTGATAGAGCCAAGTGGCTCCTGCAATCTGCCAGCCAGAAGCGGGGCGGGTCAGTTTTGTTTGGCAGGGAAAAGGGCCGTGGTTTGTGTTGGGGGGCCTGTGGCTGGGAGTGGCCGGCTGGCTCCTGAAAATCCCCAATACACAGGATGGTTCCCAGATGAAAGGTGGCACCAGTGCTGAGTCGGGCTGGTTTGATAGAGCCAATTGGCTCCTGCAATCTGCCATCCAAAAGCGGGGTGGGTGAGTTTTGTTTGCCAGGGAAAAGGGCCGTGGTTTGTTTTCGGGAGCCTATGGCTCGGAAGTGCCGGCTGGCTCCTGAAAATCCACGATACGCAGGATGGTTCCCAGATGAAAGGTGGCACCAGTGCCGAGTCGGGCTGGTTTGATAGCGCCATGTGGCTCCTGCAATCTGCCAGCCAGAAGCAGGGTGGGTGAGTTTTGTTTGGCAGGGAAAAGGCCCAGAGTTTGTGTTTGGGGGCCTGTGGCTGGGAGTGGCCGGCTGGCTCCTGAAAATCCCCAATACACAGGATGGTTCCCAGATGAAAGGTGGCACCAGTGCTGAGTCGGGCTGGTTTGATAGAGCCAAGTGGCTCCTGCAATCTGCCATCCATAAGCGGGATGGGTGAGTTTTGTTTGCCAGGGAAAAGGGCCGTGATTTGTTTTCGGGGGCCTGTGGCTGGGAGTGGCCTGCTGGCTCCTGAAAATCCACGCCGCGCAGGATGGTTCCCAGACCCAAGGTGGCACCAGTGCCGAGTCGGGCTGGTTTGATAGAGCCAAGTTGCTCCTGCAATCTGCCAGCCAGAAGATGGGCAGGTCAGTTTTACTTCCAGGGAAAAGGGCCGTAGTTTGTGTTTGGGGGCCTGTGGCTGGGAGTGGCCGGCTGGCTCCTGAAAATCCATGCCGCGCTGGATTGTTCCCAAATGAAAAAAATGGCACCAGTGCCAAGTCGGGCTGGTTTGATAGTACCGCGTGGCTCCTGCAATCTGACAGCCAGAAGATGGGCATGTCTGTTTTACTTCCAGTAAAAAGGGCCGTAGTTTTTGTTTGGCTGCCTGTGGCTGGGAGTGGCCGGCTGGCTCCTTAAAATCCACGCCGCGCATGATGGTTCCCAGACCCAAGGTGGCACCAGTGCCGAGTTGGGCTGGTGTGATAGAGCCATGTGGCGCCTGCAATCTGCCAGCCAGACGACGGGCAGGTCAGTTTTACTTCCAGGGAAAAGGGCCGTAGTTTTTGTTTGGGGGCCTGTGGCTGGGAGTGGCCGGCCGGCTCCTGAAAATGCCCAATACACAGGATGGTTCCCAGATGAAAGGTGGCACCAGTGCTGAGTCGGGCTGGTTTGATAGAGCCAAGTGGCTCCTGCAATCTGCCATCCATAAGCGGGGTGGGTGAGTTTTGTTTGCAGGGAAAAGGGCCGTGATTTGTTTTCAGGGGCCTGTGGCTGGGAATGGCCTGCTGGCTCCTGAAAATCCACGCCGCGCTGGATGGTTCCCAGACCCAAGGTGGCACCAGTGCCGAGTCGGGCTGGTTTGATAGAGCCAAGTGGCTCCTGCAATCTGCCAGCCAGAAGATGGGCAGGTCTGTTTTACTTCCAGGGAAAAGGGCCGCAGTTTGTGTTTGGGGCCCTGTGGCTGGGAATGGCCGGCTGGCTCCTTAAAATCCACGCCGCGCATGATGGTTCCCAGACCCAAGGTGGCACCAGTGCCGAGTTGGGCAGGTGTGATAGAGCCATGTGGCTCCTGCAATTTGTCAGCCAGAAGCGGGGTCGCTGAGTTTTGTTTGCCAGGGAAAAAGGCCGTGGCTTTTTTTCCGGGGCCTGTGGCCTTGAATGGCCGGCTGGTTCCTTAAAATCCACGCCACGCAGGATGGTTCCCAGATGAAAGGTGGCACCAGTGCCGAGTCGGGCTGTTTTGATAGAGCCAAGTGGCTCCTGCAATCTGCCAGCCAGATCATGGGCAGGTCTATTTTACTTCCAGGGAAAAGGGCCGTAGTTTGTCTTTGGGGACCTGTGCCTGGCTGTGGCCGGCTGGCTCCTGAAAATCCACGATACGCAGGATGGTTCCCAGATGAAAGGTGGCACCAGTGCCAAGTCCGTCTGGTTTAATAGTACCGAGTGGCTCCTGCAATCTGCCAGCCAGAAGGCGGGGCCGCTAAGATTTTCTTCCAGGGAAAATGGCCGTGGTATGTTTTTGGGGCCCTGTGGCTGAGAGTGGCTGGCTGGCTCCTGAAAATCCACGACACGCAGGATGGTTCCCAGATGAAAGGTGGCACCACTGCCGAGTCGGGCTGGTTTGATAGAGCTGAGTGGCTCCTGCAATCTGCCTGCCAGAAGATGGACAGGTCAGTTTTACTTCCGGGGAAGAGGGCCGTAGTTTGTTTTTGGGGGCCAGTGGCTGGGAGTGCCCGGCTGGCTCCTGAAAATCCACGATACGCAGGATGGTTCCCAGATGAAAGGTGGCACCACTGCCAAGTCAGGCTGGTTTGATAGAGCCAAGTGGCTCCTGCAATCTGCCAGCCAGAAACGGGGCGGGTGGGTTTTGTTTGCCAAGGAAAAGGGCCGTGGTTTGTGTTGGGGGCCTGTGGATGGGAATGGCCGGCTGGCTCCTGAAAATCCACGATACGCAGGATGGTTCCCAGATTAAAGGTGGCACCACTGCCAAGTCAGGCTGGTTTGATAGAGCCAAGTGGCTCCTGCAATCTGCCAGCCAGAAACCGGGCGGGTGAGTTTTGTTTGCCAAGGAAAAGGGCCGTGGTTTGTGTTGGGGGCCTGTGGCTGGGAATGGCCGGCTGGCTCCTGAAAATCCACGATACGCAGGATGGTTCCCAGATGAAAGGTGGCACCAGTGCCAAGTCGGGCTGGTTTGATAGAGCCAAGTGGCTCCTGCAATCTGCCAGCCAGAAGCGGGGTGGGTGAGTTTAGTTTGCCTGGGAAAAGGGCCGTAGTTTGAGTTTGGGGGCCTGAGGCTGGGGATGGCCGGCTGGCTCCTGAAAATCCACGCCGCCCAGGATGGTTTCCAGATAAATGGTGGGACCAATACCATGTCGTGTATTACCATGTGACTCCTGCAATCTGCCATCCAGAAGCGGGGCAGCTGAGTTTTTTTTCAGGGAAAAGGGCCGTCGTTTGTGTTTGGGGTACTGTAGCTGGTAGGGGCTGCTGGCTCCTGAAAATCCACGAGACGCAGTATGGTTTCCAGACCCGTGCTGGCTCCAGTGCAATGTCGGCCTGATTTGACTGCGTCAAATATCCCCTGCGTTGCTCAGTTCAAAGAAATCTTGTGTCCTAATGTTCTCACAGAAGACTGTTAAAATTTGTCTATTTTTCTGGATTTGTTTTGTTCTTTTTTCTCTACCTTCTACTTCTCTCCACTCTCTGAGAACTTTGACCATTATGTAAGTTGGCCTAATGTAAAATTCTCGTAGTAAAGTAAGAGAAGCCAGTAAAGAAAGGCAAATTTGTTAATTGGAGGTGGAAAGAGGGAGGCCAACGAAAGAAAACAAAGGAACAATAATAATGAAATGCTCCCCTGTCTTCTGTGAAAAGTAGAGGCGCAGACAAGAAAGAGCAAGTGCAAAATTCTCACTAGAGAAACGCACTTTATCTGACTAAAGTAATTTCCGGTGCATTTCTTGCGTTTTTCTCATGCCAAACATATTAATCATTGAAGGTGTCCCTTTCCTCTTTCTGGAATACAGCTAGGAAGATGGCTGTGTCATTGCTGACAAGCTGCTATTCTCAGAGGTGTCCAGCTGAAAGTCCTAGATCAATGGATTTCCTCTGTCACTTTGATATGGCATGACTTACAGTTTCAGCAACTGAACTTGCCAGCCTTACAATTCTTTGCCCCTTGAATGGTCAGATAGGCTCCTTGGCAACTGGCATTTGTAAGGACACGAAACTATGCAGAATTTGTACCATGAGATGATGCCAAATGAGTCACGCCGGTAGATTAACTAGGACATGCAAGGCATGAGAGCACAAGAAGAGAGTACACAAGAAGACAGTACAATCTCCTTTTTTCTGAAACACTGTAGAGATCAAATTGAACACAAATCCTCCTGGGCTAGTTCTTGCAAAAGCCTAGGAGTTCTTTTTGTGTTCACACGCCTGGAATATTTAGCTTTGGATCACAGCAGAATGCAGATGACAAAACGAGGCCTTTTAAGTCACATCCAGTATGAAGCAGCATGAAAGAAGAAAGCAGCTGAGAGTGCCAACCCTGCTAGGTAATCTCAGTATTGGTCTTGACATTAGCAGAAATTTGAAATGAGTCTCTGAAAATGACAAAGGAGGCTGAAGAAAAGGGAGCGATGACTCCTCTTGCATAGTGTTTCCTAACAGGGATCTTCAAAATGGAAAGATTGTATCATCCTTTCAACTGAAGGAAGGTATGAAAACAACAGGAAGGAAACGGCATCACATGCTAGAAAGACTAGGAAAGAAGTACACTGGGCAGTGTACTTCTAGACAGAAAGGCCACTGATGGAAAACCAACTAAACTGGCACCAATGCAGCAGCATTGTACTAAAGCCAGAAATGTCCAGCGCTTCACTCTCTGCCGTTCCATTCAGATGCACACAGCAGCTCTGCAACAGTCCTACTGATCATCTCCTTGGTGAACTTGGAGTTGAGGGTCCGTGGTGAAGCAGAGTCCCCAGCAAGATGCAAAGGAGAGCTGCTTTCTTGCAACTTTGCCTTTATCAGTTCCATAGCTTTAAGCCATAACAAACACCATTCAACCAACCACCATACACCAGGCTTTGAACACACGACCGTTCTAAAACTTGTTGATCTACCTCTAATTCAGCTGCCTCACCTTCCCACAGTCCTTTTCTACTTAGCCAATGGAATGGGCCTCAGCCCAAGGCCTTCCTTTTGTAAGCTTCTAGCTAGATGCAGCAGCAAGCCACTACTTTCTTCTGTGCCAAGACTTCAGGTAGACGATTTGCATCTGCCTTTCCAGTGAAACCTAACGGGGAGAGAAAAGCCTCTCACAGATGTTCAGTCATTCCATTAGCTACACAGGCCAAATCAAAAGAAAAGCCAGCTATGGGTTTGTGTACTTGCTCCTACACAACACCTGCTGCCCTCTGACAATCAACTAGCAGAGAACCAGCAAAACTGAGACTTGAGGCAAACAACCCTTTGAAGGGAATAATGATGTCAGCAATTAAGACAACACATTTCCAGGCCACCGAGATGCTTGAAATGTCAGCAAAGGCTGGAGACCAAAGGCTGAACTAATAGGGAAAGGGTAAAAGAATCCCAAGAAAAACATGACCGAAGGTTAAAACAATTCCAAGAAAAACATAGGCAACTGACCTGTTGAAGCCTTCAGGAAATCAGTGGCCGCTGATTTACATAGGCCATTCAAGTTAGTTGACCCGTGCACCTTCCACCCCTTTTCCACCTTTCAGCACCATAGGGTGAATTGTGAGCATGAAATCACAATTCCTTGCATTCTCTTCTTAACTTGACGAGAAAAATTCAGCAACTGAAGTACCTGTTACTGATGTGATACCCAGGAACACCGAGTTGACACATTTCATTTTGTTCAAACACAGCTAGCAAATCTAAGGGCACAAGGCTGGCTTCTTTTCATGACAATTTTTCTGTTTTACAACCTGCTCTGATCCTGGTGAAACTTTTTCATTAGCTTCTCTCTAAAAGCAAAAAGTCCAGTTCACTGTCCCATCCTACTGCTGCAAGTAAACCATTTGTATTGCCAAGACCAAAAACGGAATTGGAAGGTACAGAGACGCCCGGAGCTATGAGCAGATACGGGGCACATTTCGGTAGAAGCCGCCGTCTGCAGTGCACTGTGACCAGCACAATCGCCTTTGCGCGAAGAAGCCGCTTCTTCGCCTCTGGAAGCCGGAGAGAGCGGCTACCTCTGAAAGCTGAAGAATGAAGCAGCACAACACTGGGATAGTGTGCACAGATGCACACTGATCCAAAACAGTACCTTACCACTCTCAAAATTTTCCAAACACATGAACATTCTGTTGGAAAGTGTTTTGGACAACTTTCTTTTTCTTCCTGCAAAACACACTGCAGACTTCTCTGCAAAATGTAAAATCCGATGGGAGATTATTTCTATGCTGGCACAATTTTTCCTTGCCAGACATGGTGGAAAAGATTTTTGCAATGATGTAGAACACAAAAGACGCTAAAGACGAAGGTACGGAGCTCCCCGGAGCTATGCCCCGGTCCCGGGCACATTTCGGCAGATGCCGCCGCACTGGAGTGCACTGTGACCGGTACAATCGCCTTTGCGCGAAGAAGTCGATTCTTCGCCTCCGGGAGCCGGAGAGAGCGGCTGCTTTCAAAAGGTGAAGAATGAAGCTGCACAACACTGGGATAGTGTGTGCAGCTTGCCAACTGATAAAAAACAGTACCTTACCACTCCTACCTTTTCCAAACACATGAACATTCGATTGGAAGGTGTTTTGGAAAACTTTCTTTTTCTTCGTGCAAAACACTCAGCAGAGCTCTCTGCAACATGTAAAACACCATGAGAGATGTTTTCTGTGCAGGCACAGTTTCTCCTTGCCAGACATAGTGTAAAACCTTTCTGTAGGATGTAGACCACAAAAGTCCCGAAAGACGAAGGTACGCAGCTCCCCGGAGCTATGGCCCGAACCCGGGCACATTTCGGCAGATGCCGCCGCACTGGAGTGCACTGTGACCGGCACAATCGCCTTTGCGCGAAGAAGCCGATTCTTCGCCTCCGGCAGCCGGACAGAGCGGCTGCTTCGGAAAGGTGGAAATGAAGCTGCACAACACGGGGATAGTGTGAGCAGCTTGCAAACTGATAAAAAACACTACCTTACCACTTTCCTACCTTTTCCAAACACATGAATATTTGATTGGAAGGTGTTTTGGACAACTTTATTTTTCTTCTTGCAAAACATTCTGCAGAGGTCTCTAAACCAGTAAAACACGATGTGAAATGTTTTCTGTGCTAGCACAGTTTCTCATTACCAGACATAGTGGAAAAGCGTTTTGCAGTGATGTAGACCACAAAAGTCCCGAAAGGAGAAGGTACGGATGTCCCCGGAGGTAAGCGCCGGTCCCGGGCACATTTCGGAAGAAGCCGCCGCACTGGAGTGCACTGTGCCTGGCACAATCGCCTTTGCGCAAAGAAGCCGCCTCTTCGTCTCCGGGGGCCGGAGTGAGCGGCTGCTTCGGAAAGGTGGGAATGAAGCTGCACAACACTGGGATAGTGTGTGCAGCTTGCAAACTGATAGAAAACAGTACCTTACCACTCTCCTACCTTTTCCAAACATATGAATATTGGGTTGGAAGATGTTTCAAACAACTTTATTTTCTTTGTGCGAAACACTCAGCAGACCTCTCTGCAACATGTACAACACCATGAGAGTTGTTTTCTGTGCAGGCACAGTTTCTCCGTGGCAGACATAGTGGAAAGGATTTTTCCAATGATGTAGACCACAAAAGACGCTAAAGACGAAATATGGAGCTCCCCGGAGCTAAGCGCCGGTCCCGGGCACATTTCGGCCATAGCCACCGCACTGGAGTGCACTGTGACCGGTACAATCGCCTTTGCGCGAAGAAGACGCTTCCTTGCCTCCGGGAGCCGGACAGAGCGGCTGCTTCGGAAAGGTGAAGAATGAAGCTACACAACACGGGGATAGTGTGCGCAGGTTGCAAACTGATAGAAAACAGTACCTTACCACTTTCCTAACTTTTCCAAACATATGAATATTCGGTTAGAAGGTGTTTCCAACAACTTTATTTTCTTCGTGCAAAACACTCAGCAGAGCTCTCTGCAACATGTAAAACACGATGGGAGATGTTTTCTGTGCAGGCACAGTTTCTCCTTGCCAGACAAGCGGAAAAGCTTTTTGCAGTGATGTAGACCACAAAAGTACCGAAAGAAGAAGGTACGGATGTCCCCGGAGCTAAGCGCCGGTCTCGGGCACATTTCGGTCGAAGCCGCCGCACTGGAGTGCACTGTGACCGGCACAATCGCCTTTGCGAGAAGAAGCCGATTCTTCGCCTCCGGGAGCCGGAGAGAGCGGCTGCTTTCAAAAGGTGAAGAATGAAGCTGCACAACACTGGGATAGTGTGCGCAGCTTGCAAACCCATAGAAAACACTACTTTACCAATCTCCAACCTTTTCCAAACACATGAACATTCGATTGGAATGTGTTTTGGAAAACTTTCTTTTTCTTCTTGCATAAACTTCTGCAGAACTCTCTGCAACATGTAAAACATGATGGGAGATGTTTTCTGTGCACGCACAGTTTCTCATTACCAGACATAGTGGAAAAGCGTTTTGCAGTGATGTAGACCACAAAAGACGCTAAAGACGAAATATGGAGCTCCCCGGAGCTAAGCGCCGGGCCCGGGCACATTTCGGAAGAAGCCGCCGCACTGGAGTGCACTGTGACCGACACAATCGCCTTTGCGCGAAGAAGCCGATTCTTCGCCTCCGGCAGCCGGACAGAGCGGCTGCTTCGGAAAGGTGGAAATACATAGTGGAAAGGATCTTTGCAATGATATAGACCACAAAAGAGGCTAAAGACGAAATATGGAGCTCCCCGGAGCTAAGCGCCGGTCCCGGGCACATTTCGGTAGAAGCTGCCGCACTGGAGTGCACTGTGACCGGCACAATCGCCTTTGCGCGAAGAAGCCGATTCTTCGTCCCCGGGAGCCGGAGAGAGCGGCTGCTTTCAAAAGGTGAAGAATGAAGCTGCACAACACGGGGATAGTGTGCGCAGCTTGCAAACTGATAGAAAACAGTACCTTACCACTTTCCTACCTTTTCCAAACATATGAATATTGGGTTAGAAGGTGTTTTCAACAGCTTTATTTTCTTCGTGCAAAACACTCAGCAGAGCTCTCTGCAACATGTAAAACATGATGGGAGATGTTTTCTGTGCAGGCACAGTTTCTACTTGCCAGACATAGTGGAAATGCTTTTAGTAGTGATGTAGAACACAAGAGACGCTAAAGTCGAAATACAGAGTTCCCCGGAGGTAAGCGCCGGGCCCGGTCACATTTCGGAAGAAGCCGCCGCACTGGAGTGCATTGTGACCGGCACAATCGCCTTTGCGCGAGGAAGCCGATTCTTCGCCTCCGGGAGCCGGAGAGAGCGGCTGCTTTCAAAAGGTGGAAATGAAGCTGCACAACACTGGGATAGTGTGCGCAGCTTGCAAACTGATAAAAAACAGTACCTTACCACTCCTACCTTTTCCAAACACATGAACATTCGATTGGAAGGTGTTTTGGAAAACTTTCTTTTTCTTCGTGCAAAACACTCAGCAGAGCTCTCTGCAACATGTAAAACGCCACGGGAGATGTTTTCTGTGCAGGCACAGTTTCTCCTTGCCAGACATAGTGGAAAAGCGTTTTGCAGTGATGTAGACCACAAAAGACGCTAAAGACGAAATATGGAGCTCCCCGGAGGTAAGCGCCGGTCCCGGGCACATTTCGGAAGAAGCCGCCGCACTGGAGTGCACTGTGACAGGCACAATCGCCTTTGCGCGAAGAAGCCGATTCTTCGCCTCCGACAGCCGGAGAGAGCGGCTGCTTTCAAAAGGTGAAGAATGAAGCTGCACAACACTGGGATAGTGTGCGCAGCTTGCAAACTGATAGAAAACACTACCTTAACACTTTCCTACCTTTTCCAAACACATGAACATTCGATTGGAAGGTGTTTTGGAAAACTTTCTTTTTCTTCTTGCATAAACTTCTGCAGAGCTCTCTGCAACATGCAAAACACGATGGGAGATGTTTTCTGTGCAGGCACAGATTCTCCTTGCCTAACATAGTGTAAAACCTTTCTGTATGATGTACACCATAAAAGTCCCGAAAGAAGAAGGTACGCAGCTCGCCGGAGCTACGCGCCGGTCCCGGGCACATTTCGGAAGAAGCCGCCGCACTGGAGTGCACTGTGACCGGCACAATCGCATTTGCGCGAAGAAGTCGATTCTTCGCCTCCGGGAGCCGGAGAGAGCGGCTGCTTTCAAAAGGTGAAGAATGAAGCTGCACAACACTGGGATAGTGTGCGCAGCTTGCAGACTGATAAAAAACAGTACCTTACCACTCCTACCTTTTCCAAACACATGAACATTCGATTGGAAGGTGTTTTGGAAAACTTTCTTTTTCTTCGTGCAAAACACTCAGCAGAGCTCTCTGCAACATGTAAAACATGATGGGAGATGTTTTCTGTGCTGGCACAGTTTCTACTTGCCAGACATAGTGGAAATGCTTTTAGTAGTGATGTAGAACACAAGAGACGCTAAAGTCGAAATACAGAGTTCCCCGGAGCTAAGCGCCGGGCCCGGGCGCATTTCGGAAGAAGCCGCCGCACTGGAGTGCACTGTGACCGGCACAATCGCATTTGGGCGAAGAAGCCGATTCTTCGCCTCCGACAGCCGGAGAGAGCGGCTGCTTTCAAAAGGTGAAGAATGAAGCTGCACAACACTGGGATAGTGTGCGCAGCTTGCAGACTGATAAAAAACAGTACCTTACCACTCCTACCTTTTCCAAACACATGAACATTCGATTGGAAGGTGTTTTGGAAAACTTTCTTTTTCTTCGTGCAAAACACTCAGCAGAGCTCTCTGCAACATGTAAAACACCACGAGAGATGTTTTCTGTGCAGGCACAGTTTCTCATTACCAGACATAGTGGAAAAGCGTTTTGCAGTGATGTAGACCACAAAAGTCCCGAAAGAAGAAGGTACGGATGTCCCCGGAGGTAAGCGCCGGTCCCGGGCACATTTCGGAAGAAGCCGCCGCACTTTAGAGCATTGGCGCCGGTACAATCCCATTTTCTAGACGAAACCTCGTCTTCGCCTCCGGAAGCCGTAGGGAGCAGTAGCTTCGGAAAGGTGAGAATGAAGCTGCACAACACTGGGATAGTGTGCGCAGCTTGCAAACTGATAGAAAACAGTACCTTACAACTCTCCTAGCTTTTCCAAACACATGAACATTCGGTTGGAAGGTGTTTAGACATCTTTCTTTTTCTTCCTGCAAAACACTCTGCAGACTTCTCTGCAACATGTACAACACCATGGGAGATGTTTTCAGCCCTGACCCAGAATCTCCTTGCCAGACATAGTGGAAAAACTTTTTGCGAGGTTGGAGAGGACAAGAAACGCTAAAGACGAAAGTATGGAGTTTTCCGTAGCTAAGAATGCATGAAAGCAAAAGACTGCCCTCTTCAAAAATGGCAATTAGGAGGACTCGGAAAAGTACAAATCAGCCAGCCTCTTTTTTATCCCCACGAAGTTGATGGGGCAGCTATTCCTGAAAGCCTTGCCTGGCATATGAAGGAGGACAAAGCAATGTACTCGGCGTGGATTTTCCTGGGGAATTTCATGCTGAACAACTTTTTCAACACCTCTGATGAATCAACTTGACTGGTAGATGAAGGGAATATTGTCTGCGTGGCCTTCAGGGAGGTTTTTACATTTATCTACATGGCTGCACACATACATACGGGAAGCAATAATGCAAAAGGGAGGGAACCAGTGTCTTTTAAGTGATGCTGAGTGAAAAGACAAGAGGCAGTGGGCACACACTGAAATACAGGAGATTGCCTATGAACATCACCAAATGATGTTTTACTGTGACGGTGACTGAACCGCGGCACAGACTGCCCAGAAAGCTTCTGAAGCCTGGATCTTAGAAGACATTAAAAGTACACCCAGCTAGAATCCCGGGCAAGAGGCTCTAGGTATCCTGCTTAAACAGGGGGGTTGGGCCTGGTGAGCCCCACTGAGCCCTACCACTCTCATTCATTCTGTGTAGTGAATTCTCTTCGAGATGCATTTCAAGCACTGGCATGACAAAGTTCTGTGCAGACAGAGATCCAAATGGACATGGGATCCATGTTCCTTAAGCAGTGTTCAAGAAGAATGTAAAACTCTGGGACAAGTGTCTCTTCCCTAACTGAATCCCTTTCATGGGAAAATTCCCAGCTATAGAAAGATCTTCTGATACACATGCTTAGGACTGACACTGGCTGAGGAAATTTCCCCCTATGTGTATCTAAGACCAGTTAGGATCATCACCCAGGACTTGTCAACATAGTCACAGAATGTCTATTGTAAAGAAGTGACAACTTCCATCAGAATGGCAAATATTGGTCCACAAAATGGATTAATGAATGGGAATTATTTACTTGGGTTAAAAAGAAAAATAAAGAGTTGGTCTTTATTTAATAATTTCGTTGCAATATTGATATGGGAAGAAAAAGACCTCAATCCTGGACTTTCTCAACTCTAAGAAAGATTTTAAAAATTTCTTCTAGAAATCTATTATTATGACGAGATTATTCAAACAATTTTAGTCGGTAAAAAAGTCCCAGATTTGTCTAGTTTTGTTTCCAGGGAAAAGGGCTGTGGTTTGTGTTTCCGGGCCTGGGGCTGGGAGTGGCCGGCTGGCTCCTGAAAATCCTCGATACGCAGGGTGGTTCCCAGATAAAAGGTGGCACCAGTGCCAAGTCGTGATGGTTTGATAATACAGAGTAGCTCCTGCAATCTGCCAGCAAGAAGCGGGGCGGCTGAATTTTGTTTCCAGGGAATGGGGTGGTGGTTCCTGTTTGGGGGCCTGTGGCAGGCAGTGGCAGGCTGGCCCCTTAAAATCCACGATACGCAAGATGCTTCCAAAAGAAAGGTGGCACAAGTGCCGAGTCGGGCTGGTTTGATAGAGCCAAGTGGCTCCTGCAATCTGCCAGCCAGAAGCGGGGTGGGTGAGTTTTGTTTGCCAGGGAAAAGGGCCGTGGTTTGTTTTCAGGGGCCTGTGGCTGGGAATGGCCGGCTGGCTCCTGAAAATCCACGACACGCAGGATGGTTCCCAGATGAAAGGTGGCACCACTGCCGAGTCGGGCTGGTTTGATAGAGCTAAGTGGCTCCTGCAATCTGCCAGCCAGTAGATGGACAGGTCAGTTTTACTTCCGGGGAAGAGGGCCGGTAGTTTGTGTTTGGGGGCCTGAGGCTGGGAGTGGCCGGCTGGCTCCTGAAAATGCACGATACTCAGGATGATTGCCAGACCCAAGTTGGCACCACTGCCAAGTCGGGCTGGTTTGATAGATCTAAGTGGCTCCTGCAATCTGCCAGACAGAAGATGGGCAGGTCAGTTTTACTTCCAGGGAAAAGGGCCGTAGTTTGTGCTTGGGGGCCTGTGGCTGGGAGTGGCTGGCTGGCTCCTGAAAATGCACGATACTCAGGATGGTTCCCAGACCCAAGGGGGCACCAGTGCCAAATCGGGCTGGTTTGATAGAGCCAAGTGGCTCCTGCATTCTGCCAGCCAGAAGATGGACAGGTCAGTTTTACTTCCAGGGAAAAGGACCATAGATATTTTTTGGGGTCTGTGGCCTGGAATGGCCGGCTGGCTCCTGAAAATCCACGATACGCAGGATGGTTCCCAGATGAAAGGTGGCACCAGTGCCAAGTCGGGCTGGTTTGATTGTACCGAGTGGCTCCTGCAATCTGCCAGCCAGAAGGCGGGCCGCTAAGATTTTCTTCCAGGGAAAATGGCCGTGGTATGTGTTTGGGGCCCTGTGGCTGAGAGTGGCCGGCTGGCTCCTGAAAATCCACGACACGCAGGATGGTTCCCAGATGAAAGGTGGCACCACTGCCGAGTCGGGCTGTTTTGATAGAGCCAAGTGGCTCCTGCAATCTGCCAGCCAGAAGATGGACAGGTCAGCTTTACTTCCGGGGAAGAGGGCCGGTAGTTTGTGTTTGGGGGCCTGAGGCTGGGAGTGGCCGGCTGGCTCCTGAAAATGCACGATACTCAGGATGATTGCCAGACCCAAGTTGGCACCACTGCCAAGTCGGGCTGGTTTGATAGAGCCATGTGGCTCCTGCAATCTGCCAGCCAGAAGATGTGCAGGTCAGTTTTACTTCCAGGGAAAAGGGCCGTGGTATGTGTTTGGGGGCCTGTGGCTGGGAGTGGCCGGCTGGCTCCTGAAAATCCACGATACGCAGGATGGTTCCCAGATGAAAGGTGGCACCAGTGCTGAGTCGGGCTGGTTTGATAGTACCAAGTGGCTCCTGCAATCTGCCAGCCAGAAGCGGGGCGGGTCAGTTTTGTTTGCCAGGGAAAAGGGCCGTGGTTTGTGTTGGGGGCCTGTGGCTGGGAGTGGCCGGCTGGCTCCTGAAAATCCACGATACGTAGGATGGTTTCCAGACCCAAGGGGCCCCAGTGCCAAATCGGGCTGGTTTGATAGAGCCAAGTGGCTCCTGCAATCTGCCAGCCAGAAGATGGGCAGGATACGCAGGATGGTTCCCAGATAAATGGTGGCACCAGTGCCAAGCCGGCTGGTTTGATAGGGCCAAGTGTCTCCTGCAATCTGCCAGCCAGGAGCGGGGTGGGTGTGTGGAGAGCTTTATTAATAGTTGGTTAGCTGAGAAAGGCCATGCTGACATATTGCCACTGGTCAAGCTGAGAAATCAGCAGTCAGCAAGCTGAAAGGAGATGTCAGCAGCTTGCAATCAGTGGCCTTGCTGCAACATGGAGAAAGGGAGTAGAGATTAGTCCTGAATATCTCCTAAGAATATGTAGAAAGTATCAAAAGTAGGACCATAGGAATGTAAAAGTAGGTGTAACTGCTGATATGTAACTAACCAATCCTGAGCTCAACTTTTGCAATATGCATGAAGTTAATTACGAACTGTATTTAACCCGCTGTGCTGATCAATAAAATTGGGCCTGTGATGATCAACCTGATGTCCTGGTCTCCTTCCGTCGACATGGGTGAGTTTTGTTTGCCAGGGAAAAGGGCCGTAGTTTGTTTTCGGGAGCCTGTGGCTCGGAATGGCCTGCTGGCTCCTGAAAATCTACGATACGCAGGATGGTTCCCAGATGAAAGGTGGCACCAGTGCCGAGTCGGGCTGGTTTGATAGAGCCATGTGGCTCCTGCAATCTGCCAGACAGAAGCGGGGTGGGTGAGTTTTGTTTGGCAGGGAAAAGGCCCACAGTTTGTGTTTGGGGGCCTCTGGCTGGGAGTGGCCTGCTGGCTCCTAAAAATCCACGATACGCAGGATGATTACCAGACCAAAGGGGCACCAGTGCCGAGTCGGGCTGGTTTGATAGAGCCAAGTGTCTCCTGCATTCTGCCAGCCAGAAGATGGACAGGTCAGTTTTACTTCCAGGGAAAAGGACCATAGATATTTTTTGGGGTCTGTGGCCTGGAATGGCCGGCTGGCTCCTGAAAATCCACGATACGCAGGATGGTTCCCAGATGAAAGGTGGCACCAGTGCCGAGTCGGGCTGGTTTGATAGAGCTAAGTGGCTCCTGCAATCTGCCAGCCAGTAGATGGACAGGTCAGTTTTACTTCCGGGGAAGAGGGCCGGTAGTTTGTGTTTGGGGGCCTGAGGCTGGGAGTGGCCGGCTGGCTCCTGAAAATGCACGATACTCAGGATGATTGCCAGACCCAAGTTGGCACCACTGCCAAGTCGGGCTGGTTTGATGGAGCCAAGTGGCTGCTGCATTCTGCCAGCCAGAAGATGGACAGGTCAGTTTTACTTCCAGGGAAAAGGACCATAGATATTTTTTGGGGTCTGTGGCCTGGAATGGCCGGCTGGCTCCTGAAAATCCACGATACGCAGGATGGTTCCCAGATGAAAGGTGGCACCAGTGCCGAGTCGGGCTGGTTTGATAGAGCCAAGTGTCTCCTGCAATCTGCCAGCCAGAAGATGGGCAGGTCAGTTTTACTTCCAGGGAAATGGGTCGTAGTTTTTGTTCGGGGGCCTGTGGCTGGGAGTGGCCGGCTGGCTCCTGAAAATCCACGATACGCAGGATGGTTCCCAGATGAAAGGTGGCACCAGTGCCGAGCCGGGGTAGTTTGATAGAGCCAAGTGGCTCCTGCAATCTGCCAGCCAGAAGATGGGCAGGTCAGTTTTACTTCCAGGAAAAAGGGCGGTAGTTTGTGTTTGGGGACTCGTGGCTGGAGTGGCCGGCTGGCTCCTGAAAATCCACGATACGCAGCATGGTTCCCAGATGAAAGGTGGCACCAGTGCTGAGTCGGGCTGGTTTGATAGTACCAAGTGTCTCCCGCAATCTGCCAGCCAGACGATGGCCAGGTCAGTTTTACTTCCAGGGAAAAGGGCCGTGGTATGTGTTTGGGGGCCTGTGGCTGGGAGTGGCCGGCTGGCACCTGAAAATCCACGATACGCAGGATGGTTCCCAGATGAAAGGTGGCACCAGTGAAGAGTCGGGCTGGTTTGGTAGAGCCAAGTGTCTCCTGCAAACCGCCAGCCAGAAGATGGGCAGGTCAGTTTTGTTTGGCAGGGAAAAGGGCCGTGGTTTGTGTTGGGGGGCCTGTGGCTGGGAGTGGCCGGCTGGCTCCTGAAAATCCCCAATACACAGGATGGTTCCCAGATGAAAGGTGGCACCAGTGCTGAGTCGGGCTGGTTTGATAGAGCCAATTGGCTCCTGCAATCTGCCATCCATAAGCGGGGTGGGTGAGTTTTGTTTGCCAGGGAAAAGGGCCGTGGTTTGTTTTCGGGAGCCTGTGGCTCGGAAGTGCCGGCTGGCTCCTGAAAATCCACGATACGCAGGATGGTTCCCAGACCCAAGGGGGCACCAGTGCCGAGTCGGGCTGGTTTGATAGCGCCATGTGGCTCCTGCAATCTGCCAGCCAGAAGCAGGGTGGGTGAGTTTTGTTTGGCAGGGAAAAGGCCCACAGTTTGTGTTTGGGGGCCTGTGGCTGGGAGTGGCCGGCTGGCTCCTGAAAATCCCCAATACACAGGATGGTTCCCAGATGAAAGGTGGCACCAGTGCTGAGTCAGGCTGGTTTGATAGAGCCAAGTGGCTCCTGCAATCTTCCATCCATAAGCGGTGTGAGTGAGTTTTGTTTGCCAGGGAAAAGGGCCGTGGTTGGTTTTCGGGGGCCCGTGGCTGGGAATGGCCGGCTGGCTCCTGAAAATCCACGCCGCGCAGGATGGTTCCCAGACCCAAGGTGGCACCAGTGCCGAGTCGGGCTGGTTTGATAGAGCCAAGTGGCTCCTGCAATCTGCCAGCCAGAAGATGGGCAGGTCAGTTTTACTTCCAGGGAAAAGGGCCGTAGTGTGTGTTTGGGGGCCTGTGGCTGGGAGTGGCCGGCTGGCTCCTGAAAATCCATGCCGCGCTGGATTGTTCCCAAATGAAAAAAATGGCACCAGTGCCAAGTCGGGCTGGTTTGATAGTACCGCGTGGCTCCTGCAATCTGACAGCCAGAAGATGGGCATGTCTGTTTTACTTCCAGTAAAAAGGGCCGTAGTTTGTGTTTGGCTGCCTGTGGTTAGGAGTGGCCGGCTGGCTCCTTAAAATCCACGCCGCGCATGATGGTTCCCAGACCCAAGGTGGCACCAGTGCCGAGTTGGGCTGGTGTGATAGAGCCATGTGGCGCCTGCAATCTGCCAGCCAGACGACGGGCAGGTCAGTTTTACTTCCAGGGAAAAGGGCCGTAGTTTTTGTTTGGGGGCCTGTGGCTGGGAGTGGCCGGCTGGCTCCTGAAAATCCCCAATACACAGGATGGTTCCCAGATGAAAGGTGGCACCAGTGCCGAGTCGGGCTGTTTTGATAGAGCCAAGTGGCTCCTGCAATCTGCCAGCCAGAAGATGGGCAGGTCTGTTTTACTTCCAGGGAAAAGGGCCGTGGTTTGTGTTGGGGGCCTGTGGCTGGGAGTGGCCGGCTGGCTCCTGAAAATCCACGATACGTAGGATGGTTTCCAGACCCAAGGGGCCCCAGTGCCAAATCGGGCTGGTTTGATAGAGCCAAGTGGCTCCTGCAATCTGCCAGCCAGAAGATGGGCAGGATACGCAGGATGGTTCCCAGATAAATGGTGGCACCAGTGCCAAGCCGGCTGGTTTGATAGGGCCAAGTGTCTCCTGCAATCTGCCAGCCAGGAGCGGGGTGGGTGTGTGGAGAGCTTTATTAATAGTTGGTTAGCTGAGAAAGGCCATGCTGACATATTGCCACTGGTCAAGCTGAGAAATCAGCAGTCAGCAAGCTGAAAGGAGATGTCAGCAGCTTGCAATCAGTGGCCTTGCTGCAACATGGAGAAAGGGAGTAGAGATTAGTCCTGAATATCTCCTAAGAATATGTAGAAAGTATCAAAAGTAGGACCATAGGAATGTAAAAGTAGGTGTAACTGCTGATATGTAACTAACCAATCCTGAGCTCAACTTTTGCAATATGCATGAAGTTAATTACGAACTGTATTTAACCCGCTGTGCTGATCAATAAAATTGGGCCTGTGATGATCAACCTGATGTCCTGGTCTCCTTCCGTCGACATGGGTGAGTTTTGTTTGCCAGGGAAAAGGGCCGTAGTTTGTTTTCGGGAGCCTGTGGCTCGGAATGGCCTGCTGGCTCCTGAAAATCCACGATACGCAGGATGGTTCCCAGATGAAAGGTGGCACCAGTGCCGAGTCGGGCTGGTTTGATAGAGCCATGTGGCTCCTGCAATCTGCCAGACAGAAGCGGGGTGGGTGAGTTTTGTTTGGCAGGGAAAAGGCCCACAGTTTGTGTTTGGGGGCCTCTGGCTGGGAGTGGCCTGCTGGCTCCTAAAAATCCACGATACGCAGGATGATTACCAGACCAAAGGGGCACCAGTGCCGAGTCGGGCTGGTTTGATAGAGCCAAGTGTCTCCTGCATTCTGCCAGCCAGAAGATGGACAGGTCAGTTTTACTTCCAGGGAAAAGGACCATAGATATTTTTTGGGGTCTGTGGCCTGGAATGGCCGGCTGGCTCCTGAAAATCCACGATACGCAGGATGGTTCCCAGATGAAAGGTGGCACCAGTGCCGAGTCGGGCTGGTTTGATAGAGCTAAGTGGCTCCTGCAATCTGCCAGCCAGTAGATGGACAGGTCAGTTTTACTTCCGGGGAAGAGGGCCGGTAGTTTGTGTTTGGGGGCCTGAGGCTGGGAGTGGCCGGCTGGCTCCTGAAAATGCACAATACTCAGGATGATTGCCAGACCCAAGTTGGCACCACTGCCAAGTCGGGCTGGTTTGATGGAGCCAAGTGGCTGCTGCATTCTGCCAGCCAGAAGATGGACAGGTCAGTTTTACTTCCAGGGAAAAGGACCATAGATATTTTTTGGGGTCTGTGGCCTGGAATGGCCGGCTGGCTCCTGAAAATGCACGATATGCAGGATGGTTCCCAGATGAAAGGTGGCACCAGTGCCGAGTCGGGCTGGTTTGATAGAACCAAGTGTCTCCTGCAATCTGCCAGCCAGAAGATGGGCAGGTCAGTTTTACTTCCAGGGAAATGGGTCGTAGTTTTTGTTCGGGGGCCTGTGGCTGGGAGTGGCCGGCTGGCTCCTGAAAATCCACGATACGCAGGATGGTTCCCAGATGAAAGGTGGCACCAGTGCCGAGCCGGGGTAGTTTGATAGAGCCAAGTGGCTCCTGCAATCTGCCAGCCAGAAGATGGGCAGGTCAGTTTTACTTCCAGGAAAAAGGGCGGTAGTTTGTGTTTGGGGACTCGTGGCTGGAGTGGCCGGCTGGCTCCTGAAAATCCACGATACGCAGCATGGTTCCCAGATGAAAGGTGGCACCAGTGCTGAGTCGGGCTGGTTTGATAGTACCAAGTGTCTCCCGCAATCTGCCAGCCAGACGATGGCCAGGTCAGTTTTACTTCCAGGGAAAAGGGCCGTGGTATGTGTTTGGGGGCCTGTGGCTGGGAGTGGCCGGCTGGCACCTGAAAATCCACGATACGCAGGATGGTTCCCAGATGAAAGGTGGCACCAGTGAAGAGTCGGGCTGGTTTGGTAGAGCCAAGTGTCTCCTGCAAACCGCCAGCCAGAAGATGGGCAGGTCAGTTTTGTTTGGCAGGGAAAAGGGCCGTGGTTTGTGTTGGGGGGCCTGTGGCTGGGAGT
Organism: Zonotrichia albicollis; assembly: GCF_047830755.1. Taxonomy (NCBI): domain Eukaryota; kingdom Metazoa; phylum Chordata; class Aves; order Passeriformes; family Passerellidae; genus Zonotrichia; species Zonotrichia albicollis. The sequence goes on from NC_133854.1 coordinate 4,600,755, forward strand.
GGCCGGCTGGCTCCTGAAAATCCCCAATACACAGGATGGTTCCCAGATGAAAGGTGGCACCAGTGCTGAGTCGGGCTGGTTTGATAGAGCCAATTGGCTCCTGCAATCTGCCATCCATAAGCGGGGTGGGTGAGTTTTGTTTGCCAGGGAAAAGGGCCGTGGTTTGTTTTCGGGAGCCTGTGGCTCGGAAGTGCCGGCTGGCTCCTGAAAATCCACGATACGCAGGATGGTTCCCAGACCCAAGGGGGCACCAGTGCCGAGTCGGGCTGGTTTGATAGCGCCATGTGGCTCCTGCAATCTGCCAGCCAGAAGCAGGGTGGGTGAGTTTGGTTTGGCAGGGAAAAGGCCCACAGTTTGTGTTTGGGGGCCTGTGGCTGGGAGTGGCCGGCTGGCTCCTGAAAATCCCCAATACACAGGATGGTTCCCAGATGAAAGGTGGCACCAGTGCTGAGTCGGGCTGGTTTGATAGAGCCAAGTGGCTCCTGCAATCTTCCATCCATAAGCGGTGTGAGTGAGTTTTGTTTGCCAGGGAAAAGGGCCGTGGTTGGTTTTCGGGGGCCCGTGGCTGGGAATGGCCGGCTGGCTCCTGAAAATCCACGCCGCGCAGGATGGTTCCCAGACCCAAGGTGGCACCAGTGCTGAGTCGGGCTGGTTTGGTAGAGCCAAGTTGCTCCTGCAATCTGCCAGCCAGAAGATGGGCAGGTCAGTTTTACTTCCAGGGAAAAGGGCCGTAGTGTGTGTTTGGGGGCCTGTGGCTGGGAGTGGCCGGCTGGCTCCTGAAAATCCATGCCGCGCTGGATTGTTCCCAAATGAAAAAAATGGCACCAGTGCCAAGTCGGGCTGGTTTGATAGTACCGCGTGGCTCCTGCAATCTGACAGCCAGAAGATGGGCATGTCTGTTTTACTTCCAGTAAAAAGGGCCGTAGTTTGTGTTTGGCTGCCTGTGGCTAGGAGTGGCCGGCTGGCTCCTTAAAATCCACGCCGCGCATGATGGTTCCCAGACCCAAGGTGGCACCAGTGCCGAGTTGGGCTGGTGTGATAGAGCCATGTGGCGCCTGCAATCTGCCAGCCAGACGACGGGCAGGTCAGTTTTACTTCCAGGGAAAAGGGCCGTAGTTTTTGTTTGGGGGCCTGTGGCTGGGAGTGGCCGGCTGGCTCCTGAAAATCCCCAATACACAGGATGGTTCCCAGATGAAAGGTGGCACCAGTGCTGAGTCGGGCTGGTTTGATAGAGCCAAGTGGCTCCTGCAATCTGCCATCCATAAGCGGGATGGGTGAGTTTTGTTTGCCAGGGAAAAGGGCCGTGATTTGTTTTCGGGGGCCTGTGGCTGGGAGTGGCCTGCTGGCTCCTGAAAATCCACGCCGCGCAGGATGGTTCCCAGACCCAAGGTGGAACCAGTGCCGAGTCGGGCTGGTTTGATAGAGCCAAGTGGCTCCTGCAATCTGCCAGCCAGAAGATGGGCAGGTCTGTTTTACTTCTAGGGAAAAGGGCCGTAGTTTGTGTTTTGGGGCCTGTGGCTGGGAGTGGCCGGCTGCCTCCTGAAAATCCATGCCGCGCTGGATTGTTCCCAAATGACAAAAATGGCACCAGTGCCAAGTTGGGCTGGTTTGATAGTACCAAGTAGCTCCTGCAATCTGACAGCCAGAAGATGGGCATGTCTGTTTTACTTCCAGGGAAAAGGGCCGCAGTTTGTGTTTGGGGCCCTGTGGCTGGGAATGGCCGGCTGGCTCCTTAAAATCCACGCCGCGCATGATGGTTCCCAGACCCAAGGTGGCACCAGTGCCGAGTTGGGCAGGTGTGATAGAGCCATGTGGCTCCTGCAATTTGTCAGCCAGAAGCGGGGTCGCTGAGTTTTGTTTGCCAGGGAAAAAGGCCGTGGCTTTTTTTCCGGGGCCTGTGGCCTTGAATGGCCGGCTGGTTCCTTAAAATCCACGCCACGCAGGATGGTTCCCAGATGAAAGGGGGCACCAGTGCCGAGTCGGGCTGTTTTGATAGAGCCAAGTGGCTCCTGCAATCTGCCAGCCAGATCATGGGCAGGTCTATTTTACTTCCAGGGAAAAGGGCCGTAGTTTGACTTTGGGGACCTGTGCCTGGCTGTGGCCGGCTGGCTCCTGAAAATCCACGATACGCAGGATGGTTCCCAGATGAAAGGTGGCACCAGTGCCAAGTCCGTCTGGTTTAATAGTACCGAGTGGCTCCTGCAATCTGCCAGCCAGAAGGCGGGGCCGCTAAGATTTTCTTCCAGGGAAAATGGCCGTGGTATGTTTTTGGGGCCCTGTGGCTGAGAGTGGCCGGCTGGCTCCTGAAAATCCACGATACGCAGGATGGTTCCCAGATGAAAGGTGGCACCACTGCCAAGTCAGGCTGGTTTGATAGAGCCAAGTGGCTCCTGCAATCTGCCAGCCAGAAACGGGGCGGGTGGGTTCTGTTTGCCAAGGAAAAGGGCCGTGGTTTGTGTTGGGGGCCTGTGGCTGGGAATGGCCGGCTGGCTCCTGAAAATCCACGATACACAGGATGGTTCCCAGATGAAAGGTGGCACCAGTGCCAAGTCGGGCTGGTTTGATAGAGCCAAGTGGCTCCTGCAATCTGCCAGCCAGAAACGGGGCGGGTGAGTTTTGTTTGCCAAGGAAAAGGGCCGTGGTTTGTGTTGGGGGCCTGTGGCTGGGAATGGCCGGCTGGCTCCTGAAAATCCACGATACGCAGGATGTTTCCCAGATGAAAGGTGGCACCAGTGCCAAGTCGGGCTGGTTTGATAGAGCCAAGTGGCTCCTGCAATCTGCCAGCCAGAAGCGGGGTGGGTGAGTTTAGTTTGCCTGGGAAAAGGGCCGTAGTTTGAGTTTGGGGGCCTGAGGCTGGGGATGGCCGGCTGGCTCCTGAAAATCCACGCCGCGCAGGATGGTTTCCAGATGAATGGTGGCACCAATACCATGTCGTGTATTACCATGTGACTCCTGCAATCTGCCATCCAGAAGCGGCGCAGCTGAGTTTTTTTTCAGGGAAAAGGGCCGTCGTTTGTGTTTGGGGTACTGTAGCTGGTAGGGGCTGCTGGCTCCTGAAAATCCACGAGACTCAGTATGGTTTCCAGACCCGTGCTGGCTCCAGTGCAATGTCGGCCTGATTTGACTGCGTCAAATATCCCCTGCGTTGCTCAGTTCAATAGTCTTGTGTCCTAATGTTCTCACAGAAGACTGTTAAAATTTGTCTATTTTTCTGGATTTGTTTTGTTCTTTTTTCTCTACCTTCTACTTCTCTCCACTCTCTGAGAACTTTGACCATTATGTAAGTTGGCCTAATGTAAAATTCTCGTAGTAAAGTAAGAGAAGCCAGTAAAGAAAGGCAAATTTGTTAATTGGAGGTGGAAAGAGGGAGGCCAACGAAAGAAAACAAAGGAACAATAATAATGAAATGCTCCCCTGTCTTCTGTGAAAAGTAGAGGCGCAGACAAGAAAGAGCAAGTGCAAAATTCTCACTAGAGAAACGCACTTTATCTGACTAAAGTAATTTCCGGTGCATTTCTTGCGTTTTTCTCATGCCAAACATATTAATCATTGAAGGTGTCCCTTTCCTCTTTCTGGAATACAGCTAGGAAGATGGCTGTGTCATTGCTGACAAGCTGCTATTCTCAGAGGTGTCCAGCTGAAAGTCCTAGATCAATGGATTTCCTCTGTCACTTTGATATGGCATGACTTACAGTTTCAGCAACTGAACTTGCCAGCCTTACAATTCTTTGCCCCTTGAATGGTCAGATAGGCTCCTTGGCAACTGGCATTTGTAAGGACACGAAACTATGCAGAATTTGTACCATGAGATGATGCCAAATGAGTCACGCCGGTAGATTAACTAGGACATGCAAGGCATGAGAGCACAAGAAGAGAGTACACAAGGAGACAGTACAATCTCCTTTTTTCTGAAACACTGTAGAGATCAAATTGAACACAAATCCTCCTGGGCTAGTTCTTGCAAAAGCCTAGGAGTTCTTTTTGTGTTCACACGCCTGGAATATTTAGCTTTGGATCACAGCAGAATGCAGATGACAAAACGAGGCCTTTTAAGTCACATCCAGTATGAAGCAGCATGAAAGAAGAAAGCAGCTGAGAGTGCCAACCCTGCTAGGTAATCTCAGTATTGGTCTTGACATTAGCAGAAATTTGAAATGAGTCTCTGAAAATGACAAAGGAGGCTGAAGAAAAGGGAGCGATGACTCCTCTTGCATAGTGTTTCCTAACAGGGATCTTCAAAATGGAAAGATTGTATCATCCTTTCAACTGAAGGAAGGTATGAAAACAACAGGAAGGAAACGGCATCACATGCTAGAAAGACTAGGAAAGAAGTACACTGGGCAGTGTACTTCTAGACAGAAAGGCCACTGATGGAAAACCAACTAAACTGGCACCAATGCAGCAGCATTGTACTAAAGCCAGAAATGTCCAGCGCTTCACTCTCTGCCGTTCCATTCAGATGCACACAGCAGCTCTGCAACAGTCCTACTGATCATCTCCTTGGCGAACTTGGAGTTGAGGGTCCGTGGTGAAGCAGAGTCCCCAGCAAGATGCAAAGGAGAGCTGCTTTCTTGCAACTTTGCCTTTATCAGTTCCATAGCTTTAAGCCATAACAAACACCATTCAACCAACCACCATACACCAGGCTTTGAACACACGACCGTTCTAAAACTTGTTGATCTACCTCTAATTCAGCTGCCTCACCTTCCCACAGTCCTTTTCTACTTAGCCAATGGAATGGGCCTCGGCCCAAGGCCTTCCTTTTGTAAGCTTCTAGCTAGATGCAGCAGCAAGCCACTACTTTCTTCTGTGCCAAGACTTCAGGTAGACGATTTGCATCTGCCCTTCCAGTGAAACCTAACGGGGAGAGAAAAGCCTCTCACAGATGTTCAGTCATTCCATTAGCTACACAGGCCAAATCAAAAGAAAAGCCAGCTATGGGTTTGTGTACTTGCTCCTACACAACACCTGCTGCCCTCTGACAATCAACTAGCAGAGAACCAGCAAAACTGAGACTTGAGGCAAACAACCCTTTGAAGGGAATAATGATGTCAGCAATTAAGACAACACATTTCCAGGCCACCGAGATGCTTGAAATGTCAGCAAAGGCTGGAGACCAAAGGCTGAACTAATAGGGAAAGGGTAAAAGAATCCCAAGAAAAACATGACCGAAGGTTAAAACAATTCCAAGAAAAACATAGGCAACTGACCTGTTGAAGCCTTCAGGAAATCAGTGGCCGCTGATTTACATAGGCCATTCAAGTTAGTTGACCCGTGCACCTTCCACCCCTTTTCCACCTTTCGGCACCATAGGGTGAATTGTGAGCATGAAATCACAATTCCTTGCATTCTCTTCTTAACTTGACGAGAAAAATTCAGCAACTGAAGTACCTGTTACTGATGTGATACCCAGGAACACCGAGTTGACACATTTCATTTTGTTCAAACACAGCTAGCAAATCTAAGGGCACAAGGCTGGCTTCTTTTCATGACAATTTTTCTGTTTTACAACCTGCTCTGATCCGGTGAAACTTTTTCATTAGCTTCTCTCTAAAAGCAAAAAGTCCAGTTCACTGTCCCATCCTACTGCTGCAAGTAAACCATTTGTATTGCCAAGACCAAAAACGGAATTGGAAGGTACAGAGACGCCCGGAGCTATGAGCAGATACGGGGCACATTTCGGTAGAAGCCGCCGTCTGCAGTGCACTGTGACCAGCACAATCGCCTTTGCGCGAAGAAGCCGCTTCTTCGCCTCTGGAAGCCGGAGAGAGCGGCTACCTCTGAAAGCTGAAGAATGAAGCAGCACAACACTGGGATAGTGTGCACAGATGCACACTGATCCAAAACAGTACCTTACCACTCTCAAAATTTTCCAAACACATGAACATTCTGTTGGAAAGTGTTTTGGACAACTTTCTTTTTCTTCCTGCAAAACACACTGCAGACTTCTCTGCAAAATGTAAAATCCGATGGGAGATTATTTCTATGCTGGCACAATTTTTCCTTGCCAGACATGGTGGAAAAGATTTTTGCAATGATGTAGACCACAAAAGACGCTAAAGACGAAGGTACGGAGCTCCCCGGAGCTATGCCCCGGTCCCGGGCACATTTCGGCAGATGCCGCCGCACTGGAGTGCGCAGTGACCGGTACAATCGCCTTTGCGCGAAGAAGTCGATTCTTCGCCTCCGGGAGCCGGAGAGAGCGGCTGCTTTCAAAAGGTGAAGAATGAAGCTGCACAACACTGGGATAGTGTGTGCAGCTTGCCAACTGATAAAAAACAGTACCTTACCACTCCTACCTTTTCCAAACACATGAACATTCGATTGGAAGGTGTTTTGGAAAACTTTCTTTTTCTTCGTGCAAAACACTCAGCAGAGCTCTCTGCAACATGTAAAACACCATGAGAGATGTTTTCTGTGCAGGCACAGTTTCTCCTTGCCAGACATAGTGTAAAACCTTTCTGTAGGATGTAGACCACAAAAGTCCCGAAAGACGAAGGTACGCAGCTCCCCGGAGCTATGGCCCGAACCCGGGCACATTTCGGCAGATGCCGCCGCACTGGAGTGCACTGTGACCGGCACAATCGCCTTTGCGCGAAGAAGCCGATTCTTCGCCTCCGGCAGCCGGACAGAGCGGTTGCTTCGGAAAGGTGGAAATGAAGCTGCACAACACGGGGATAGTGTGAGCAGCTTGCAAACTGATAAAAAACACTACCTTACCACTTTCCTACCTTTTCCAAACACATGAATATTTGATTGGAAGGTGTTTTGGACAACTTTATTTTTCTTCTTGCAAAACATTCTGCAGAGGTCTCTAAACCAGTAAAACACGATGGGAAATGTTTTCTGTGCTAGCACAGTTTCTCATTACCAGACATAGTGGAAAAGCGTTTTGCAGTGATGTAGACCACAAAAGTCCCGAAAGGAGAAGGTACGGATGTCCCCGGAGCTAAGCGCCGGTCCCGGGCACATTTCGGAAGAAGCCGCCGCACTGGAGTGCACTGTGACCGGCACAATCGCCTTTGCGCAAAGAAGCCGCCTCTTCGTCTCCGGGGGCCGGAGTGAGCGGCTGCTTCGGAAAGGTGGGAATGAAGCTGCACAACACTGGGATAGTGTGCGCAGCTTGCAAACTGATAGAAAACAGTACCTTACCACTCTCCTACCTTTTCCAAACATATGAATATTGGGTTGGAAGGTGTTTCCAACAACTTTATTTTCTTTGTGCGAAACACTCAGCAGACCTCTCTGCAACATGTACAACACCATGAGAGTCTTTTTCTGTGCTGGCACAGTTTCTCCGTGGCAGACATAGTGGAAAGGATTTTTCCAAAGATGTAGACCACAAAAGACGCTAAAGACGAAATATGGAGCTCCCCGGAGCTAAGCGCCGGTCCCGGGCACATTTCGGCCGAAGCCGCCGCACTGGAGTGCACTGTGACCGGCACAATCGCCTTTGCGCGAAGTTGACGCTTCCTTGCCTCCGGGAGCCGGACAGAGCGGCTGCTTCGGAAAGGTGAAGAATGAAGCTACACAACACGGGGATAGTGTGCGCAGGTTGCAAACTGATAGAAAACAGTACCTTACCACTTTCCTAACTTTTCCAAACATATGAATATTCGGTTAGAAGGTGTTTCCAACAACTTTATTTTCTTCGTGCAAAACACTCAGCAGAGCTCTCTGCAACATGTAAAACACGATGGGAGATGTTTTCTGTGCAGGCACAGTTTCTCCTTGCCAGACAAGCGGAAAAGCTTTTTGCAGTGATGTAGACCACAAAAGTACCGAAAGAAGAAGGTACGGATGTCCCCGGAGCTAAGCGCCGGTCTCGGGCACATTTCGGTAGAAGCCGCCGCACTGGAGTGCACTGTGACCGGCACAATCGCCTTTGCGAGAAGAAGCCGATTCTTCGCCTCCGGGAGCCGGAGAGAGCGGCTGCTTTCAAAAGGTGAAGAATGAAGCTGCACAACACTGGGATAGTCTGCGCAGCTTGCAAACCCATAGAAAACACTACTTTACCAATCTCCAACCTTTTCCAAACACATGAACATTCGATTGGAAGGTGTTTTGGAAAACTTTCTTTTTCTTCTTGCATAAACTTCTGCAGAACTCTCTGCAACATGTAAAACACGATGGGAGATGTTTTCTGTGCACGCACAGTTTCTCATTACCAGACATAGTGGAAAAGCGTTTTGCAGTGATGTAGACCACAAAAGACGCTAAAGACGAAATATGGAGCTCCCCGGAGCTAAGCGCCGGGCCCGGGCACATTTCGGAAGAAGCCGCCGCACTGGAGTGCACTGTGACCGGCACAATCGCCTTTGCGCGAAGAAGCCGATTCTTCGCCTCCGGCAGCCGGACAGAGCGGCTGCTTCGGAAAGGTGGAAATGAAGCTGCACAACACGGGGATAGTGTGCGCAGCTTGCAAACTGATAGAAAACAGTACCTTACCACTTTCCTACCTTTTCCAAACACATGAATATTTGATTGGAAGGTGTTTTGGACAACTTTATTTTTCTTCGGTTAGAAGAAAATATTCGGTTAGAAGGTGTTTTCAACAGCTTTATTTTCTTCGTGCAAAACATTCTGCAGAGGTCTCTAAACCAGTAAAACACGATGGGAAATGTTTTCTGTGCTAGCACAGTTTCTCCATGCCAGACATAGTGGAAAGGATCTTTGCAATGATATAGACCACAAAAGAGGCTAAAGACGAAATATGGAGCTCCCCGGAGCTAAGCGCCGGTCCCGGGCACATTTCGGTAGAAGCTGCCGCACTGGAGTGCACTGTGACCGGCACAATCGCCTTTGCGCGAAGAAGCCGATTCTTCGTCCCCGGGAGCCAGAGAGAGCGGCTGCTTTCAAAAGGTGAAGAATGAAGCTGCACAACACGGGGATAGTGTGCGCAGGTTGCAAACTGATAGAAAACAGTACCTTACCATTTTCCTACCTTTTCCAAACATATGAATATTGGGTTAGAAGGTGTTTTCAACAGCTTTATTTTCTTCGTGCAAAACACTCAGCAGAGCTCTCTGCAACATGTAAAACATGATGGGAGATGTTTTCTGTGCAGGCACAGTTTCTCCTTGCCAGACATAGTGGAAAAGCGTTTTGCAGTGATGTAGACCACAAAAGTCCCGAAAGAAGAAGGTACGGATGTCCCCGGAGGTAAGCGCCAGTCCCGGGCACATTTCGGAAGAAGCCGCCGCACTGGAGTGCACTGTGACCGGCACAATCGCCTTTGCGCGAAGAAGCCGCTTCCTTGCCTCCGCGAACCAGACAGAGCGGCTGCTTCGGAAAGGTGGAAATGAAGCTGCACAACACGGGGATAGTGTGCGCAGCTTGCAAACTGATAGAAAACAGTACCTTACAACTTTCCTAACTTTTCCAAACATATGAATTTTCGGTTGGAAGGTGTTTTTTAACAACTTTATTTTCTTCGTGCAAAACACTCAGCAGAGCTCTCTGCAACATGTAAAACATGATGGGAGATGTTTTCTGTGCTGGCACAGTTTCTACTTGCCAGACATAGTGGAAATGCTTTTAGTAGTGATGTAGAACACAAGAGACGCTAAAGTCGAAATACAGAGTTCCCCGGAGCTAAGCGCCGGGCCCGGGCGCATTTCGGAAGAAGCCGCCGCACTGGAGTGCACTGTGACCGGCACAATCGCATTTGCGCGAAGAAGCCGATTCTTCGCCTCCGGGAGCCGGAGAGAGCGGCTGCTTTCAAAAGGTGAAGAATGAAGCTGCACAACACTGGGATAGTGTGCGCAGCTTGCAGACTGATAAAAAACAGTACCTTACCACTCCTACCTTTTCCAAACACATGAACATTCGATTGGAAGGTGTTTTGGAAAACTTTCTTTTTCTTCGTGCAAAACACTCAGCAGAGCTCTCTGCAACATGTAAAACACCACGGGAGATGTTTTCTGTGCAGGCACAGTTTCTCATTACCAGACATAGTGGAAAAGCGTTTTGCAGTGATGTAGACCACAAAAGTCCCGAAAGAAGAAGGTACGGATGTCCCCGGAGGTAAGCGCCGGTCCCGGTCACATTTCGGAAGAAGCCGCCGCACTTTAGAGCATTGGCGCCGGTACAATCCCATTTTCTAGACGAAACCTCGTCTTCGCCTCCGGAAGCCGTAGGGAGCAGTAGCTTCGGAAAGGTGAGAATGAAGCTGCACAACACTGGGATAGTGTGCGCAGCTTGCAAACTGATAGAAAACAGTACCTTACAACTCTCCTAGCTTTTCCAAACACATCAACATTCGGTTGGAAGGTGTTTAGACATCTTTCTTTTTCTTCCTGCAAAACACTCTGCAGACTTCTCTGCAACATGTACAACACCATGGGAGATGTTTTCAGCCCTGACCCAGAATCTCCTTGCCAGACATAGTGGAAAAACTTTTTGCGAGGTTGGAGTGGACAAGAAACGCTAAAGACGAAAGTATGGAGTTTTCCGTAGCTAAGAATGCATGAAAGCAAAAGACTGCCCTCTTCAAAAATGGCAATTAGGAGGACTCGGAAAAGTACAAATCAGCCAGCCTCTTTTTTATCCCCACGAAGTTGATGGGGCAGCTATTCCTGAAAGCCTTGCCTGGCATATGAAGGAGGACAAAGCAATGTACTCGGCGTGGATTTTCCTGGGGAATTTCATGCTGAACAACTTTTTCAACACCTCTGATGAATCAACTTGACTGGTAGATGAAGGGAATATTGTCTGCGTGGCCTTCAGGGAGGTTTTTCCATTTCTCTACATGGCTGCACACATACATACGGGAAGCAATAATGCAAAAGGGAGGGAACCAGTGTCTTTTAAGTGATGCTGAGTGAAAAGACAAGAGGCAGTGGGCACACACTGAAATACAGGAGATTGCCTATGAACATCACCAAATGATGTTTTACTGTGAGGGTGACTGAACCGCGGCACAGACTGCCCAGAAAGCTTCTGAAGCCTGGATCTTAGAAGACATTAAAAGTACACCCAGATAGAATCCCGGGCAAGAGGCTCTAGGTATCCTGCTTAAACAGGGGGGTTGGGCCTGGTGAGCCCCACTGAGCCCTACCACTCTCATTCATTCTGTGTAGTGAATTCTCTTCGAGATGCATTTCAAGCACTGGCATGACAAAGTTCTGTGCAGACAGAGATCCAAATGGACATGGGATCCATGTTCCTTAAGCAGTGTTCAAGAAGAATGTAAAACTCTGGGACAAGTGTCTCTTCCCTAACTGAATCCCTTTCATGGGAAAATTCCCAGCTATAGAAAGATCTTCTGATACTCATGCTTAGGACTGACACTGGCTGAGGAAATTTCCCCCTATGTGTATCTAAGACCAGTTAGGATCATCACCCAGGACTTGTCAACATAGTCACAGAATGTCTATTGTAAAGAAGTGACAACTTCCATCAGAATGGCAAATATTGGTCCACAAAATGGATTAATGAATGGGAATTATTTACTTGGGTTAAAAAGAAAAATAAAGAGTTGGTCTTTATTTAATAATTTCGTTGCAATATTGATATGGGAAGAAAAAGACCTCAATCCTGGACTTTCTCAACTCTAAGAAAGATTTTAAAAATTTCTTCTAGAAATCTATTATTATGACGAGATTATTCAAACAATTTTAGTCGGTAAAAAAGTCCCAGATTTGTCTAGTTTTGTTTCCAGGGAAAAGGGCTGTGGTTTGTGTTTCCGGGCCTGGGGCTGGGAGTGGCCGGCTGGCTCCTGAAAATCCTCGATACGCAGGGTGGTTCCCAGATAAAAGGTGGCACCAGTGCCAAGTCGTGATGGTTTGATAATACAGAGTAGCTCCTGCAATCTGCCAGCAAGAAGCGGGGCGGCTGAATTTTGTTTCCAGGGAATGGGGTGGTGGTTCCTGTTTGGGGGCCTGTGGCAGGCAGTGGCAGGCTGGCTCCTTAAAATCCACGATACGCAAGATGCTTCCAAAAGAAAGGTGGCACAAGTGCCGAGTCGGGCTGGTTTGATAGAGCCAAGTGGCTCCTGCAATCTGCCAGCCAGAAGCGGGGTGGGTGAGTTTTGTTTGCCAGGGAAAAGGGCCGTGGTTTGTTTTCAGGGGCCTGTGGCTGGGAATGGCCGGCTGGCTCCTGAAAATCCACGCCGCGCAGGATGGTTCCCAGACCCAAGGTGGCACCAGTGCCGAGTCGGGCTGGTTTGATAGAGCCAAGTGGCTCCTGCAATCTGCACCCCAGATGATGGGCAGGTCAGTTTTAATTCCAGGGAAAATGGCCGTAGTTTGTTTTTGGGGACCTGTGGCTGGCTGTGGCCGCCTGGCTGCTGAAAATCCAGGATACGCAGGATGGTTCCCAGATGAAAGGTGGCACCAGTGCCAAGTCGGGCTGGTTTGATAGTACCGAGTGGCTCCTGCAATCTGCCAGCCAGAAGGTGGGCCGCTGAGATTTTCTTCCAGGGAAAATGGCCGTGGTATGTGTTTGGGGCCCTGTGGCTCAGAGTGGCTTGCTGGCTCCTGAAAATCCACGACACGCAGTATGGTTCCCAGATGAAAGGTGGCACCAGTGCCGAGTCGGGCTGGTTTGATAGAGCTAAGTGGCTCCTGCAATCTGCCAGCCAGAAGATGGACAGGTCAGTTTTACTTCCGGGGAAGAGGGCCGGTAGTTTGTGTTTGGGGGCCTGAGGCTGGGAGTGGCCGGCTGGTTCCTGAAAATGCACGATACTCAGGATGATTGCCAGACCAAAGTTGGCACCACTGCCAAGTCGGGCTGGTTTGATAGATCTAAGTGGCTCCTGCAATCTGCCAGCCAGAAGATGGGCAGGTCTGTTTTACTTCCAGGGAAAAGGGCCGTAGTTTGTGCTTGGGGGCCTGTGGCTGGGAGTGGCTGGCTGGCTCCTGAAAATGCACGATACTCAGGATGGTTCCCAGACCCAAGGGGGCACCAGTGCCAAATCGGGCTGGTTTGATAGAGCCAAGTGGCTCCTGCATTCTGCCAGCCAGAAGATGGACAGGTCAGTTTTACTTCCAGGGAAAAGGACCATAGATATTTTTTGGGGTCTGTGGCCTGGAATGGCCGGCTGGCTCCTGAAAATCCACGATACGCAGGATGGTTCCCAGATGAAAGGTGGCACCAGTGCCAAGTCGGGCTGGTTTGATTGTACCGAGTGGCTCCTGCAATCTGCCAGCCAGAAGGCGGGGCCGCTAAGATTTTCTTCCAGGGAAAATGGCCGTGGTATGTGTTTGGGGCCCTGTGGCTGAGAGTGGCCGGCTGGCTCCTGAAAATCCACGACACGCAGGATGGTTCCCAGATGAAAGGTGGCACCACTGCCGAGTCGGGCTGGTTTGATAGAGCTAAGTGGCTCCTGCAATCTGCCAGCCAGAAGATGGACAGGTCAGCTTTACTTCCGGGGAAGAGGGCCGGTAGTTTGTGTTTGGGGGCCTGAGGCTGGGAGTGGCCGGCTGGTTCCTGAAAATGCACGATACTCAGGATGATTGCCAGACCCAAGTTGGCACCACTGCCAAGTCGGGCTGGTTTGATAGAGCCATGTGGCTCCTGCAATCTGCCAGCCAGAAGATTGGCAGGTCAGTTTTACTTCCAGGGAAAAGGGCCGTGGTATGTGTTTGGGGGCCTGTGGCTGGGAGTGGCCGGCTGGCTCCTGAAAATCCACGATACGCAGGATGGTTCCCAGATGAAAGGTGGCACCAGTGCTGAGTCGGGCTGGTTTGATAGTACCAAGTGGCTCCTGCAATCTGCCAGCCAGAAGCGGGGCGGGTCAGTTTTATTTGCCAGGGAAAAGGGCCGTGGTTTGTGTTGGGGGCCTGTGGCTGGGAGTGGCCGGCTGGCTCCTGAAAATCCACGATACGTAGGATGGTTTCCAGACCCAAGGGGCCCCAGTGCCAAATCGGGCTGGTTTGATAGAGCCAAGTGGCTCCTGCAATCTGCCAGCCAGAAGATGGGCAGGATACGCAGGATGGTTCCCAGATAAATGGTGGCACCAGTGCCAAGCCGGCTGGTTTGATAGGGCCAAGTGTCTCCTGCAATCTGCCAGCCAGGAGCGGGGTGGGTGTGTGGAGAGCTTTATTAATAGTTGGTTAGCTGAGAAAGGCCATGCTGACATATTGCCACTGGTCAAGCTGAGAAATCAGCAGTCAGCAAGCTGAAAGGAGATGTCAGCAGCTTGCAATCAGTGGCCTTGCTGCAACATGGAGAAAGGGAGTAGAGATTAGTCCTGAATATCTCCTAAGAATATGTAGAAAGTATCAAAAGTAGGACCATAGGAATGTAAAAGTAGGTGTAACTGCTGATATGTAACTAACCAATCCTGAGCTCAACTTTTGCAATATGCATGAAGTTAATTACGAACTGTATTTAACCCGCTGTGCTGATCAATAAAATTGGGCCTGTGATGATCAACCTGATGTCCTGGTCTCCTTCCGTCGACATGGGTGAGTTTTGTTTGCCAGGGAAAAGGGCCGTAGTTTGTTTTCGGGAGCCTGTGGCTCGGAATGGCCTGCTGGCTCCTGAAAATCCACGATACGCAGGATGGTTCCCAGATGAAAGGTGGCACCAGTGCCGAGTCGGGCTGGTTTGATAGAGCCATGTGGCTCCTGCAATCTGCCAGACAGAAGCGGGGTGGGTGAGTTTTGTTTGGCAGGGAAAAGGCCCACAGTTTGTGTTTGGGGGCCTCTGGCTGGGAGTGGCCTGCTGGCTCCTAAAAATCCACGATACGCAGGATGATTACCAGACCAAAGGGGCACCAGTGCCGAGTCGGGCTGGTTTGATAGAGCCAAGTGTCTCCTGCATTCTGCCAGCCAGAAGATGGACAGGTCAGTTTTACTTCCAGGGAAAAGGACCATAGATATTTTTTGGGGTCTGTGGCCTGGAATGGCCGGCTGGCTCCTGAAAATCCACGATACGCAGGATGGTTCCCAGATGAAAGGTGGCACCAGTGCCGAGTCGGGCTGGTTTGATAGTACCGAGTGGATCCTGCAATCTGCCAGCCAGAAGGCGGGCAGGTCAGTTTTACTTCCAGGGAAATGGGTCGTAGTTTTTGTTCGGGGGCCTGTGGCTGGGAGTGGCCGGCTGGCTCCTGAAGATCCACGATACGCAGGATGGTTCCCAGATGAATGGTGGCACCAGTGCCAAGCCGGCTGGTTTGATAGGGCCAAGTGTCTCCTGCAATCTGCCAGCCAGCAGCGGGGTGCGTGAGTTTTGTTTGCCAGGGAAAAGGGCCGCGGTTTGTTTTCGGGAGCCTGTGGCTCGGAATTGCCAGCTGGCTCCTGAAAATCCACGCCGCGCAGGATGGTTTCCAGACTCAAGGTGGCACCAGTGCCGAGTCGGGCTGGTTTGATAGAGCCAAATGGCTCCTGCAATCTGCCAGCCAGAAGATGGGCAGGTCAGTTTTACTTCCAGGCAAAAGGGCCGTAGTTTGTGTTTGGGGGCCTGTGGCTGGGAGTGGCCGGCTGGCTCCTGAAAACCCATGCCGCGCTGGATGGTTCCCAAATGAAAAAAATGGCACCAGTGCCAAGTGGGGCTGGTTTGATAGTACCGCGTGGCTCCTGCAATCTGACAGCCAGAAGATGGGCATGTCTGTTTTACTTCCAGGGAAAAGGGCCGCAGTTTGTGTTTGGGGCCCTGTGGCTGGGAATGGCCGGCTGGCTCCTTAAAATCCACGCCGCGCATGATGGTTCCCAGACCCAAGGTGGCACCAGTGCCGAGTTGGGCTGGTGTGATAGAGCCATGTGGCTCCTGCAATCTGTCTGCCAGAAGCGGGGTCGCTGAGTTTTGTTTGCCAGGGAAAAAGGCCGTGGTTTTTTATCCGGGGCCTGTGGCCTTGAATGGCCGGCTGGTTCCTTAAAATCCACGCCGCGCAGGATGGTTCCCAGATGAAAGGTGGCACCAGTGCCGAGTCGGGCTGTTTTGATAGAGCCAAGTGGCTCCTGCAATCTGCCAGCCAGAAGATGGGCAGGTCTGTTTTACTTCCAGGGAAAAGGGCCGTAGTTTGTTTTTGGGGACCTGTGGCTGGCTGTGGCCGGCTGGCTCCTGAAAATCCACGATACGCAGGATGGTTCCCAGATGAAAGGTGGCACCAGTGCCAAGTCGGGCTGGTTTGATTGTACCGAGTGGCTCCTGCAATCTGCCAGCCAGAAGGCGGGCCGCTAAGATTTTCTTCCAGGGAAAATGGCCGTGGTATGTGTTTGGGGCCCTGTGGCTGAGAGTGGCCGGCTGGCTCCTGAAAATCCACGATACGCAGGATGGTTCCCAGATGAAAGGTGGCACCAGTGCTGAGTCGGGCTGGTTTGATAGTACCAAGTGGCTCCTGCAATCTGCCAGCCAGAAGCGGGGCGGGTCAGTTTTATTTGCCAGGGAAAAGGGCCGTGGTTTGTGTTGGGGGCCTGTGGCTGGGAGTGGCCGGCTGGCTCCTGAAAATCCACGATACGTAGGATGGTTTCCAGACCCAAGGGGCCCCAGTGCCAAATCGGGCTGGTTTGATAGAGCCAAGTGGCTCCTGCAATCTGCCAGCCAGAAGATGGGCAGGATACGCAGGATGGTTCCCAGATAAATGGTGGCACCAGTGCCAAGCCGGCTGGTTTGATAGGGCCAAGTGTCTCCTGCAATCTGCCAGCCAGGAGCGGGGTGGGTGTGTGGAGAGCTTTATTAATAGTTGGTTAGCTGAGAAAGGCCATGCTGACATATTGCCACTGGTCAAGCTGAGAAATCAGCAGTCAGCAAGCTGAAAGGAGATGTCAGCAGCTTGCAATCAGTGGCCTTGCTGCAACATGGAGAAAGGGAGTAGAGATTAGTCCTGAATATCTCCTAAGAATATGTAGAAAGTATCAAAAGTAGGACCATAGGAATGTAAAAGTAGGTGTAACTGCTGATATGTAACTAACCAATCCTGAGCTCAACTTTTGCAATATGCATGAAGTTAATTACGAACTGTATTTAACCCGCTGTGCTGATCAATAAAATTGGGCCTGTGATGATCAACCTGATGTCCTGGTCTCCTTCCGTCGACATGGGTGAGTTTTGTTTGCCAGGGAAAAGGGCCGTAGTTTGTTTTCGGGAGCCTGTGGCTCGGAATGGCCTGCTGGCTCCTGAAAATCCACGATACGCAGGATGGTTCCCAGATGAAAGGTGGCACCAGTGCCGAGTCGGGCTGGTTTGATAGAGCCATGTGGCTCCTGCAATCTGCCAGACAGAAGCGGGGTGGGTGAGTTTTGTTTGGCAGGGAAAAGGCCCACAGTTTGTGTTTGGGGGCCTCTGGCTGGGAGTGGCCTGCTGGCTCCTAAAAATCCACGATACGCAGGATGATTACCAGACCAAAGGGGCACCAGTGCCGAGTCGGGCTGGTTTGATAGAGCCAAGTGTCTCCTGCATTCTGCCAGCCAGAAGATGGACAGGTCAGTTTTACTTCCAGGGAAAAGGACCATAGATATTTTTTGGGGTCTGTGGCCTGGAATGGCCGGCTGGCTCCTGAAAATCCACGATACGCAGGATGGTTCCCAGATGAAAGGTGGCACCAGTGCCGAGTCAGGCTGGTTTGATAGTACCGAGTGGATCCTGCAATATGCCAGCCAGAAGGCGGGCAGGTCAGTTTTACTTCCAGGGAAATGGGTCGTAGTTTTTGTTCGGGGGCCTGTGGCTGGGAGTGGCCGGCTGGCTCCTGAAGATCCACGATACGCAGGATGGTTCCCAGATGAATGGTGGCACCAGTGCCAAGCCGGCTGGTTTGATAGGGCCAAGTGTCTCCTGCAATCTGCCAGCCAGCAGCGGGGTGCGTGAGTTTTGTTTGCCAGGGAAAAGGGCCGCGGTTTGTTTTCGGGAGCCTGTGGCTCGGAATTGCCAGCTGGCTCCTGAAAATCCACGCCGCGCAGGATGGTTTCCAGACTCAAGGTGGCACCAGTGCCGAGTCGGGCTGGTTTGATAGAGCCAAATGGCTCCTGCAATCTGCCAGCCAGAAGATGGGCAGGTCAGTTTTACTTCCAGGCAAAAGGGCCGTAGTTTGTGTTTGGGGGCCTGTGGCTGGGAGTGGCCGGCTGGCTCCTGAAAACCCATGCCGCGCTGGATGGTTCCCAAATGAAAAAAATGGCACCAGTGCCAAGTGGGGCTGGTTTGATAGTACCGCGTGGCTCCTGCAATCTGACAGCCAGAAGATGGGCATGTCTGTTTTACTTCCAGGGAAAAGGGCCGCAGTTTGTGTTTGGGGCCCTGTGGCTGGGAATGGCCGGCTGGCTCCTTAAAATCCACGCCGCGCATGATGGTTCCCAGACCCAAGGTGGCACCAGTGCCGAGTTGGGCTGGTGTGATAGAGCCATGTGGCTCCTGCAATCTGTCTGCCAGAAGCGGGGTCGCTGAGTTTTGTTTGCCAGGGAAAAAGGCCGTGGTTTTTTATCCGGGGCCTGTGGCCTTGAATGGCCGGCTGGTTCCTTAAAATCCACGCCGCGCAGGATGGTTCCCAGATGAAAGGTGGCACCAGTGCCGAGTCAGGCTGGTTTGATAGAGCCAAGTGGCTCCTGCAATCTGCCAGCCAGAAGATGGGCAGGTCTGTTTTACTTCCAGGGAAAAGGGCCGTAGTTTGTTTTTGGGGACCTGTGGCTGGCTGTGGCCGGCTGGCTCCTGAAAATCCACGATACGCAGGATGGTTCCCAGATGAAAGGTGGCACCAGTGCCAAGTCGGGCTGGTTTGATAGTACCGAGTTGCTCCTGCAATCTGCCAGCCAGAAGGCGGGCCGCTAAGATTTTCTTCCAGGGAAAATGGCCGTGGTATGTGTTTGGGGCCCTGTGGCTGAGAGTGGCCGGCTGGCTCCTGAAAATCCACGATACGCAGGATGGTTCCCAGATGAAAGGTGGCACCAGTGCCGAGTCGGGCTGGTTTGATAGAGCCAAATGGCTCCTGCAATCTGCCAGCCAGAAGATGGGCAGGTCAGTTTTACTTCCTGGGAAAAGGGCCGTAGTTTTTGTTTGGGGGCCTGTGGCTGGGAGTGGCCGGCTGGCTCCTGAAAACCCATGCCGCGCTGGATGGTTCCCAAATGAAAAAAATGGCACCAGTGCCAAGTGGGGCTGGTTTGATAGTACCGCGTGGCTCCTGCAATCTGACAGCCAGAAGATGGGCATGTCTGTTTTACTTCCAGGGAAAAGGGCCGCAGTTTGTGTTTGGGGCCCTGTGGCTGGGAATGGCCGGCTGGCTCCTTAAAATCCACGCCGCGCATGATGGTTCCCAGACCCAAGGTGGCACCAGTGCCGAGTTGGGCTGGTGTGATAGAGCCATGTGGCTCCTGCAATCTGTCTGCCAGAAGCGGGGTCGCTGAGTTTTGTTTGCCAGGGAAAAAGGCCGTGGTTTTTTATCCGGGGCCTGTGGCCTTGAATGGCCGGCTGGTTCCTTAAAATCCACGCCGCGCAGGATGGTTCCCAGATGAAAGGTGGCACCAGTGCCGAGTCGGGCTGTTTTGATAGAGCCAAGTGGCTCCTGCAATCTGCCAGCCAGAAGATGGGCAGGTCTGTTTTACTTCCAGGGAAAAGGGCCGTAGTTTGTTTTTGGGGACCTGTGGCTGGCTGTGGCCGGCTGGCTCCTGAAAATCCACGATACGCAGGATGGTTCCCAGATGAAAGGTGGCACCAGTGCCAAGTCGGGCTGGTTTGATTGTACCGAGTGGCTCCTGCAATCTGCCAGCCAGAAGGCGGGCCGCTAAGATTTTCTTCCAGGGAAAATGGCCGTGGTATGTGTTTGGGGCCCTGTGGCTGAGAGTGGCCGGCTGGCTCCTGAAAATCCACGATACGCAGGATGGTTCCCAGATGAAAGGTGGCACCAGTGCCGAGTCGGGCTGGTTTGATAGTACCAAGTGGCTCCTGCAATCTGCCAGCCAGAAGCGGGGCGGGTCAGTTTTGTTTGCCAGGGAAAAGGGCCGTGGTTTGTGTTGGGGGCCTGTGGCTGGGAGTGGCCGGCTGGCTCCTGAAAATCCACGATACGTAGGATGGTTTCCAGACCCAAGGGGCCCCAGTGCCAAATCGGGCTGGTTTGATAGAGCCAAGTGGCTCCTGCAATCTGCCAGCCAGAAGATGGGCAGGATACGCAGGATGGTTCCCAGATGAAAGGTGGCACCACTGCCGAGTCGGGCTGGTTTGATAGAGCTAAGTGTCTCCTGCAATCTGCCAGCCAGGAGCGGGGTGGGTGTGTGGAGAGCTTTATTAATAGTTGGTTAGCTGAGAAAGGCCATGCTGACATATTGCCACTGGTCAAGCTGAGAAATCAGCAGTCAGCAAGCTGAAAGGAGATGTCAGCAGCTTGCAATCAGTGGCCTTGCTGCAACATGGAGAAAGGGAGTAGAGATTAGTCCTGAATATCTCCTAAGAATATGTAGAAAGTATCAAAAGTAGGACCATAGGAATGTAAAAGTAGGTGTAACTGCTGATATGTAACTAACCAATCCTGAGCTCAACTTTTGCAATATGCATGAGGTCAATTACGAACTGTATTTAACCCGCTGTGCTGATCAATAAAATTGGGCCTGTGATGATCAACCTGATGTCCTGGTCTCCTTCCGTCGACATGGGTGAGTTTTGTTTGCCAGGGAAAAGGGCCGTAGTTTGTTTTCGGGAGCCTGTGGCTCGGAATGGCCTGCTGGCTCCTGAAAATCCACGATACGCAGGATGGTTCCCAGATGAAAGGTGGCACCAGTGCCGAGTCGGGCTGGTTTGATAGAGCCATGTGGCTCCTGCAATCTGCCAGACAGAAGCGGGGTGGGTGAGTTTTGTTTGGCAGGGAAAAGGCCCACAGTTTGTGTTTGGGGGCCTCTGGCTGGGAGTGGCCTGCTGGCTCCTAAAAATCCACGATACGCAGGATGATTACCAGACCAAAGGGGCACCAGTGCCGAGTCGGGCTGGTTTGATAGAGCCAAGTGTCTCCTGCATTCTGCCAGCCAGAAGATGGACAGGTCAGTTTTACTTCCAGGGAAAAGGACCATAGATATTTTTTGGGGTCTGTGGCCTGGAATGGCCGGCTGGCTCCTGAAAATCCACGATACGCAGGATGGTTCCCAGATGAAAGGTGGCACCAGTGCCGAGTCGGGCTGGTTTGATAGTACCGAGTGGATCCTGCAATCTGCCAGCCAGAAGGCGGGCAGGTCAGTTTTACTTCCAGGGAAATGGGTCGTAGTTTTTGTTCGGGGGCCTGTGGCTGGGAGTGGCCGGCTGGCTCCTGAAGATCCACGATATGCAGGATGGTTCCCAGATGAATGGTGGCACCAGTGCCAAGCCGGCTGGTTTGATAGGGCCAAGTGTCTCCTGCAATCTGCCAGCCAGCAGCGGGGTGCGTGAGTTTTGTTTGCCAGGGAAAAGGGCCGCGGTTTGTTTTCGGGAGCCTGTGGCTCGGAATTGCCAGCTGGCTCCTGAAAATCCACGCCGCGCAGGATGGTTTCCAGACTCAAGGTGGCACCAGTGCCGAGTCGGGCTGGTTTGATAGAGCCAAATGGCTCCTGCAATCTGCCAGCCAGAAGATGGGCAGGTCAGTTTTACTTCCAGGGAAAAGGGCCGTAGTTTGTGTTTGGGGGCCTGTGGCTGGGAGTGGCCGGCTGGCTCCTGAAAACCCATGCCGCGCTGGATGGTTCCCAAATGAAAAAAATGGCACCAGTGCCAAGTGGGGCTGGTTTGATAGTACCGCGTGGCTCCTGCAATCTGACAGCCAGAAGATGGGCATGTCTGTTTTACTTCCAGGGAAAAGGGCCGCAGTTTGTGTTTGGGGCCCTGTGGCTGGGAATGGCCGGCTGGCTCCTTAAAATCCACGCCGCGCATGATGGTTCCCAGACCCAAGGTGGCACCAGTGCCGAGTTGGGCTGGTGTGATAGAGCCATGTGGCTCCTGCAATCTGTCTGCCAGAAGCGGGGTCGCTGAGTTTTGTTTGCCAGGGAAAAAGGCCGTGGTTTTTTATCCGGGGCCTGTGGCCTTGAATGGCCGGCTGGTTCCTTAAAATCCACGCCGCGCAGGATGGTTCCCAGATGAAAGGTGGCACCAGTGCCGAGTCGGGCTGTTTTGATAGAGCCAAGTGGCTCCTGCAATCTGCCAGCCAGAAGATGGGCAGGTCTGTTTTACTTCCAGGGAAAAGGGCCGTAGTTTGTTTTTGGGGACCTGTGGCTGGCTGTGGCCGGCTGGCTCCTGAAAATCCACGATACGCAGGATGGTTCCCAGATGAAAGGTGGCACCAGTGCCAAGTCGGGCTGGTTTGATTGTACCGAGTGGCTCCTGCAATCTGCCAGCCAGAAGGCGGGCCGCTAAGATTTTCTTCCAGGGAAAATGGCCGTGGTATGTGTTTGGGGCCCTGTGGCTGAGAGTGGCCGGCTGGCTCCTGAAAATCCACGATACGCAGGATGGTTCCCAGATGAAAGGTGGCACCAGTGCTGAGTCGGGCTGGTTTGATAGTACCAAGTGGCTCCTGCAATCTGCCAGCCAGAAGCGGGGCGGGTCAGTTTTGTTTGCCAGGGAAAAGGGCCGTGGTTTGTGTTGGGGGCCTGTGGCTGGGAGTGGCCGGCTGGCTCCTGAAAATCCACGATACGTAGGATGGTTTCCAGACCCAAGGGGCCCCAGTGCCAAATCGGGCTGGTTTGATAGAGCCAAGTGGCTCCTGCAATCTGCCAGCCAGAAGATGGGCAGGATACGCAGGATGGTTCCCAGATAAATGGTGGCACCAGTGCCAAGCCGGCTGGTTTGATAGGGCCAAGTGTCTCCTGCAATCTGCCAGCCAGGAGCGGGGTGGGTGTGTGGAGAGCTTTATTAATAGTTGGTTAGCTGAGAAAGGCCATGCTGACATATTGCCACTGGTCAAGCTGAGAAATCAGCAGTCAGCAAGCTGAAAGGAGATGTCAGCAGCTTGCAATCAGTGGCCTTGCTGCAACATGGAGAAAGGGAGTAGAGATTAGTCCTGAATATCTCCTAAGAATATGTAGAAAGTATCAAAAGTAGGACCATAGGAATGTAAAAGTAGGTGTAACTGCTGATATGTAACTAACCAATCCTGAGCTCAACTTTTGCAATATGCATGAAGTTAATTACGAACTGTATTTAACCCGCTGTGCTGATCAATAAAATTGGGCCTGTGATGATCAACCTGATGTCCTGGTCTCCTTCCGTCGACATGGGTGAGTTTTGTTTGCCAGGGAAAAGGGCCGTAGTTTGTTTTCGGGAGCCTGTGGCTCGGAATGGCCTGCTGGCTCCTGAAAATCCACGATACGCAGGATGGTTCCCAGATGAAAGGTGGCACCAGTGCCGAGTCGGGCTGGTTTGATAGAGCCATGTGGCTCCTGCAATCTGCCAGACAGAAGCGGGGTGGGTGAGTTTTGTTTGGCAGAGAAAAGGCCCACAGTTTGTGTTTGGGGGCCTCTGGCTGGGAGTGGCCTGCTGGCTCCTAAAAATCCACGATACGCAGGATGATTACCAGACCAAAGGGGCACCAGTGCCGAGTCGGGCTGGTTTGATAGAGCCAAGTGTCTCCTGCATTCTGCCAGCCAGAAGATGGACAGGTCAGTTTTACTTCCAGGGAAAAGGACCATAGATATTTTTTGGGGTCTGTGGCCTGGAATGGCCGGCTGGCTCCTGAAAATCCACGATACGCAGGATGGTTCCCAGATGAAAGGTGGCACCAGTGCCGAGTCGGGCTGGTTTGATAGTACCGAGTGGATCCTGCAATCTGCCAGCCAGAAGGCGGGCAGGTCAGTTTTACTTCCAGGGAAATGGGTCGTAGTTTTTGTTCGGGGGCCTGTGGCTGGGAGTGGCCGGCTGGCTCCTGAAGATCCACGATACGCAGGATGGTTCCCAGATGAATGGTGGCACCAGTGCCAAGCCGGCTGGTTTGATAGGGCCAAGTGTCTCCTGCAATCTGCCAGCCAGCAGCGGGGTGCGTGAGTTTTGTTTGCCAGGGAAAAGGGCCGCGGTTTGTTTTCGGGAGCCTGTGGCTCGGAATTGCCAGCTGGCTCCTGAAAATCCACGCCGCGCAGGATGGTTTCCAGACTCAAGGTGGCACCAGTGCCGAGTCGGGCTGGTTTGATAGAGCCAAATGGCTCCTGCAATCTGCCAGCCAGGAGCGGGGTGGGTGTGTGGAGAGCTTTATTAATAGTTGGTTAGCTGAGAAAGGCCATGCTGACATATTGCCACTGGTCAAGCTGAGAAATCAGCAGTCAGCAAGCTGAAAGGAGATGTCAGCAGCTTGCAATCAGTGGCCTTGCTGCAACATGGAGAAAGGGAGTAGAGATTAGTCCTGAATATCTCCTAAGAATATGTAGAAAGTATCAAAAGTAGGACCATAGGAATGTAAAAGTAGGTGTAACTGCTGATATGTAACTAACCAATCCTGAGCTCAACTTTTGCAATATGCATGAAGTTAATTACGAACTGTATTTAACCCGCTGTGCTGATCAATAAAATTGGGCCTGTGATGATCAACCTGATGTCCTGGTCTCCTTCCGTCGACATGGGTGAGTTTTGTTTGCCAGGGAAAAGGGCCGTAGTTTGTTTTCGGGAGCCTGTGGCTCGGAATGGCCTGCTGGCTCCTGAAAATCCACGATACGCAGGATGGTTCCCAGATGAAAGGTGGCACCAGTGCCGAGTCGGGCTGGTTTGATAGAGCCATGTGGCTCCTGCAATCTGCCAGACAGAAGCGGGGTGGGTGAGTTTTGTTTGGCAGGGAAAAGGCCCACAGTTTGTGTTTGGGGGCCTCTGGCTGGGAGTGGCCTGCTGGCTCCTAAAAATCCACGATACGCAGGATGATTACCAGACCAAAGGGGCACCAGTGCCGAGTCGGGCTGGTTTGATAGAGCCAAGTGTCTCCTGCATTCTGCCAGCCAGAAGATGGACAGGTCAGTTTTACTTCCAGGGAAAAGGACCATAGATATTTTTTGGGGTCTGTGGCCTGGAATGGCCGGCTGGCTCCTGAAAATCCACGATACGCAGGATGGTTCCCAGATGAAAGGTGGCACCAGTGCCGAGTCGGGCTGGTTTGATAGTACCGAGTGGATCCTGCAATCTGCCAGCCAGAAGGCGGGCAGGTCAGTTTTACTTCCAGGGAAATGGGTCGTAGTTTTTGTTCGGGGGCCTGTGGCTGGGAGTGGCCGGCTGGCTCCTGAAGATCCACGATATGCAGGATGGTTCCCAGATGAATGGTGGCACCAGTGCCAAGCCGGCTGGTTTGATAGGGCCAAGTGTCTCCTGCAATCTGCCAGCCAGCAGCGGGGTGCGTGAGTTTTGTTTGCCAGGGAAAAGGGCCGCGGTTTGTTTTCGGGAGCCTGTGGCTCGGAATTGCCAGCTGGCTCCTGAAAATCCACGCCGCGCAGGATGGTTTCCAGACTCAAGGTGGCACCAGTGCCGAGTCGGGCTGGTTTGATAGAGCCAAATGGCTCCTGCAATCTGCCAGCCAGAAGATGGGCAGGTCAGTTTTACTTCCAGGCAAAAGGGCCGTAGTTTGTGTTTGGGGGCCTGTGGCTGGGAGTGGCCGGCTGGCTCCTGAAAACCCATGCCGCGCTGGATGGTTCCCAAATGAAAAAAATGGCACCAGTGCCAAGTGGGGCTGGTTTGATAGTACCGCGTGGCTCCTGCAATCTGACAGCCAGAAGATGGGCATGTCTGTTTTACTTCCAGGGAAAAGGGCCGCAGTTTGTGTTTGGGGCCCTGTGGCTGGGAATGGCCGGCTGGCTCCTTAAAATCCACGCCGCGCATGATGGTTCCCAGACCCAAGGTGGCACCAGTGCCGAGTTGGGCTGGTGTGATAGAGCCATGTGGCTCCTGCAATCTGTCTGCCAGAAGCGGGGTCGCTGAGTTTTGTTTGCCAGGGAAAAAGGCCGTGGTTTTTTATCCGGGGCCTGTGGCCTTGAATGGCCGGCTGGTTCCTTAAAATCCACGCCGCGCAGGATGGTTCCCAGATGAAAGGTGGCACCAGTGCCGAGTCGGGCTGTTTTGATAGAGCCAAGTGGCTCCTGCAATCTGCCAGCCAGAAGATGGGCAGGTCTGTTTTACTTCCAGGGAAAAGGGCCGTAGTTTGTTTTTGGGGACCTGTGGCTGGCTGTGGCCGGCTGGCTCCTGAAAATCCACGATACGCAGGATGGTTCCCAGATGAAAGGTGGCACCAGTGCCAAGTCGGGCTGGTTTGATTGTACCGAGTGGCTCCTGCAATCTGCCAGCCAGAAGGCGGGCCGCTAAGATTTTCTTCCAGGGAAAATGGCCGTGGTATGTGTTTGGGGCCCTGTGGCTGAGAGTGGCCGGCTGGCTCCTGAAAATCCACGATACGCAGGATGGTTCCCAGATGAAAGGTGGCACCAGTGCTGAGTCGGGCTGGTTTGATAGTACCAAGTGGCTCCTGCAATCTGCCAGCCAGAAGCGGGGCGGGTCAGTTTTGTTTGCCAGGGAAAAGGGCCGTGGTTTGTGTTGGGGGCCTGTGGCTGGGAGTGGCCGGCTGGCTCCTGAAAATCCACGATACGTAGGATGGTTTCCAGACCCAAGGGGCCCCAGTGCCAAATCGGGCTGGTTTGATAGAGCCAAGTGGCTCCTGCAATCTGCCAGCCAGAAGATGGGCAGGATACGCAGGATGGTTCCCAGATAAATGGTGGCACCAGTGCCAAGCCGGCTGGTTTGATAGGGCCAAGTGTCTCCTGCAATCTGCCAGCCAGGAGCGGGGTGGGTGTGTGGAGAGCTTTATTAATAGTTGGTTAGCTGAGAAAGGCCATGCTGACATATTGCCACTGGTCAAGCTGAGAAATCAGCAGTCAGCAAGCTGAAAGGAGATGTCAGCAGCTTGCAATCAGTGGCCTTGCTGCAACATGGAGAAAGGGAGTAGAGATTAGTCCTGAATATCTCCTAAGAATATGTAGAAAGTATCAAAAGTAGGACCATAGGAATGTAAAAGTAGGTGTAACTGCTGATATGTAACTAACCAATCCTGAGCTCAACTTTTGCAATATGCATGAAGTTAATTACGAACTGTATTTAACCCGCTGTGCTGATCAATAAAATTGGGCCTGTGATGATCAACCTGATGTCCTGGTCTCCTTCCGTCGACATGGGTGAGTTTTGTTTGCCAGGGAAAAGGGCCGTAGTTTGTTTTCGGGAGCCTGTGGCTCGGAATGGCCTGCTGGCTCCTGAAAATCCACGATACGCAGGATGGTTCCCAGATGAAAGGTGGCACCAGTGCCGAGTCGGGCTGGTTTGATAGAGCCATGTGGCTCCTGCAATCTGCCAGACAGAAGCGGGGTGGGTGAGTTTTGTTTGGCAGAGAAAAGGCCCACAGTTTGTGTTTGGGGGCCTCTGGCTGGGAGTGGCCTGCTGGCTCCTAAAAATCCACGATACGCAGGATGATTACCAGACCAAAGGGGCAGCAGTGCCGAGTCGGGCTGGTTTGATAGAGCCAAGTGTCTCCTGCATTCTGCCAGCCAGAAGATGGACAGGTCAGTTTTACTTCCAGGGAAAAGGACCATAGATATTTTTTGGGGTCTGTGGCCTGGAATGGCCGGCTGGCTCCTGAAAATCCACGATACGCAGGATGGTTCCCAGATGAAAGGTGGCACCAGTGCCGAGTCGGGCTGGTTTGATAGTACCGAGTGGATCCTGCAATCTGCCAGCCAGAAGGCGGGCAGGTCAGTTTTACTTCCAGGGAAATGGGTCGTAGTTTTTGTTCGGGGGCCTGTGGCTGGGAGTGGCCGGCTGGCTCCTGAAGATCCACGATACGCAGGATGGTTCCCAGATGAATGGTGGCACCAGTGCCAAGCCGGCTGGTTTGATAGGGCCAAGTGTCTCCTGCAATCTGCCAGCCAGCAGCGGGGTGCGTGAGTTTTGTTTGCCAGGGAAAAGGGCCGCGGTTTGTTTTCGGGAGCCTGTGGCTCGGAATTGCCAGCTGGCTCCTGAAAATCCACGCCGCGCAGGATGGTTTCCAGACTCAAGGTGGCACCAGTGCCGAGTCGGGCTGGTTTGATAGAGCCAAATGGCTCCTGCAATCTGCCAGCCAGAAGATGGGCAGGTCAGTTTTACTTCCAGGGAAAAGGGCCGTAGTTTGTGTTTGGGGGCCTGTGGCTGGGAGTGGCCGGCTGGCTCCTGAAAACCCATGCCGCGCTGGATGGTTCCCAAATGAAAAAAATGGCACCAGTGCCAAGTGGGGCTGGTTTGATAGTACCGCGTGGCTCCTGCAATCTGACAGCCAGAAGATGGGCATGTCTGTTTTACTTCCAGGGAAAAGGGCCGCAGTTTGTGTTTGGGGCCCTGTGGCTGGGAATGGCCGGCTGGCTCCTTAAAATCCACGCCGCGCATGATGGTTCCCAGACCCAAGGTGGCACCAGTGCCGAGTTGGGCTGGTGTGATAGAGCCATGTGGCTCCTGCAATCTGTCTGCCAGAAGCGGGGTCGCTGAGTTTTGTTTGCCAGGGAAAAAGGCCGTGGTTTTTTATCCGGGGCCTGTGGCCTTGAATGGCCGGCTGGTTCCTTAAAATCCACGCCGCGCAGGATGGTTCCCAGATGAAAGGTGGCACCAGTGCCGAGTCGGGCTGTTTTGATAGAGCCAAGTGGCTCCTGCAATCTGCCAGCCAGAAGATGGGCAGGTCTGTTTTACTTCCAGGGAAAAGGGCCGTAGTTTGTTTTTGGGGACCTGTGGCTGGCTGTGGCCGGCTGGCTCCTGAAAATCCACGATACGCAGGATGGTTCCCAGATGAAAGGTGGCACCAGTGCCAAGTCGGGCTGGTTTGATTGTACCGAGTGGCTCCTGCAATCTGCCAGCCAGAAGGCGGGCCGCTAAGATTTTCTTCCAGGGAAAATGGCCGTGGTATGTGTTTGGGGCCCTGTGGCTGAGAGTGGCCGGCTGGCTCCTGAAAATCCACGATACGCAGGATGGTTCCCAGATGAAAGGTGGCACCAGTGCCGAGTCGGGCTGGTTTGATAGTACCAAGTGGCTCCTGCAATCTGCCAGCCAGAAGCGGGGCGGGTCAGTTTTGTTTGCCAGGGAAAAGGGCCGTGGTTTGTGTTGGGGGCCTGTGGCTGGGAGTGGCCGGCTGGCTCCTGAAAATCCACGATACGTAGGATGGTTTCCAGACCCAAGGGGCCCCAGTGCCAAATCGGGCTGGTTTGATAGAGCCAAGTGGCTCCTGCAATCTGCCAGCCAGAAGATGGGCAGGATACGCAGGATGGTTCCCAGATAAATGGTGGCACCAGTGCCAAGCCGGCTGGTTTGATAGGGCCAAGTGTCTCCTGCAATCTGCCAGCCAGGAGCGGGGTGGGTGTGTGGAGAGCTTTATTAATAGTTGGTTAGCTGAGAAAGGCCATGCTGACATATTGCCACTGGTCAAGCTGAGAAATCAGCAGTCAGCAAGCTGAAAGGAGATGTCAGCAGCTTGCAATCAGTGGCCTTGCTGCAACATGGAGAAAGGGAGTAGAGATTAGTCCTGAATATCTCCTAAGAATATGTAGAAAGTATCAAAAGTAGGACCATAGGAATGTAAAAGTAGGTGTAACTGCTGATATGTAACTAACCAATCCTGAGCTCAACTTTTGCAATATGCATGAAGTTAATTACGAACTGTATTTAACCCGCTGTGCTGATCAATAAAATTGGGCCTGTGATGATCAACCTGATGTCCTGGTCTCCTTCCGTCGACATGGGTGAGTTTTGTTTGCCAGGGAAAAGGGCCGTAGTTTGTTTTCGGGAGCCTGTGGCTCGGAATGGCCTGCTGGCTCCTGAAAATCCACGATACGCAGGATGGTTCCCAGATGAAAGGTGGCACCAGTGCCGAGTCGGGCTGGTTTGATAGAGCCATGTGGCTCCTGCAATCTGCCAGACAGAAGCGGGGTGGGTGAGTTTTGTTTGGCAGAGAAAAGGCCCACAGTTTGTGTTTGGGGGCCTCTGGCTGGGAGTGGCCTGCTGGCTCCTAAAAATCCACGATACGCAGGATGATTACCAGACCAAAGGGGCACCAGTGCCGAGTCGGGCTGGTTTGATAGAGCCAAGTGTCTCCTGCATTCTGCCAGCCAGAAGATGGACAGGTCAGTTTTACTTCCAGGGAAAAGGACCATAGATATTTTTTGGGGTCTGTGGCCTGGAATGGCCGGCTGGCTCCTGAAAATCCACGATACGCAGGATGGTTCCCAGATGAAAGGTGGCACCAGTGCCGAGTCGGGCTGGTTTGATAGTACCGAGTGGATCCTGCAATCTGCCAGCCAGAAGGCGGGCAGGTCAGTTTTACTTCCAGGGAAATGGGTCGTAGTTTTTGTTCGGGGGCCTGTGGCTGGGAGTGGCCGGCTGGCTCCTGAAGATCCACGATACGCAGGATGGTTCCCAGATGAATGGTGGCACCAGTGCCAAGCCGGCTGGTTTGATAGGGCCAAGTGTCTCCTGCAATCTGCCAGCCAGCAGCGGGGTGCGTGAGTTTTGTTTGCCAGGGAAAAGGGCCGCGGTTTGTTTTCGGGAGCCTGTGGCTCGGAATTGCCAGCTGGCTCCTGAAAATCCACGCCGCGCAGGATGGTTTCCAGACTCAAGGTGGCACCAGTGCCGAGTCGGGCTGGTTTGATAGAGCCAAATGGCTCCTGCAATCTGCCAGCCAGGAGCGGGGTGGGTGTGTGGAGAGCTTTATTAATAGTTGGTTAGCTGAGAAAGGCCATGCTGACATATTGCCACTGGTCAAGCTGAGAAATCAGCAGTCAGCAAGCTGAAAGGAGATGTCAGCAGCTTGCAATCAGTGGCCTTGCTGCAACATGGAGAAAGGGAGTAGAGATTAGTCCTGAATATCTCCTAAGAATATGTAGAAAGTATCAAAAGTAGGACCATAGGAATGTAAAAGTAGGTGTAACTGCTGATATGTAACTAACCAATCCTGAGCTCAACTTTTGCAATATGCATGAAGTTAATTACGAACTGTATTTAACCCGCTGTGCTGATCAATAAAATTGGGCCTGTGATGATCAACCTGATGTCCTGGTCTCCTTCCGTCGACATGGGTGAGTTTTGTTTGCCAGGGAAAAGGGCCGTAGTTTGTTTTCGGGAGCCTGTGGCTCGGAATGGCCTGCTGGCTCCTGAAAATCCACGATACGCAGGATGGTTCCCAGATGAAAGGTGGCACCAGTGCCGAGTCGGGCTGGTTTGATAGAGCCATGTGGCTCCTGCAATCTGCCAGACAGAAGCGGGGTGGGTGAGTTTTGTTTGGCAGGGAAAAGGCCCACAGTTTGTGTTTGGGGGCCTCTGGCTGGGAGTGGCCTGCTGGCTCCTAAAAATCCACGATACGCAGGATGATTACCAGACCAAAGGGGCACCAGTGCCGAGTCGGGCTGGTTTGATAGAGCCAAGTGTCTCCTGCATTCTGCCAGCCAGAAGATGGACAGGTCAGTTTTACTTCCAGGGAAAAGGACCATAGATATTTTTTGGGGTCTGTGGCCTGGAATGGCCGGCTGGCTCCTGAAAATCCACGATACGCAGGATGGTTCCCAGATGAAAGGTGGCACCAGTGCCGAGTCGGGCTGGTTTGATAGTACCGAGTGGATCCTGCAATCTGCCAGCCAGAAGGCGGGCAGGTCAGTTTTACTTCCAGGGAAATGGGTCGTAGTTTTTGTTCGGGGGCCTGTGGCTGGGAGTGGCCGGCTGGCTCCTGAAGATCCACGATATGCAGGATGGTTCCCAGATGAATGGTGGCACCAGTGCCAAGCCGGCTGGTTTGATAGGGCCAAGTGTCTCCTGCAATCTGCCAGCCAGCAGCGGGGTGCGTGAGTTTTGTTTGCCAGGGAAAAGGGCCGCGGTTTGTTTTCGGGAGCCTGTGGCTCGGAATTGCCAGCTGGCTCCTGAAAATCCACGCCGCGCAGGATGGTTTCCAGACTCAAGGTGGCACCAGTGCCGAGTCGGGCTGGTTTGATAGAGCCAAATGGCTCCTGCAATCTGCCAGCCAGAAGATGGGCAGGTCAGTTTTACTTCCAGGGAAAAGGGCCGTAGTTTGTGTTTGGGGGCCTGTGGCTGGGAGTGGCCGGCTGGCTCCTGAAAACCCATGCCGCGCTGGATGGTTCCCAAATGAAAAAAATGGCACCAGTGCCAAGTGGGGCTGGTTTGATAGTACCGCGTGGCTCCTGCAATCTGACAGCCAGAAGATGGGCATGTCTGTTTTACTTCCAGGGAAAAGGGCCGCAGTTTGTGTTTGGGGCCCTGTGGCTGGGAATGGCCGGCTGGCTCCTTAAAATCCACGCCGCGCATGATGGTTCCCAGACCCAAGGTGGCACCAGTGCCGAGTTGGGCTGGTGTGATAGAGCCATGTGGCTCCTGCAATCTGTCTGCCAGAAGCGGGGTCGCTGAGTTTTGTTTGCCAGGGAAAAAGGCCGTGGTTTTTTATCCGGGGCCTGTGGCCTTGAATGGCCGGCTGGTTCCTTAAAATCCACGCCGCGCAGGATGGTTCCCAGATGAAAGGTGGCACCAGTGCCGAGTCGGGCTGTTTTGATAGAGCCAAGTGGCTCCTGCAATCTGCCAGCCAGAAGATGGGCAGGTCTGTTTTACTTCCAGGGAAAAGGGCCGTAGTTTGTTTTTGGGGACCTGTGGCTGGCTGTGGCCGGCTGGCTCCTGAAAATCCACGATACGCAGGATGGTTCCCAGATGAAAGGTGGCACCAGTGCCAAGTCGGGCTGGTTTGATTGTACCGAGTGGCTCCTGCAATCTGCCAGCCAGAAGGCGGGCCGCTAAGATTTTCTTCCAGGGAAAATGGCCGTGGTATGTGTTTGGGGCCCTGTGGCTGAGAGTGGCCGGCTGGCTCCTGAAAATCCACGATACGCAGGATGGTTCCCAGATGAAAGGTGGCACCAGTGCTGAGTCGGGCTGGTTTGATAGTACCAAGTGGCTCCTGCAATCTGCCAGCCAGAAGCGGGGCGGGTCAGTTTTGTTTGCCAGGGAAAAGGGCCGTGGTTTGTGTTGGGGGCCTGTGGCTGGGAGTGGCCGGCTGGCTCCTGAAAATCCACGATACGTAGGATGGTTTCCAGACCCAAGGGGCCCCAGTGCCAAATCGGGCTGGTTTGATAGAGCCAAGTGGCTCCTGCAATCTGCCAGCCAGAAGATGGGCAGGATACGCAGGATGGTTCCCAGATAAATGGTGGCACCAGTGCCAAGCCGGCTGGTTTGATAGGGCCAAGTGTCTCCTGCAATCTGCCAGCCAGGAGCGGGGTGGGTGTGTGGAGAGCTTTATTAATAGTTGGTTAGCTGAGAAAGGCCATGCTGACATATTGCCACTGGTCAAGCTGAGAAATCAGCAGTCAGCAAGCTGAAAGGAGATGTCAGCAGCTTGCAATCAGTGGCCTTGCTGCAACATGGAGAAAGGGAGTAGAGATTAGTCCTGAATATCTCCTAAGAATATGTAGAAAGTATCAAAAGTAGGACCATAGGAATGTAAAAGTAGGTGTAACTGCTGATATGTAACTAACCAATCCTGAGCTCAACTTTTGCAATATGCATGAAGTTAATTACGAACTGTATTTAACCCGCTGTGCTGATCAATAAAATTGGGCCTGTGATGATCAACCTGATGTCCTGGTCTCCTTCCGTCGACATGGGTGAGTTTTGTTTGCCAGGGAAAAGGGCCGTAGTTTGTTTTCGGGAGCCTGTGGCTCGGAATGGCCTGCTGGCTCCTGAAAATCCACGATACGCAGGATGGTTCCCAGATGAAAGGTGGCACCAGTGCCGAGTCGGGCTGGTTTGATAGAGCCATGTGGCTCCTGCAATCTGCCAGACAGAAGCGGGGTGGGTGAGTTTTGTTTGGCAGAGAAAAGGCCCACAGTTTGTGTTTGGGGGCCTCTGGCTGGGAGTGGCCTGCTGGCTCCTAAAAATCCACGATACGCAGGATGATTACCAGACCAAAGGGGCACCAGTGCCGAGTCGGGCTGGTTTGATAGAGCCAAGTGTCTCCTGCATTCTGCCAGCCAGAAGATGGACAGGTCAGTTTTACTTCCAGGGAAAAGGACCATAGATATTTTTTGGGGTCTGTGGCCTGGAATGGCCGGCTGGCTCCTGAAAATCCACGATACGCAGGATGGTTCCCAGATGAAAGGTGGCACCAGTGCCGAGTCGGGCTGGTTTGATAGTACCGAGTGGATCCTGCAATCTGCCAGCCAGAAGGCGGGCAGGTCAGTTTTACTTCCAGGGAAATGGGTCGTAGTTTTTGTTCGGGGGCCTGTGGCTGGGAGTGGCCGGCTGGCTCCTGAAGATCCACGATACGCAGGATGGTTCCCAGATGAATGGTGGCACCAGTGCCAAGCCGGCTGGTTTGATAGGGCCAAGTGTCTCCTGCAATCTGCCAGCCAGCAGCGGGGTGCGTGAGTTTTGTTTGCCAGGGAAAAGGGCCGCGGTTTGTTTTCGGGAGCCTGTGGCTCGGAATTGCCAGCTGGCTCCTGAAAAT
Organism: Zonotrichia albicollis; assembly: GCF_047830755.1. Lineage (NCBI taxonomy): Eukaryota > Metazoa > Chordata > Aves > Passeriformes > Passerellidae > Zonotrichia > Zonotrichia albicollis. Next base: position 4,635,088 of record NC_133854.1, read on the forward strand.
CCACGCCGCGCAGGATGGTTTCCAGACTCAAGGTGGCACCAGTGCCGAGTCGGGCTGGTTTGATAGAGCCAAATGGCTCCTGCAATCTGCCAGCCAGAAGATGGGCAGGTCAGTTTTACTTCCAGGGAAAAGGGCCGTAGTTTGTGTTTGGGGGCCTGTGGCTGGGAGTGGCCGGCTGGCTCCTGAAAACCCATGCCGCGCTGGATGGTTCCCAAATGAAAAAAATGGCACCAGTGCCAAGTGGGGCTGGTTTGATAGTACCGCGTGGCTCCTGCAATCTGACAGCCAGAAGATGGGCATGTCTGTTTTACTTCCAGGGAAAAGGGCCGCAGTTTGTGTTTGGGGCCCTGTGGCTGGGAATGGCCGGCTGGCTCCTTAAAATCCACGCCGCGCATGATGGTTCCCAGACCCAAGGTGGCACCAGTGCCGAGTTGGGCTGGTGTGATAGAGCCATGTGGCTCCTGCAATCTGTCTGCCAGAAGCGGGGTCGCTGAGTTTTGTTTGCCAGGGAAAAAGGCCGTGGTTTTTTATCCGGGGCCTGTGGCCTTGAATGGCCGGCTGGTTCCTTAAAATCCACGCCGCGCAGGATGGTTCCCAGATGAAAGGTGGCACCAGTGCCGAGTCGGGCTGTTTTGATAGAGCCAAGTGGCTCCTGCAATCTGCCAGCCAGAAGATGGGCAGGTCTGTTTTACTTCCAGGGAAAAGGGCCGTAGTTTGTTTTTGGGGACCTGTGGCTGGCTGTGGCCGGCTGGCTCCTGAAAATCCACGATACGCAGGATGGTTCCCAGATGAAAGGTGGCACCAGTGCCAAGTCGGGCTGGTTTGATAGTACCGAGTGGCTCCTGCAATCTGCCAGCCAGAAGGCGGGCCGCTAAGATTTTCTTCCAGGGAAAATGGCCGTGGTATGTGTTTGGGGCCCTGTGGCTGAGAGTGGCCGGCTGGCTCCTGAAAATCCACGATACGCAGGATGGTTCCCAGATGAAAGGTGGCACCAGTGCCGAGTCGGGCTGGTTTGATAGTACCAAGTGGCTCCTGCAATCTGCCAGCCAGAAGCGGGGCGGGTCAGTTTTGTTTGCCAGGGAAAAGGGCCGTGGTTTGTGTTGGGGGCCTGTGGCTGGGAGTGGCCGGCTGGCTCCTGAAAATCCACGATACGTAGGATGGTTTCCAGACCCAAGGGGCCCCAGTGCCAAATCGGGCTGGTTTGATAGAGCCAAGTGGCTCCTGCAATCTGCCAGCCAGAAGATGGGCAGGATACGCAGGATGGTTCCCAGATAAATGGTGGCACCAGTGCCAAGCCGGCTGGTTTGATAGGGCCAAGTGTCTCCTGCAATCTGCCAGCCAGGAGCGGGGTGGGTGTGTGGAGAGCTTTATTAATAGTTGGTTAGCTGAGAAAGGCCATGCTGACATATTGCCACTGGTCAAGCTGAGAAATCAGCAGTCAGCAAGCTGAAAGGAGATGTCAGCAGCTTGCAATCAGTGGCCTTGCTGCAACATGGAGAAAGGGAGTAGAGATTAGTCCTGAATATCTCCTAAGAATATGTAGAAAGTATCAAAAGTAGGACCATAGGAATGTAAAAGTAGGTGTAACTGCTGATATGTAACTAACCAATCCTGAGCTCAACTTTTGCAATATGCATGAAGTTAATTACGAACTGTATTTAACCCGCTGTGCTGATCAATAAAATTGGGCCTGTGATGATCAACCTGATGTCCTGGTCTCCTTCCGTCGACATGGGTGAGTTTTGTTTGCCAGGGAAAAGGGCCGTAGTTTGTTTTCGGGAGCCTGTGGCTCGGAATGGCCTGCTGGCTCCTGAAAATCCACGATACGCAGGATGGTTCCCAGATGAAAGGTGGCACCAGTGCCGAGTCGGGCTGGTTTGATAGAGCCATGTGGCTCCTGCAATCTGCCAGACAGAAGCGGGGTGGGTGAGTTTTGTTTGGCAGAGAAAAGGCCCACAGTTTGTGTTTGGGGGCCTCTGGCTGGGAGTGGCCTGCTGGCTCCTAAAAATCCACGATACGCAGGATGATTACCAGACCAAAGGGGCACCAGTGCCGAGTCGGGCTGGTTTGATAGAGCCAAGTGTCTCCTGCATTCTGCCAGCCAGAAGATGGACAGGTCAGTTTTACTTCCAGGGAAAAGGACCATAGATATTTTTTGGGGTCTGTGGCCTGGAATGGCCGGCTGGCTCCTGAAAATCCACGATACGCAGGATGGTTCCCAGATGAAAGGTGGCACCAGTGCCGAGTCGGGCTGGTTTGATAGTACCGAGTGGATCCTGCAATCTGCCAGCCAGAAGGCGGGCAGGTCAGTTTTACTTCCAGGGAAATGGGTCGTAGTTTTTGTTCGGGGGCCTGTGGCTGGGAGTGGCCGGCTGGCTCCTGAAGATCCACGATACGCAGGATGGTTCCCAGATGAATGGTGGCACCAGTGCCAAGCCGGCTGGTTTGATAGGGCCAAGTGTCTCCTGCAATCTGCCAGCCAGCAGCGGGGTGCGTGAGTTTTGTTTGCCAGGGAAAAGGGCCGCGGTTTGTTTTCGGGAGCCTGTGGCTCGGAATTGCCAGCTGGCTCCTGAAAATCCACGCCGCGCAGGATGGTTTCCAGACTCAAGGTGGCACCAGTGCCGAGTCGGGCTGGTTTGATAGAGCCAAATGGCTCCTGCAATCTGCCAGCCAGAAGATGGGCAGGTCAGTTTTACTTCCAGGGAAAAGGGCCGTAGTTTGTGTTTGGGGGCCTGTGGCTGGGAGTGGCCGGCTGGCTCCTGAAAACCCATGCCGCGCTGGATGGTTCCCAAATGAAAAAAATGGCACCAGTGCCAAGTGGGGCTGGTTTGATAGTACCGCGTGGCTCCTGCAATCTGACAGCCAGAAGATGGGCATGTCTGTTTTACTTCCAGGGAAAAGGGCCGCAGTTTGTGTTTGGGGCCCTGTGGCTGGGAATGGCCGGCTGGCTCCTTAAAATCCACGCCGCGCATGATGGTTCCCAGACCCAAGGTGGCACCAGTGCCGAGTTGGGCTGGTGTGATAGAGCCATGTGGCTCCTGCAATCTGTCTGCCAGAAGCGGGGTCGCTGAGTTTTGTTTGCCAGGGAAAAAGGCCGTGGTTTTTTATCCGGGGCCTGTGGCCTTGAATGGCCGGCTGGTTCCTTAAAATCCACGCCGCGCAGGATGGTTCCCAGATGAAAGGTGGCACCAGTGCCGAGTCGGGCTGTTTTGATAGAGCCAAGTGGCTCCTGCAATCTGCCAGCCAGAAGATGGGCAGGTCTGTTTTACTTCCAGGGAAAAGGGCCGTAGTTTGTTTTTGGGGACCTGTGGCTGGCTGTGGCCAGCTGGCTCCTGAAAATCCACGATACGCAGGATGGTTCCCAGATGAAAGGTGGCACCAGTGCCAAGTCGGGCTGGTTTGATTGTACCGAGTGGCTCCTGCAATCTGCCAGCCAGAAGGCGGGCCGCTAAGATTTTCTTCCAGGGAAAATGGCCGTGGTATGTGTTTGGGGCCCTGTGGCTGAGAGTGGCCGGCTGGCTCCTGAAAATCCACGATACGCAGGATGGTTCCCAGATGAAAGGTGGCACCAGTGCCGAGTCGGGCTGGTTTGATAGTACCAAGTGGCTCCTGCAATCTGCCAGCCAGAAGCGGGGCGGGTCAGTTTTGTTTGCCAGGGAAAAGGGCCGTGGTTTGTGTTGGGGGCCTGTGGCTGGGAGTGGCCGGCTGGCTCCTGAAAATCCACGATACGTAGGATGGTTTCCAGACCCAAGGGGCCCCAGTGCCAAATCGGGCTGGTTTGATAGAGCCAAGTGGCTCCTGCAATCTGCCAGCCAGAAGATGGGCAGGATACGCAGGATGGTTCCCAGATAAATGGTGGCACCAGTGCCAAGCCGGCTGGTTTGATAGGGCCAAGTGTCTCCTGCAATCTGCCAGCCAGGAGCGGGGTGGGTGTGTGGAGAGCTTTATTAATAGTTGGTTAGCTGAGAAAGGCCATGCTGACATATTGCCACTGGTCAAGCTGAGAAATCAGCAGTCAGCAAGCTGAAAGGAGATGTCAGCAGCTTGCAATCAGTGGCCTTGCTGCAACATGGAGAAAGGGAGTAGAGATTAGTCCTGAATATCTCCTAAGAATATGTAGAAAGTATCAAAAGTAGGACCATAGGAATGTAAAAGTAGGTGTAACTGCTGATATGTAACTAACCAATCCTGAGCTCAACTTTTGCAATATGCATGAAGTTAATTACGAACTGTATTTAACCCGCTGTGCTGATCAATAAAATTGGGCCTGTGATGATCAACCTGATGTCCTGGTCTCCTTCCGTCGACATGGGTGAGTTTTGTTTGCCAGGGAAAAGGGCCGTAGTTTGTTTTCGGGAGCCTGTGGCTCGGAATGGCCTGCTGGCTCCTGAAAATCCACGATACGCAGGATGGTTCCCAGATGAAAGGTGGCACCAGTGCCGAGTCAGGCTGGTTTGATAGAGCCATGTGGCTCCTGCAATCTGCCAGACAGAAGCGGGGTGGGTGAGTTTTGTTTGGCAGAGAAAAGGCCCACAGTTTGTGTTTGGGGGCCTCTGGCTGGGAGTGGCCTGCTGGCTCCTAAAAATCCACGATACGCAGGATGATTACCAGACCAAAGGGGCACCAGTGCCGAGTCGGGCTGGTTTGATAGAGCCAAGTGTCTCCTGCATTCTGCCAGCCAGAAGATGGACAGGTCAGTTTTACTTCCAGGGAAAAGGACCATAGATATTTTTTGGGGTCTGTGGCCTGGAATGGCCGGCTGGCTCCTGAAAATCCACGATACGCAGGATGGTTCCCAGATGAAAGGTGGCACCAGTGCCGAGTCGGGCTGGTTTGATAGTACCGAGTGGATCCTGCAATCTGCCAGCCAGAAGGCGGGCAGGTCAGTTTTACTTCCAGGGAAATGGGTCGTAGTTTTTGTTCGGGGGCCTGTGGCTGGGAGTGGCCGGCTGGCTCCTGAAGATCCACGATACGCAGGATGGTTCCCAGATGAATGGTGGCACCAGTGCCAAGCCGGCTGGTTTGATAGGGCCAAGTGTCTCCTGCAATCTGCCAGCCAGCAGCGGGGTGCGTGAGTTTTGTTTGCCAGGGAAAAGGGCCGCGGTTTGTTTTCGGGAGCCTGTGGCTCGGAATTGCCAGCTGGCTCCTGAAAATCCACGCCGCGCAGGATGGTTTCCAGACTCAAGGTGGCACCAGTGCCGAGTCGGGCTGGTTTGATAGAGCCAAATGGCTCCTGCAATCTGCCAGCCAGAAGATGGGCAGGTCAGTTTTACTTCCAGGGAAAAGGGCCGTAGTTTGTGTTTGGGGGCCTGTGGCTGGGAGTGGCCGGCTGGCTCCTGAAAACCCATGCCGCGCTGGATGGTTCCCAAATGAAAAAAATGGCACCAGTGCCAAGTGGGGCTGGTTTGATAGTACCGCGTGGCTCCTGCAATCTGACAGCCAGAAGATGGGCATGTCTGTTTTACTTCCAGGGAAAAGGGCCGCGGTATGTGTTTGGGGGCCTGTGGCTGGGAGTGGCCGGCTGGCACCTGAAATTCCACGCTACGCAGGATGGTTCCCAGATGAAAGGTGGCACCAGTGCCGAGTCGGGCTGGTTTGATAGTACCGAGTGGATCCTGCAATCTGTCTGCCAGAAGCGGGGTCGCTGAGTTTTGTTTGCCAGGGAAAAAGGCCGTGGTTTTTTATCCGGGGCCTGTGGCCTTGAATGGCCGGCTGGTTCCTTAAAATCCACGCCGCGCAGGATGGTTCCCAGATGAAAGGTGGCACCAGTGCCGAGTCGGGCTGTTTTGATAGAGCCAAGTGGCTCCTGCAATCTGCCAGCCAGAAGATGGGCAGGTCTGTTTTACTTCCAGGGAAAAGGGCCGTAGTTTGTTTTTGGGGACCTGTGGCTGGCTGTGGCCGGCTGGCTCCTGAAAATCCACGATACGCAGGATGGTTCCCAGATGAAAGGTGGCACCAGTGCCAAGTCGGGCTGGTTTGATTGTACCGAGTGGCTCCTGCAATCTGCCAGCCAGAAGGCGGGCCGCTAAGATTTTCTTCCAGGGAAAATGGCCGTGGTATGTGTTTGGGGCCCTGTGGCTGAGAGTGGCCGGCTGGCTCCTGAAAATCCACGATACGCAGGATGGTTCCCAGATGAAAGGTGGCACCAGTGCCGAGTCGGGCTGGTTTGATAGTACCAAGTGGCTCCTGCAATCTGCCAGCCAGAAGCGGGGCGGGTCAGTTTTGTTTGCCAGGGAAAAGGGCCGTGGTTTGTGTTGGGGGCCTGTGGCTGGGAGTGGCCGGCTGGCTCCTGAAAATCCACGATACGTAGGATGGTTTCCAGACCCAAGGGGCCCCAGTGCCAAATCGGGCTGGTTTGATAGAGCCAAGTGGCTCCTGCAATCTGCCAGCCAGAAGATGGGCAGGATACGCAGGATGGTTCCCAGATAAATGGTGGCACCAGTGCCAAGCCGGCTGGTTTGATAGGGCCAAGTGTCTCCTGCAATCTGCCAGCCAGGAGCGGGGTGGGTGTGTGGAGAGCTTTATTAATAGTTGGTTAGCTGAGAAAGGCCATGCTGACATATTGCCACTGGTCAAGCTGAGAAATCAGCAGTCAGCAAGCTGAAAGGAGATGTCAGCAGCTTGCAATCAGTGGCCTTGCTGCAACATGGAGAAAGGGAGTAGAGATTAGTCCTGAATATCTCCTAAGAATATGTAGAAAGTATCAAAAGTAGGACCATAGGAATGTAAAAGTAGGTGTAACTGCTGATATGTAACTAACCAATCCTGAGCTCAACTTTTGCAATATGCATGAAGTTAATTATGAACTGTATTTAACCCGCTGTGCTGATCAATAAAATTGGGCCTGTGATGATCAACCTGATGTCCTGGTCTCCTTCCGTCGACATGGGTGAGTTTTGTTTGCCAGGGAAAAGGGCCGTAGTTTGTTTTCGGGAGCCTGTGGCTCGGAATGGCCTGCTGGCTCCTGAAAATCCACGATACGCAGGATGGTTCCCAGATGAAAGGTGGCACCAGTGCCGAGTCAGGCTGGTTTGATAGAGCCATGTGGCTCCTGCAATCTGCCAGACAGAAGCGGGGTGGGTGAGTTTTGTTTGGCAGAGAAAAGGCCCACAGTTTGTGTTTGGGGGCCTCTGGCTGGGAGTGGCCTGCTGGCTCCTAAAAATCCACGATACGCAGGATGATTACCAGACCAAAGGGGCACCAGTGCCGAGTCGGGCTGGTTTGATAGAGCCAAGTGTCTCCTGCATTCTGCCAGCCAGAAGATGGACAGGTCAGTTTTACTTCCAGGGAAAAGGACCATAGATATTTTTTGGGGTCTGTGGCCTGGAATGGCCGGCTGGCTCCTGAAAATCCACGATACGCAGGATGGTTCCCAGATGAAAGGTGGCACCAGTGCCGAGTCGGGCTGGTTTGATAGAGCTAAGTGGCTCCTGCAATCTGCCAGCCAGAAGATGGGCAGGATACGCAGGATGGTTCCCAGATAAATGGTGGCACCAGTGCCAAGCCGGCTGGTTTGATAGGGCCAAGTGTCTCCTGCAATCTGCCAGCCAGGAGCGGGGTGGGTGTGTGGAGAGCTTTATTAATAGTTGGTTAGCTGAGAAAGGCCATGCTGACATATTGCCACTGGTCAAGCTGAGAAATCAGCAGTCAGCAAGCTGAAAGGAGATGTCAGCAGCTTGCAATCAGTGGCCTTGCTGCAACATGGAGAAAGGGAGTAGAGATTAGTCCTGAATATCTCCTAAGAATATGTAGAAAGTATCAAAAGTAGGACCATAGGAATGTAAAAGTAGGTGTAACTGCTGATATGTAACTAACCAATCCTGAGCTCAACTTTTGCAATATGCATGAAGTTAATTACGAACTGTATTTAACCCGCTGTGCTGATCAATAAAATTGGGCCTGTGATGATCAACCTGATGTCCTGGTCTCCTTCCGTCGACATGGGTGAGTTTTGTTTGCCAGGGAAAAGGGCCGTAGTTTGTTTTCGGGAGCCTGTGGCTCGGAATGGCCTGCTGGCTCCTGAAAATCCACGATACGCAGGATGGTTCCCAGACCAAAGGGGCACCAGTGCCGAGTCGGGCTGGTTTGATAGAGCCAAGTGTCTCCTGCATTCTGCCAGCCAGAAGATGGACAGGTCAGTTTTACTTCCAGGGAAAAGGACCATAGATATTTTTTGGAGTCTGTGGCCTGGAATGGCCGGCTGGCTCCTGAAAATCCACGATACGCAGGATGGTTCCCAGATGAAAGGTGGCACCAGTGCCGAGTCGGGCTGGTTTGATAGTACCGAGTGGAACCTGCAATCTGCCAGCCAGAAGGCGGGCAGGTCAGTTTTACTTCCAGGGAAATGGGTCGTAGTTTTTGTTCGGGGGCCTGTGGCTGGGAGTGGCCGGCTGGCTCCTGAAGATCCACGATACGCAGGATGGTTCCCAGATGAATGGTGGCACCAGTGCCAAGCCGGCTGGTTTGATAGGGCCAAGTGTCTCCTGCAATCTGCCAGCCAGCAGCGGGGTGCGTGAGTTTTGTTTGCCAGGGAAAAGGGCCGCGGTTTGTTTTCGGGAGCCTGTGGCTCGGAATTGCCTGCTGGCTCCTGAAAATCCACGCCGCGCAGGATGGTTTCCAGACCCAAGGTGGCACCAGTGCCGAGTCGGGCTGGTTTGATAGAGCCAAATGGCTCCTGCAATCTGCCAGCCAGAAGATGGGCAGGTCAGTTTTACTTCCAGGGAAAAGGGCCGTAGTTTGTGTTTGGGGGCCTGTTGCTGGGAGTGGCCGGCTGGCTCCTGAAAACCCATGCCGCGCTGGATGGTTCCCAAATGAAAAAAATGGCACCAGTGCCAAGTGGGGCTGGTTTGATAGTACCGCGTGGCTCCTGCAATCTGACAGCCAGAAGATGGGCATGTCTGTTTTACTTCTAGGGAAAAGGGCCGGAGTTTGTGTTTGGGGCCCTGTGGCTGGGAATGGCCGGCTGGCTCCTTAAAATCCACGCCGCGCATGATGGTTCCCAGACCCAATGTGGCACCAGTGCCGAGTTGGGCTGGTGTGATAGAGCCATGTGGCTCCTGCAATCTGTCTGCCAGAAGCGGGGTCGCTGAGTTTTGTTTGCCAGGGAAAAAGGCCGTGGTTTTTTATCCGGGGCCTGTGGCCTTGAATGGCCGGCTGGTTCCTTAAAATCCACGCCGCGCAGGATGGTTCCCAGATGAAAGGTGGCACCAGTGCCGAGTCGGGCTGTTTTGATAGAGCCAAGTGGCTCCTGCAATCTGCCAGCCAGAAGATGGGCAGGTCTGTTTTACTTCCAGGGAAAAGGGCCGTAGTTTGTTTTTGGGGACCTGTGGCTGGCTGTGGCCGGCTGGCTCCTGAAAATCCACGATACGCAGGATGGTTCCCAGATGAAAGGTGGCACCAGTGCCAAGTCGGGCTGGTTTGATTGTACCGAGTGGCTCCTGCAATCTGCCAGCCAGAAGGCGGGCCGCTAAGATTTTCTTCCAGGGAAAATGGCCGTGGTATGTGTTTGGGGCCCTGTGGCTGAGAGTGGCCGGCTGGCTCCTGAAAATCCACGACACGCAGGATGGTTCCCAGATGAAACGTGGCACCAGTGCCGAGTCGGGCTGGTTTGATAGAGCTAAGTGGCTCCTGCAATCTGCCAGCCAGAAGATGGACAGGTCAGCTTTACTTCTGGGGAAGAGGGCCGGTAGTTTGTGTTTGGGGGCCTGTGGCTGGGAGTGGCCGGCTGGCTCCTGAAAATGCACGATACTCAGGATGATTGCCAGACCCAAGTTGGCACCACTGCCAAGTCGGGCTGGTTTGATAGAGCCATGTGGCTCCTGCAATCTGCCAGCCAGAAGATTGGCAGGTCAGTTTTACTTCCAGGGAAAAGGGCCGTGGTATGTGTTTGGGGGCCTGTGGCTGGGAGTGGCCGGCTGGCTCCTGAAAATCCACGATACGCAGGATGGTTCCCAGATGAAAGGTGGCACCAGTGCCGAGTCGGGCTGGTTTGATAGAGCTAAGTGGCTCCTGCAATCTGCCAGCCAGAAGATGGGCAGGATACGCAGGATGGTTCCCAGATAAATGGTGGCACCAGTGCCAAGCCGGCTGGTTTGATAGGGCCAAGTGTCTCCTGCAATCTGCCAGCCAGGAGCGGGGTGGGTGTGTGGAGAGCTTTATTAATAGTTGGTTAGCTGAGAAAGGCCATGCTGACATATTGCCACTGGTCAAGCTGAGAAATCAGCAGTCAGCAAGCTGAAAGGAGATGTCAGCAGCTTGCAATCAGTGGCCTTGCTGCAACATGGAGAAAGGGAGTAGAGATTAGTCCTGAATATCTCCTAAGAATATGTAGAAAGTATCAAAAGTAGGACCATAGGAATGTAAAAGTAGGTGTAACTGCTGATATGTAACTAACCAATCCTGAGCTCAACTTTTGCAATATGCATGAAGTTAATTACGAACTGTATTTAACCCGCTGTGCTGATCAATAAAATTGGGCCTGTGATGATCAACCTGATGTCCTGGTCTCCTTCCGTCGACATGGGTGAGTTTTGTTTGCCAGGGAAAAGGGCCGTAGTTTGTTTTCGGGAGCCTGTGGCTCGGAATGGCCTGCTGGCTCCTGAAAATCCACGATACGCAGGATGGTTCCCAGATGAAAGGTGGCACCAGTGCCGAGTCGGGCTGGTTTGATAGAGCCATGTGGCTCCTGCAATCTGCCAGACAGAAGCGGGGTGGGTGAGTTTTGTTTGGCAGAGAAAAGGCCCACAGTTTGTGTTTGGGGGCCTCTGGCTGGGAGTGGCCTGCTGGCTCCTAAAAATCCACGATACGCAGGATGATTACCAGACCAAAGGGGCACCAGTGCCGAGTCGGGCTGGTTTGATAGAGCCAAGTGTCTCCTGCATTCTGCCAGCCAGAAGATGGACAGGTCAGTTTTACTTCCAGGGAAAAGGACCATAGATATTTTTTGGGGTCTGTGGCCTGGAATGGCCGGCTGGCTCCTGAAAATCCACGATACGCAGGATGGTTCCCAGATGAAAGGTGGCACCAGTGCCGAGTCGGGCTGGTTTGATAGTACCGAGTGGATCCTGCAATCTGCCAGCCAGAAGGCGGGCAGGTCAGTTTTACTTCCAGGGAAATGGGTCGTAGTTTTTGTTCGGGGGCCTGTGGCTGGGAGTGGCCGGCTGGCTCCTGAAGATCCACGATACGCAGGATGGTTCCCAGATGAATGGTGGCACCAGTGCCAAGCCGGCTGGTTTGATAGGGCCAAGTGTCTCCTGCAATCTGCCAGCCAGCAGCGGGGTGCGTGAGTTTTGTTTGCCAGGGAAAAGGGCCGCGGTTTGTTTTCGGGAGCCTGTGGCTCGGAATTGCCAGCTGGCTCCTGAAAATCCACGCCGCGCAGGATGGTTTCCAGACTCAAGGTGGCACCAGTGCCGAGTCGGGCTGGTTTGATAGAGCCAAATGGCTCCTGCAATCTGCCAGCCAGAAGATGGGCAGGTCAGTTTTACTTCCAGGGAAAAGGGCCGTAGTTTGTGTTTGGGGGCCTGTGGCTGGGAGTGGCCGGCTGGCTCCTGAAAACCCATGCCGCGCTGGATGGTTCCCAAATGAAAAAAATGGCACCAGTGCCAAGTGGGGCTGGTTTGATAGTACCGCGTGGCTCCTGCAATCTGACAGCCAGAAGATGGGCATGTCTGTTTTACTTCCAGGGAAAAGGGCCGCAGTTTGTGTTTGGGGCCCTGTGGCTGGGAATGGCCGGCTGGCTCCTTAAAATCCACGCCGCGCATGATGGTTCCCAGACCCAAGGTGGCACCAGTGCCGAGTTGGGCTGGTGTGATAGAGCCATGTGGCTCCTGCAATCTGTCTGCCAGAAGCGGGGTCGCTGAGTTTTGTTTGCCAGGGAAAAAGGCCGTGGTTTTTTATCCGGGGCCTGTGGCCTTGAATGGCCGGCTGGTTCCTTAAAATCCACGCCGCGCAGGATGGTTCCCAGATGAAAGGTGGCACCAGTGCCGAGTCGGGCTGTTTTGATAGAGCCAAGGGGCTCCTGCAATCTGCCAGCCAGAAGATGGGCAGGTCTGTTTTACTTCCAGGGAAAAGGGCCGTAGTTTGTTTTTGGGGACCTGTGGCTGGCTGTGGCCGGCTGGCTCCTGAAAATCCACGATACGCAGGATGGTTCCCAGATGAAAGGTGGCACCAGTGCCAAGTCGGGCTGGTTTGATTGTACCGAGTGGCTCCTGCAATCTGCCAGCCAGAAGGCGGGCCGCTAAGATTTTCTTCCAGGGAAAATGGCCGTGGTATGTGTTTGGGGCCCTGTGGCTGAGAGTGGCCGGCTGGCTCCTGAAAATCCACGATACGCAGGATGGTTCCCAGATGAAAGGTGGCACCAGTGCCGAGTCGGGCTGGTTTGATAGTACCAAGTGGCTCCTGCAATCTGCCAGCCAGAAGCGGGGCGGGTCAGTTTTGTTTGCCAGGGAAAAGGGCCGTGGTTTGTGTTGGGGGCCTGTGGCTGGGAGTGGCCGGCTGGCTCCTGAAAATCCACGATACGTAGGATGGTTTCCAGACCCAAGGGGCCCCAGTGCCAAATCGGGCTGGTTTGATAGAGCCAAGTGGCTCCTGCAATCTGCCAGCCAGAAGATGGGCAGGATACGCAGGATGGTTCCCAGATAAATGGTGGCACCAGTGCCAAGCCGGCTGGTTTGATAGGGCCAAGTGTCTCCTGCAATCTGCCAGCCAGGAGCGGGGTGGGTGTGTGGAGAGCTTTATTAATAGTTGGTTAGCTGAGAAAGGCCATGCTGACATATTGCCACTGGTCAAGCTGAGAAATCAGCAGTCAGCAAGCTGAAAGGAGATGTCAGCAGCTTGCAATCAGTGGCCTTGCTGCAACATGGAGAAAGGGAGTAGAGATTAGTCCTGAATATCTCCTAAGAATATGTAGAAAGTATCAAAAGTAGGACCATAGGAATGTAAAAGTAGGTGTAACTGCTGATATGTAACTAACCAATCCTGAGCTCAACTTTTGCAATATGCATGAAGTTAATTACGAACTGTATTTAACCCGCTGTGCTGATCAATAAAATTGGGCCTGTGATGATCAACCTGATGTCCTGGTCTCCTTCCGTCGACATGGGTGAGTTTTGTTTGCCAGGGAAAAGGGCCGTAGTTTGTTTTCGGGAGCCTGTGGCTCGGAATGGCCTGCTGGCTCCTGAAAATCCACGATACGCAGGATGGTTCCCAGACCAAAGGGGCACCAGTGCCGAGTCGGGCTGGTTTGATAGAGCCAAGTGTCTCCTGCATTCTGCCAGCCAGAAGATGGACAGGTCAGTTTTACTTCCAGGGAAAAGGACCATAGATATTTTTTGGAGTCTGTGGCCTGGAATGGCCGGCTGGCTCCTGAAAATCCACGATACGCAGGATGGTTCCCAGATGAAAGGTGGCACCAGTGCCGAGTCGGGCTGGTTTGATAGTACCGAGTGGAACCTGCAATCTGCCAGCCAGAAGGCGGGCAGGTCAGTTTTACTTCCAGGGAAATGGGTCGTAGTTTTTGTTCGGGGGCCTGTGGCTGGGAGTGGCCGGCTGGCTCCTGAAGATCCACGATACGCAGGATGGTTCCCAGATGAATGGTGGCACCAGTGCCAAGCCGGCTGGTTTGATAGGGCCAAGTGTCTCCTGCAATCTGCCAGCCAGCAGCGGGGTGCGTGAGTTTTGTTTGCCAGGGAAAAGGGCCGCGGTTTGTTTTCGGGAGCCTGTGGCTCGGAATTGCCTGCTGGCTCCTGAAAATCCACGCCGCGCAGGATGGTTTCCAGACCCAAGGTGGCACCAGTGCCGAGTCGGGCTGGTTTGATAGAGCCAAATGGCTCCTGCAATCTGCCAGCCAGAAGATGGGCAGGTCAGTTTTACTTCCAGGGAAAAGGGCCGTAGTTTGTGTTTGGGGGCCTGTGGCTGGGAGTGGCCGGCTGGCTCCTGAAAACCCATGCCGCGCTGGATGGTTCCCAAATGAAAAAAATGGCACCAGTGCCAAGTGGGGCTGGTTTGATAGTACCGCGTGGCTCCTGCAATCTGACAGCCAGAAGATGGGCATGTCTGTTTTACTTCTAGGGAAAAGGGCCGGAGTTTGTGTTTGGGGCCCTGTGGCTGGGAATGGCCGGCTGGCTCCTTAAAATCCACGCCGCGCATGATGGTTCCCAGACCCAATGTGGCACCAGTGCCGAGTTGGGCTGGTGTGATAGAGCCATGTGGCTCCTGCAATCTGTCTGCCAGAAGCGGGGTCGCTGAGTTTTGTTTGCCAGGGAAAAAGGCCGTGGTTTTTTATCCGGGGCCTGTGGCCTTGAATGGCCGGCTGGTTCCTTAAAATCCACGCCGCGCAGGATGGTTCCCAGATGAAAGGTGGCACCAGTGCCGAGTCGGGCTGTTTTGATAGAGCCAAGTGGCTCCTGCAATCTGCCAGCCAGAAGATGGGCAGGTCTGTTTTACTTCCAGGGAAAAGGGCCGTAGTTTGTTTTTGGGGACCTGTGGCTGGCTGTGGCCGGCTGGCTCCTGAAAATCCACGATACGCAGGATGGTTCCCAGATGAAAGGTGGCACCAGTGCCAAGTCGGGCTGGTTTGATTGTACCGAGTGGCTCCTGCAATCTGCCAGCCAGAAGGCGGGCCGCTAAGATTTTCTTCCAGGGAAAATGGCCGTGGTATGTGTTTGGGGCCCTGTGGCTGAGAGTGGCCGGCTGGCTCCTGAAAATCCACGACACGCAGGATGGTTCCCAGATGAAACGTGGCACCAGTGCCGAGTCGGGCTGGTTTGATAGAGCTAAGTGGCTCCTGCAATCTGCCAGCCAGAAGATGGACAGGTCAGCTTTACTTCTGGGGAAGAGGGCCGGTAGTTTGTGTTTGGGGGCCTGTGGCTGGGAGTGGCCGGCTGGCTCCTGAAAATGCACGATACTCAGGATGATTGCCAGACCCAAGTTGGCACCACTGCCAAGTCGGGCTGGTTTGATAGAGCCATGTGGCTCCTGCAATCTGCCAGCCAGAAGATTGGCAGGTCAGTTTTACTTCCAGGGAAAAGGGCCGTGGTATGTGTTTGGGGGCCTGTGGCTGGGAGTGGCCGGCTGGCTCCTGAAAATCCACGATACGTAGGATGGTTTCCAGACCCAAGGGGCCCCAGTGCCAAATCGGGCTGGTTTGATAGAGCCAAGTGGCTCCTGCAATCTGCCAGCCAGAAGATGGGCAGGATACGCAGGATGGTTCCCAGATAAATGGTGGCACCAGTGCCAAGCCGGCTGGTTTGATAGGGCCAAGTGTCTCCTGCAATCTGCCAGCCAGGAGCGGGGTGGGTGTGTGGAGAGCATTATTAATAGTTGGTTAGCTGAGAAAGGCCATGCTGACATATTGCCACTGGTCAAGCTGAGAAATCAGCAGTCAGCAAGCTGAAAGGAGATGTCAGCAGCTTGCAATCAGTGGCCTTGCTGCAACATGGAGAAAGGGAGTAGAGATTAGTCCTGAATATCTCCTAAGAATATGTAGAAAGTATCAAAAGTAGGACCATAGGAATGTAAAAGTAGGTGTAACTGCTGATATGTAACTAACCAATCCTGAGCTCAACTTTTGCAATATGCATGAAGTTAATTACGAACTGTATTTAACCCGCTGTGCTGATCAATAAAATTGGGCCTGTGATGATCAACCTGATGTCCGGGTCTCCTTCCGTCGACATGGGTGAGTTTTGTTTGCCAGGGAAAAGGGCCGTAGTTTGTTTTCGGGAGCCTGTGGCTCGGAATGGCCTGCTGGCTCCTGAAAATCCACGATACGCAGGACGGTTCCCAGATGAAAGGTGGCACCAGTGCCGAGTCGGGCTGGTTTGATAGAGCCATGTGGCTCCTGCAATCTGCCAGACAGAAGCGGGGTGGGTGAGTTTTGTTTGGCAGGGAAAAGGCCCACAGTTTGTGTTTGGGGGCCTCTGGCTGGGAGTGGCCTGCTGGCTCCTAAAAATCCACGATACGCAGGATGATTACCAGACCAAAGGGGCACCAGTGCCGAGTCGGGCTGGTTTGATAGAGCCAAGTGTCTCCTGCATTCTGCCAGCCAGAAGATGGACAGGTCAGTTTTACTTCCAGGGAAAAGGACCATAGATATTTTTTGGGGTCTGTGGCCTGGAATGGCCGGCTGGCTCCTGAAAATCCACGATACGCAGGATGGTTCCCAGATGAAAGGTGGCACCAGTGCCGAGTCGGGCTGGTTTGATAGAGCTAAGTGGCTCCTGCAATCTGCCAGCCAGAAGATGGGCAGGATACGCAGGATGGTTCCCAGATAAATGGTGGCACCAGTGCCAAGCCGGCTGGTTTGATAGGGCCAAGTGTCTCCTGCAATCTGCCAGCCAGGAGCGGGGTGGGTGTGTGGAGAGCTTTATTAATAGTTGGTTAGCTGAGAAAGGCCATGCTGACATATTGCCACTGGTCAAGCTGAGAAATCAGCAGTCAGCAAGCTGAAAGGAGATGTCAGCAGCTTGCAATCAGTGGCCTTGCTGCAACATGGAGAAAGGGAGTAGAGATTAGTCCTGAATATCTCCTAAGAATATGTAGAAAGTATCAAAAGTAGGACCATAGGAATGTAAAAGTAGGTGTAACTGCTGATATGTAACTAACCAATCCTGAGCTCAACTTTTGCAATATGCATGAAGTTAATTACGAACTGTATTTAACCCGCTGTGCTGATCAATAAAATTGGGCCTGTGATGATCAACCTGATGTCCTGGTCTCCTTCCGTCGACATGGGTGAGTTTTGTTTGCCAGGGAAAAGGGCCGTAGTTTGTTTTCGGGAGCCTGTGGCTCGGAATGGCCTGCTGGCTCCTGAAAATCCACGATACGCAGGATGGTTCCCAGACCAAAGGGGCACCAGTGCCGAGTCGGGCTGGTTTGATAGAGCCAAGTGTCTCCTGCATTCTGCCAGCCAGAAGATGGACAGGTCAGTTTTACTTCCAGGGAAAAGGACCATAGATATTTTTTGGAGTCTGTGGCCTGGAATGGCCGGCTGGCTCCTGAAAATCCACGATACGCAGGATGGTTCCCAGATGAAAGGTGGCACCAGTGCCGAGTCGGGCTGGTTTGATAGTACCGAGTGGAACCTGCAATCTGCCAGCCAGAAGGCGGGCAGGTCAGTTTTACTTCCAGGGAAATGGGTCGTAGTTTTTGTTCGGGGGCCTGTGGCTGGGAGTGGCCGGCTGGCTCCTGAAGATCCACGATACGCAGGATGGTTCCCAGATGAATGGTGGCACCAGTGCCAAGCCGGCTGGTTTGATAGGGCCAAGTGTCTCCTGCAATCTGCCAGCCAGCAGCGGGGTGCGTGAGTTTTGTTTGCCAGGGAAAAGGGCCGCGGTTTGTTTTCGGGAGCCTGTGGCTCGGAATTGCCTGCTGGCTCCTGAAAATCCACGCCGCGCAGGATGGTTTCCAGACCCAAGGTGGCACCAGTGCCGAGTCGGGCTGGTTTGATAGAGCCAAATGGCTCCTGCAATCTGCCAGCCAGAAGATGGGCAGGTCAGTTTTACTTCCAGGGAAAAGGGCCGTAGTTTGTGTTTGGGGGCCTGTGGCTGGGAGTGGCCGGCTGGCTCCTGAAAACCCATGCCGCGCTGGATGGTTCCCAAATGAAAAAAATGGCACCAGTGCCAAGTGGGGCTGGTTTGATAGTACCGCGTGGCTCCTGCAATCTGACAGCCAGAAGATGGGCATGTCTGTTTTACTTCTAGGGAAAAGGGCCGGAGTTTGTGTTTGGGGCCCTGTGGCTGGGAATGGCCGGCTGGCTCCTTAAAATCCACGCCGCGCATGATGGTTCCCAGACCCAATGTGGCACCAGTGCCGAGTTGGGCTGGTGTGATAGAGCCATGTGGCTCCTGCAATCTGTCTGCCAGAAGCGGGGTCGCTGAGTTTTGTTTGCCAGGGAAAAAGGCCGTGGTTTTTTATCCGGGGCCTGTGGCCTTGAATGGCCGGCTGGTTCCTTAAAATCCACGCCGCGCAGGATGGTTCCCAGATGAAAGGTGGCACCAGTGCCGAGTCGGGCTGTTTTGATAGAGCCAAGTGGCTCCTGCAATCTGCCAGCCAGAAGATGGGCAGGTCTGTTTTACTTCCAGGGAAAAGGGCCGTAGTTTGTTTTTGGGGACCTGTGGCTGGCTGTGGCCGGCTGGCTCCTGAAAATCCACGATACGCAGGATGGTTCCCAGATGAAAGGTGGCACCAGTGCCAAGTCGGGCTGGTTTGATTGTACCGAGTGGCTCCTGCAATCTGCCAGCCAGAAGGCGGGCCGCTAAGATTTTCTTCCAGGGAAAATGGCCGTGGTATGTGTTTGGGGCCCTGTGGCTGAGAGTGGCCGGCTGGCTCCTGAAAATCCACGACACGCAGGATGGTTCCCAGATGAAACGTGGCACCAGTGCCGAGTCGGGCTGGTTTGATAGAGCTAAGTGGCTCCTGCAATCTGCCAGCCAGAAGATGGACAGGTCAGCTTTACTTCTGGGGAAGAGGGCCGGTAGTTTGTGTTTGGGGGCCTGTGGCTGGGAGTGGCCGGCTGGCTCCTGAAAATGCACGATACTCAGGATGATTGCCAGATCCAAGTTGGCACCACTGCCAAGTCGGGCTGGTTTGATAGAGCCATGTGGCTCCTGCAATCTGCCAGCCAGAAGATTGGCAGGTCAGTTTTACTTCCAGGGAAAAGGGCCGTGGTATGTGTTTGGGGGCCTGTGGCTGGGAGTGGCCGGCTGGCTCCTGAAAATCCACGATACGTAGGATGGTTTCCAGACCCAAGGGGCCCCAGTGCCAAATCGGGCTGGTTTGATAGAGCCAAGTGGCTCCTGCAATCTGCCAGCCAGAAGATGGGCAGGATACGCAGGATGGTTCCCAGATAAATGGTGGCACCAGTGCCAAGCCGGCTGGTTTGATAGGGCCAAGTGTCTCCTGCAATCTGCCAGCCAGGAGCGGGGTGGGTGTGTGGAGAGCATTATTAATAGTTGGTTAGCTGAGAAAGGCCATGCTGACATATTGCCACTGGTCAAGCTGAGAAATCAGCAGTCAGCAAGCTGAAAGGAGATGTCAGCAGCTTGCAATCAGTGGCCTTGCTGCAACATGGAGAAAGGGAGTAGAGATTAGTCCTGAATATCTCCTAAGAATATGTAGAAAGTATCAAAAGTAGGACCATAGGAATGTAAAAGTAGGTGTAACTGCTGATATGTAACTAACCAATCCTGAGCTCAACTTTTGCAATATGCATGAAGTTAATTACGAACTGTATTTAACCCGCTGTGCTGATCAATAAAATTGGGCCTGTGATGATCAACCTGATGTCCGGGTCTCCTTCCGTCGACATGGGTGAGTTTTGTTTGCCAGGGAAAAGGGCCGTAGTTTGTTTTCGGGAGCCTGTGGCTCGGAATGGCCTGCTGGCTCCTGAAAATCCACGATACGCAGGACGGTTCCCAGATGAAAGGTGGCACCAGTGCCGAGTCGGGCTGGTTTGATAGAGCCATGTGGCTCCTGCAATCTGCCAGACAGAAGCGGGGTGGGTGAGTTTTGTTTGGCAGGGAAAAGGCCCACAGTTTGTGTTTGGGGGCCTCTGGCTGGGAGTGGCCTGCTGGCTCCTAAAAATCCACGATACGCAGGATGATTACCAGACCAAAGGGGCACCAGTGCCGAGTCGGGCTGGTTTGATAGAGCCAAGTGTCTCCTGCATTCTGCCAGCCAGAAGATGGACAGGTCAGTTTTACTTCCAGGGAAAAGGACCATAGATATTTTTTGGGGTCTGTGGCCTGGAATGGCCGGCTGGCTCCTGAAAATCCACGATACGCAGGATGGTTCCCAGATGAAAGGTGGCACCAGTGCCGAGTCGGGCTGGTTTGATAGTACCAAGTGGATCCTGCAATCTGCCAGCCAGAAGGCGGGCAGGTCAGTTTTACTTCCAGGGAAATGGGTCGTAGTTTTTGTTCGGGGGCCTGTGGCTGGGAGTGGCCGGCTGGCTCCTGAAGATCCACGATACGCAGGATGGTTCCCAGATGAATGGTGGCACCAGTGCCAAGCCGGCTGGTTTGATAGGGCCAAGTGTCTCCTGCAATCTGCCAGCCAGCAGCGGGGTGCGTGAGTTTTGTTTGCCAGGGAAAAGGGCCGCGGTTTGTTTTCGGGAGCCTGTGGCTCGGAATTGCCAGCTGGCTCCTGAAAATCCACGCCGCGCAGGATGGTTTCCAGACCCAAGGTGGCACCAGTGCCGAGTCGGGCTGGTTTGATAGAGCCAAATGGCTCCTGCAATCTGCCAGCCAGAAGATGGGCAGGTCAGTTTTACTTCCAGGGAAAAGGGCCGTAGTTTGTGTTTGGGGGCCTGTGGCTGGGAGTGGCCGGCTGGCTCCTGAAAACCCATGCCGCGCTGGATGGTTCCCAAATGAAAAAAATGGCACCAGTGCCAAGTCGGGCTGGTTTGATAGTACCGCGTGGCTCCTGCAATCTGACAGCCAGAAGATGGGCATGTCTGTTTTACTTCTAGGGAAAAGGGCCGGAGTTTGTGTTTGGGGCCCTGTGGCTGGGAATGGCCGGCTGGCTCCTTAAAATCCACGCCGCGCATGATGGTTCCCAGACCCAATGTGGCACCAGTGCCGAGTTGGGCTGGTGTGATAGAGCCATGTGGCTCCTGCAATCTGTCTGCCAGAAGCGGGGTCGCTGAGTTTTGTTTGCCAGGGAAAAAGGCCGTGGTTTTTTATCCGGGGCCTGTGGCCTTGAATGGCCGGCTGGTTCCTTAAAATCCACGCCGCGCAGGATGGTTCCCAGATGAAAGGTGGCACCAGTGCCGAGTCGGGCTGTTTTGATAGAGCCAAGTGGCTCCTGCAATCTGCCAGCCAGAAGATGGGCAGGTCTGTTTTACTTCCAGGGAAAAGGGCCGTAGTTTGTTTTTGGGGACCTGTGGCTGGCTGTGGCCGGCTGGCTCCTGAAAATCCACGATACGCAGGATGGTTCCCAGATGAAAGGTGGCACCAGTGCCAAGTCGGGCTGGTTTGATTGTACCGAGTGGCTCCTGCAATCTGCCAGCCAGAAGGCGGGCCGCTAAGATTTTCTTCCAGGGAAAATGGCCGTGGTATGTGTTTGGGGCCCTGTGGCTGAGAGTGGCCGGCTGGCTCCTGAAAATCCACGACACGCAGGATGGTTCCCAGATGAAAGGTGGCACCAGTGCCGAGTCGGGCTGGTTTGATAGAGCTAAGTGGCTCCTGCAATCTGCCAGCCAGAAGATGGACAGGTCAGTTTTACTTCCGGGGAAGAGGGCCGGTAGTTTGTGTTTGGGGGCCTGAGGCTGGGAGTGGCCGGCTGGCTCCTGAAAATGCACGATACTCAGGATGATTGCCAGACCCAAGTTGGCACCACTGCCAAGTCTGGCTGGTTTGATAGAGCCATGTGGCTCCTGCAATCTGCCAGCCAGAAGATTGGCAGGTCAGTTTTACTTCCAGGGAAAAGGGCCGTGGTATGTGTTTAGGGGCCTGTGGCTGGGAGTGGCCGGCTGGCTCCTGAAAATCCACGATACGCAGGATGGTTCCCAGATGAAAGGTGGCACCAGTGCTGAGTCGGGCTGGTTTGATAGTACCAAGTGGCTCCTGCAATCAGCCAGCCAGAAGCGGGGCGGGTCAGTTTTGTTTGCCAGGGAAAAGGGCCGTGGTTTGTGTTGGGGGCCTGTGGCTGGGAGTGGCCGGCTGGCTCCTGAAAATCCACGATACGTAGGATGGTTTCCAGACCCAAGGGGCCCCAGTGCCAAATCGGGCTGGTTTGATAGAGCCATGTGGCTCCTGCAATCTGCCAGACAGAAGCGGGGTGGGTGAGTTTTGTTTGGCAGGGAAAAGGCCCACAGTTTGTGTTTGGGGGCCTCTGGCTGGGAGTGGCCTGCTGGCTCCTAAAAATCCACGATACGCAGGATGATTACCAGATGAAAGGTGGCACCAGTGCCGAGTCGGGCTGGTTTGATAGAGCCAAATGGCTCCTGCAATCTGCCAGCCAGAAGATGGGCAGGTCAGTTTTACTTCCAGGGAAAAGGGCCGTAGTTTGTGTTTGGGGGCCTGTGGCTGGGAGTGGCCGGCTGGCTCCGGAAAACCCATGCCGCGCTGGATGGTTCCCAAATGAAAAATGGCACCAGTGCCAAGTCGGGCTGGTTTGATAGTACCGCGTGGCTCCTGCAATCTGACAGCCAGAAGATGGGCATGTCTGTTTTACTTCCAGGGAAAAGGGCCGTAGTTTGTGTTTGGGGCCCTGTGGCTGGGAATGTTTTGTTTGCCAGGGAAAAAGGCCGTGGTTTTTATCCGGGGCCTGTGGCCTTGAATGGCCGGCTGGTTCCTTAAAATCCACGCCGCGCAGGATGGTTCCCAGATGAAAGGTGGCACCAGTGCCGAGTCGGGCTGTTTTGATAGAGCCAAGTGGCTCCTGCAATCTGCCAGCCAGATGATGGGCAGGTCTGTTTTACTTCCAGGGAAAAGGGCCGTAGTTTGTGCTTGGGGGCCTGTGGCTGGGAGTGTCTGGCTGGCTCCTGAAAATCCACGATACGCAGGATGGTTCCCATATGAAAGGTGGCACCAGTGCCAAGTCGGGCTGGTTTGATAGAGCCAAGTGTCTCCTGCATTCTGCCAGCCAGAAGATGGACAGGTCAGTTTTACTTCCAGGGAAAAGGACCATAGATATTTTTTGGGGTCTGTGGCCTGGAATGGCCGGCTGGCTCCTGAAAATCCACGATACGCAGGATGGTTCCCAGATGAATGGTGGCACCAGTGCCAAGCCGGCTGGTTTGATAGGGCCAAGTGTCTCCTGCAATCTGCCAGCCAGCAGCGGGGTGCGTGAGTTTTGTTTGCCAGGGAAAAGGGCCGCGGTTTGTTTTCGGGAGCCTGTGGCTCGGAATTGCCTGCTGGCTCCTGAAAATCCACGCCGCGCAGGATGGTTTCCAGACCCAAGGTGGCACCAGTGGCGAGTCGGGCTGGTTTGATAGAGCCAAATGGCTCCTGCAATCTGCCAGCCAGAAGATGGGCAGGTCAGTTTTACTTCCAGGGAAAAGGGCTGTAGTTTGTGTTTGGGCGCCTGTGGCTGGGAGTGGCCGGCTGGCTCCTGAAAACCCATGCCGCGCTGGATGGTTCCCAAATGAAAAAAATGGCACCAGTGCCAAGTGGGGCTGGTTTGATAGTACCGCGTGGCTCCTGCAATCTGCCAGCCAGAAGATGGGCATGTCTGTTTTACTTCCAGGGAAAAGGGCCGGAGTTTGTGTTTGGGGCCCTGTGGCTGGGAATGGCCGGCTGGCTCCTTAAAATCCACGCCGCGCATGATGGTTCCCAGACCCAAGGTGGCACCAGTGCCGAGTTGGGCTGGTGTGATAGAGCCATGTGGCTCCTGCAATCTGTCTGCCAGAAGCGGGGTCGCTGAGTTTTGTTTGCCAGGGCAAAAGGCCGTGGTTTTTTATCCGGGGCCTGTGGCCTTGAATGGCCGGCTGGCTCCTTAAAATCCACGCCGCGCAGGATGGTTCCCAGACCCAAGGTGGCACCAGTGCCGAGTCAGGCTGTTTTGATAGAGCCAAGTGGCTCCTGCAATCTGCCAGCCAGAAGATGGGCAGGTCTGTTTTACTTCCATGGAAAAGGGCCGTAGTTTGTTTTTGGGGACCTGTGGCTGGCTGTGGCCGGCTGGCTCCTGAAAATCCACGATACGCAGGATGGTTCCCAGATGAAAGGTGGCACCAGTGCCAAGTCGGGCTGGTTTGATTGTACCGAGTGGCTCCTGCAATCTGCCAGCCAGAAGGCGGGCCGCTAAGATTTTCTTCCAGGGAAAATGGCCGTGGTATGTGTTTGGGGCCCTGTGGCTGAGAGTGGCCGGCTGGCTCCTGAAAATCCACGACACGCAGGATGGTTCCCAGATGAAAGGTGGCACCACTGCCGAGTCGGGCTGGTTTGATAGAGCTAAGTGTCTCCTGCAATCTGCCAGCCAGGAGCGGGGTGGGTGTGTGGAGAGCTTTATTAATAGTTGGTTAGCTGAGAAAGGCCATGCTGACATATTGCCACTGGTCAAGCTGAGAAATCAGCAGTCAGCAAGCTGAAAGGAGATGTCAGCAGCTTGCAATCAGTGGCCTTGCTGCAACATGGAGAAAGGGAGTAGAGATTAGTCCTGAATATCTCCTAAGAATATGTAGAAAGTATCAAAAGTAGGACCATAGGAATGTAAAAGTAGGTGTAACTGCTGATATGTAACTAACCAATCCTGAGCTCAACTTTTGCAATATGCATGAGGTCAATTACGAACTGTATTTAACCCGCTGTGCTGATCAATAAAATTGGGCCTGTGATGATCAACCTGATGTCCTGGTCTCCTTCCGTCGACATGGGTGAGTTTTGTTTGCCAGGGAAAAGGGCCGTAGTTTGTTTTCGGGAGCCTGTGGCTTGGAATGGCCTGCTGGCTCCTGAAAATCCACGATACGCAGGATGGTTCCCAGATGAAAGGTGGCACCAGTGCCGAGTCGGGCGGGTTTGATAGAGCCATGTGGCTCCTGCAATCTGCCAGACAGAAGCGGGGTGGGTGAGTTTTGTTTGGCAGGGAAAAGGCCCAAAGTTTGTGTTTGGACGCCTCTGGCTGGGAGTGGCCTGCTGGCACCTAAAAATCCACGATACGCAGGATGATTACCAGACCAAAGGGGCACCAGTGCCGAGTCGGGCTGGTTTGATAGAGCCAAGTGGCTCCTGCAATCTGCCAGCCAGAAGATGGGCAGGTCAGTTTTACTTCTAGGGAAAAGGGCCGTAGTTTTTGTTTGGGGTCCTGTGGCTGGGTGTGGCCTAATCGCTCCTGAAAATCCACGATATGCAGGATGGTTTCCAGACCCAAGGCGCCCCATTGCCAAATCGGGCTGGTTTGATAGAGCCAAGTGGCTCCTGCAATCTGCCAGCCAGAAGATGGGCAGGTCAGTTTTACTTCCAGGGAAAAGGGCCGTAGTTTGTGCTTGTGGGCCTGAGGCTGGGAGTGGCTGGCTGGCTCCTGAAAATCCACGATACGCAGGATGGTTCCCAGACCCAAGGGGGCACCAGTGCCAAGTCGGGCTGGTTTGATAGAGCCAAGTGTCTCCTGCAATCTGCCAGCCAGAAGATGGGCAGGTCAGTTTTACTTCCAGGGAAATGGGTCGTAGTTTTTGTTCGGGGGCCTGTGGCTGGGAGTGGCCGGCTGGCTCCTGAAAATCCACGATACGCAGGATGGTTCCCAGATGAAAGGTGGCACCAGTGCCAAGTCGGGCTGGTTTGATAGAGCCAAGTGGCTCCTGCAATCTGCCACCCAGAAGCGGGGTGGGTGAGTTTAGTTTGCCTGGGAAAAGGGCCGTAGTTTGAGTTTGGGGGCCTGAGGCTGGGGATGGCCGGCTGGCTCCTGAAAATCCACGCCGCGCAGGATGGTTTCCAGATGAATGGTGGCACCAATACCATGTCGTGTATTACCATGTGACTCCTGCAATCTGCCATCCAGAAGCGGGGCAGCTGAGTTTTTTTTCAGGGAAAAGGGCCGTCGTTTGTGTTTGGGGTACTGTAGCTGGTAGGGGCTGCTGGCTCCTGAAAATCCACGAGACGCAGTATGGTTTCCAGACCCGTGCTGGCTCCAGTGCAATGTCGGCCTGATTTGACTGCGTCAAATATCCCCTGCGTTGCTCAGTTCAAAGAAATCTTGTGTCCTAATGTTCTCACAGAAGACTGTTAAAATTTGTCTATTTTTCTGGATTTGTTTTGTTCTTTTTTCTCTACCTTCTACTTCTCTCCACTCTCTGAGAACTTTGACCATTATGTAAGTTGGCCTAATGTAAAATTCTCGTAGTAAAGTAAGAGAAGCCAGTAAAGAAAGGCAAATTTGTTAATTGGAGGTGGAAAGAGGGAGGCCAACGAAAGAAAACAAAGGAACAATAATAATGAAATGCTCCCCTGTCTTCTGTGAAAAGTAGAGGCGCAGACAAGAAAGAGCAAGTGCAAAATTCTCACTAGAGAAACGCACTTTATCTGACTAAAGTAATTTCCGGTGCATTTCTTGCGTTTTTCTCATGCCAAACATATTAATCATTGAAGGTGTCCCTTTCCTCTTTCTGGAATACAGCTAGGAAGATGGCTGTGTCATTGCTGACAAGCTGCTATTCTCAGAGGTGTCCAGCTGAAAGTCCTAGATCAATGGATTTCCTCTGTCACTTTGATATGGCATGACTTACAGTTTCAGCAACTGAACTTGCCAGCCTTACAATTCTTTGCCCCTTGAATGGTCAGATAGGCTCCTTGGCAACTGGCATTTGTAAGGACACGAAACTATGCAGAATTTGTACCATGAGATGATGCCAAATGAGTCACGCCGGTAGATTAACTAGGACATGCAAGGCATGAGAGCACAAGAAGAGAGTACACAAGAAGACAGTACAATCTCCTTTTTTCTGAAACACTGTAGAGATCAAATTGAACACAAATCCTCCTGGGCTAGTTCTTGCAAAAGCCTAGGAGTTCTTTTTGTGTTCACACGCCTGGAATATTTAGCTTTGGATCACAGCAGAATGCAGATGACAAAACGAGGCCTTTTAAGTCACATCCAGTATGAAGCAGCATGAAAGAAGAAAGCAGCTGAGAGTGCCAACCCTGCTAGGTAATCTCAGTATTGGTCTTGACATTAGCAGAAATTTGAAATGAGTCTCTGAAAATGACAAAGGAGGCTGAAGAAAAGGGAGCGATGACTCCTCTTGCATAGTGTTTCCTAACAGGGATCTTCAAAATGGAAAGATTGTATCATCCTTTCAACTGAAGGAAGGTATGAAAACAACAGGAAGGAAACGGCATCACATGCTAGAAAGACTAGGAAAGAAGTACACTGGGCAGTGTACTTCTAGACAGAAAGGCCACTGATGGAAAACCAACTAAACTGGCACCAATGCAGCAGCATTGTACTAAAGCCAGAAATGTCCAGCGCTTCACTCTCTGCCGTTCCATTCAGATGCACACAGCAGCTCTGCAACAGTCCTACTGATCATCTCCTTGGCGAACTTGGAGTTGAGGGTCCGTGGTGAAGCAGAGTCCCCAGCAAGATGCAAAGGAGAGCTGCTTTCTTGCAACTTTGCCTTTATCAGTTCCATAGCTTTAAGCCATAACAAACACCATTCAACCAACCACCATACACCAGGCTTTGAACACACGACCGTTCTAGAACTTGTTGATCTACCTCTAATTCAGCTGCCTCACCTTCCCACAGTCCTTTTCTACTTAGCCAATGGAATGGGCCTCGGCCCAAGGCCTTCCTTTTGTAAGCTTCTAGCTAGATGCAGCAGCAAGCCACTACTTTCTTCTGTGCCAAGACTTCAGGTAGACGATTTGCATCTGCCCTTCCAGTGAAACCTAACGGGGAGAGAAAAGCCTCTCACAGATGTTCAGTCATTCCATTAGCTACACAGGCCAAATCAAAAGAAAAGCCAGCTATGGGTTTGTGTACTTGCTCCTACACAACACCTGCTGCCCTCTGACAATCAACTAGCAGAGAACCAGCAAAACTGAGACTTGAGGCAAACAACCCTTTGAAGGGAATAATGATGTCAGCAATTAAGACAACACATTTCCAGGCCACCGAGATGCTTGAAATGTCAGCAAAGGCTGGAGACCAAAGGCTGAACTAATAGGGAAAGGGTAAAAGAATCCCAAGAAAAACATGACCGAAGGTTAAAACAATTCCAAGAAAAACATAGGCAACTGACCTGTTGAAGCCTTCAGGAAATCAGTGGCCGCTGATTTACATAGGCCATTCAAGTTAGTTGACCCGTGCACCTTCCACCCCTTTTCCACCTTTCGGCACCATAGGGTGAATTGTGAGCATGAAATCACAATTCCTTGGATTCTCTTCTTAACTTGACGAGAAAAATTCAGCAACTGAAGTACCTGTTACTGATGTGATACCCAGGAACACCGAGTTGACACATTTCATTTTGTTCAAACACAGCTAGCAAATCTAAGGGCACAAGGCTGGCTTCTTTTCATGACAATTTTTCTGTTTTACAACCTGCTCTGATCCTGGTGAAACTTTTTCATTAGCTTCTCTCTAAAAGCAAAAAGTCCAGTTCACTGTCCCATCCTACTGCTGCAAGTAAACCATTTGTATTGCCAAGACCAAAAACGGAATTGGAAGGTACAGAGACGCCCGGAGCTATGAGCAGATACGGGGCACATTTCGGTAGAAGCCGCCGTCTGCAGTGCACTGTGACCAGCACAATCGCCTTTGCGCGAAGAAGCCGCTTCTTCGCCTCTGGAAGCCGGAGAGAGCGGCTACCTCTGAAAGCTGAAGAATGAAGCAGCACAACACTGGGATAGTGTGCACAGATGCACACTGATCCAAAACAGTACCTTACCACTCTCAAAATTTTCCAAACACATGAACATTCTATTGGAAAGTGTTTTGGACAACTTTCTTTTTCTTCCTGCAAAACACACTGCAGACTTCTCTGCAAAATGTAAAATCCGATGGGAGATGTTTTCTATGCTGGCACAGTTTTTCCTTGCCAGACATGGTGGAAAAGATTTTTGCAATGATGTAGAACACAAAAGACGCTAAAGACGAAGGTACGGAGCTCCCCGGAGCTATGCCCCGGTCCCGGGCACATTTCGGCAGATGCCGCCGCACTGGAGTGCACTGTGACCGGTACAATCGCCTTTGCGCGAAGAAGTCGATTCTTCGCCTCCGGGAGCCGGAGAGAGCGGCTGCTTTCAAAAGGTGAAGAATGAAGCTGCACAACACTGGGATAGTGTGTGCAGCTTGCCAACTGATAAAAAACAGTACCTTACCACTCCTACCTTTTCCAAACACATGAACATTCGATTGGAAGGTGTTTTGGAAAACTTTCTTTTTCTTCTTGCATAAACTTCTGCAGAACTCTCTGCAACATGTAAAACACGATGGGAGATGTTTTCTGTGCACGCACAGTTTCTCATTACCAGACATAGTGGAAAAGCGTTTTGCAGTGATGTAAACCACAAAAGACGCTAAAGACGAAATATGGAGCTCCCCGGAGCTAAGCGCCGGGCCCGGGCACATTTCGGAAGAAGCCGCCGCACTAGAGTGCACTGTGACCGGCACAATCGCCTTTGCGCGAAGAAGCCGATTCTTCGCCTCCGGCAGCCGGACAGAGCGGCTGCTTCGGAAAGGTGGAAATGAAGCTGCACAACACGGGGATAGTGTGAGCAGCTTGCAAACTGATAAAAAACACTACCTTACCACTTTCCTACCTTTTCCAAACACATGAATATTTGATTGGAAGGTGTTTTGGACAACTTTATTTTTCTTCGGTTAGAAGAAAATATTCGGTTAGAAGGTGTTTTCAACAGCTTTATTTTCTTCGTGCAAAACATTCTGCAGAGGTCTCTAAACCAGTAAAACACGATGGGAAATGTTTTCTGTGCTAGCACAGTTTCTCCATGCCAGACATAGTGGAAAGGATCTTTGCAATGATATAGACCACAAAAGACGCTAAAGACGAAATATGGAGCTCCCCGGAGCTAAGCGCCGGTCCCGGGCACATTTCGGAAGAAGCCGCCGCACTGGAGTGCACTGTGACCGGCACAATCGCCTTTGCGCGAAGAAGCCGATTCTTCGCCTCCGGGAGCCGGAGAGAGCGGCTGCTTTCAAAAGGTGAAGAATGAAGCTGCACAACACTGGGATAGAGTGTGCAGCTTGCCAACTGATAAAAAACAGTACTTTACCACTTTCCTACCTTTTCCAAACATATGAATATTGGGTTAGAAGGTGTTTTCAACAACTTTATTTTCTTCGTGCAAAACACTCAGCAGAGCTCTCTGCAACATGTAAAACATGATGGGAGATGTTTTCTGTGCAGGCACAGTTTCTACTTGCCAGACATAGTGGAAATGCTTTTAGTAGTGATGTAGAACACAAGAGACGCTAAAGTCGAAATACAGAGTTCCCCGGAGCTAAGCGCCGGGCCCGGGCGCATTTCGGAAGAAGCCGCCGCACTGGAGTGCACTGTGACCGGCACAATCGCCTTTGCGCGAAGAAGCCGATTCTTCGCCTCCGGGAGCCGGAGAGAGCGGCTGCTTTCAAAAGGTGAAGAATGAAGCTGCAAAACAATGGGATAGTGTGTGCAGCTTTCCAACTGTTAAAAAACAGTATTTTACGACTTCTACCTTTTCCAAACACATGAACATTCGATTGGAAGGTGTTTTGGAAAACTTTCTTTTTCTTCGTGCAAAACACTCAGTAGAGCTCTCTGCAACATGTAAAACACGATGGGAGATGTTTTCTGTGCAGGCACAGTTTCTCATTACCAGACATAGTGGAAAAGCGTTTTGCAGTGATGTAGACCACAAAAGACGCTAAAGACGAAATATGGAGCTCCCCGGAGCTATGCCCCGGTCCCGGGCACATTTCGGAAGAAGCCGCCGCACTAGAGTGCACTGTGACCGGCACAATCGCCTTTGCGCGAAGATGCCGATTCTTCGCCTCCGACAGCCGGAGAGAGCGGCTGCTTTCAAAAGGTGAAGAATGAAGCTGCACAACACTGGGATAGTGTGCGCAGCTTGCAAACTTATAGAAAACACTGCCTTAACACTTTCCTACCTTTTCCAAACACATGAACATTCGATTGGAAGGTGTTTTGGAAAACTTTCTTTTTCTTCTTGCATAAACTTCTGCAGAGCTCTCTGCAACATGCAAAACACGATGGGAGATGTTTTCTGAGCAGGCACAGATTCTCCTTGCCTAACATAGTGGAAAACCTTTCTGTATGATGTACACCACAAAAGTCCCGAAAGAAGAAGGTACGCAGCTCGCCGGAGCTACGCGCCGGTCCGGGGCACATTTCGGAAGAAGCCGCCGCACTGGAGTGCACTGTGACCGGCAGAATCTCCTTTGCGCGAAGAAGCCGATTCTTCGCCTCCGGGAGCCGGAGAGAGCGGCTGCTTTCAAAAGGTGAAGAATGAAGCTGCACAACAATGGGATAGTGTGTGCAGCTTTCCAACTGTTAAAAAACAGTATTTTACGACTTCTACCTTTTCCAAACACATGAACATTCGATTGGAAGGTGTTTTGGAAAACTTTCTTTTTCTTCGTGCAAAACACTCAGCAGAGCTCTCTGCAACATGTAAAACACCACGGGAGATGTTTTCTGTGCAGGCACAGTTTCTCATTACCAGATATAGTGGAAAAGCGTTTTGCAGTGATGTAGACCACAAAAGTCCCGAAAGAAGAAGGTACGGATATCCCCGGAGGTAAGCGCCAGTCCCGGGCACATTTCGGAAGAAGCCGCCGCACTGGAGTGCACTGTGACCGGCACAATCGCCTTTGCGCGAAGAAGCCGCTTCCTTGCCTCCGCGAACCAGACAGAGCGGCTGCTTCGGAAAGGTGGAAATGAAGCTGCACAACACTGGGATAGAGTGTGCAGCTTGCCAACTGATAAAAAACAGTACTTTACCACTTTCCTAACTTTTCCAAACATATGAATTTTCGGTTGGAAGGTGTTTTTTAACAACTTTATTTTCTTCGTGCAAAACACTCAGCAGAGCTCTCTGCAACATGTAAAACATGATGGGAGATGTTTTCTGTGCAGGCACAGTTTCTACTTGCCAGACATAGTGGAAATGCTTTTAGTAGTGATGTAGAACACAAGAGACGCTAAAGTCGAAATACAGAGTTCCCCGGAGCTAAGCGCCGGGCCCGGGCACATTTCGGAAGAAGCCGCCGCACTGGAGTGCACTGTGGCCGGCACAATCGCCTTTGCGCGAAGAAGCCGATTCTTCGCCTCCGGGAGCCGGAGAGAGCGGCTGCTTTCAAAAGGTGAAGAATGAAGCTGCACAACACTGGGATAGTGTGCGCAGCTTGCAGACTGATAAAAAACAGTACCTTACCACTCCTACCTTTTCCAAACACATGAACATTCGATTGGAAGGTGTTTTGGAAAACTTTCTTTTTCTTCGTGCAAAACACTCAGTAGAGCTCTCTGCAACATGTAAAACACGATGGGAGATGTTTTCTGTGCAGGCACAGTTTCTCATTACCAGACATAGTGGAAAAGCGTTTTGCAGTGATGTAGACCACAAAAGTCCCGAAAGAAGAAGGTACGGATATCCCCGGAGGTAAGCGCCGGTCCCGGGCACATTTCGGAAGAAGCCGCCGCACTGGAGTGCACTATGACCGGCACAATCGCCTTTGCGCGAAGAAGCCGCTTCCTTGCCTCCGCGAACCAGACAGAGCGGCTGCTTCGGAAAGGTGGAAATGAAGCTGCACAACACGGGGATAGTGTGCGCAGGTTGCAAACTGATAGAAAACAGTACCTTACCACTTTCCTAACTTTTCCAAACATATGAATTTTCGGTTGGAAGGTGTTTTTTAACAACTTTATTTTCTTCGTGCAAAACACTCAGCAGAGCTCTCTGCAACATGTAAAACATGATGGGAGATGTTTTCTGTGCTGGCACAGTTTCTACTTGCCAGACATAGTGGAAATGCTTTTAGTAGTGATGTAGAACACAAGAGACGCTAAAGTCGAAATACAGAGTTCCCCGGAGCTAAGCGCCGGGCCCGGGCGCATTTCGGAAGAAGCCGCCGCACTGGAGTGCACTGTGACCGGCACAATCGCCTTTGCGCGAAGAAGCCGATTCTTCGCCTCCGACAGCCGGAGAGAGCGGCTGCTTTCAAAAGGTGAAGAATGAAGCTGCACAACACTGGGATAGTGTGCGCAGCTTGCAGACTGATAAAAAACAGTACCTTACCACTCCTACCTTTTCCAAACACATGAACATTCGATTGGAAGGTGTTTTGGAAAACTTTCTTTTTCTTCGTGCAAAACACTCAGCAGAGCTCTCTGCAACATGTAAAACACCACGGGAGATGTTTTCTGTGCAGGCACAGTTTCTCATTACCAGACATAGTGGAAAAGCGTTTTGCAGTGATGTAGACCACAAAAGTCCCGAAAGAAGAAGGTACGGATGTCCCCGGAGGTAAGCGCCGGTCCCGGGCACATTTCGGAAGAAGCCGCCGCACTTTAGAGCATTGGCGCCGGTACAATCCCATTTTCTAGACGAAACCTCGTCTTCGCCTCCGGAAGCCGTAGGGAGCAGTAGCTTCGGAAAGGTGAGAATGAAGCTGCACAACACTGGGATAGTGTGCGCAGCTTGCAAACTGATAGAAAACAGTACCTTACAACTCTCCTAGCTTTTCCAAACACATCAACATTCGGTTGGAAGGTGTTTAGACATCTTTCTTTTTCTTCCTGCAAAACACTCTGCAGACTTCTCTGCAACATGTACAACACCATGGGAGATGTTTTCAGCCCTGACCCAGAATCTCCTTGCCAGACATAGTGGAAAAACTTTTTGCGAGGTTGGAGAGGACAAGAAACGCTAAAGACGAAAGTATGGAGTTTTCCGTAGCTAAGAATGCATGAAAGCAAAAGACTGCCCTCTTCAAAAATGGCAATTAGGAGGACTCGGAAAAGTACAAATCAGCCAGCCTCTTTTTTATCCCCACGAAGTTGATGGGGCAGCTATTCCTGAAAGCCTTGCCTGGCATATGAAGGAGGACAAAGCAATGTACTCGGCGTGGATTTTCCTGGGGAATTTCATGCTGAACAACTTTTTCAACACCTCTGATGAATCAACTTGACTGGTAGATGAAGGGAATATTGTCTGCGTGGCCTTCAGGGAGGTTTTTACATTTATCTACATGGCTGCACACATACATACGGGAAGCAATAATGCAAAAGGGAGGGAACCAGTGTCTTTTAAGTGATGCTGAGTGAAAAGACAAGAGGCAGTGGGCACACACTGAAATACAGGAGATTGCCTATGAACATCACCAAATGATGTTTTACTGTGACGGTGACTGAACCGCGGCACAGACTGCCCAGAAAGCTTCTGAAGCCTGGATCTTAGAAGACATTAAAAGTACACCCAGCTAGAATCCCGGGCAAGAGGCTCTAGGTATCCTGCTTAAACAGGGGGGTTGGGCCTGGTGAGCCCCACTGAGCCCTACCACTCTCATTCATTCTGTGTAGTGAATTCTCTTCGAGATGCATTTCAAGCACTGGCATGACAAAGTTCTGTGCAGACAGAGATCCAAATGGACATGGGATCCATGTTCCTTAAGCAGTGTTCAAGAAGAATGTAAAACTCTGGGACAAGTGTCTCTTCCCTAACTGAATCCCTTTCATGGGAAAATTCCCAGCTATAGAAAGATCTTCTGATACGCATGCTTAGGACTGACACTGGCTGAGGAAATTTCCCCCTATGTGTATCTAAGACCAGTTAGGATCATCACCCAAGACTTGTCAACATAGTCACAGAATGTCTATTGTAAAGAAGTGACAACTTCCATCAGAATGGCAAATATTGGTCCACAAAATGGATTAATGAATGGGAATTATTTACTTGGGTTAAAAAGAAAAATAAAGAGTTGGTCTTTATTTAATAATTTCGTTGCAATATTGATATGGGAAGAAAAAGACCTCAATCCTGGACTTTCTCAACTCTAAGAAAGATTTTAAAAATTTCTTCTAGAAATCTATTATTATGAAGAGATTATTCAAACAATTTTAGTCGGTAAAAAAGTCCCAGATTTGTCTAGTTTTGTTTCCAGGGAAAAGGGCTGTGGTTTGTGTTTCCGGGCCTGGGGCTGGGAGTGGCCGGCTGGCTCCTGAAAATCCTCGATACGCAGGGTGGTTCCCAGATAAAAGGTGGCACCAGTGCCAAGTCGTGATGGTTTGATAATACAGAGTAGCTCCTGCAATCTGCCAGCAAGAAGCGGGGCGGCTGAATTTTGTTTCCAGGGAATGGGGTGGTGGTTCCTGTTTGGGGGCCTGTGGCAGGCAGTGGCAGGCTGGCTCCTTAAAATCCACGATACGCAAGATGCTTCCAAAAGAAAGGTGGCACAAGTGCCGAGTCGGGCTGGTTTGATAGAGCCAAGTGGCTCCTGCAATCTGCCAGCCAGAAGCGGGGTGGGTGAGTTTTGTTTGCCAGGGAAAAGGGCCGTGGTTTGTTTTCAGGGGCCTGTGGCTGGGAATGGCCGGCTGGCTCCTGAAAATCCACGCCGCGCAGGATGGTTCCCAGACCCAAGGTGGCACCAGTGCCGAGTCGGGCTGGTTTGATAGAGCCAAGTGGCTCCTGCAATCTGCACCCCAGATGATGGGCAGGTCAGTTTTAATTCCAGGGAAAATGGCCGTAGTTTGTTTTTGGGGACCTGTGGCTGGCTGTGGCCGCCTGGCGCCTGAAAATCAACGATACGCAGTATGGCTCCCAGATGAAAGGTGGCACCAGTGCCAAGTCGGGCTGGTTTGATAGTACCGAGTGGCTCCTGCAATCTGCCAGCCAGAAGGTGGGCCGCTAAGATTTTCTTCCAGGGAAAATGGCCGTGGTATGTGTTTGGGGCCCTGTGGCTCAGAGTGGCTTGCTGGCTCCTGAAAATCCACGATACTCAGGATGATTGCCAGACCCAAGTTGGCACCACTGCCAAGTCGGGCTGGTTTGATAGAGCCATGTGGGTCCTGCAATCTGACAGCCAGAATATTGGCAGGTCAGTTTTACTTCCAGGGAAAAGGGCCGTGGTATGTGTTTGGGGGCCTGTGGCTGGGAGTGGCCGGCTGGCACCTGAAATTCCACGATACGCAGGATGGTTCCCAGATGAAAGGTGGCACCAGCGAAGAGTCGGGCTGGTTTGATAGATCTAAGTGGTTCCTGCAAATTGCCAGCCAGATGATGGGCAGGTCAGTTTTACTTCCAGGGAAAAGGGCCGTAGTTTTTGTTTGGGGTCCTGTGGCTGGGAGTGGCCTACTGGCTCCTGAAAATCCACGATACGCAGGATGGTTTCCAGACCCAAGGCGCCCCAGTGCCAAATCGGGCTGGTTTGATAGAGCCAAGTGGCTCCTGCAATCTGCCAGCCAGAAGATGGGCATGTCTGTTTTACTTCCAGGGAAAAGGGCCGTAGTTTGTGTTTGGGGCCCTGTGGCTGGGAATGGCCGGCTGGCTCCTTAAAATCCCCGCCGCGCATGATGGTTCCCAGACCCAAGGTGGCACCAGTGCCGAGTTGGGCTGGTGTGATAGAGCCATGTGTCTCCTGCAATCTGTCTGCCAGAACCGGGGTCGCTGAGTTTTGTTTGCCAGGGAAAAAGGCCGTGGTTTTTTATCCGGGGCCTGTGGCCTTGAATGGCCGGCTGGTTCCTTAAAATCGACGCCGCGCAGGATGGTTCCCAGATGAAAGGTGTCACCAGTGCCGAGTCGGGCTGTTTTGATAGAGCCAAGTGGCTCCTGCAATCTGCCAGCCAGATGATGGGCAGGTCTGTTTTACTTCCAGGGAAAAGGGCCGTAGTTTGTTTTTGGGGACCTGTGGCTGGCTGTGGCCGCCTGGCTCCTGAAAATCCACGATACGCAGGATGGTTCCCAGATGAAAGGTGGCACCAGTGCCAAGTGGGGCTGGTTTGATAGTACCGAGTGGCTCCTGCAATCTGCCAGACAGAAGCGGGGTGGGTGAGTTTTGTTTGGCAGGGAAAAGGCCCACAGTTTGTGTTTGGGGCCCTGTGGCTGAGAGTGGCCTGCTGGCTCCTGAAAATCCACGATACGCATGATGATTACCAGACCAAAGGGGCACCAGTGCCGAGTCGGGCTGGCTTGATAGAGCCAAGTGGCTCCTGCAATCTGCCAGCCAGAAGATGGGCAGGTCAGATTTACTTCCAGGGAAAAGGGCCGTAGTTTTTTTTGGGGTCCTGTGGCTGGGAGTGGCCTACTGGCTCCTGAAAATCCACGATACGCAGGATGGTTTCCAGACCCAAGGCGCCCCAGTGCCAAATCGGGCTGGTTTGATAGAGCTAAGTGGCTCCTGCAATCTGCCAGCCAGAAGATGGGCAGGTCAGTTTTACTTCCAGGGAAAAGGGCCGTAGTTTGTGTTTGGGGGCCTGTGGCTGGGAGTGACCGGCTGGCTCCTGAAAACCCATGCCGCGCTGGATGGTTCCCAAATGAAAAAAATGGCACCCGTGCCAAGTCGGGCTTGTTTGATAGTACCGCGTGGCTCCTGCAATCTGCCAGCCAGAAGATGGGCAGGTCAGTTTTACTTCCAGGGAAATGGGTCGTCGTTTTTGTTCGCGGGCCTGTGGCTGGGAGTGGCCGGCTGGCTCCTGAAAATCCACGATACGCAGGATGGTTCCCAGATGAAAGGTGGCACCAGTGCCGAGTCGGGCTGGTTTGATAGAGCCAAGTGTCTCCTGCAATCTGCCAGCCAGAAGATGGGCAGGTCAGTTTTACTTCCAGGGAAATGGGTCGTAGTTTTTGTTCGCGGGCCTGTGGCTGGGAGTGGCCGGCTGGCTCCTGAAAATCCACGATACGCAGGATGGTTCCCAGATAAAAGGTGGCACTAGTGCCAAGCCGGCTGGTTTGATAGGGCCAAGTGTCTCCTGCAATCTGCCAGCCAGGAGCGGGGTGCGTGAGTTTTGTTTGCCAGGGAAAAGGGCCGCGGTTTGTTTTCGGGAGCCTGTGGCTCGGAATTGCCAGCTGGCTCCTGAAAATCCACGCCGCGCAGGATGGTTTCCAGACCCAAGGTGGCACCAGTGCCGAGTCGGGCTGGTTTGATAGAGCCAAATGGCTCCTGCAATCTGCCAGCCAGAAGATGGGCAGGTCAGTTTTACTTCCAGGGAAAAGGGCCGTAGTTTGTGTTTGGGGGCCTGTGGCTGGGAGTGGCCGGCTGGCTCCTGAAAACCCATGCCGCGCTGGATGGTTCCCAAATGAAAAAAATGGCACCAGTGCCAAGTCGGGCTGGTTTGATAGTACCGCGTGGCTCCTGCAATCTGACAGCCAGAAGATGGGCATGTCTGTTTTACTTCCAGGGAAAAGGGCCGGAGTTTGTGTTTGGGGCCCTGTGGCTGGGAATGGCCGGCTGGCTCCTTAAAATCCACGCCGCGCTTGATGGTTCCCAGACCCAAGGTGGCACCAGTGCCGAGTTGGGCTGGTGTGATAGAGCCATGTGGCTCCTGCAATCTGTCTGCCAGAAGCGGGGTCGCTGAGTTTTGTTTGCCAGGGAAAAAGGCCGTGGTTTTTTATCCGGGGCCTGTGGCCTGGAATGGCCGGCTGGTTCCTTAAAATCCAATCCGAGCAGGATGCTTCCCAGATGAAAGGTGGCACCAGTGCCCAGTCGGGCTGTTTTGATAGAGCCAAGTGGCTCCTGCAATCTGCCAGCCAGAAGGCGGGCCGCTGAGATTTTCTTCCAGGGAAAAGGGCCGTGGTATGTGTCTGGGGCCCTGAGGCTGGGAGTGGCCGGCTGGCTCCTGAAAATCCACGACATGCATGATGGTTCCCAGATGAAAGGTGGCACCAGTGCCGAGTCGGTCTGGATTGATAGAGCTAAGTGGCTCCTGCAATCTGCCAGGCAGGAGATGGGCAGGTCAGTTTTACGTCCAGGGAAAAGGGCCGGAAGTTGTGTTTGGGGGCCTGAGGCTGGGAGTGGCCGGCTGGCTCCTGAAATTGCACGATACTCAGGATGATTGCCAGACCCAAGTTGGCACCACAGCCAAGTCGGGCTGGTTTGATAGAGCCATGTGGCTCCTGCAATCTGCCAGCCAGAAGATGGGCAGGTCAGTTTTACTTCCAGGGAAAAGGGCCGTAGTTTTGATTTGGGGGCCTGTGGCTGGGAGTGGCCGGGTGGCTCCTGAAAATCCACGATACGCAGGATGGCTCCCAAATGAAAAATTGCACCAGTGCCAAGTCGGGCTGGTATGATAGTTCCAAGTGGCTCCTGCAATCTGCCAGCCAGAAGATGGGCAGGTCAGTTTTACTTCCAGAGAAAAGGGCCATAGATTTGTTTGGGGGCCTGTGGCTTGGAATGGCCTACTGGCTCCTGAAAATCCACGCCGCGCATGATGGTTCCGAGATGAAAGGTGGCACCAGTGCCGAGTTGGGCTGGTTTGATAGAGCCATGTGGCTCCTGCAATCTGACAGCCAGAAGATGGACAGGTCAGTTTTACTTCCAGGGAAAAGGGCCGTAGTTTGTGTTTGGGGGCCTGTGGCTGGGAGTGGCCGGCTGGCTCCTGAAAATCCCCAATACACAGGATGGTTCCCAGATGAAAGATGGCACCAGTGCTGAGTCGGGCTGGTTTGATAGAGCCAAGTGGCTCCTGCAATCTGACAGCCAGAAGATGGGCAGGTCAGTTTTACTTCAAGGGAAAAGGGCCGTAGTTTGTGTTTGGGGGCCTGTGGCTGGGAATGGCCGGCTGGCTCCTTAAAATCCACGCCGCGCATGATGGTTCCCAGACCCAAGGTGGCACCAGTGCCGAGTTGTGCTGGTTTGATAGAGCCAAGCGGCTCCTGCAATCTGCCAGCCAGAAGCGGGGCGGGTCAGGTTTGTTTGCCAGGGAAAAGGGCCGTGGTGTGTTTGGGGGCCTGTGGCCAAGAATGGCTGGCTGGCTCCTTAAAATCCACGCCGCGCAGGATGGTTCCCAGACCCAAGGGGGCACCAGTGCCGAGTCAGGCTGGTTTGATAGAGCCAAGTGGCTCCTGCAATCTGCCAGCCAGATGCGGGTTGGGTGAGTTTAGTTTGCCTGGGAAAAGGGCCGTAGTTTGAGTTTGGGGGCCTGAGGCTGGGGATGGCCGGCTGGCTCCTGAAAATCCACGCCGCGCAGGATGGTTTCCAGATGAATGGTGGCACCAATACCATGTCGTGTATTACCATGTGACTCCTGCAATCTGCCATCCAGAAGCGGGGCAGCTGAGTTTTTTTTCAGGGAAAAGGGCGGTCGTTTGTGTTTGGGGTACTGTAGCTGGTAGGGGCTGCTGGCTCCTGAAAATCCACGAGACGCAGTATGGTTTCCAGACCCGTGCTGGCTCCAGTGCAATGTCGGCCTGATTTGACTGCGTCAAATATCCCCTGCGTTGCTCAGTTCAAAGAAATCTTGTGTCCTAATGTTCTCACAGAAGACTGTTAAAATTTGTCTATTTTTCTGGATTTGTTTTGTTCTTTTTTCTCTACCTTCTACTTCTCTCCACTCTCTGAGAACTTTGACCATTATGTAAGTTGGCCTAATGTAAAATTCTCGTAGTAAAGTAAGAGAAGCCAGTAAAGAAAGGCAAATTTGTTAATTGGAGGTGGAAAGAGGGAGGCCAACGAAAGAAAACAAAGGAACAATAATAATGAAATGCTCCCCTGTCTTCTGTGAAAAGTAGAGGCGCAGACAAGAAAGAGCAAGTGCAAAATTCTCACTAGAGAAACGCACTTTATCTGACTAAAGTAATTTCCGGTGCATTTCTTGCGTTTTTCTCATGCCAAACATATTAATCATTGAAGGTGTCCCTTTCCTCTTTCTGGAATACAGCTAGGAAGATGGCTGTGTCATTGCTGACAAGCTGCTATTCTCAGAGGTGTCCAGCTGAAAGTCCTAGATCAATGGATTTCCTCTGTCACTTTGATATGGCATGACTTACAGTTTCAGCAACTGAACTTGCCAGCCTTACAATTCTTTGCCCCTTGAATGGTCAGATAGGCTCCTTGGCAACTGGCATTTGTAAGGACACGAAACTATGCAGAATTTGTACCATGAGATGATGCCAAATGAGTCACGCCGGTAGATTAACTAGGACATGCAAGGCATGAGAGCACAAGAAGAGAGTACACAAGAAGACAGTACAATCTCCTTTTTTCTGAAACACTGTAGAGATCAAATTGAACACAAATCCTCCTGGGCTAGTTCTTGCAAAAGCCTAGGAGTTCTTTTTGTGTTCACACGCCTGGAATATTTAGCTTTGGATCACAGCAGAATGCAGATGACAAAACGAGGCCTTTTAAGTCACATCCAGTATGAAGCAGCATGAAAGAAGAAAGCAGCTGAGAGTGCCAACCCTGCTAGGTAATCTCAGTATTGGTCTTGACATTAGCAGAAATTTGAAATGAGTCTCTGAAAATGACAAAGGAGGCTGAAGAAAAGGGAGCGATGACTCCTCTTGCATAGTGTTTCCTAACAGGGATCTTCAAAATGGAAAGATTGTATCATCCTTTCAACTGAAGGAAGGTATGAAAACAACAGGAAGGAAACGGCATCACATGCTAGAAAGACTAGGAAAGAAGTACACTGGGCAGTGTACTTCTAGACAGAAAGGCCACTGATGGAAAACCAACTAAACTGGCACCAATGCAGCAGCATTGTACTAAAGCCAGAAATGTCCAGCGCTTCACTCTCTGCCGTTCCATTCAGATGCACACAGCAGCTCTGCAACAGTCCTACTGATCATCTCCTTGGCGAACTTGGAGTTGAGGGTCCGTGGTGAAGCAGAGTCCCCAGCAAGATGCAAAGGAGAGCTGCTTTCTTGCAACTTTGCCTTTATCAGTTCCATAGCTTTAAGCCATAACAAACACCATTCAACCAACCACCATACACCAGGCTTTGAACACACGACCGTTCTAGAACTTGTTGATCTACCTCTAATTCAGCTGCCTCACCTTCCCACAGTCCTTTTCTACTTAGCCAATGGAATGGGCCTCGGCCCAAGGCCTTCCTTTTGTAAGCTTCTAGCTAGATGCAGCAGCAAGCCACTACTTTCTTCTGTGCCAAGACTTCAGGTAGACGATTTGCATCTGCCCTTCCAGTGAAACCTAACGGGGAGAGAAAAGCCTCTCACAGATGTTCAGTCATTCCATTAGCTACACAGGCCAAATCAAAAGAAAAGCCAGCTATGGGTTTGTGTACTTGCTCCTACACAACACCTGCTGCCCTCTGACAATCAACTAGCAGAGAACCAGCAAAACTGAGACTTGAGGCAAACAACCCTTTGAAGGGAATAATGATGTCAGCAATTAAGACAACACATTTCCAGGCCACCGAGATGCTTGAAATGTCAGCAAAGGCTGGAGACCAAAGGCTGAACTAATAGGGAAAGGGTAAAAGAATCCCAAGAAAAACATGACCGAAGGTTAAAACAATTCCAAGAAAAACATAGGCAACTGACCTGTTGAAGCCTTCAGGAAATCAGTGGCCGCTGATTTACATAGGCCATTCAAGTTAGTTGACCCGTGCACCTTCCACCCCTTTTCCACCTTTCGGCACCATAGGGTGAATTGTGAGCATGAAATCACAATTCCTTGGATTCTCTTCTTAACTTGACGAGAAAAATTCAGCAACTGAAGTACCTGTTACTGATGTGATACCCAGGAACACCGAGTTGACACATTTCATTTTGTTCAAACACAGCTAGCAAATCTAAGGGCACAAGGCTGGCTTCTTTTCATGACAATTTTTCTGTTTTACAACCTGCTCTGATCCTGGTGAAACTTTTTCATTAGCTTCTCTCTAAAAGCAAAAAGTCCAGTTCACTGTCCCATCCTACTGCTGCAAGTAAACCATTTGTATTGCCAAGACCAAAAACGGAATTGGAAGGTACAGAGACGCCCGGAGCTATGAGCAGATACGGGGCACATTTCGGTAGAAGC
This sequence comes from Zonotrichia albicollis, assembly GCF_047830755.1. Classification (NCBI taxonomy): domain Eukaryota; kingdom Metazoa; phylum Chordata; class Aves; order Passeriformes; family Passerellidae; genus Zonotrichia; species Zonotrichia albicollis. The sequence continues at coordinate 4,677,466 of NC_133854.1, forward strand.
CGCCGTCTGCAGTGCACTGTGACCAGCACAATCGCCTTTGCGCGAAGAAGCCGCTTCTTCGCCTCTGGAAGCCGGAGAGAGCGGCTACCTCTGAAAGCTGAAGAATGAAGCAGCACAACACTGGGATAGTGTGCACAGATGCACACTGATCCAAAACAGTACCTTACCACTCTCAAAATTTTCCAAACACATGAACATTCTATTGGAAAGTGTTTTGGACAACTTTCTTTTTCTTCCTGCAAAACACACTGCAGACTTCTCTGCAAAATGTAAAATCCGATGGGAGATGTTTTCTATGCTGGCACAGTTTTTCCTTGCCAGACATGGTGGAAAAGATTTTTGCAATGATGTAGAACACAAAAGACGCTAAAGACGAAGGTACGGAGCTCCCCGGAGCTATGCCCCGGTCCCGGGCACATTTCGGCAGATGCCGCCGCACTGGAGTGCACTGTGACCGGTACAATCGCCTTTGCGCGAAGAAGTCGATTCTTCGCCTCCGGGAGCCGGAGAGAGCGGCTGCTTTCAAAAGGTGAAGAATGAAGCTGCACAACACTGGGATAGTGTGTGCAGCTTGCCAACTGATAAAAAACAGTACCTTACCACTCCTACCTTTTCCAAACACATGAACATTCGATTGGAAGGTGTTTTGGAAAACTTTCTTTTTCTTCTTGCATAAACTTCTGCAGAACTCTCTGCAACATGTAAAACACGATGGGAGATGTTTTCTGTGCACGCACAGTTTCTCATTACCAGACATAGTGGAAAAGCGTTTTGCAGTGATGTAAACCACAAAAGACGCTAAAGACGAAATATGGAGCTCCCCGGAGCTAAGCGCCGGGCCCGGGCACATTTCGGAAGAAGCCGCCGCACTAGAGTGCACTGTGACCGGCACAATCGCCTTTGCGCGAAGAAGCCGATTCTTCGCCTCCGGCAGCCGGACAGAGCGGCTGCTTCGGAAAGGTGGAAATGAAGCTGCACAACACGGGGATAGTGTGAGCAGCTTGCAAACTGATAAAAAACACTACCTTACCACTTTCCTACCTTTTCCAAACACATGAATATTTGATTGGAAGGTGTTTTGGACAACTTTATTTTTCTTCGGTTAGAAGAAAATATTCGGTTAGAAGGTGTTTTCAACAGCTTTATTTTCTTCGTGCAAAACATTCTGCAGAGGTCTCTAAACCAGTAAAACACGATGGGAAATGTTTTCTGTGCTAGCACAGTTTCTCCATGCCAGACATAGTGGAAAGGATCTTTGCAATGATATAGACCACAAAAGACGCTAAAGACGAAATATGGAGCTCCCCGGAGCTAAGCGCCGGTCCCGGGCACATTTCGGAAGAAGCCGCCGCACTGGAGTGCACTGTGACCGGCACAATCGCCTTTGCGCGAAGAAGCCGATTCTTCGCCTCCGGGAGCCGGAGAGAGCGGCTGCTTTCAAAAGGTGAAGAATGAAGCTGCACAACACTGGGATAGAGTGTGCAGCTTGCCAACTGATAAAAAACAGTACTTTACCACTTTCCTACCTTTTCCAAACATATGAATATTGGGTTAGAAGGTGTTTTCAACAACTTTATTTTCTTCGTGCAAAACACTCAGCAGAGCTCTCTGCAACATGTAAAACATGATGGGAGATGTTTTCTGTGCAGGCACAGTTTCTACTTGCCAGACATAGTGGAAATGCTTTTAGTAGTGATGTAGAACACAAGAGACGCTAAAGTCGAAATACAGAGTTCCCCGGAGCTAAGCGCCGGGCCCGGGCGCATTTCGGAAGAAGCCGCCGCACTGGAGTGCACTGTGACCGGCACAATCGCCTTTGCGCGAAGAAGCCGATTCTTCGCCTCCGGGAGCCGGAGAGAGCGGCTGCTTTCAAAAGGTGAAGAATGAAGCTGCAAAACAATGGGATAGTGTGTGCAGCTTTCCAACTGTTAAAAAACAGTATTTTACGACTTCTACCTTTTCCAAACACATGAACATTCGATTGGAAGGTGTTTTGGAAAACTTTCTTTTTCTTCGTGCAAAACACTCAGTAGAGCTCTCTGCAACATGTAAAACACGATGGGAGATGTTTTCTGTGCAGGCACAGTTTCTCATTACCAGACATAGTGGAAAAGCGTTTTGCAGTGATGTAGACCACAAAAGACGCTAAAGACGAAATATGGAGCTCCCCGGAGCTATGCCCCGGTCCCGGGCACATTTCGGAAGAAGCCGCCGCACTGGAGTGCACTGTGACCGGCACAATCGCCTTTGCGCGAAGATGCCGATTCTTCGCCTCCGACAGCCGGAGAGAGCGGCTGCTTTCAAAAGGTGAAGAATGAAGCTGCACAACACTGGGATAGTGTGCGCAGCTTGCAAACTTATAGAAAACACTGCCTTAACACTTTCCTACCTTTTCCAAACACATGAACATTCGATTGGAAGGTGTTTTGGAAAACTTTCTTTTTCTTCTTGCATAAACTTCTGCAGAGCTCTCTGCAACATGCAAAACACGATGGGAGATGTTTTCTGAGCAGGCACAGATTCTCCTTGCCTAACATAGTGGAAAACCTTTCTGTATGATGTACACCACAAAAGTCCCGAAAGAAGAAGGTACGCAGCTCGCCGGAGCTACGCGCCGGTCCGGGGCACATTTCGGAAGAAGCCGCCGCACTGGAGTGCACTGTGACCGGCAGAATCTCCTTTGCGCGAAGAAGCCGATTCTTCGCCTCCGGGAGCCGGAGAGAGCGGCTGCTTTCAAAAGGTGAAGAATGAAGCTGCACAACAATGGGATAGTGTGTGCAGCTTTCCAACTGTTAAAAAACAGTATTTTACGACTTCTACCTTTTCCAAACACATGAACATTCGATTGGAAGGTGTTTTGGAAAACTTTCTTTTTCTTCGTGCAAAACACTCAGCAGAGCTCTCTGCAACATGTAAAACACCACGGGAGATGTTTTCTGTGCAGGCACAGTTTCTCATTACCAGATATAGTGGAAAAGCGTTTTGCAGTGATGTAGACCACAAAAGTCCCGAAAGAAGAAGGTACGGATATCCCCGGAGGTAAGCGCCAGTCCCGGGCACATTTCGGAAGAAGCCGCCGCACTGGAGTGCACTGTGACCGGCACAATCGCCTTTGCGCGAAGAAGCCGCTTCCTTGCCTCCGCGAACCAGACAGAGCGGCTGCTTCGGAAAGGTGGAAATGAAGCTGCACAACACTGGGATAGAGTGTGCAGCTTGCCAACTGATAAAAAACAGTACTTTACCACTTTCCTAACTTTTCCAAACATATGAATTTTCGGTTGGAAGGTGTTTTTTAACAACTTTATTTTCTTCGTGCAAAACACTCAGCAGAGCTCTCTGCAACATGTAAAACATGATGGGAGATGTTTTCTGTGCAGGCACAGTTTCTACTTGCCAGACATAGTGGAAATGCTTTTAGTAGTGATGTAGAACACAAGAGACGCTAAAGTCGAAATACAGAGTTCCCCGGAGCTAAGCGCCGGGCCCGGGCACATTTCGGAAGAAGCCGCCGCACTGGAGTGCACTGTGGCCGGCACAATCGCCTTTGCGCGAAGAAGCCGATTCTTCGCCTCCGGGAGCCGGAGAGAGCGGCTGCTTTCAAAAGGTGAAGAATGAAGCTGCACAACACTGGGATAGTGTGCGCAGCTTGCAGACTGATAAAAAACAGTACCTTACCACTCCTACCTTTTCCAAACACATGAACATTCGATTGGAAGGTGTTTTGGAAAACTTTCTTTTTCTTCGTGCAAAACACTCAGTAGAGCTCTCTGCAACATGTAAAACACGATGGGAGATGTTTTCTGTGCAGGCACAGTTTCTCATTACCAGACATAGTGGAAAAGCGTTTTGCAGTGATGTAGACCACAAAAGTCCCGAAAGAAGAAGGTACGGATATCCCCGGAGGTAAGCGCCGGTCCCGGGCACATTTCGGAAGAAGCCGCCGCACTGGAGTGCACTATGACCGGCACAATCGCCTTTGCGCGAAGAAGCCGCTTCCTTGCCTCCGCGAACCAGACAGAGCGGCTGCTTCGGAAAGGTGGAAATGAAGCTGCACAACACGGGGATAGTGTGCGCAGGTTGCAAACTGATAGAAAACAGTACCTTACCACTTTCCTAACTTTTCCAAACATATGAATTTTCGGTTGGAAGGTGTTTTTTAACAACTTTATTTTCTTCGTGCAAAACACTCAGCAGAGCTCTCTGCAACATGTAAAACATGATGGGAGATGTTTTCTGTGCTGGCACAGTTTCTACTTGCCAGACATAGTGGAAATGCTTTTAGTAGTGATGTAGAACACAAGAGACGCTAAAGTCGAAATACAGAGTTCCCCGGAGCTAAGCGCCGGGCCCGGGCGCATTTCGGAAGAAGCCGCCGCACTGGAGTGCACTGTGACCGGCACAATCGCCTTTGCGCGAAGAAGCCGATTCTTCGCCTCCGACAGCCGGAGAGAGCGGCTGCTTTCAAAAGGTGAAGAATGAAGCTGCACAACACTGGGATAGTGTGCGCAGCTTGCAGACTGATAAAAAACAGTACCTTACCACTCCTACCTTTTCCAAACACATGAACATTCGATTGGAAGGTGTTTTGGAAAACTTTCTTTTTCTTCGTGCAAAACACTCAGCAGAGCTCTCTGCAACATGTAAAACACCACGGGAGATGTTTTCTGTGCAGGCACAGTTTCTCATTACCAGACATAGTGGAAAAGCGTTTTGCAGTGATGTAGACCACAAAAGTCCCGAAAGAAGAAGGTACGGATGTCCCCGGAGGTAAGCGCCGGTCCCGGGCACATTTCGGAAGAAGCCGCCGCACTTTAGAGCATTGGCGCCGGTACAATCCCATTTTCTAGACGAAACCTCGTCTTCGCCTCCGGAAGCCGTAGGGAGCAGTAGCTTCGGAAAGGTGAGAATGAAGCTGCACAACACTGGGATAGTGTGCGCAGCTTGCAAACTGATAGAAAACAGTACCTTACAACTCTCCTAGCTTTTCCAAACACATCAACATTCGGTTGGAAGGTGTTTAGACATCTTTCTTTTTCTTCCTGCAAAACACTCTGCAGACTTCTCTGCAACATGTACAACACCATGGGAGATGTTTTCAGCCCTGACCCAGAATCTCCTTGCCAGACATAGTGGAAAAACTTTTTGCGAGGTTGGAGAGGACAAGAAACGCTAAAGACGAAAGTATGGAGTTTTCCGTAGCTAAGAATGCATGAAAGCAAAAGACTGCCCTCTTCAAAAATGGCAATTAGGAGGACTCGGAAAAGTACAAATCAGCCAGCCTCTTTTTTATCCCCACGAAGTTGATGGGGCAGCTATTCCTGAAAGCCTTGCCTGGCATATGAAGGAGGACAAAGCAATGTACTCGGCGTGGATTTTCCTGGGGAATTTCATGCTGAACAACTTTTTCAACACCTCTGATGAATCAACTTGACTGGTAGATGAAGGGAATATTGTCTGCGTGGCCTTCAGGGAGGTTTTTACATTTATCTACATGGCTGCACACATACATACGGGAAGCAATAATGCAAAAGGGAGGGAACCAGTGTCTTTTAAGTGATGCTGAGTGAAAAGACAAGAGGCAGTGGGCACACACTGAAATACAGGAGATTGCCTATGAACATCACCAAATGATGTTTTACTGTGACGGTGACTGAACCGCGGCACAGACTGCCCAGAAAGCTTCTGAAGCCTGGATCTTAGAAGACATTAAAAGTACACCCAGCTAGAATCCCGGGCAAGAGGCTCTAGGTATCCTGCTTTAACAGGGGGGTTGGGCCTGGTGAGCCCCACTGAGCCCTACCACTCTCATTCATTCTGTGTAGTGAATTCTCTTCGAGATGCATTTCAAGCACTGGCATGACAAAGTTCTGTGCAGACAGAGATCCAAATGGACATGGGATCCATGTTCCTTAAGCAGTGTTCAAGAAGAATGTAAAACTCTGGGACAAGTGTCTCTTCCCTAACTGAATCCCTTTCATGGGAAAATTCCCAGCTATAGAAAGATCTTCTGATACGCATGCTTAGGACTGACACTGGCTGAGGAAATTTCCCCCTATGTGTATCTAAGACCAGTTAGGATCATCACCCAAGACTTGTCAACATAGTCACAGAATGTCTATTGTAAAGAAGTGACAACTTCCATCAGAATGGCAAATATTGGTCCACAAAATGGATTAATGAATGGGAATTATTTACTTGGGTTAAAAAGAAAAATAAAGAGTTGGTCTTTATTTAATAATTTCGTTGCAATATTGATATGGGAAGAAAAAGACCTCAATCCTGGACTTTCTCAACTCTAAGAAAGATTTTAAAAATTTCTTCTAGAAATCTATTATTATGAAGAGATTATTCAAACAATTTTAGTCGGTAAAAAAGTCCCAGATTTGTCTAGTTTTGTTTCCAGGGAAAAGGGCTGTGGTTTGTGTTTCCGGGCCTGGGGCTGGGAGTGGCCGGCTGGCTCCTGAAAATCCTCGATACGCAGGGTGGTTCCCAGATAAAAGGTGGCACCAGTGCCAAGTCGTGATGGTTTGATAATACAGAGTAGCTCCTGCAATCTGCCAGCAAGAAGCGGGGCGGCTGAATTTTGTTTCCAGGGAATGGGGTGGTGGTTCCTGTTTGGGGGCCTGTGGCAGGCAGTGGCAGGCTGGCTCCTTAAAATCCACGATACGCAAGATGCTTCCAAAAGAAAGGTGGCACAAGTGCCGAGTCGGGCTGGTTTGATAGAGCCAAGTGGCTCCTGCAATCTGCCAGCCAGAAGCGGGGTGGGTGAGTTTTGTTTGCCAGGGAAAAGGGCCGTGGTTTGTTTTCAGGGGCCTGTGGCTGGGAATGGCCGGCTGGCTCCTGAAAATCCACGCCGCGCAGGATGGTTCCCAGACCCAAGGTGGCACCAGTGCCGAGTCGGGCTGGTTTGATAGAGCCAAGTGGCTCCTGCAATCTGCACCCCAGATGATGGGCAGGTCAGTTTTAATTCCAGGGAAAATGGCCGTAGTTTGTTTTTGGGGACCTGTGGCTGGCTGTGGCCGCCTGGCTCCTGAAAATCAACGATACGCAGTATGGTTCCCAGATGAAAGGTGGCACCAGTGCCAAGTCGGGCTGGTTTGATAGTACCGAGTGGCTCCTGCAATCTGCCAGCCAGAAGGTGGGCCGCTAAGATTTTCTTCCAGGGAAAATGGCCGTGGTATGTGTTTGGGGCCCTGTGGCTCAGAGTGGCTTGCTGGCTCCTGAAAATCCACGATACTCAGGATGATTGCCAGACCCAAGTTGGCACCACTGCCAAGTCGGGCTGGTTTGATAGAGCCATGTGGGTCCTGCAATCTGACAGCCAGAATATTGGCAGGTCAGTTTTACTTCCAGGGAAAAGGGCCGTGGTATGTGTTTGGGGGCCTGTGGCTGGGAGTGGCCGGCTGGCACCTGAAATTCCACGATACGCAGGATGGTTCCCAGATGAAAGGTGGCACCAGTGCCAAGTGGGGCTGGTTTCATAGTACCGAGTGGCTCCTGCAATCTGCCAGACTGAAGCGGGGTGGGTGAGTTTTGTTTGGCAGGGAAAAGGCCCACAGTTTGTGTTTGGGGCCCTGTGGCTGAGAGTGGCCTGCTGGCTCCTGAAAATCCACGATACGCATGATGATTACCAGACCAAAGGGGCACCAGTGCCGAGTCGGGCTGGCTTGATAGAGCCAAGTGGCTCCTGCAATCTGCCAGCCAGAAGATGGGCAGGTCAGATTTACTTCCAGGGAAAAGGGCCGTAGTTTTTGTTTGGGGTCCTGTGGCTGGGAGTGGCCTACTGGCTCCTGAAAATCCACGATACGCAGGATGGTTTCCAGACCCAAGGCGCCCCAGTGCCAAATCGGGCTGGTTTGATAGAGCTAAGTGGCTCCTGCAATCTGCCAGCCAGAAGATGGGCAGGTCAGTTTTACTTCCAGGGAAAAGGGCCGTAGTTTGTGTTTGGGGGCCTGTGGCTGGGAGTGACCGGCTGGCTCCTGAAAACCCATGCCGCGCTGGATGGTTCCCAAATGAAAAAAATGGCACCCGTGCCAAGTCGGGCTTGTTTGATAGTACCGCGTGGCTCCTGCAATCTGCCAGCCAGAAGATGGGCAGGTCAGTTTTACTTCCAGGGAAAAGGGCCGTAGTTTGTGTTTGGGGGCCTGTGGCTGGGAGTGACCGGCTGGCTCCTGAAAACCCATGCCGCGCTGGATGGTTCCCAAATGAAAAAAATGGCACCCGTGCCAAGTCGGGCTTGTTTGATAGTACCGCGTGGCTCCTGCAATCTGCCAGCCAGAAGATGGGCAGGTCAGTTTTACTTCCAGAGAAACGGGTCGTCGTTTTTGTTCGCGGGCCTGTGGCTGGGAGTGGCCGGCTGGCTCCTGAAGATCCATGATACGCAGGATGGTTCCCAGATGAATGGTGGTACCGGTGCCAAGCCGGCTGGTTTGATAGGGCCAAGTGTCTCCTGCAATCTGCCAGCCAGAAGATGGACAGGTCAGTTTTACTTCCAGGGAAAAGGACCATAGATATTTTTTGGGGTCTGTGGCCTGGAATGGCCGGCTGGCTCCTGAAAATCCACGATACGCAGGATGGTTCCCAGATGAAAGGTGGCACCAGTGCCGAGTCGGGCTGGTTTGATAGAGCCAAGTGTCTCCTGCAATCTGCCAGCCAGAAGATGGGCAGGTCAGTTTTACTTCCAGGGAAATGGGTCGTAGTTTTTGTTCGCGGGCCTGTGGCTGGGAGTGGCCGGCTGGCTCCTGAAAATCCACGATACGCAGGATGGTTCCCAGATGAAAGGTGGCACTAGTGCCAAGCCGGCTGGTTTGATAGGGCCAAGTGTCTCCTGCAATCTGCCAGCCAGGAGCGGGGTGCGTGAGTTTTGTTTGCCAGGGAAAAGGGCCGCGGTTTGTTTTCGGGAGCCTGTGGCTCGGAATTGCCTGCTGGCTCCTGAAAATCCACGCCGCGCAGGATGGTTTCCAGACCCAAGGTGGCACCAGTGCCGAGTCGGGCTGGTTTGATAGAGCCAAATGGCTCCTGCAATCTGCCAGCCAGAAGATGGGCAGGTCAGTTTTACTTCCAGGGAAAAGGGCCGTAGTTTGTGTTTTGGGGCCTGTGGCTGGGAGTGGCCGGCTGGCTCCTGAAAACCCATGCCGCGCTGGATGGTTCCCAAATGAAAAAAATGGCACCAGTGCCAAGTCGGGCTGGTTTGATAGTACCGCGTGGCTCCTGCAATCTGACAGCCAGAAGATGGGCATGTCTGTTTTACTTCTAGGGAAAAGGGCCGGAGTTTGTGTTTGGGGCCCTGTGGCTGGGAATGGCCGGCTGGCTCCTTAAAATCCACGCCGCGCATGATGGTTCCCAGACCCAAGGTGGCACCAGTGCCGAGTTGGGCTGGTGTGATAGAGCCATGTGGCTCCTGCAATCTGTCTGCCAGAAGCGGGGTCGCTGAGTTTTGTTTGCCAGGGAAAAAGGCCGTGGTTTTTATCCGGGGCCTGTGGCCTGGAATGGCCGGCTGGTTCCTTAAAATCCAATCCGAGCAGGATGCTTCCCAGATGAAAGGTGGCACCAGCGCCCAGTCGGGCTGTTTTGATAGAGCCAAGTGGCTCCTGCAATCTGCCAGCCAGAAGGCGGGCCGCTGAGATTTTCTTCCAGGGAAAAGGGCCGTGGTATGTGTTTGGGGCCCTGTGGCTGGGAGTGGCCGGCTGGCTCCTGAAAATCCACGACATGCATGATGGTTCCCAGATGAAAGGTGGCACCAGTGCCGAGTCGGTCTGGATTGATAGAGCCAAGTGGCTCCTGCAATCTGCCAGGCAGGAGATGGGCAGGTCAGTTTTACGTCCAGGGAAAAGGGCCGGAAGTTGTGTTTGGGGGCCTGAGGCTGGGAGTGGCCGGCTGGCTCCTGAAATTGCACGATACTCAGGATGATTGCCAGACCCAAGTTGGCACCACAGCCAAGTCGGGCTGGTTTGATAGAGCCATGTGGCTCCTGCAATCTGCCAGCCAGAAGATGGGCAGGTCAGTTTTACTTCCAGGGAAAAGGGCCGTAGTTTTGATTTGGGGGCCTGTGGCTGGGAGTGGCCGGGTGGCTCCTGAAAATCCACGATACGCAGGATGGCTCCCAAATGAAAAATTGCATCAGTGCCAAGTCGGGCTGGTATGATAGTTCCAAGTGGCTCCTGCAATCTGCCAGCCAGAAGATGGGCAGGTCAGTTTTACTTTCAGAGAAAAGGGCCATAGATTTGTTTGGGGGCCTGTGGCTTGGAATGGCCTACTGGCTCCTGAAAATCCACGCCGCGCATGATGGTTCCGAGATGAAAGGTGGCACCAGTGCCTAGTTGGGCTGGTTTGATAGAGCCATGTGGCTCCTGCAATCTGACAGCCAGAAGATGGGCAGGTCAATTTTACTTCCAGGGAAAAGGGCCGTAGTTTGTGTTTGAGGGCCTGTGGCTGGGAGTGGCCGGCTGGCTCCTGAAAATCCCCAATACACAGGATGGTTCCCAGATGAAAGATGGCACCAGTGCTGAGTCGGGCTGGTTTGATAGAGCCAAGTGGCTCCTGCAATCTGCCAGCCAGAAGATGGGCAGGTCAGTTTTACTTACAGGGAAAAGGGCCGTAGTTTGTGTTTGGGGGCCTGTGGCTGGGAATGGCCGGCTGGCTCCTTAAAATCCACGCCGCGCATGATGGTTCCCAGACCCAAGGTGGCACCAGTGCCGAGTTGTGCTGGTTTGATAGAGCCAAGCGGCTCCTGCAATCTGCCAGCCAGAAGCGGGGCGGGTCAGGTTTGTTTGCCAGGGAAAAGGGCCGTGGTGTGTTTGGGGGCCTGTGGCCAAGAATGGCTGGCTGGCTCCTTAAAATCCACGCTGCGCAGGATGGTTCCCAGACCCAAGGGGGCACCAGTGCCGAGTCAGGCTGGTTTGATAGAGCCAAGTGGCTCCTGCAATCTGCCAGCCACATGCGGGGTGGGTGAGTTTAGTTTGCCTGGGAAAAGGGCCGTAGTTTGAGTTTGGGGGCCTGAGGCTGGGGATGGCCGGCTGGCTCCTGAAAATCCACGCCGCGCAGGATGGTTTCCAGATGAATGGTGGCACCAATACCATGTCGTGTATTACCATGTGACTCCTGCAATCTGCCATCCAGAAGCGGGGCAGCTGAGTTTTTTTTCAGGGAAAAGGGCGGTCGTTTGTGTTTGGGGTACTGTAGCTGGTAGGGGCTGCTGGCTCCTGAAAATCCACGAGACGCAGTATGGTTTCCAGACCCGTGCTGGCTCCAGTGCAATGTCGGCCTGATTTGACTGCGTCAAATATCCCCTGCGTTGCTCAGTTCAAAGAAATCTTGTGTCCTAATGTTCTCACAGAAGACTGTTAAAATTTGTCTATTTTTCTGGATTTGTTTTGTTCTTTTTTCTCTACCTTCTACTTCTCTCCACTCTCTGAGAACTTTGACCATTATGTAAGTTGGCCTAATGTAAAATTCTCGTAGTAAAGTAAGAGAAGCCAGTAAAGAAAGGCAAATTTGTTAATTGGAGGTGGAAAGAGGGAGGCCAACGAAAGAAAACAAAGGAACAATAATAATGAAATGCTCCCCTGTCTTCTGTGAAAAGTAGAGGCGCAGACAAGAAAGAGCAAGTGCAAAATTCTCACTAGAGAAACGCACTTTATCTGACTAAAGTAATTTCCGGTGCATTTCTTGCGTTTTTCTCATGCCAAACATATTAATCATTGAAGGTGTCCCTTTCCTCTTTCTGGAATACAGCTAGGAAGATGGCTGTGTCATTGCTGACAAGCTGCTATTCTCAGAGGTGTCCAGCTGAAAGTCCTAGATCAATGGATTTCCTCTGTCACTTTGATATGGCATGACTTACAGTTTCAGCAACTGAACTTGCCAGCCTTACAATTCTTTGCCCCTTGAATGGTCAGATAGGCTCCTTGGCAACTGGCATTTGTAAGGACACGAAACTATGCAGAATTTGTACCATGAGATGATGCCAAATGAGTCACGCCGGTAGATTAACTAGGACATGCAAGGCATGAGAGCACAAGAAGAGAGTACACAAGAAGACAGTACAATCTCCTTTTTTCTGAAACACTGTAGAGATCAAATTGAACACAAATCCTCCTGGGCTAGTTCTTGCAAAAGCCTAGGAGTTCTTTTTGTGTTCACACGCCTGGAATATTTAGCTTTGGATCACAGCAGAATGCAGATGACAAAACGAGGCCTTTTAAGTCACATCCAGTATGAAGCAGCATGAAAGAAGAAAGCAGCTGAGAGTGCCAACCCTGCTAGGTAATCTCAGTATTGGTCTTGACATTAGCAGAAATTTGAAATGAGTCTCTGAAAATGACAAAGGAGGCTGAAGAAAAGGGAGCGATGACTCCTCTTGCATAGTGTTTCCTAACAGGGATCTTCAAAATGGAAAGATTGTATCATCCTTTCAACTGAAGGAAGGTATGAAAACAACAGGAAGGAAACGGCATCACATGCTAGAAAGACTAGGAAAGAAGTACACTGGGCAGTGTACTTCTAGACAGAAAGGCCACTGATGGAAAACCAACTAAACTGGCACCAATGCAGCAGCATTGTACTAAAGCCAGAAATGTCCAGCGCTTCACTCTCTGCCGTTCCATTCAGATGCACACAGCAGCTCTGCAACAGTCCTACTGATCATCTCCTTGGTGAACTTGGAGTTGAGGGTCCGTGGTGAAGCAGAGTCCCCAGCAAGATGCAAAGGAGAGCTGCTTTCTTGCAACTTTGCCTTTATCAGTTCCATAGCTTTAAGCCATAACAAACACCATTCAACCAACCACCATACACCAGGCTTTGAACACACGACCGTTCTAAAACTTGTTGATCTACCTCTAATTCAGCTGCCTCACCTTCCCACAGTCCTTTTCTACTTAGCCAATGGAATGGGCCTCAGCCCAAGGCCTTCCTTTTGTAAGCTTCTAGCTAGATGCAGCAGCAAGCCACTACTTTCTTCTGTGCCAAGACTTCAGGTAGACGATTTGCATCTGCCCTTCCAGTGAAACCTAACGGGGAGAGAAAAGCCTCTCACAGATGTTCAGTCATTCCATTAGCTACACAGGCCAAATCAAAAGAAAAGCCAGCTATGGGTTTGTGTACTTGCTCCTACACAACACCTGCTGCCCTCTGACAATCAACTAGCAGAGAACCAGCAAAACTGAGACTTGAGGCAAACAACCCTTTGAAGGGAATAATGATGTCAGCAATTAAGACAACACATTTCCAGGCCACCGAGATGCTTGAAATGTCAGCAAAGGCTGGAGACCAAAGGCTGAACTAATAGGGAAAGGGTAAAAGAATCCCAAGAAAAACATGACCGAAGGTTAAAACAATTCCAAGAAAAACATAGGCAACTGACCTGTTGAAGCCTTCAGGAAATCAGTGGCCGCTGATTTACATAGGCCATTCAAGTTAGTTGACCCGTGCACCTTCCACCCCTTTTCCACCTTTCGGCACCATAGGGTGAATTGTGAGCATGAAATCACAATTCCTTGCATTCTCTTCTTAACTTGACGAGAAAAATTCAGCAACTGAAGTACCTGTTACTGATGTGATACCCAGGAACACCGAGTTGACACATTTCATTTTGTTCAAACACAGCTAGCAAATCTAAGGGCACAAGGCTGGCTTCTTTTCATGACAATTTTTCTGTTTTACAACCTGCTCTGATCCTGGTGAAACTTTTTCATTAGCTTCTCTCTAAAAGCAAAAAGTCCAGTTCACTGTCCCATCCTACTGCTGCAAGTAAACCATTTGTATTGCCAAGACCAAAAACGGAATTGGAAGGTACAGAGACGCCCGGAGCTATGAGCAGATACGGGGCACATTTCGGTAGAAGCCGCCGTCTGCAGTGCACTGTGACCAGCACAATCGCCTTTGCGCGAAGAAGCCGCTTCTTCGCCTCTGGAAGCCGGAGAGAGCGGCTACCTCTGAAAGCTGAAGAATGAAGCAGCACAACACTGGGATAGTGTGCACAGATGCACACTGATCCAAAACAGTACCTTACCACTCTCAAAATTTTCCAAACACATGAACATTCTGTTGGAAAGTGTTTTGGACAACTTTCTTTTTCTTCCTGCAAAACACACTGCAGACTTCTCTGCAAAATGTAAAATCCGATGGGAGATTATTTCTATGCTGGCACAGTTTTTCCTTGCCAGACATGCTGGAAAAGATTTTTGCAATGATGTAGAACACAAAAGACGCTAAAGACGAAGGTACGGAGCTCCCCGGAGCTATGCCCCGGTCCCGGGCACATTTCGGCAGATGCCGCCGCACTGGAGTGCGCAGTGACCGGTACAATCGCCTTTGCGCGAAGAAGTCGATTCTTCGCCTCCGGGAGCCGGAGAGAGCGGCTGCTTTCAAAAGGTGAAGAATGAAGCTGCACAACACTGGGATAGTGTGTGCAGCTTGCCAACTGATAAAAAACAGTACCTTACCACTCCTACCTTTTCCAAACACATGAACATTCGATTGGAAGGTGTTTTGGAAAACTTTCTTTTTCTTCGTGCAAAACACTCAGCAGAGCTCTCTGCAACATGTAAAACACCATGAGAGATGTTTTCTGTGCAGGCACAGTTTCTCCTTGCCAGACATAGTGTAAAACCTTTCTGTAGGATGTAGACCACAAAAGTCCCGAAAGACGAAGGTACGCAGCTCCCCGGAGCTATGGCCCGAACCCGGGCACATTTCGGCAGATGCCGCCGCACTGGAGTGCACTGTGACCGGCACAATCGCCTTTGCGCGAAGAAGCCGATTCTTCGCCTCCGGCAGCCGGACAGAGCGGTTGCTTCGGAAAGGTGGAAATGAAGCTGCACAACACGGGGATAGTGTGAGCAGCTTGCAAACTGATAAAAAACACTACCTTACCACTTTCCTACCTTTTCCAAACACATGAATATTTGATTGGAAGGTGTTTTGGACAACTTTATTTTTCTTCTTGCAAAACATTCTGCAGAGGTCTCTAAACCAGTAAAACACGATGGGAAATGTTTTCTGTGCTAGCACAGTTTCTCATTACCAGACATAGTGGAAAAGCGTTTTGCAGTGATGTAGACCACAAAAGTCCCGAAAGGAGAAGGTACGGATGTCCCCGGAGCTAAGCGCCGGTCCCGGGCACATTTCGGAAGAAGCCGCCGCACTGGAGTGCACTGTGACCGGCACAATCGCCTTTGCGAGAAGAAGCCGCCTCTTCGTCTCCGGGGACCGGAGTGAGCGGCTGCTTCGGAAAGGTGGGAATGAAGCTGCACAACACTGGGATAGTGTGCGCAGCTTGCAAACTGATAGAAAACAGTACCTTACCACTCTCCTACGTTTTCCAAACATATGAATATTGGGTTGGAAGGTGTTTCAAACAACTTTATTTTCTTTGTGCAAAACACTCAGCAGACCTCTCTGCAACATGTACAACACCATGAGAGTCTTTTTCTGTGCTGGCACAGTTTCTCCGTGGCAGACATAGTGGAAAGGATTTTTCCAAAGATGTAGACCACAAAAGACGCTAAAGACGAAATATGGAGCTCCCCGGAGCTAAGCGCCGGTCCCGGGCACATTTCGGCCGAAGCCGCCGCACTGGAGTGCACTGTGACCGGCACAATCGCCTTTGCGCGAAGAAGACGCTTCCTTGCCTCCGGCAGCCGGACAGAGCGGCTGCTTCGGAAAGGTGAAGAATGAAGCTACACAACACGGGGATAGTGTGAGCAGCTTGCAAACTGATAGAAAACAGTACCTTACCACTTTCCTAACTTTTCCAAACATATGAATATTCGGTTAGAAGGTGTTTCCAACAACTTTATTTTCTTCGTGCAAAACACTCAGCAGAGCTCTCTGCAACATGTAAAACACGATGGGAGATGTTTTCTGTGCAGGCACAGTTTCTCCTTGCCAGACAAGCGGAAAAGCTTTTTGCAGTGATGTAGACCACAAAAGTACCGAAAGAAGAAGGTACGGATGTCCCCGGAGCTAAGCGCCGGTCTCGGGCACATTTCGGTAGAAGCCGCCGCACTGGAGTGCACTGTGACCGGCACAATCGCCTTTGCGAGAAGAAGCCGATTCTTCGCCTCCGGGAGCCGGCGAGAGCGGCTGCTTTCAAAAGGTGAAGAATGAAGCTGCACAACACTGGGATAGTGTGCGCAGCTTGCAGACTGATAGAAAACACTACTTTACCAATCTCCAACCTTTTCCAAACACATGAACATTCGATTGGAAGGTGTTTTGGAAAACTTTCTTTTTCTTCTTGCATAAACTTCTGCAGAACTCTCTGCAACATGTAAAACACGATGGGAGATGTTTTCTGTGCAGGCACAGTTTCTCATTACCAGACATAGTGGAAAAGCGTTTTGCAGTGATGTAGACCACAAAAGACGCTAAAGACGAAATATGGAGCTCCCCGGAGCTAAGCGCCGGGCCCGGGCACATTTCGGAAGAAGCCGCCGCACTAGAGTGCACTGTGACCGGCACAATCGCCTTTGCGCGAAGAAGCCGATTCTTCGCCTCCGGCAGCCGGACAGAGCGGCTGCTTCGGAAAGGTGGAAATGAAGCTGCACAACACGGGGATAGTGTGAGCAGCTTGCAAACTGATAAAAAACACTACCTTACCACTTTCCTACCTTTTCCAAACACATGAATATTTGATTGGAAGGTGTTTTGGACAACTTTATTTTTCTTCGGTTAGAAGAAAATATTCGGTTAGAAGGTGTTTTCAACAGCTTTATTTTCTTCGTGCAAAACATTCTGCAGAGGCTTCTAAACCAGTAAAACACGATGGGAAATGTTTTCTGTGCTAGCACAGTTTCTCCATGCCAGACATAGTGGAAAGGATCTTTGCAATGATATAGACCACAAAAGACGCTAAAGACGAAATATGGAGCTCCCCGGAGCTAAGCGCCGGTCCCGGGCACATTTCGGTAGAAGCTGCCGCACTGGAGTGCACTGTGACCGGCACAATCGCCTTTGCGCGAAGAAGCCGATTCTTCGTCCCCGGGAGCCAGAGAGAGCGGCTGCTTTCAAAAGGTGAAGAATGAAGCTGCACAACACGGGGATAGTGTGCGCAGCTTGCAAACTGATAGAAAACAGTACCTTACCACTTTCCTACCTTTTCCAAACATATGAATATTGGGTTAGAAGGTGTTTTCAACAGCTTTATTTTCTTCGTGCAAAACACTCAGCAGAGCTCTCTGCAACATGTAAAACATGATGGGAGATGTTTTCTGTGCAGGCACAGTTTCTACTTGCCAGACATAGTGGAAATGCTTTTAGTAGTGATGTAGAACACAAGAGACGCTAAAGTCGAAATACAGAGTTCCCCGGAGGTAAGCGCCGGGCCCGGGCACATTTCGGAAGAAGCCGCCGCACTGGAGTGCATTGTGACCGGCACAATCGAATTTGCGCGAAGAAGCCGATTCTTCGCCTCCGACAGCCGGAGAGAGCGGCTGCTTTCAAAAGGTGAAGAATGAAGCTGCACAACACTGGGATAGTGTGCGCAGCTTGCAGACTGATAAAAAACAGTACCTTACCACTCCTACCTTTTCCAAACACATGAACATTCGATTGGAAGGTGTTTTGGAAAACTTTCTTTTTCTTCGTGCAAAACACTCAGCAGAGCTCTCTGCAACATGTAAAACACCACGGGAGATGTTTTCTGTGCAGGCACAGTTTCTCATTACCAGACATAGTGGAAAAGCGTTTTGCAGTGATGTAGACCACAAAAGTCCCGAAAGAAGAAGTGTCATGGTTTGAGCCTGGCACAGAGCCAGTGCCCCCCATGAAAATGCCTCGCCCTGGTGTCTGCTGTGAGATGTGACCAGGAATAAGCAAAACAGGCTCCAACTTAAACATAAATAACACTTTATTACCTAAAACTACAGGGAAAAAAATAGGAAAGACTATAAGGAAAAGAAAAAAAGAAATTGAAAACCTTACAAAAACCACTTTTCCTCCTCCCCACTCCCTGACTTTCCCAATCCAATACATTCTCTCAAAAATACCAACTGCCCAGCCCGGCACGACACTTTAGTATACTCAAACTGTAGTTCATGAAGAGGAACGGAGTCCTTCTTGTTCCATAGGCTTCTGGAAACACACTGAAATCCCGGATGCTTCCTTGTCACTTCGTCACCGCCCGGAAAAGTCCATTTGCCGCTTGTGACATGTTCCTTCCATGCTCAGTGCTCTCACCACTGAGACATGGATCAGAGCTGCTTTTAGGGTGGTCTTTCAAGGATGCCTTGTCTCACTCCAAAAAGGCACAGTCTCTGCTTTTGGGACAACTGTCCCCCCCATATATTTCCAACCCCCTGGGGCCGGGGGGTCCTCACAAATGAACCCTCCTGGTTTTGAGGCACTGCCTCCCCCTAAATGCAGTCTGTGTCACAGGAACAACTGAGTCCATGGCTACAAGAAAACGTCCAGCCAAAAGGCCACTCCAAATCATCTCTCCCCATCCAATCATCTCCACAAACTCCGGGCCAAAGTTCTTATCTCATATCATCTCTCATCTCCCTTCTTATTCAGCTTCGAGGAGGATTAGCATTTTCGCAAGGCCCCAATCATGTAAGAAAGGGTTAAAAGTTTTCAGTCTCTGTCTGTCGGTCGGCTCCCACGCACGCTGCCCACACGCTGCCGCTGCGGCCGGGCAGTCTTCCTCCCCCTCCTCGCTGGCTGCTCTCCTGGGGGGGGGGAAGGGGGGCTGGCTGCTCGAGGGCTCGATGTCTCTTGGGGCTCCCCCACCCTTCCATCCTTGGAGCCCCCCCCCGAAGCCCCCTCAACACCATCTCTGTCCAGGCCTTACCGCATGGCTGGCCCCTCCCCCGCCCAGCAGCAGCGGGCCGGACGGGGGAGAGATCTGAACTCCTCGCCCGGCGAGGCCCAAAGAGGAAATGCCAGGGCAGTGCCCTGCTTTTAACCCCTGTGTATTCTCGGAGGTGTGTCCAAACCCCACTGGCCACACCGGACGCCAGTCTCAAACCCAAAACCTTCATTGGTTTGACCACAGCTTCCCAAAATTCCCAACTTCTTCCTGGTCAAACCATGACAAGAAGGTACGGATATCCCCGGAGGTAAGCGCCAGTCCCGGGCACATTTCGGAAGAAGCCGCCGCACTGGAGTGCACTGTGACCGGCACAATCGCCTTTGCGCGAAGAAGCCGCTTCCTTGCCTCCGCGAACCAGACAGAGCGGCTGCTTCGGAAAGGTGGAAATGAAGCTGCACAACACGGGGATAGTGTGCGCAGGTTGCAAACTGATAGAAAACAGTACCTTACCACTTTCCTAACTTTTCCAAACATATGAATTTTCGGTTGGAAGGTGTTTTTTAACAACTTTATTTTCTTCGTGCAAAACACTCAGCAGAGCTCTCTGCAACATGTAAAACATGATGGGAGATGTTTTCTGTGCAGGCACAGTTTCTACTTGCCAGACATAGTGGAAATGCTTTTAGTAGTGATGTAGAACACAAGAGACGCTAAAGTCGAAATACAGAGTTCCCCGGAGCTAAGCGCCGGGCCCGGGCGCATTTCGGAAGAAGCCGCCGCACTGGAGTGCACTGTGACCGGCACAATCGCCTTTGCGCGAAGAAGCCGATTCTTCGCCTCCGACAGCCGGAGAGAGCGGCTGCTTTCAAAAGGTGAAGAATGAAGCTGCACAAGACTGGGATAGTGTGCGCAGCTTGCAGACTGATAAAAAACAGTACCTTACCACTCCTACCTTTTCCAAACACATGAACATTCGATTGGAAGGTGTTTTGGAAAACTTTCTTTTTCTTCGTGCAAAACACTCAGCAGAGCTCTCTGCAACATGTAAAACACCACGGGAGATGTTTTCTGTGCAGGCACAGTTTCTCATTACCAGACATAGTGGAAAAGCGTTTTGCAGTGATGTAGACCACAAAAGTCCCGAAAGAAGAAGGTACGGATGTCCCCGGAGGTAAGCGCCGGTCCCGGGCACATTTCGGAAGAAGCCGCCGCACTTTAGAGCATTGGCGCCGGTACAATCCCATTTTCTAGACGAAACCTCGTCTTCGCCTCCGGAAGCCGTAGGGAGCAGTAGCTTCGGAAAGGTGAGAATGAAGCTGCACAACACTGGGATAGTGTGCGCAGCTTGCAAACTGATAGAAAACAGTACCTTACAACTCTCCTAGCTTTTCCAAACACATGAACATTCGGTTGGAAGGTGTTTAGACATCTTTCTTTTTCTTCCTGCAAAACACTCTGCAGACTTCTCTGCAACATGTACAACACCATGGGAGATGTTTTCAGCCCTGACCCAGAATCTCCTTGCCAGACATAGTGGAAAAACTTTTTGCGAGGTTGGAGAGGACAAGAAACGCTAAAGACGAAAGTATGGAGTTTTCCGTAGCTAAGAATGCATGAAAGCAAAAGACTGCCCTCTTCAAAAATGGCAATTAGGAGGACTCGGAAAAGTACAAATCAGCCAGCCTCTTTTTTATCCCCACGAAGTTGATGGGGCAGCTATTCCTGAAAGCCTTGCCTGGCATATGAAGGAGGACAAAGCAATGTACTCGGCGTGGATTTTCCTGGGGAATTTCATGCTGAACAACTTTTTCAACACCTCTGATGAATCAACTTGACTGGTAGATGAAGGGAATATTGTCTGCGTGGCCTTCAGGGAGGTTTTTACATTTATCTACATGGCTGCACACATACATACGGGAAGCAATAATGCAAAAGGGAGGGAACCAGTGTCTTTTAAGTGATGCTGAGTGAAAAGACAAGAGGCAGTGGGCACACACTGAAATACAGGAGATTGCCTATGAACATCACCAAATGATGTTTTACTGTGACGGTGACTGAACCGCGGCACAGACTGCCCAGAAAGCTTCTGAAGCCTGGATCTTAGAAGACATTAAAAGTACACCCAGCTAGAATCCCGGGCAAGAGGCTCTAGGTATCCTGCTTAAACAGGGGGGTTGGGCCTGGTGAGCCCCACTGAGCCCTACCACTCTCATTCATTCTGTGTAGTGAATTCTCTTCGAGATGCATTTCAAGCACTGGCATGACAAAGTTCTGTGCAGACAGAGATCCAAATGGACATGGGATCCATGTTCCTTAAGCAGTGTTCAAGAAGAATGTAAAACTCTGGGACAAGTGTCTCTTCCCTAACTGAATCCCTTTCATGGGAAAATTCCCAGCTATAGAAAGATCTTCTGATACGCATGCTTAGGACTGACACTGGCTGAGGAAATTTCCCCCTATGTGTATCTAAGACCAGTTAGGATCATCACCCAAGACTTGTCAACATAGTCACAGAATGTCTATTGTAAAGAAGTGACAACTTCCATCAGAATGGCAAATATTGGTCCACAAAATGGATTAATGAATGGGAATTATTTACTTGGGTTAAAAAGAAAAATAAAGAGTTGGTCTTTATTTAATAATTTCGTTGCAATATTGATATGGGAAGAAAAAGACCTCAATCCTGGACTTTCTCAACTCTAAGAAAGATTTTAAAAATTTCTTCTAGAAATCTATTATTATGACGAGATTATTCAAACAATTTTAGTCGGTAAAAAAGTCCCAGATTTGTCTAGTTTTGTTTCCAGGGAAAAGGGCTGTGGTTTGTGTTTCCGGGCCTGGGGCTGGGAGTGGCCGGCTGGCTCCTGAAAATCCTCGATACGCAGGGTGGTTCCCAGATAAAAGGTGGCACCAGTGCCAAGTCGTGATGGTTTGATAATACAGAGTAGCTCCTGCAATCAGCCAGCAAGAAGCGGGGCGGCTGAATTTTGTTTCCAGGGAATGGGGTGGTGGTTTCTGTTTGGGGGCCTGTGGCAGGCAGTGGCAGGCTGGCTGCTTAAAATCCACGATACGAAAGATGCTTCCAAAAGAAAGGTGGCACAAGTGCGGAGTCGGGCTGGTTTGATAGAGCCATGTGGCTCCTGCAATCTGCCAGCCAGAAGATGGGCAGGTCAGTTTTACTTCCAGGGAAAAGGGCCGTAGTTTTGATTTGGGGGCCTGTGGCTGGGAGTGGCCGGGTGGCTCCTGAAAATCGACGATACGCAGGATGGCTCCCAAATGAAAAATTGCATCAGTGCCAAGTCGGGCTGGTATGATAGTTCCAAGTGGCTCCTGCAATCTGCCAGCCAGAAGATGGGCAGGTCAGTTTTACTTCCAGAGAAAAGGGCCATAGATTTGTTTGGGGGCCTGTGGCTGGGAGTGGCCATCTGGCTCCTGAAAATCCACGATACGCAAGATGGTTCCCAGATGAAAGGTGGCACCAGTGCCGAGTCAGGCTGGTTTGATAGAGCCAAGTGGCTCCTGCATTCTGCCAGCCAGCAGCGTGCGGGTCAGTTTTGTTTGCCAGGGAAAAGGGCCGTGGTTTGTTTTCGGGGCCCGTGGCTGGAAGTGTCCGGCTGGCTCCTGAAAATCCACGCCGCGCAGGATGGTTCCCAGACCCAAGGTGGCACCAGTGCCGAGTCGGGCTGGTTTGATAGAACCAAGTGGCTCCTGCAATCTGCCAGACAGAAGATGGGCAGGCCAGTTTTACTTCCACGGAAAAGGGCCGTAGTTTGTGTTTGGGGGCCTGTGGCTGGGAGTAGCAGGCTGGCTCCTGAAAATTCACGATACGCAGGATGGTTCCCAAATGAAAAATGGCACCAGTGCCAAGTCGGGCTGGTTTGATAGTACCAAGTAGCTCCTCCAATCTGACAGCCAGAAGATGGGCAGGTCTGTTTTACTTCCAGGGAAAAGGGCCGTAGTTTGTGTTTGGGGGCCTGTGGCTTAAAATGGCCTACTGGCTCCTGAAAATCCACGCCGCGCATGATGGTTCCGAGATGAAAGGTGGCACCAGTGCCGAGTTGGGCTGGTTTGATAGAGCCATGTGGCACCTGCAATCTGCCAGCCAGAAGATGGGCAGGTCAATTTTACTTCCAGGGAAAAGGGCCGTAGTTTGTGTTTGAGGGCCTGTGGCTGGGAGTGGCCGGCTGGCTCCTGAAAATCCCCAATACACAGGATGGTTCCCAGATGAAAGATGGCACCAGTGCTGAGTCGGGCTGGTTTGATAGAGCCAAGTGGCTCCTGCAATCTGACAGCCAGAAGATGGGCAGGTCAGTTTTACTTCCAGGGATAAGGGCCGGTAGTTTGGGTTTGGGGGCCTGTGGCTGGGAGTGGCCGGCTGGCGGCTTAAAATCCACGCGGCGCATGATGGTTCCCAGACCCAAGGTGGCACCAGTGCCGAGTTGTGCTGGTTTGATAGAGCCAAGCGGCTCCTGCAATCTGCCAGCCAGAAGATGGGCAGGCCAGTTTTACTTCCACGGAAAAGGGCCGTAGTTTGTGTTTGGGGGCCTGTGGCTGGGAATGGCCGGCTGGCTCCTTAAAATCCACGCGGCGCATGATGGTTCCCAGACCCAAGGTGGCACCAGTGCCGAGTTGTGCTGGTTTGATAGAGCCAAGCGGCTCCTGCAATCTGCCAGCCAGAAGCGGGGCGGGTCAGGTTTGTTTGCCAGGGAAAAGGGCCGTGGTGTGTTTGGGGGCCTGTGGCCAAGAATGGCTGGCTGGCTCCTTAAAATCCACGCCGCGCATGATGGTTCCCAGACCCAAGGGGGCACCAGTGCCGAGTCAGGCTGGTTTGATAGAGCCAAGTGTCTCCTGCAATCTGCCAGCCAGAAGATGGGCAGGTCAGTTTTACTTACAGGGAAAAGGGCCGTAGTTTGTGTTTGGGGGCCTGTGGCTGGGAATGGCCGGCTGGCTCCTTAAAATCCACGCGGCGCATGATGGTTCCCAGACCCAAGGTGGCACCAGTGCCGAGTTGTGCTGGTTTGATAGAGCCAAGCGGCTCCTGCAATCTGCCAGCCAGAAGCGGGGCGGGTCAGGTTTGTTTGCCAGGGAAAAGGGCCGTGGTGTGTTTGGGGGCCTGTGGCCAAGAATGGCTGGCTGGCTCCTTAAAATCCACGCCGCGCATGATGGTTCCCAGACCCAAGGGGGCACCAGTGCCGAGTCAGGCTGGTTTGATAGAGCCAAGTGTCTCCTGCAATCTGCCAGCCAGAAGATGGGCAGGTCAGTTTTACTTCCAGGGATAAGGGCCGGTAGTTTGGGTTTGGGCGCCTGTGGCTGGGAGTGGCCGGCTGGCGGCTTAAAATCCACGCCGCGCAGGATGGCTCCCAGACCCAAGTTGGAACCACTGCCAAGTCGGGCTGGATTGATACAGCCAAGTGGCTCCTGCAATCTGCCAGCCAGAAGATGGGCAGGTCAGTTTTACTTCCAGGGAAAAGGGCCGTAGTTTGTGTTTGGGGGCCTGTGGCTGGGAGTGGCCGGCTGGCTCCTGAAAATCGACGTTACGCAGGATGGCTCCCAAATGAAAAATTGCACCAGTGCCGAGTCGGGCTGGTTTGATAGTACCAAGTGGCTCCTGCAATCTGCCAGCCAGAAGATGGGCAGGTCAGTTTTACTTCCAGGGAAAAGTGCCATAGTTTCTGTTTGGGGGCCTGTGGCTGGCAGAAGCCGCCTGGCTCCTGAAAATCCACAATACGCAGGATGGTTCCCAGATGAAAGGTGGCCCCAGTTCCGAGCCGGGCTGGTTTGATAGAGCCATGTGGCTCCTGCAATCTGCCAGCCAGAAGCGGGGTGGGTGAGTTTTGTTTGCCAGGGAAAAAGGCCGTAGTTTTTTTTCCGGGCCTGTGGCCTGGAATGGCCGGCTGGTTCCTTAAAATCCAAGCCGCGCAGGATGGTTCCCAGATGAAAGGTGGCACCAGTGCCGAGTCGGGCTGTTTTGATAGAGCCAAGTGGCTCCTGCAATCTGCCAGCCAGATGGCGGGCCGCTGAGATTTTCTTCCAGGGAAAAGGGCCGTGGTATGTGTATGCGGCCCTGTGGCTGGGAGTGGCCGGCTGGCTCCTGAAAATCCACGACACGCATGATGGTTCCCAGATGAAAGGTGGCACCAGTGCCGAGTCGGTCTGGTTTGATAGAGCCAAGTGGCTCCTGCAATCTGCCAGCCAGAAGATGGGCAGGTCAGTTTTACGTCCAGGGAAAAGGG
Source organism: Zonotrichia albicollis (assembly GCF_047830755.1). Taxonomy (NCBI): domain Eukaryota; kingdom Metazoa; phylum Chordata; class Aves; order Passeriformes; family Passerellidae; genus Zonotrichia; species Zonotrichia albicollis. The sequence continues at coordinate 4,702,450 of NC_133854.1, forward strand.
CCGGAAGTTTGTGTTTGGGGGCCTGAGGCTGGGAGTGGCTGGCTGGCTCCTGAAAATGCACGATACTCAGGATGATTGCCAGACCCAAGTTGGCACCACAGCCAAGTCGGGCTGGTTTGATAGAGCCATGTGGCTCCTGCAATCTGACAGCCAGAAGATGGGCAGGTCAGTTTTACTTCCAGGGAAAAGGGCCGTAGTTTTGATTTGGGGGCCTGTGGCTGGGAGTGGCCGGCTGGCACCTGAAAATCCACGATACGCAGGATGGCTCCCAAATGAAAAATTGCATCAGTGCCAAGTCGGGCTGGTATGATAGTACCAAGTGGCTCCTGCAATCTGCCAGCCAGAAGATGGGCAGGTCAGTTTTACTTCCAGAGAAAAGGGCCATAGATTTGTTTGGGGGCCTGTGGCTGGGAGTGGCCATCTGGCTCCTGAAAATCCACGATACGCAAGATGGTTCTCAGATGAAAGGTGGCACCAGTGCCGAGTCGGGCTGGTTTGATAGAGCCAAGTGGCTCCTGCAATCTGCCAGCCAGAAGCGGGGTGGGTGAGTGTTGTTTGCAAGGGAAAACGGCCGTGGTATTTTTTCCGGGGCCTGTGGCCTGGAATGGCCGTATGGTTCCTTAAAATCCACGCCACGCAGGATGGTTCCCAGATGAAAGCTGGCACCAGTGCCGAGTCGGGCTGTTTTGATAGTACCAAGTGGCTCCTGCAATCTGCCAGCCAGAAGGCGGGCCGCTGAGATTTTCTTCCAGGGAAAATGGCCGTGGTATGTGTTTGGGGCCCTGTGGCTGAGAGTGGCCGTCTGGCTCCTGAAAATCCACGACACGCAGGATGGTTCCCAGATGAAATTTGGAACCAGTGCCGAGTCAGGCTGGTTTGATAGAGCCAAGTGGCTCCTGCATTCTGCCAGCCAGCAGCGGGGCGGGTCAGTTTTGTTTGCCAGGGAAAAGGGCCGTGGTTTGTTTTCGGGGCCCGTGGCTGGAAGTGTCCGGCTGGCTCCTGAAAATCCACGCCGCGCAGGATGGTTCCCAGACCCAAGGTGGCACCAGTGCCGAGTCGGGCTGGTTTGATAGTACCAAGTAGCTCCTGCAATCTGACAGCCAGAAGATGGGCAGGTCGGTTTTACTTCCAGGGAAAAGGGCCGTAGTTTGTGTTTGGGGGCCTGTGGCTTGGAATGGGCTACTGGATCCTGAAAATCCACGCCGCGCATGATGGTTCCGAGATGAAAGGTGGCACCAGTGCCGAGTTGGGCTGGTTTGATAGAGCCAAGTGGCTCCTGCAATCTGCCAGCCAGAAGATGGACAGGTCAGTTTTACTTCCAGGGAAGAGGGCCGGTAGTTTGTGTTTGGGGGCCTGAGGCTGGGAGTGGCCGGCTGGCTCCTGAAAATGCAGGACATTCAGGATGATTGCCAGACACAAGTTGGCACCACTGCCAAGTCGGACTGGTTTGATAGAGCCAAGTGGCTCCTGCAATCTGCCAGCCAGAAGATGGGCAGGTCAGTTTTCCTTCCAGGGAAAAGGGCCGTAGTTTGTGTTTGGGGGCCTGTGGCTGGGAGTGGCCGGGTGGCTCCTGAAAATCCACGATACGCAAGATGCCTCCCAAATGAAAAATGGCACCAGTGCCAAGTCGGGCTGGTTTGATAGTACCAAGTGGCTCCTGCAATCTGCCAGCCAGAAGGTGGGCAGGTCAGTTTTACTTCCAGGGAAAAGGGCCGTAGTTTTTGTTTGGGGGCCTGTGGCTGGGAGTGGCCGGGTGGCTCCTGAAAATCCACGATACGCAAGATGCCTCCCAAATGAAAAATGGCACCAGTGCCAAGTCGGGCTGGTTTGATAGTACCAAGTGGCTCCTGCAATCTGCCAGCCAGAAGGTGGGCAGGTCAGTTTTACTTCCAGGGAAAAGGGCCGTAGTTTGTGTTTGGGGGCCTGTGGCGGGGAATGGCCGGCTGGCTCCTTAAAATCCACGCTGCGCATGATGGTTCCCAGACCTAAGGTGGCACCAGTGCCGAGTTGGGCTGGTTTGAAAGAGCCAAATGGCTCCTGCAATCTGCCAGCCAGAAGCGGCGTGGGTGAGTTTTGTTTGCCAGGGAAAAGGGCCGTGGTTTGTTTTCGGGGCCTGTAGCTGGGAGTGGCCGGCTGGCTCCTGAAAATCCACGCCGCGCAGGATGGCTCCCAGACCCAAGTTGGAACCACTGCCAAGTCGGGCTGGATTGATAGAGCCAAGTGGCTCCTGCAATCTGCCAGCCAGAAGATGGGCAGGTCAGTTTTACTTCCAGGGAAAAGGGCCGTAGTTTTGATTTGGGGGCCTGTGGCTGGGAGTGGCCGGGTGGCTCCTGAAAATCCACGATACGCAAGATGCCTCCCAAATGAAAAATGGCACCAGTGCCGAGTCGGGCTGGTTTGATAGTACCAAGTGTCTCCTGCAATCTGCCAGCCAGAAGCGGGGTGGGTGAGGTTTTTTTGCCAGGGTAAAGGGCCGTGGTTTTTTTTTGGTGGCCTGTGGCCTGTAATGTCCGGCTGGCTCCTTAAAACCCACACCGCGCAGGATGATTCCCTGACACAAGGGCGCACCATTGCCGAGTCGGGTTGGATTGATAGAGCCAAGTGGCTCCTGCAATCTGACAGCCAGAAGATGGACAGGTCAGTTTTACTTCCGGGGAAGAGGGCCGGTAGTTTGTGTTTGGGGGCCTGAGGCTGGGAGTGGCCAGCTGGCTCCTGGAAATGCACGATATTCAGGATGATTGCCAGACCCAAGTTGGCACCACTGCCAAGTCGGACTGGTTTGATAGAGCCATGTGGCTCCTGCAATCTGCCAGCCAGAAGATGGGCAGGTCAGTTTTACTTCCAGGGAAAAGGGCCGTAGTTTGTGTTTGGGGGCCTGTGGCTGGGAGTGGCCGGGTGGCTCCTGAAAATCCACGATACGCAAGATGCCTCCCAAATGAAAAATGGCACCAGTGCCAAGCCGGGCTGGTTTGATAGTACCAAGTGGCTCCTGCAATCTGCCAGCCAGAAGGTGGGCAGGTCAGTTTTACTCCCAGGGAAAAGGGCCGTGGTATATGTTTGGGGGCCTGTGGCTGGGAGTGGCCGGCTGGCTCCTGAAAATCCACGATACGCAGGATGGTTCCCAGATGAAAGGTGGCACCAGTGCCGAGTCGGGCTAGTTTGATAGAGCCAAGTGGCTCCTGCAATCTGCCAGCCAGAAGATGGGCAGGTCAGTTTTACTTCCAGGGAAAAGTGCCGTAGTTTGTGTTTGGGGGCCTGTGGCTGGGAGTGGCCGGCTGGCTCTTGAAAATCCACGATACGCAGGATGGTTCCCAGATGAAATGTGGCACCACTGCCGAGTTGGGCTGGTTTGATAGAGCCAAGTGGCTCCTGCAATCCGCCAGGCAGAAGATGGGCAGGTCAGTTTTACTTCCAGGGAAAAGGGCCGTAGATTGTGTTTGGGCGCCTGTGGCGGGGAATGGCTGGCTGGCTCCTTAAAATCCACGCCGCGCATGATGGTTCCCAGACCCAAGGTGGCACCAGTGCCGAGTCGGGCTGGTTTGATAGAGCCAAGTGGCTCCTGCAATCTGCCAGCCAGAAGATGGACAGGTCAGTTTTACTTCCGGGGAAGAGGGCCGGTAGTTTGTGTTTGGGGGCCTGTGGCTGGGAGTGGCCGGGTGGCTCCTGAAAATCCACGATACGCAAGATGCCTCCCAAATGAAAAATGGCACCAGTGCCAAGACGGGCTGGTTTGATAGTACCAAGTGGCTCCTGCAATCTGCCAGCCAGAAGGTGGGCAGGTCAGTTTTACTCCCAGGGAAAAGGGCCGTGGTATATGTTTGGGGGCCTGTGGCTGGGAGTGGCCGGCTGGCTCCTGAAAATCCACGATACGCAGGATGGTTCCCAGATGAAAGGTGGCACCAGTGCCGAGTCGGGCTAGTTTGATAGAGCCAAGTGGCTCCTGCAATCTGCCAGGCAGAAGATGGGCAGGTCAGTTTTACTTCCAGGGAAAAGTGCCGTAGTTTGTGTTTGGGTGCCTGTGGCTGGGAGTGGCCGGCTGGCTCTTGAAAATCCACGATACGCAGGATGGTTCCCAGATGAAATGTGGCACCACTGCCGAGTTGGGCTGGTTTGATAGAGCCAAGTGGCTCCTGCAATCTGCTAGCCAGAAGATGGGCAGGTCAGTTTTACTTCCAGGGAAAAGGGCCGTAGATTGTGTTTGGGGGCCTGTGGCTGGGAGTGGCCGGCTGGCTCTTGAAAATCCACGATACGCAGGATGGTTCCCAGATGAAATGTGGCACCACTGCCGAGTTGGGCTGGTTTGATAGAGCCAAGTGGCTCCTGCAATCTGCCAGCCAGAAGATGGGCAGGTCTGTTTTACTTCCAGGAAAAAGGGCCGTAGTTTGTGTTTGGGGGCCTGTGGCGGGGAATGGCTGGCTGGCTCCTTAAAATCCACGCCGCGCATGATGGTTCCCAGACCCAAGGTGGCACCAGTGCCGAGTCGGGCTGGTTTGATAGAGCCAAGTGGCTCCTGCAATCTGCCAGCCAGAAGATGGACAGGTCAGTTTTACTTCCAGGGAAAAGGGCCGTAGTTTGTGTTTGGGGGCCTGTGGCTGGGTGTGGCCGGGTGGCTCCTGAAAATCCACGATACGCAAGATGCCTCCCAAATGAAAAATGGCACCAGTGCCAAGTCGGGCTGGTTTGATAGTACCAAGTGGCTCCTGCAATCTGCCAGCTAGAAGGTGGGCAGGTCAGTTTTACTTCCAGGGAAAAGGGCCGTAGTTTGTGTTTGGGGGCCTGTGGCTGGGAGTGGCCGGGTGGCTCCTGAAAATCCACGATACGCAAGATGCCTCCCAAATGAAAAATGGCACCAGTGCCAAGTCGGGCTGGTTTGATAGTACCAAGTGGCTCCTGCAATCTGCCAGCCAGAAGGTGGGCAGGTCAGTTTTACTTCCAGGGAAAAGGGCCGTAGTTTGTGTTTGGGGGCCTGTGGCGGGGAATGGCTGGCTGGCTCCTTAAATTCCACGCCGCGCATGATGGTTCCCAGACCTAAGGTGGCACCAGTGCCGAGTTGGGCTGGTTTGAAAGAGCCAAATGGCTCCTGCAATCTGCCAGCCAGAAGCGGCGTGGGTGAGTTTTGTTTGCCAGGGAAAAGGGCCGTGGTTTGTTTTCGGGGCCTGTAGCTGGGAGTGGCCGGCTGGCTCCTGAAAATCCCCAATACACAGGATGGTTCCCAGATGAAAGATGGCACCAGTGCTGAGTCGGGCTGGTTTGATAGAGCCAAGTGGCTCCTGCAATCTGCCAGCCAGAAGATGGACAGGTCAGTTTTACTTCCAGGGAAGAGGGCCGGTAGTTTGTGTTTGGGGGCCTGAGGCTGGGAGTGGCCGGCTGGCTCCTGAAAATGCAGGACATTCAGGATGATTGCCAGACACAAGTTGGCACCACTGCCAAGTCGGACTGGTTTGATAGAGCCATGTGGCTCCTGCAATCTGCCAGCCAGAAGATGGGCAGGTCAGTTTTACTTCCAGGGAAAAGGGCCGTAGTTTGTGTTTGGGGGCCTGTGGCTGGGAGTGGCCGGGTGGCTCCTGAAAATCCACGATACGCAAGATGCCTCCCAAATGAAAAATGGCACCAGTGCCAAGTCGGGCTGGTTTGATAGTACCAAGTGGCTCCTGCAATCTGCCAGCCAGAAGGTGGGCAGGTCAGTTTTACTTCCAGGGAAAAGGGCCGTAGTTTTTGTTTGGGGGCCTGTGGCTGGGAGTGGCCGGGTGGCTCCTGAAAATCCACGATACGCAAGATGCCTCCCAAATGAAAAATGGCACCAGTGCCAAGTCGGGCTGGTTTGATAGTACCAAGTGGCTCCTGCAATCTGCCAGCCAGAAGGTGGGCAGGTCAGTTTTACTTCCAGGGAAAAGGGCCGTAGTTTGTGTTTGGGGGCCTGTGGCGGGGAATGGCCGGCTGGCTCCTTAAAATCCACGCTGCGCATGATGGTTCCCAGACCTAAGGTGGCACCAGTGCCGAGTTGGGCTGGTTTGAAAGAGCCAAATGGCTCCTGCAATCTGCCAGCCAGAAGCGGCGTGGGTGAGTTTTGTTTGCCAGGGAAAAGGGCCGTGGTTTGTTTTCGGGGCCTGTAGCTGGGAGTGGCCGGCTGGCTCCTGAAAATCCACGCCGCGCAGGATGGCTCCCAGACCCAAGTTGGAACCACTGCCAAGTCGGGCTGGATTGATAGAGCCAAGTGGCTCCTGCAATCTGCCAGCCAGAAGATGGGCAGGTCAGTTTTACTTCCAGGGAAAAGGGCCGTAGTTTGTGTTTGGGGGCCTGTGGCTGGGAGTGGCCGGCTGGCTCCTGAAAATCGACGTTACGCAGGATGGCTCCCAAATGAAAAATTGCACCAGTGCCGAGTCGGGCTGGTTTGATAGTACCAAGTGTCTCCTGCAATCTGCCAGCCAGAAGCGGGGTGGGTGAGGTTTTTTTGCCAGGGTAAAGGGCCGTGGTTTGTTTTTGGTGGCCTGTGGCCTGTAATGTCCGGCTGGCTCCTTAAAACCCACACCGCGCAGGATGATTCCCTGACACAAGGGCGCACCATTGCCGAGTCGGGTTGGATTGATAGAGCCAAGTGGCTCCTGCAATCTGACAGCCAGAAGATGGACAGGTCAGTTTTACTTCCGGGGAAGAGGGCCGGTAGTTTGTGTTTGGGGGCCTGAGGCTGGGAGTGGCCAGCTGGCTCCTGGAAATGCACGATATTCAGGATGATTGCCAGACCCAAGTTGGCACCACTGCCAAGTCGGACTGGTTTGATAGAGCCATGTGGCTCCTGCAATCTGCCAGCCAGAAGATGGGCAGGTCAGTTTTACTTCCAGGGAAAAGGGCCGTAGTTTGTGTTTGGGGGCCTGTGGCTGGGAGTGGCCGGGTGGCTCCTGAAAATCCACGATACGCAAGATGCCTCCCAAATGAAAAATGGCACCAGTGCCAAGCCGGGCTGGTTTGATAGTACCAAGTGGCTCCTGCAATCTGCCAGCCAGAAGGTGGGCAGGTCAGTTTTACTCCCAGGGAAAAGGGCCGTGGTATATGTTTGGGGGCCTGTGGCTGGGAGTGGCCGGCTGGCTCCTGAAAATCCACGATACGCAGGATGGTTCCCAGATGAAAGGTGGCACCAGTGCCGAGTCGGGCTAGTTTGATAGAGCCAAGTGGCTCCTGCAATCCGCCAGGCAGAAGATGGGCAGGTCAGTTTTACTTCCAGGGAAAAGTGCCGTAGTTTGTGTTTGGGGGCCTGTGGCTGGGAGTGGCCGGCTGGCTCTTGAAAATCCACGATACGCAGGATGGTTCCCAGATGAAATGTGGCACCACTGCCGAGTTGGGCTGGTTTGATAGAGCCAAGTGGCTCCTGCAATCTGCCAGCCAGAAGATGGGCAGGTCTGTTTTACTTCCAGGGAAAAGGGCCGTAGTTTGTGTTTGGGGGCCTGTGGCGGGGAATGGCTGGCTGGCTCCTTAAAATCCACGCCGCGCATGATGGTTCCCAGACCCAAGGTGGCACCAGTGCCGAGTCGGGCTGGTTTGATAGAGCCAAGTGGCTCCTGCAATCTGCCAGCCAGAAGATGGACAGGTCAGTTTCACTTCCGGGGAAGAGGGCCGGTAGTTTGTGTTTGGGGGCCTGTGGCTGGGAGTGGCCGGGTGGCTCCTGAAAATCCACGATACGCAAGATGCCTCCCAAATGAAAAATGGCACCAGTGCCAAGTCGGGCTGGTTTGATAGTACCAAGTGGCTCCTGCAATCTGCCAGCTAGAAGGTGGGCAGGTCAGTTTTACTTCCAGGGAAAAGGGCCGTAGTTTGTGTTTGGGGGCCTGTGGCTGGGAGTGGCCGGGTGGCTCCTGAAAATCCACGATACGCAAGTTGCCTCCCAAATGAAAAATGGCACCAGTGCCAAGTCGGGCTGGTTTGATAGTACCAAGTGGCTCCTGCAATCTGCCAGCCAGAAGGTGGGCAGGTCAGTTTTACTTCCAGGGAAAAGGGCCGTAGTTTGTGTTTGGGGGCCTGTGGCGGGGAATGGCTGGCTGGCTCCTTAAATTCCACGCTGCGCATGATGGTTCCCAGACCTAAGGTGGCACCAGTGCCGAGTTGGGCTGGTTTGAAAGAGCCAAATGGCTCCTGCAATCTGCCAACCAGAAGCGGCATGGGTGAGTTTTGTTTGCCAGGGAAAAGGGCCGTGGTTTGTTTTCGGGGCCTGTAGCTGGGAGTGGCCGGCTGGCTCCTGAAAATCCACGCCGCTCAGGATGTTTCCCAGACTCAAGGGGGCACCAGTGCCGAGTCGGGCTGGTGTGATAGAGCCAAGTGGCTCCTGCAATCTGCCAGCCAGAAGATGGGCAGGTCAGTTTTACTTCCAGGGATAAGGGCCGGTAGTTTGTGTTTGGGGGCTGTGGATGGGAGTGGCCGGCTGGCGGCTTAAAATCCACGCCACGCAGGATGGCTCCCAGACCCAAGTTGGAACCACTGCCAAGTCGGGCTGGATTGATAGAGCCAAGTGGCTCCTGCAATCTGCCAGCCAGAAGATGGGCAGGTCAGTTTTACTTCCAGGGAAAAGGGCCGTAGTTTGTGTTTGGGGGCCTGTGGCTGGGAGTGGCCGGCTGGCTCCTGAAAATCGACGTTACGCAGGATGGCTCCCAAATGAAAAATTGCACCAGTGCCAAGTCGGGCTGGTTTGATAGTACCAAGTGTCTCCTGCAATCTGCCAGCCAGAAGCGGGGTGGGTGAGGTTTTTTTGCCAGGGTAAAGGGCCGTGGTTTGTTTTTGGTGGCCTGTGGCCTGTAATGTCCGGCTGGCTCCTTAAAATCCACACCGTGCAGGATGATTCCCTGACACAAGGGCGCACCATTGCCGAGTCGGGTTGGATTGATAGAGCCAAGTGGCTCCTGCAATCTGACAGCCAGAAGATGGACAGGTCAGTTTTACTTCCGGGGAAGAGGGCCGGTAGTTTGTGTTTGGGGGTCTGAGGCTGGGAGTGGCCAGCTGGCTCCTGGAAATGCACGATATTCAGGATGATTGCCAGACCCAAGTTGGCACCACTGCCAAGTCGGACTGGTTTGATAGAGCCATGTGGCTCCTGCAATCTGCCAGCCAGAAGATGGGCAGGTCAGTTTTACTTCCAGGGAAAAGGGCCGTAGTTTGTGTTTGGGGGCCTGTGGCTGGGAGTGGCCGGGTGGCTCCTGAAAATCCACGATACGCAAGATGCCTCCCAAATGAAAAATGGCACCAGTGCCAAGCCGGGCTGGTTTGATAGTACCAAGTGGCTCCTGCAATCTGCCAGCCAGAAGGTGGGCAGGTCAGTTTTACTCCCAGGGAAAAGGGCCGTGGTATATGTTTGGGGGCCTGTGGCTGGGAGTGGCCGGCTGGCTCCTGAAAATCCACGATACGCAGGATGGTTCCCAGATGAAAGGTGGCACCAGTGCCGAGTCGGGCTAGTTTGATAGAGCCAAGTGGCTCCTGCAATCTGCCAGGCAGAAGATGGGCAGGTCAGTTTTACTTCCAGGGAAAAGGGCCGTAGTTTGTGTTTGGGGGCCTGTGGCGGGGAATCGCTGGCTGGCTCCTTAAAATGCAGGACATTCAGGATGATTGCCAGACCCAAGTTGGCACCACTGCCAAGTCGGACTGGTTTGATAGAGCCATGTGGCTCCTGCAATCTGCCAGCCAGAAGATGGGCAGGTCAGTTTTACTTCCAGGGAAAAGGGCCGTAGTTTGTGTTTGGGGGCCTGTGGCTGGGAGTGGCCGGGTGGCTCCTGAAAATCCACGATACGCAAGATGCCTCCCAAATGAAAAATGGCACCAGTGCCAAGTCGGGCTGGTTTGATAGTACCAAGTGGCTCCTGCAATCTGCCAGCTAGAAGGTGGGCAGGTCAGTTTTACTTCCAGGGAAAAGGGCCGTAGTTTGTGTTTGGGGGCCTGTGGCTGGGAGTGGCCGGGTGGCTCCTGAAAATCCACGATACGCAAGATGCCTCCCAAATGAAAAATGGCACCAGTGCCAAGTCGGGCTGGTTTGATAGTACCAAGTGGCTCCTGCAATCTGCCAGCCAGAAGGTGGGCAGGTCAGTTTTACTTCCAGGGAAAAGGGCCGTGGTATATGTTTGGGGGCCTGTGGCTGGGAGTGGCCGGCTGGCTCCTGAAAATCCACGATACGCAGGATGGTTCCCAGATGAAAGGTGGAACCAGTGCCGAGTCGAGTTGGTTTGATAGAGCCAAGAGTCTCCTGCAATCTGCCAGCCAGAAGCGGGGTGGGTGAATTTTGTTTGCCAGGGAAAGGGCTGTGGTTTTTTTTCTGGGTCCTGTGGATCGGAATGACCGGCTGGCTCATTGAAATCCACGCCGCGCAGGATGGTTCCCAGACCCAAGGGGGCACCAGTGCCGAGTCGGGCTGGTTTGATAGAGCCAAGTGGCTCCTGCAATCTGCCAGCCAGAAGGTGGGCAGGTCAGTTTTACTTCCAGGGAAAGGGGCCGTAGTTTGTGTTTGGGGGCCTGTGGCGGGTGAATGGCCGGCTGGTTCCTTAAAATCCACGCCGCGCATGATGGTTCCCAGACCCAAGGTGGCACCAGTGCCGAGTTGGGCTGGTTTGAAAGAGCCAAGTGGCTCATGCAATCTGCCAGCCAGAACGGGGTGGGTGAATTTTGTTTCCCAGGGAAAAGGGCCGTGGTTTGCTTTCGGGGCCTGTGGCTGGGAGTGGCCGGCTGGCTCCTGAAAATCCACGTTACGCAAGATGGTTCCCAGACCCAAGGTGGCACCAGTGCCGAGTTGTGCTGGTTTGATAGAGCCAAGTGTCTCCTGTAATCTGCCAGCCAGAAGGTGGGCAGGTCAGTTTTACTTCCAGGGAAAAGGGCCGTGGTATATGTTTGGGGGCCTGAGGCTTGGAGTGGCCGGCTGGCTTATGAAAATCCACGATACGCAGGATGGTTCCCAGATGAAAGGTGGCACCACTGCCGAGTCGGGCTGGTTTGATAGAGCCAAGTGGCTCCTGCAATCTGCCAGCCAGAAGCGGGGCGGGTCAAGTCTGTTTGCCAGGGAAAAGGGCCGTGGTGTGTGGTGGGGGCCTGTGGCTGGGAGTGGCCGGCTGTCTCCTGAATATCCACGATACGCAGGATGGTTCCCAGACCCAAGGGGGCACCAGTGCCAAGTCGGGCTGGTTTGATAGAGCCAAGTGGCTCCTGCAATCTGCCAGCCAGAAGATGGGCAGGTCAGTTTTACTTCCAGGGAAAAGGGCTGTAGTGTGTGTTTGGGCGCCTGTCGCTGGGTGTGGCCGGCTGGCTCCTGAATATCCACGATACGCAGGATGGTTCCCAGACCCAAGGGGGCACCAGTGCCAAGTCGGGCTGTTTTGATAGAGCCAAGTGTCTCCTGCAATCTGCCAGCCAGAAGCGGGGTGGGTGAGTTTTGTTTGCCAGGGAAAAGGGCCGTGGTTTGTTTTCGGGGACCAGTGGCTGGGAATGGCCGGCTGGTTCCTTAAAATCCATGCCGCGCATGATGGTTCCCAGACCCAAGGTGGCACCAGTGCCGAGTCGGGCTGGTTTGATAGAGCCAAGTTGCTCCTGCAATCTGCCAGCCAGCAGATGGGCTGGTCAATTTTTCTTCCAGGGAAAAGGGCCGCAGTTTGTGTTTGGGGGCCTGTGGCTGGGAATGGCCGGCTGGCTCCTTAAAATCCACGCCGCGCATGATGGTTCCCACACCCAAGGGGGCACCAGTGCCGAGTTGGGCTGGTTTGATAGAGCCATGTGGCTCCTGCAATCTGCCAGCCAGAAGATGGGCAGGTCAATTTTACTTCCAGGGAAAAGGGCCGTAGTTTGTGTTTGGGGGCCTGAGGCTGGGAGTGGCCGGCTGGCTCCTGAAAATCCACGATACGCAGGATGGCTCCCAAATGAAAAATGGCACCAGTGCCAAGTCGGGCTGGTTTGATAGTACCAAGTGGCTCCTGCAATCTGCCAGCCAGAAGATGGCCAGGTCAGTTTTACTTCCGGGGAAGAGGGCCGGTAGTTTGTGTTTAGGGGCCTGTGGCCGGGAGTGGCCGGCTGGCTCCTGAAAATCCACGATACGCAGGGTGGTTCCCAGACCCAAGGGGGCACCAGTGCCAAATCGGGCTGGTTTGATAGAGCCAAGTGGGTCCTGCATTCTGCCAGCCAGAAGATGGACAGGTCAGTTTTACTTCCAGGGAAAAGGACCATAGCTTTTTTTTGGGGGCCTCTGGCTGGGAATGGCCGGCTGGCTCCTGAAAATCCACGATACGCAGGATGGTTCCCAGATGAAACGTGGCACCACTGCCGAGTTGGGCTGGTTTGATAGAGCCAAGTTTCTCCTGCAATCTGACAGCCAGAAGATGGGCAGGTCTGTTTTACTTCGATGGAAAAGGGCCGTAGTTTGTGTTTGGGGGCCTGTGGCTGGGAATGGCCGGCTGGCTCCTTAAAATCCACGCCGCGCATGATGGTTCCCAGACCCAAGGTGGCACCAGTGCCGAGTTGGGCTGGTTTGATAAAGCCATGTGGCTTCTGCAATCTGCCAGCCAGAAGCGGGGTGTGTGAGTTTTGTTTCCAGGGAAAAGGGCCCTAGTTTGTGTTTGGGGTCCTGTGGCTTGGAGTGGCTGGGTGGCTCCTGAAAATCCACGATACGCAGGATGATTCCCAGACCAAAGGGGCACCAGTGCCGAGTCGGGATGGTTTGATAGAGCCAAGTGTCTCCTGCAATCTGCCAGCCAGGAGCGGGGCGGGTCGGTTTTGTTTGCCAGGGAAAAGGGATGTGGTTTCTGTTGGGGGCCTGTGGCTGGGATTGGCCGGCTGGCACCTGAAAATCCACGATACATAGGATGGTTCCCAGACCCAAAGGGGTACCACTGCCGAGTCGGGCTGGTTTGATAGATCCAAGGGGCTCCTGCAATCTGCCAGCCAGAAGATGGGCAGGTCAGTTTTACTTCCAGGGAAAAGGGCCGTAGTTTTTGTTTGGGCGCCTGTGGCTGGGAGTGGCCGGCTGGCTCCTGAAAATCCACGATACGCAGGATGGTTCCCAGGTGAAAGGTGGCAGCAGTGCCGAGTCGGGCTGGTTTGATAGAGCCATGTGGCTCCTGCAATCTGCCAGCCAGAAGCGGGGTGGGTGAGTTTTGTTTGGCAGTGAAAAGGCCCACAGTTTGTGTTTGGGGGCCTCTGGCTGGGAGTGGCCTGCTGGCTCCTGAAAATGCACGATACGCAGGATGATTCCCAGACCAAATGGGCACCAGTGCCGAGTCGGGCTGGTTTGATAGAGCCAAGTGGCTCCTGCAATCTGCCAGCCAGAAGATGGGCAGGTCAGTTTTCCTTCCAGGGAAAAGGGCCGTAGATTTTGTTTGGGATGCTGTGGCTTGGAGTGGCCTACTGGCTCCTGAAAATCCACGATACGCAGGATGGTTTCCAGACCCAAGGGGGTACCAGTGCCAAATAGGGCTGGTTTGATAGAGCCAAGTGGCTCCTGCAATCTGACAGCCAGAAGATGGGCAGGTCTGTTTTACTTCCAGGGAAAACGGCCGCAGTTTGTGTTTGGGGTCCTGTGTCGGGGAATAGCCGGCTGGCTCCTGAAAATCCACGCCGCGCATGATGGTTCCCAGACCCAAGGTGGCACCGGTGCCGAGTCGGGCTGGTTTGATAGAGCCAAGTGGCTCCTGCAATCTGCCAGCAAGAAGCGGGGTGGGTGAGTTTTGTTCGCCAGAGAAAAGGGCCGTGGTTTGTTTTCAGGGCCTGTGGCTGGGAGTGGCCGGCTGGCTCCTGAAAATCCACGATACGCAGGATGGTTCCCAGACCCAAGGGGGCACCAGTGCCAAATCGGGCTGGTTTGATAGAGCTAAGTGGCTCCTGCAATCTGCCAGCCAGAAGATGGCCAGGGCAGTTTTACTTCCGGGGAAGAGGGCCGGTAGTTTGTGTTTAGGGGCCTGTGGCCGGGAGTGGCCGGCTGGCTCCTGAAAATCCACGATACGCCGGGTGGTTCCCAGACCCAAGGTGGCACCGGTGCCGAGTTGGGCTGGTTTGATAGAGCCAAGTGGCTCCTGCAATCTGCCAGCCAGAAGCGGGGTGGGTGAGTTTTGTTTTCCCGGGAAAAGGGCCGTGGTTTGTTTTCACGGCCTGTGGCCGGGAGTGGCCGGCTGGCTCCTGAAAATCCACGATACGCAGGATGGTTCCCAAATGAAATATGGCACCAGTGCCAAGTCGGGCTGGTTTGATAGTACCAAGTAGCTCCTGCAATCTTACAGCCAGAAGATGTGCAGGTCAATTTTACTTCCAGGGAAAAGGGCCGTAGTTTGTGTTGGGGGCCTGTGGCTGGGAATGGCCGGCTGGCTCCTCAAAATCCCCAATACACAGGAGGGTTCCCAGATGAAAGGTGGCACCAGTGCTGAGTCGGGCTGGTTTGATAGAGCCAAGTGGCTCCTGCAATCTGCCATCCATAAGCGGGGTGGGTGAGTTATGTTTGCCAGGGAAAAGGGCCGTGATATGTTTTCGGGGGCCTGTGGCCGGGAATGGCCGGCTGGCTTCTGAAAATCCACGCCGCGCAGGAGGGTTCCCAGACCCAAGGTAGCACCAGTGCCGAGTCGGGCTGGTTTGATAGAGCCAAGTGGCTCCTGCAATCTGCCAGCCAGAAGATGGGCAGGCCAGTTTTACTTCCAGGGAAAAGGGCCGTAGATTTTGTTTGGGCGCCTGTGGCCGGGAATGGCCGGCTGGCTCCTGAAAATCCACGATACGCAGGATGGTTCCCAGATGAATGGTGGCACCAGTGCCAAGCCGGCTGGTTTGATAGGGCCAAGTGTCTCCTGCAATCTGCCAGCCAGGAGCGGGGTGCGTGAGTTTTGTTTGCCAGGGAAAAGGGCCGTGGTTTGTTTTCGGGAGCCTGTGGCTCGGAATGGCCTGCTGGCTCCTGAAAATCCACGATACGCAGGATGGTTCCCAGATGAAAAAATGGCACCAGTGCCGAGTCGGGCTGGTTTGATAGAGCCATGTGGCTCGTGCAATCTGCCAGCCAGAAGCGGGGTGGGTGAGTTTTGTTTGGCAGGGAAAAGGCCCACAGTTTGTGTTTGGGGCCCTGTGGCTGGGAATGGCCGGCTGGCTCCTTAAAATCCACGCCGATCTTGATGGTTCCCAGACCCAAGGTGGCACCAGTGCCGAGTTGGGCTGGTGTGATAGAGCCATGTGGCTCCTGCAATCTGTCAGCCAGAAGCGGGGTCGCTGAGTTTTGTTTGCCCGGGAAAAAGGCCGTGATTATTTTTCTGGGGCCTGTGACCTTGAATGGCCGGCTGGTTCCTTAAAATCCACGCCGCGCAGGATGGTTCCCAGATGAAAGGTGGCACCAGTGCCGAGTCGGGCTGTTTTGATAGAGCCAAGGGGCTCCTGCAATCTGCCAGCCAGATGATGGGCAGGTCTATTTTACTTCCAGGGAAAAGGGCCTTAGTTTGTTTTTGGGGACCTGTGGCTGGGACTGGCCGGCTGGCTCCTGAAAATCCACGATACGCAGGATGGTTCCCAGATGAAAGGTGGCACCAGTGCCAAGTCGGACTGGTTTGATAGTACGGAGTGGCTCCTGCAATCTGCCAGCCAGAAGGCGGGCCGCTAAGATTTTCTTCCAGGGAAAATGGCCGTGGTATGTGTTTGCGGCCCTGTGGCTGAGAGTGGCTGGCTGGCTCCTGAAAATCCACGACACGCAGGATGGTTCCCAGATGAAAGGTGGCACCAGTGCCGAGTCGGGCTGGTTTGATAGAGCCAAGTGGCTCCTGCAATCTGCCAGCCAGAAGATGGCCAGGTCAGTTTTACTTCCGGGGAAGAGGGCCGGTAGTTTGTGTTTAGGGGCCTGTGGCCGGGAGTGGCCGGCTGGCTCCTGAAAATCCACGATACGCAGGGTGGTTCCCAGACCCAAGGGGGCACCAGTGCCAAATCGGGCTGGTTTGATAGAGCCAAGTGGGTCCTGCATTCTGCCAGCCAGAAGATGGACAGGTCAGTTTTACTTCCAGGGAAAAGGACCATAGCTTTTTTTTGGGGGCCTGTGGCTGGGAATGGCCGGCTGGCTCCTGAAAATCCACGATACGCAGGATGGTTCCCAGATGAAAGGTGGCACCAGTGCCGAGTCGGGCTAGTTTCATACAGCCAAGTGGCTCCTGCAATCTGCCAGCCAGAAGATGGGCAGGTCAGTTTTACTTCCAGGGAAAAGGGCCGTAGTTTGTGTTTTGGGGCCTGTGGCTGGGAGTGGCCGGCTGGCTCCTGAAAATCCACGATACGCAGGATGGTTCCCAGATGAAAGGTGGCACCACTGCCGAGTCGGGCTGGTTTGATAGAGCCAAGTTGCTCCTGCAATCTGCCAGCCAGAAGATGGGCAGGTCTGTTTTACTTCGATGGAAAAGGGCCGTAGTTTGTGTTTGGGGGCCTGTGGCTGAGAATGGCCGGCTGGCTCCTGAAAATCCACGCCGCGCATGATGGTTCCCAGACCCATGGTGGCACCAGTGCCGAGTCGGGCTGGTTTGATAGAGCCATGTGGCTTCTGCAATCTGCCAGCCAGAAGCGGGGTGTGTGAGTTTTGTTTCCAGGGAAAAGGGCCCTAGTTTGTGTTTGGGGTCCTGTGGCTTGGAGTGGCTGGGTGGCTCCTGAAAATCCACGATACGCAGGATGATTCCCAGACCAAAGGGGCACCAGTGCCGAGTCGGGATGGTTTGATAGAGCCAAGTGTCTCCTGCAATCTGCCAGCCAGGAGCGGGGCGGGTCGGTTTTGTTTGCCAGGGAAAAGGGATGTGGTTTCTGTTGGGGGCCTGTGGCTGGGATTGGCCGGCTGGCACCTGAAAATCCACGATACATAGGATGGTTCCCAGACCCAAAGGGGTACCACTGCCGAGTCGGGCTGGTTTGATAGAGCCAAGTGGCTCCTGCAATCTGCCAGCCAGAAGATGGGCAGGTCAGTTTTACTTCCAAGGAAAAGGGCCGTAGTTTTTGTTTGGGCGCCTGTGGCTGGGAGTGGCCGGCTGGCCCTGAAAATCCACGATACGCAGGATGGTGCCCAGGTGAAAGGTGGCAGCAGTGCCGAGTCGGGCTGGTTTGATAGAGCCATGTGGCTCCTGCAATCTGCCAGCCAGAAGCGGGGTGGGTGAGTTTTGTTTGGCAGTGAAAAGGCCCACAGTTTGTGTTTGGGGGCCTCTGGCTGGGAGTGGCCATCTGGCTCCTGAAAATGCACGATACGCAGGATGATTCCCAGACCAAATGGGCACCAGTGCCGAGTCGGGCTGGTTTGATAGACCCAAGTGGCTCCTGCAATCTGCCAGCCAGAAGATGGGCAGGTCAGTTTTCCTTCCAAGGAAAAGGGCCGTAGATTTTGTTTGGGGTGCTGTGGCTTGGAGTGGCCTACTGGCTCCTGAAAATCCACGATACGCAGGATGGTTTCCAGACCCAAGGGGCCCCAGTGCCAAATCGGGCTGGTTTGATAGAGCCAAGTGGCTCCTGCAATCTGACAGCCAGAAGATGGGCAGGTCTGTTTGACTTCCAGGGAAAAGGGCCGCAGTTTGTGTTTGGGGTCCTGTGTCGGGGAATGGCCGGCTGGCTCCTGAAAATCCACGCCGCGCATGATGGTTCCCAGACCCAAGGTGGCACCGGTGCCGAGTCGGGCTGGTTTGATAGAGCCAAGTGGCTCCTGCAATCTGCCAGCCAGAAGCGGGGTGGGTGAGTTTTGTTCGCCAGAGAAAAGGGCCGTGGTTTGTTTTCAGGGCCTGTGGCTGGGAGTGGCCGGCTGGCTCCTGAAAATCCACGATACGCAGGATGGTTCCCAAATGAAAAATGGCACCAGTGCCAAGTCGGGCTGGTTTGATAGTACCAAGTAGCTCCTGCAATCTGACAGCCAGAAGATGGGCAGGTCAGTCTTACTTCCAGGGAAAAGGGGCGTAGTTTGTGTTGAGGGCCTTTGGCTGGGAGTGGCTGGCTGGCTCCTGATAATCCCCAATACACAGGAGGGTTCCCAGATGAAAGGTGGCACCAGTGCTGAGTCGGGCTGGTTTGATAGAGCCAAGTGGCTCCTGCAATCTGCCATCCATAAGCGGGGTGGGTGAGTTTTGTTTGCCAGGGAAAAGGGCCGTGATTTGTTTTCGGGGGCCTGTGGCTGGGAATGGCCGGCTGGCTCCTGAAAATCCACGCCGCGCAGGATGGTTCCAAGACCCAAGGTGGCACCAGTGCCGAGTTGGGCTGGTTTGATAGAGCCAAGTGGCTCCTGCAATCTGCCAGCCAGAAGATGGGCAGGTAAGTTTTACTTCCAGGGAAAATGGCCGTGGTATGTGTTTGCGGCCCTGTGGCTGAGAGTGGCTGGCTGGCTCCTGAAAATCCACGATACGCAGGATGGTTCCCAGATGAAAGGTGGCACCAGTGCCGAGTCGGGCTGGTTTGATAGAGCTAAGTGGCTCCTGCAATCTGCCAGCCAGAAGATGGCCAGGTCAGTTTTACTTCCGGGGAAGAGGGCCGGTAGTTTGTGTTTAGGGGCCTGTGGCCGGGAGTGGCCGGCTGGCTCCTGAAAATCCACGATACGCAGGGTGGTTCCCAGACCCAAGGGGGCACCAGTGCCAAATCGGGCTGGTTTGATAGAGCCAAGTGGGTCCTGCATTCTGCCAGCCAGAAGATGGACAGGTCAGTTTTACTTCCAGGGAAAAGGACCATAGCTTTTTTTTGGGGGCCTGTGGCTGGGAATGGCCGGCTGGCTCCTGAAAATCCACGATACGCAGGATGGTTCCCAGATGAAAGGTGGCACCAGTGCCGAGTCGGGCTAGTTTCATACAGCCAAGTGGCTCCTGCAATCTGCCAGCCAGAAGATGGGCAGGTCAGTTTTACTTCCAGGGAAAAGGGCCGTAGTTTGTGTTTTGGGGCCTGTGGCTGGGAGTGGCCGGCTGGCTCCTGAAAATCCACGATACGCAGGATGGTTCCCAGATGAAAGGTGGCACCACTGCCGAGTCGGGCTGGTTTGATAGAGCCAAGTTGCTCCTGCAATCTGCCAGCCAGAAGATGGGCAGGTCTGTTTTACTTCGATGGAAAAGGGCCGTAGTTTGTGTTTGGGGGCCTGTGGCTGAGAATGGCCGGCTGGCTCCTTAAAATCCACGCCGCGCATGATGGTTCCCAGACCCATGGTGGCACCAGTGCCGAGTTGGGCTGGTTTGATAGAGCCATGTGGCTTCTGCAATCTGCCAGCCAGAAGCGGGGTGTGTGAGTTTTGTTTCCAGGGAAAAGGGCCCTAGTTTGTGTTTGGGGTCCTGTGGCTTGGAGTGGCTGGGTGGCTCCTGAAAATCCACGATACGCAGGATGATTCCCAGACCAAAGGGGCACCAGTGCCGAGTCGGGATGGTTTGATAGGGCCAAGTGTCTCCTGCAATCTGCCAGCCAGGAGCGGGGCGGGTCGGTTTTGTTTGCCAGGGAAAAGGGATGTGGTTTCTGTTGGGGGCCTGTGGCTGGGATTGGCCGGCTGGCACCTGAAAATCCACGATACATAGGATGGTTCCCAAACCCAAAGGGGTACCACTGCCGAGTCGGGCTGGTTTGATAGAGCCAAGTGGCTCCTGCAATCTGCCAGCCAGAAGATGGCCAGGGCAGTTTTACTTCCGGGGAAGAGGGCCGGTAGTTTGTGTTTAGGGGCCTGTGGCCGGGAGTGGCCGGCTGGCTCCTGAAAATCCACGATACGCCGGGTGGTTCCCAGACCCAAGGTGGCACCGGTGCCGAGTTGGGCTGGTTTGATAGAGCCAAGTGGCTCCTGCAATCTGCCAGCCAGAAGCGGGGTGGGTGAGTTTTGTTTTCCCGGGAAAAGGGCCGTGGTTTGTTTTCACGGCCTGTGGCCGGGAGTGGCCGGCTGGCTCCTGAAAATCCACGATACGCAGGATGGTTCCCAAATGAAATATGGCACCAGTGCCAAGTCGGGCTGGTTTGATAGTACCAAGTAGCTCCTGCAATCTTACAGCCAGAAGATGTGCAGGTCAATTTTACTTCCAGGGAAAAGGGCCGTAGTTTGTGTTGGGGGCCTGTGGCTGGGAATGGCCGGCTGGCTCCTCAAAATCCCCAATACACAGGAGGGTTCCCAGATGAAAGGTGGCACCAGTGCTGAGTCGGGCTGGTTTGATAGAGCCAAGTGGCTCCTGCAATCTGCCATCCATAAGCGGGGTGGGTGAGTTATGTTTGCCAGGGAAAAGGGCCGTGATATGTTTTCGGGGGCCTGTGGCCGGGAATGGCCGGCTGGCTTCTGAAAATCCACGCCGCGCAGGAGGGTTCCCAGACCCAAGGTAGCACCAGTGCCGAGTCGGGCTGGTTTGATAGAGCCAAGTGGCTCCTGCAATCTGCCAGCCAGAAGATGGGCAGGCCAGTTTTACTTCCAGGGAAAAGGGCCGTAGATTGTGTTTGGGCGCCTGTGGCCGGGAATGGCCGGCTGGCTCCTGAAAATCCACGATACGCAGGATGGTTCCCAGATGAATGGTGGCACCAGTGCCAAGCCGGCTGGTTTGATAGGGCCAAGTGTCTCCTGCAATCTGCCAGCCAGGAGCGGGGTGCGTGAGTTTTGTTTGCCAGGGAAAAGGGCCGTGGTTTGTTTTCGGGAGCCTGTGGCTCGGAATGGCCTGCTGGCTCCTGAAAATCCACGATACGCAGGATGGTTCCCAGATGAAAAAATGGCACCAGTGCCGAGTCGGGCTGGTTTGATAGAGCCATGTGGCTCGTGCAATCTGCCAGCCAGAAGCGGGGTGGGTGAGTTTTGTTTGGCAGGGAAAAGGCCCACAGTTTGTGTTTGGGGCCCTGTGGCTGGGAATGGCCGGCTGGCTCCTTAAAATCCACGCCGATCTTGATGGTTCCCAGACCCAAGGTGGCACCAGTGCCGAGTTGGGCTGGTGTGATAGAGCCATGTGGCTCCTGCAATCTGTCAGCCAGAAGCGGGGTCGCTGAGTTTTGTTTGCCCGGGAAAAAGGCCGTGATTATTTTTCTGGGGCCTGTGACCTTGAATGGCCGGCTGGTTCCTTAAAATCCACGCCGCGCAGGATGGTTCCCAGATGAAAGGTGGCACCAGTGCCGAGTCGGGCTGTTTTGATAGAGCCAAGGGGCTCCTGCAATCTGCCAGCCAGATGATGGGCAGGTCTATTTTACTTCCAGGGAAAAGGGCCTTAGTTTGTTTTTGGGGACCTGTGGCTGGGACTGGCCGGCTGGCTCCTGAAAATCCACGATACGCAGGATGGTTCCCAGATGAAAGGTGGCACCAGTGCCAAGTCGGACTGGTTTGATAGTACGGAGTGGCTCCTGCAATCTGCCAGCCAGAAGGCGGGCCGCTAAGATTTTCTTCCAGGGAAAATGGCCGTGGTATGTGTTTGCGGCCCTGTGGCTGAGAGTGGCTGGCTGGCTCCTGAAAATCCACGACACGCAGGATGGTTCCCAGATGAAAGGTGGCACCAGTGCCGAGTCGGGCTGGTTTGATAGAGCCAAGTGGCTCCTGCAATCTGCCAGCCAGAAGATGGCCAGGTCAGTTTTACTTCCGGGGAAGAGGGCCGGTAGTTTGTGTTTAGGGGCCTGTGGCCGGGAGTGGCCGGCTGGCTCCTGAAAATCCACGATACGCAGGGTGGTTCCCAGACCCAAGGGGGCACCAGTGCCAAATCGGGCTGGTTTGATAGAGCCAAGTGGGTCCTGCATTCTGCCAGCCAGAAGATGGACAGGTCAGTTTTACTTCCAGGGAAAAGGACCATAGCTTTTTTTTGGGGGCCTGTGGCTGGGAATGGCCGGCTGGCTCCTGAAAATCCACGATACGCAGGATGGTTCCCAGATGAAAGGTGGCACCAGTGCCGAGTCGGGCTAGTTTCATACAGCCAAGTGGCTCCTGCAATCTGCCAGCCAGAAGATGGGCAGGTCAGTTTTACTTCCAGGGAAAAGGGCCGTAGTTTGTGTTTTGGGGCCTGTGGCTGGGAGTGGCCGGCTGGCTCCTGAAAATCCACGATACGCAGGATGGTTCCCAGATGAAAGGTGGCACCACTGCCGAGTCGGGCTGGTTTGATAGAGCCAAGTTGCTCCTGCAATCTGCCAGCCAGAAGATGGGCAGGTCTGTTTTACTTCGATGGAAAAGGGCC
Organism: Zonotrichia albicollis; assembly: GCF_047830755.1. Lineage (NCBI taxonomy): Eukaryota > Metazoa > Chordata > Aves > Passeriformes > Passerellidae > Zonotrichia > Zonotrichia albicollis. The sequence goes on from NC_133854.1 coordinate 4,724,511, forward strand.
GTAGTTTGTGTTTGGGGGCCTGTGGCTGAGAATGGCCGGCTGGCTCCTGAAAATCCACGCCGCGCATGATGGTTCCCAGACCCATGGTGGCACCAGTGCCGAGTCGGGCTGGTTTGATAGAGCCATGTGGCTTCTGCAATCTGCCAGCCAGAAGCGGGGTGTGTGAGTTTTGTTTCCAGGGAAAAGGGCCCTAGTTTGTGTTTGGGGTCCTGTGGCTTGGAGTGGCTGGGTGGCTCCTGAAAATCCACGATACGCAGGATGATTCCCAGACCAAAGGGGCACCAGTGCCGAGTCGGGATGGTTTGATAGAGCCAAGTGTCTCCTGCAATCTGCCAGCCAGGAGCGGGGCGGGTCGGTTTTGTTTGCCAGGGAAAAGGGATGTGGTTTCTGTTGGGGGCCTGTGGCTGGGATTGGCCGGCTGGCACCTGAAAATCCACGATACATAGGATGGTTCCCAGACCCAAAGGGGTACCACTGCCGAGTCGGGCTGGTTTGATAGAGCCAAGTGGCTCCTGCAATCTGCCAGCCAGAAGATGGGCAGGTCAGTTTTACTTCCAAGGAAAAGGGCCGTAGTTTTTGTTTGGGCGCCTGTGGCTGGGAGTGGCCGGCTGGCCCTGAAAATCCACGATACGCAGGATGGTGCCCAGGTGAAAGGTGGCAGCAGTGCCGAGTCGGGCTGGTTTGATAGAGCCATGTGGCTCCTGCAATCTGCCAGCCAGAAGCGGGGTGGGTGAGTTTTGTTTGGCAGTGAAAAGGCCCACAGTTTGTGTTTGGGGGCCTCTGGCTGGGAGTGGCCATCTGGCTCCTGAAAATGCACGATACGCAGGATGATTCCCAGACCAAATGGGCACCAGTGCCGAGTCGGGCTGGTTTGATAGACCCAAGTGGCTCCTGCAATCTGCCAGCCAGAAGATGGGCAGGTCAGTTTTCCTTCCAAGGAAAAGGGCCGTAGATTTTGTTTGGGGTGCTGTGGCTTGGAGTGGCCTACTGGCTCCTGAAAATCCACGATACGCAGGATGGTTTCCAGACCCAAGGGGCCCCAGTGCCAAATCGGGCTGGTTTGATAGAGCCAAGTGGCTCCTGCAATCTGACAGCCAGAAGATGGGCAGGTCTGTTTGACTTCCAGGGAAAAGGGCCGCAGTTTGTGTTTGGGGTCCTGTGTCGGGGAATGGCCGGCTGGCTCCTGAAAATCCACGCCGCGCATGATGGTTCCCAGACCCAAGGTGGCACCGGTGCCGAGTCGGGCTGGTTTGATAGAGCCAAGTGGCTCCTGCAATCTGCCAGCCAGAAGCGGGGTGGGTGAGTTTTGTTTTCCAGAGAAAAGGGCCGTGGTTTGTTTTCAGGGCCTGTGGCTGGGAGTGGCCGGCTGGCTCCTGAAAATCCACGATACGCAGGATGGTTCCCAAATGAAAAATGGCACCAGTGCCAAGTCGGGCTGGTTTGATAGTACCAAGTAGCTCCTGCAATCTGACAGCCAGAAGATGGGCAGGTCAGTCTTACTTCCAGGGAAAAGGGGCGTAGTTTGTGTTGAGGGCCTTTGGCTGGGAGTGGCTGGCTGGCTCCTGATAATCCCCAATACACAGGAGGGTTCCCAGATGAAAGGTGGCACCAGTGCTGAGTCGGGCTGGTTTGATAGAGCCAAGTGGCTCCTGCAATCTGCCATCCATAAGCGGGGTGGGTGAGTTTTGTTTGCCAGGGAAAAGGGCCGTGATTTGTTTTCGGGGGCCTGTGGCTGGGAATGGCCGGCTGGCTCCTGAAAATCCACGCCGCGCAGGATGGTTCCAAGACCCAAGGTGGCACCAGTGCCGAGTTGGGCTGGTTTGATAGAGCCAAGTGGCTCCTGCAATCTGCCAGCCAGAAGATGGGCAGGTAAGTTTTACTTCCAGGGAAAATGGCCGTGGTATGTGTTTGCGGCCCTGTGGCTGAGAGTGGCTGGCTGGCTCCTGAAAATCCACGATACGCAGGATGGTTCCCAGATGAAAGGTGGCACCAGTGCCGAGTCGGGCTGGTTTGATAGAGCTAAGTGGCTCCTGCAATCTGCCAGCCAGAAGATGGCCAGGTCAGTTTTACTTCCGGGGAAGAGGGCCGGTAGTTTGTGTTTAGGGGCCTGTGGCCGGGAGTGGCCGGCTGGCTCCTGAAAATCCACGATACGCAGGGTGGTTCCCAGACCCAAGGGGGCACCAGTGCCAAATCGGGCTGGTTTGATAGAGCCAAGTGGGTCCTGCATTCTGCCAGCCAGAAGATGGACAGGTCAGTTTTACTTCCAGGGAAAAGGACCATAGCTTTTTTTTGGGGGCCTGTGGCTGGGAATGGCCGGCTGGCTCCTGAAAATCCACGATACGCAGGATGGTTCCCAGATGAAAGGTGGCACCAGTGCCGAGTCGGGCTAGTTTCATACAGCCAAGTGGCTCCTGCAATCTGCCAGCCAGAAGATGGGCAGGTCAGTTTTACTTCCAGGGAAAAGGGCCGTAGTTTGTGTTTTGGGGCCTGTGGCTGGGAGTGGCCGGCTGGCTCCTGAAAATCCACGATACGCAGGATGGTTCCCAGATGAAAGGTGGCACCACTGCCGAGTCGGGCTGGTTTGATAGAGCCAAGTTGCTCCTGCAATCTGCCAGCCAGAAGATGGGCAGGTCTGTTTTACTTCGATGGAAAAGGGCCGTAGTTTGTGTTTGGGGGCCTGTGGCTGAGAATGGCCGGCTGGCTCCTTAAAATCCACGCCGCGCATGATGGTTCCCAGACCCATGGTGGCACCAGTGCCGAGTTGGGCTGGTTTGATAGAGCCATGTGGCTTCTGCAATCTGCCAGCCAGAAGCGGGGTGTGTGAGTTTTGTTTCCAGGGAAAAGGGCCCTAGTTTGTGTTTGGGGTCCTGTGGCTTGGAGTGGCTGGGTGGCTCCTGAAAATCCACGATACGCAGGATGATTCCCAGACCAAAGGGGCACCAGTGCCGAGTCGGGATGGTTTGATAGGGCCAAGTGTCTCCTGCAATCTGCCAGCCAGGAGCGGGGCGGGTCGGTTTTGTTTGCCAGGGAAAAGGGATGTGGTTTCTGTTGGGGGCCTGTGGCTGCGAGTGGCCTACTGGCTCCTGAAAATCCACGATACATAGGATGGTTCCCAAACCCAAAGGGGTACCACTGCCGAGTCGGGCTGGTTTGATAGAGCCAAGTGGCTCCTGCAATCTGCCAGCCAGAAGATGGGCAGGTCAGTTTTACTTCCAAGGAAAAGGGCCGTAGTTTTTGTTTGGGCGCCTGTGGCTGGGAGTGGCCGGCTGGCTCCTGAAAATCCACGATACGCAGGATGGTGCCCAGGTGAAAGGTGGCAGCAGTGCCGAGTCGGGCTGGTTTGATAGAGCCATGTGGCTCCTGCAATCTGCCAGCCAGAAGCGGGGTGGGTGAGTTTTGTTTGGCAGTGAAAAGGCCCACAGTTTGTGTTTGGGGGCCTCTGGCTGGGAGTGGCCTGCTGGCTCCTGAAAATGCACGATACGCAGGATGATTCCCAGACCAAATGGGCACCAGTGCCGGGTCGGGCTGGTTTGATAGAGCCAAGTGGCTCCTGCAATCTGCCAGCCAGAAGATGGGCAGGTCAGTTTTCCTTCCAAGGAAAAGGGCCGTAGTTATTGTTTGGGGTGCTGTGGCTTGGAGTGGCCTACTGGCTCCTGAAAATCCACGATATGCAGGATGGTTTCCAGACGCAAGGGGCCCCAGTGCCAAATCGGGCTGGTTTGATAGAGCCAAGTGGCTCCTGCAATCTGACAGCCAGAAGATGGGCAGGTCTGTTTTACTTCCAGGGAAAACGGCCGCAGTTTGTGTTTGGGGTCCTGTGTCGGGGAATAGCCGGCTGGCTCCTGAAAATCCACGCCGCGCATGATGGTTCCCAGACCCAAGGTGGCACCGGTGCCGAGTCGGGCTGGTTTGATAGAGCCAAGTGGCTCCTGCAATCTGCCAGCCAGAAGCGGGGTGGGTGAGTTTTGTTCGCCAGAGAAAAGGGCCGTGGTTTGTTTTCAGGGCCTGTGGCTGGGAGTGGCCGGCTGGCTCCTGAAAATCCACGATACGCAGGATGGTTCCCAAATGAAAAATGGCACCAGTGCCAAGTCGGGCTGGTTTGATAGTACCCAGTAGCTCCTGCAATCTGCCAGCCAGAAGATGTGCAGGTCAATTTTACTTCCAGGGAAAATGGCCGTAGTTTGTGTTGGGGGCCTGTGGCTGGGAATGGCCGGCTGGCTCCTCAAAATCCCCAATACACAGGATGATTCCCAGATGAAAGGTGGCACCAGTGCTGAGTCGGGCTGGTTTGATAGAGCCAAGTGGCTCCTGCAATCTGCCAGCCAGAAGATGGGCAGGTCAGTTTTACTTCCAGGGAAAAGGGCCACAGTTTGTGTTTGGGGCCCTGTGGCTGGGAATGGCCGGCTGGCTCCTTAAAATCCACGCCGCGCATGATGGTTCCCAGACTCAAGGTGGCACCAGTGCCGAGTTGGGCTGGTGTGATAGAGCCATGTGGCTCCTGCAATCTGCCAGCCAGAAGATGGGCAGGTCAATTTTACTTCCAGGGAAAAGGGCCGTAGTTTGTGTTTGGTGGCCTGTGGCTGGGAGTGGCCGGCTGGCACCTGAAAATCCATGCCGCGCTGGATGGTTCCCAAATGAAAAAATGCCACCAGTGCCAAGTCGGGCTGGTTTGATAGTACCGCGTGGCTCCTGCAATCTGACAGCCAGAAGATGGGCATGTCTGTTTTACTTCCATGGAAAAGGGCCGCAGTTTGTGTTTGGGGCCCTGTGGCTGGGAATGGCCGGCTGGCTCCTGAAAATCCACGCCGCGCATGATGGTTCCCAGACCCAATGTGGCACCAGTGCCGAGTTGGGCTGGTGTGATAGAGCCATGTGGCTCCTGCAATCTGTCTGCCAGAGGCGGGGTCGCTGACTTTTGTTTGCCAGGGAAAAAGGCCGTGGTTTTTTTTCCGGGGCCTGTGGCCTTGAATGGCCGACTGGTTCCTTAAAATCCACGACGCGCAGGATGGTTCCCAGATGAAAGGTGGCACCAGTGCCGAGTCGGGCTGTTTTGATAGAGCCAAGTGGCTCCTGCAATCTGCCAGCCAGATGATGGGCAGGTCTATTTTACTTCCAGGGAAAAGGGCCGTAGATTGTGTTTGGGGACCGGTGGCTGGGAGTGGCCGGCTGGCTCCTGAAAATCCACGATACGCAGGATGGTTTCCAGACCCAAGGGGCTCCAGTGCCAAATCGGGCTGGTTTGATAGAGCCAAGTGGCTCCTGCAATCTGACAGCCAGAAGATGGGTGGGTGAGTTTTGTTCGCCAGAGAAAAGGGCCGTGGTTTGTTTTCAGGGCCTGTGGCTGGGAGTGGCCGGCTGGCTCCTGAAAATCCACGATACGCAGGATGGTTCCCAAATGAAAAATGGCACCAGTGCCAAGTCGGGCTGGTTTGATAGTACCAAGTAGCTCCTGCAATCTGACAGCCAGAAGATGGGCAGGTCAGTCTTACTTCCAGGGAAAAGGGCCGTAGTTTGTGTTGGGGGCCTTTGGCTGGGAGTGGCCGGCTGGCTCCTGATAATCCCCAATACACAGGAGGGTTCCCAGATGAAAGGTGGCACCAGTGCTGAGTCGGGCTGGTTTGATAGAGCCAAGTGGCTCCTGCAATCTGCCATCCATAAGCGGGGTGGGTGAGTTTTGTTTTCCAGGGAAAAGGGCCGTGATTTGTTTTCGGGGGCCTGTGGTTGGGAATGGCCGGCTGGCTCCTGAAAATCGACGCCGCGCAGGATGGTTCCCAGACCCAAGGTGGCACCAGTGCCGAGTTGGGCTGGTTTGATAGAGCCAAGTGGCTCCTGCAATCTGCCAGCCAGAAGATGGGCAGGTAAGTTTTACTTCCAGGGAAAAGGGCCGTAGTTTGTGTTTGGGGGCCTGTGGCTGGGAGTGGCCGGCTGGCTCCTGAAAATCCACGATACGCAGGATGGTTCCCAGATGAATGGTGGCACCAGTGCCAAGGCGGCTGGTTTGATAGGGCCAAGTGTCTCCTGCAATCTGCCAGCCAGGAGCGGAGTGCGTGAGTTTTGTTTGCCAGGGAAAAGGGCCGTGGTTTGTTTTCGGGAGCCTGTGGCTCGGAATGGCCTGCTGGCTCCTGAAAATCCACGATACGCAGGATGGTTCCCAGATGAAAAAATGGCACCAGTGCCGAGTCGGGCTGGTTTGATAGAGCCATGTGGCTCCTGCAATCTGCCAGCAAGAAGCGGGGTGGGTGAGTTTTGTTTGGCAGGGAAAAGGCCCACAGTTTGTGTTTGGGGCCCTGTGGCTGGGAATGGCCGGCTGGCTCCTTAAAATCCACGCCGCGCTTGATGGTTCCCAGACCCAAGGTGGCACCAGTGCCGAGTTGGGCTGGTGTGATAGAGCCATGTGGCTCCTGCAATCTGTCAGCCAGAAGCGGGGTCGCTGACTTTTGTTTGCCCGGGAAAAAGGCCGTGGTTATTTTTCTGGGGCCTGTGACCTTGAATGGCCGGCTGGTTCCTTAAAATCCACGCCGCGCAGGATGGTTCCCAGATGAAAGGTGGCACCAGTGCCGAGTCGGGCTGTTTTGATAGAGCCAAGTGGCTCCTGCAATCTGCCAGCCAGATGATGGGCAGGTCTATTTTACTTCCAGGGAAAAGGGCCTTAGTTTGTTTTTGGGGACCTGTGGCTAGGAGTGGCCGGCTGGCTCCTGAAAATCCACGATACGCAGGATGGTTCCCAGATGAAAGGTGGCACCAGTGCCAAGTCGGACTGGTTTGATAGTACGGAGTGGCTCCTGCAATCTGCCAGCCAGAAGGCGGGCCGCTAAGATTTTCTTCCAGGGAAAATGGCCGTGGTATGTGTTTGCGGCCCTGTGGCTGGGAGTGGCTGGCTGGCTCCTGAAAATCCACGATACGCAGGATGATTCCCAGACCAAAGGGGCACCAGTGCTGAGTCGGGATGGTTTGATAGAGCCAAGTGTCTCCTGCAATCTGCCAGCCAGGAGCGGGGCGAGTCGGTTTTGTTTGCCAGGGAAAAGGGATGTGGTTTCTGTTGGGGGCCTGTGGCTGGGATTGGCCGGCTGGCACCTGAAAATCCACGATACATAGGATGGTTCCCAAACCCAAAGGGGTACCACTGCCGACTCGGGCTGGTTTGATAGAGCCAAGTGGCTCCTGCAATCTGCCAGCCAGAAGATGGGCAGGTCAGTTTTCCTTCCACGGAAAAGGGCCGTAGTTTTTGTTTGGGGTCCTGTGGCTGGGAGTGGCCTACTGGCTCCTGAAAATCCACGATACGCAGGATGGTTTCCAGACCCAAGGGGCCCCAGTGCCAAATCGGGCTGGTTTGATAGAGCCAAGTGGCTCCTGCAATCTGACAGCCAGAAGATGGGCAGGTCTATTTTACTTCCAGGGAAAACGGCCGCAGTTTGTGTTTGGGGTCCTGTGTCGGGGAATCGCCGGCTGGCTCCTGAAAATCCACGCCGCGCATGATGGTTCCCAGACCCAAGGTGGCACCGGTGCCGAGTCGGGCTGGTTTGATAGAGCCAACTGGCTCCTGCAATCTGCCATCCATAAGCGGGGTGGGTGAGTTTTGTTTTCCAGGGAAAAGGGCCGTGATTTCTTTTCGGGGGCCTGTGGCTGGGAATGGCCGGCTGGCTCCTGAAAATCCACGCCGCACAGGATGGTTCCCAGACCCAAGGTGGCACCAGTGCCGAGTTGGGCTGGTTTGATAGAGCCAAGTGGCTCCTGCAATCTGCCAGCCAGAAGATGGGCAGGTAAGTTTTACTTCCAGGGAAAAGGGCCGTAGTTTGTGTTTGGGGGCCGGTGGCTGGGAGTGGCCGGCTGGCTCCTGAAAATCCACGATACGCAGGATGGTTCCCAGATGAATGGTGGCACCAGTGCCAAGGCGGCTGGTTTGATAGGGCCAAGTGTCTCCTGCAATCGGCCAGCCAGGAGCGGGGTGCGTGAGTTTTGTTTGCCAGGGAAAAGGGCCGTGGTTTGTTTTCGGGAGCCTGTGGCTCGGAATGGCCTGCTGGCTCCTGAAAATCCACGATACGCAGGATGGTTCCCAGATGAAAGGTGGCACCAGTGCCGAGTCGGGCTGGTTTGATAGAGCCCAGGGGCTCGTGCAATCTGCCAGCCAGAAGCGGGGTGGGTGAGTTTTGTTTGGCAGGGAAAAGGCCCACAGTTTGTGTTTGGGGGCCTCTGGCTGGGAGTGGCCGGCTGGCTCCTGAAAATCCACGATACGCAGGATGGTGCCCAGGTGAAAGGTGGCAGCAGTGCCGAGTCGGGCTGGTTTGATAGAGCCATGTGGCTCCTGCAATCTGCCAGCCAGAAGCGGGGTGGGTGAGTTTTGTTTGGCAGTGAAAAGGCCCACAGTTTGTGTTTGGGGGCCTCTGGCTGGGAGTGGCCTGCTGGCTCCTGAAAATGCACGATACGCAGGATGATTCCCAGACCAAATGGGCACCAGTGCCGAGTCGGGCTGGTTTGATAGAGCCAAGTGGCTCCTGCAATCTGCCAGCCAGAAGATGGGCAGGTCAGTTTTCCTTCCAGGGAAAAGGGCCGTAGTTATTGTTTGGGGTGCTGTGGCTTGGAGTGGCCTACTGGCTCCTGAAAATCCACGATATGCAGGATGGTTTCCAGACCCAAGGGGCCCCAGTGCCAAATCGGGCTGGTTTGATAGAGCCAAGTGGCTCCTGCAATCTGACAGCCAGAAGATGGGCAGGTCTGTTTTACTTCCAGGGAAAACGGCCGCAGTTTGTGTTTGGGGTCCTGTGTCGGGGAATAGCCGGCTGGCTCCTGAAAATCCACGCCGCGCATGATGGTTCCCAGACCCAAGGTGGCACCGGTGCCGAGTCGGGCTGGTTTGATAGAGCCAAGTGGCTCCTGCAATCTGCCAGCCAGAAGCGGGGTGGGTGAGTTTTGTTCGCCAGAGAAAAGGGCCGTGGTTTGTTTTCAGGGCCTGTGGCTGGGAGTGGCCGGCTGGCTCCTGAAAATCCACGATACGCAGGATGGTTCCCAAATGAAAAATGGCACCAGTGCCAAGTCGGGCTGGTTTGATAGTACCCAGTAGCTCCTGCAATCTGCCAGCCAGAAGATGTGCAGGTCAATTTTACTTCCAGGGAAAATGGCCGTAGTTTGTGTTGGGGGCCTGTGGCTGGGAATGGCCGGCTGGCTCCTCAAAATCCCCAATACACAGGATGATTCCCAGATGAAAGGTGGCACCAGTGCTGAGTCGGGCTGGTTTGATAGAGCCAAGTGGCTCCTGCAATCTGCCAGCCAGAAGATGGGCAGGTCAGTTTTACTTCCAGGGAAAAGGGCCACAGTTTGTGTTTGGGGCCCTGTGGCTGGGAATGGCCGGCTGGCTCCTTAAAATCCACGCCGCGCATGATGGTTCCCAGACTCAAGGTGGCACCAGTGCCGAGTTGGGCTGGTGTGATAGAGCCATGTGGCTCCTGCAATCTGCCAGCCAGAAGATGGGCAGGTCAATTTTACTTCCAGGGAAAAGGGCCGTAGTTTGTGTTTGGTGGCCTGTGGCTGGGAGTGGCCGGCTGGCACCTGAAAATCCATGCCGCGCTGGATGGTTCCCAAATGAAAAAATGCCACCAGTGCCAAGTCGGGCTGGTTTGATAGTACCGCGTGGCTCCTGCAATCTGACAGCCAGAAGATGGGCATGTCTGTTTTACTTCCATGGAAAAGGGCCGCAGTTTGTGTTTGGGGCCCTGTGGCTGGGAATGGCCGGCTGGCTCCTGAAAATCCACGCCGCGCATGATGGTTCCCAGACCCAATGTGGCACCAGTGCCGAGTTGGGCTGGTGTGATAGAGCCATGTGGCTCCTGCAATCTGTCTGCCAGAGGCGGGGTCGCTGACTTTTGTTTGCCAGGGAAAAAGGCCGTGGTTTTTTTTCCGGGGCCTGTGGCCTTGAATGGCCGACTGGTTCCTTAAAATCCACGACGCGCAGGATGGTTCCCAGATGAAAGGTGGCACCAGTGCCGAGTCAGGCTGTTTTGATAGAGCCAAGTGGCTCCTGCAATCTGCCAGCCAGATGATGGGCAGGTCTATTTTACTTCCAGGGAAAAGGGCCGTAGATTGTGTTTGGGGACCGGTGGCTGGGAGTGGCCGGCTGGCTCCTGAAAATCCACGATACGCAGGATGGTTTCCAGACCCAAGGGGCTCCAGTGCCAAATCGGGCTGGTTTGATAGAGCCAAGTGGCTCCTGCAATCTGACAGCCAGCAGATGGGTGGGTGAGTTTTGTTCGCCAGAGAAAAGGGCCGTGGTTTGTTTTCAGGGCCTGTGGCTGGGAGTGGCCGGCTGGCTCCTGAAAATCCACGATACGCAGGATGGTTCCCAAATGAAAAATGGCACCAGTGCCAAGTCGGGCTGGTTTGATAGTACCAAGTAGCTCCTGCAATCTGACAGCCAGAAGATGGGCAGGTCAGTCTTACTTCCAGGGAAAAGGGCCGTAGTTTGTGTTGGGGGCCTTTGGCTGGGAGTGGCCGGCTGGCTCCTGATAATCCCCAATACACAGGAGGGTTCCCAGATGAAAGGTGGCACCAGTGCTGAGTCGGGCTGGTTTGATAGAGCCAAGTGGCTCCTGCAATCTGCCATCCATAAGCGGGGTGGGTGAGTTTTGTTTTCCAGGGAAAAGGGCCGTGATTTGTTTTCGGGGGCCTGTGGTTGGGAATGGCCGGCTGGCTCCTGAAAATCGACGCCGCGCAGGATGGTTCCCAGACCCAAGGTGGCACCAGTGCCGAGTTGGGCTGGTTTGATAGAGCCAAGTGGCTCCTGCAATCTGCCAGCCAGAAGATGGGCAGGTAAGTTTTACTTCCAGGGAAAAGGGCCGTAGTTTGTGTTTGGGGGCCTGTGGCTGGGAGTGGCCGGCTGGCTCCTGAAAATCCACGATACGCAGGATGGTTCCCAGATGAATGGTGGCACCAGTGCCAAGGCGGCTGGTTTGATAGGGCCAAGTGTCTCCTGCAATCTGCCAGCCAGGAGCGGAGTGCGTGAGTTTTGTTTGCCAGGGAAAAGGGCCGTGGTTTGTTTTCGGGAGCCTGTGGCTCGGAATGGCCTGCTGGCTCCTGAAAATCCACGATACGCAGGATGGTTCCCAGATGAAAAAATGGCACCAGTGCCGAGTCGGGCTGGTTTGATAGAGCCATGTGGCTCCTGCAATCTGCCAGCAAGAAGCGGGGTGGGTGAGTTTTGTTTGGCAGGGAAAAGGCCCACAGTTTGTGTTTGGGGCCCTGTGGCTGGGAATGGCCGGCTGGCTCCTGAAAATCCACGCCGCGCTTGATGGTTCCCAGACCCAAGGTGGCACCAGTGCCGAGTTGGGCTGGTGTGATAGAGCCATGTGGCTCCTGCAATCTGTCAGCCAGAAGCGGGGTCGCTGACTTTTGTTTGCCCGGGAAAAAGGCCGTGGTTATTTTTCTGGGGCCTGTGACCTTGAATGGCCGGCTGGTTCCTTAAAATCCACGCCGCGCAGGATGGTTCCCAGATGAAAGGTGGCACCAGTGCCGAGTCGGGCTGTTTTGATAGAGCCAAGTGGCTCCTGCAATCTGCCAGCCAGATGATGGGCAGGTCTATTTTACTTCCAGGGAAAAGGGCCTTAGTTTGTTTTTGGGGACCTGTGGCTAGGAGTGGCCGGCTGGCTCCTGAAAATCCACGATACGCAGGATGGTTCCCAGATGAAAGGTCGCACCAGTGCCAAGTCGGACTGGTTTGATAGTATGGAGTGGCTCCTGCAATCTGCCAGCCAGAAGGCGGGCCGCTAAGATTTTCTTCCAGGGAAAATGGCCGTGGTATGTGTTTGCGGCCCTGTGGCTGGGAGTGGCTGGCTGGCTCCTGAAAATCCACGATACGCAGGATGATTCCCAGACCAAAGGGGCACCAGTGCTGAGTCGGGATGGTTTGATAGAGCCAAGTGTCTCCTGCAATCTGCCAGCCAGGAGCGGGGCGAGTCGGTTTTGTTTGCCAGGGAAAAGGGATGTGGTTTCTGTTGGGGGCCTGTGGCTGGGATTGGCCGGCTGGCACCTGAAAATCCACGATACATAGGATGGTTCCCAAACCCAAAGGGGTACCACTGCCGACTCGGGCTGGTTTGATAGAGCCAAGTGGCTCCTGCAATCTGCCAGCCAGAAGATGGGCAGGTCAGTTTTCCTTCCACGGAAAAGGGCCGTAGTTTTTGTTTGGGGTCCTGTGGCTGGGAGTGGCCTACTGGCTCCTGAAAATCCACGATACGCAGGATGGTTTCCAGACCCAAGGGGCCCCAGTGCCGAGTCGGGCTGGTTTGATAGAGCCAAGTGGCTCCTGCAATCTGACAGCCAGAAGATGGGCAGGTCTATTTTACTTCCAGGGAAAACGGCCGCAGTTTGTGTTTGGGGTCCTGTGTCGGGGAATCGCCGGCTGGCTCCTGAAAATCCACGCCGCGCATGATGGTTCCCAGACCCAAGGTGGCACCGGTGCCGAGTCGGGCTGGTTTGATAGAGCCAACTGGCTCCTGCAATCTGCCATCCATAAGCGGGGTGGGTGAGTTTTGTTTTCCAGGGAAAAGGGCCGTGATTTCTTTTCGGGGGCCTGTGGCTGGGAATGGCCGGCTGGCTCCTGAAAATCCACGCCGCACAGGATGGTTCCCAGACCCAAGGTGGCACCAGTGCCGAGTTGGGCTGGTTTGATAGAGCCAAGTGGCTCCTGCAATCTGCCAGCCAGAAGATGGGCAGGTAAGTTTTACTTCCAGGGAAAAGGGCCGTAGTTTGTGTTTGGGGGCCGGTGGCTGGGAGTGGCCGGCTGGCTCCTGAAAATCCACGATACGCAGGATGGTTCCCAGATGAATGGTGGCACCAGTGCCAAGGCGGCTGGTTTGATAGGGCCAAGTGTCTCCTGCAATCGGCCAGCCAGGAGCGGGGTGCGTGAGTTTTGTTTGCCAGGGAAAAGGCCCACAGTTTGTGTTTGGGGGCCTCTGGCTGGGAGTGGCCTGCTGGCTCCTGAAAATCCACGATACGCAGGATGATTCCCAGACAAAAGGGGCACCAGTGCCGAGTCGGGCTGGTTTGATAGAGCCAAGTGGCTCCTGCAATCTGCCAGCCAGAAGATGGGCAGGTCAGTTTTCCTTCCAGGGAAAAGGGCCGTAGTTTTTGTTTGGGGTCCTGTGGCTGGGAGTGGCCTACTGGCTCCTGAAAATCCACGATACGCAGGATGGTTTCCAGACCCAAGGGGCACCAGTGCCAAATCGGGCTGGTTTGATAGAGCCAAGTGGCTCCTGCAATCTGACAGCCAGAAGATGGGCAGGTCTGTTTTACTTCCAGGGAAAAGGGCCGTAGTTTGTGTTTGGGGGCCTGTGTCGGGGAATAGCCGTCTGGCTCCTGAAAATCCACGCCGCGCATGATGGTTCCCAGACCCAAGTTGGCACCACTGCCAAGTCGGGCTGGTTTGATAGTATGGAGTGGCTCCTGCAATCTGCCAGCCAGAAGATGGGCAGGTCAGTTTTACTTCCAGGGAAAAGGGCCGTAGTTTGTGTTTGGGGGCCTGTGGCTGGGAATGGCCGGCTGGCTCCTGAAAATCCACGATACGCAGGGTGGTTCCCAGACCCAAGGGGGTACCAGTGCCAAATCGGGCTGGTTTGATAGAGCCAAGTGGCTCCTGCATTCTGCCAGCCAGAAGATGGACAGGTCAATTTTACTTCCAGGGAAAAGGACCATAGATTTTTTTCAGGGGCCTGTGGCTGGGAATGGCCGGCTGGCTCCTGAAAATCCAAGACACGCAGGAGAGTTCCCAGATGAAAGGTGGCACCAGTGCCGAGTCGGGCTGGTTTGATAGAGCCAAGTGTCTCCTGCAATCTGCCAGCCAGGAGCGGGGCGGGTCAGTTTTGTTTGCCAGGAAAAAGGGATGTGGTTTCTGTTGGGGGCCTGTGGCTGGGAGTGGCCGGCTGGCTCCTGAAAATCCACGATACGTAGGATGGATCCTAGACCCAAAGGGGTACCAGTGCCAAGTCGGGCTGGTTTGATAGAGGCAAGTGGCTACTACAATCTGCCAGCCAGAAGATGGGCAGGTCAGTTTTACTTCCAGGGAAAAGGGCCATAGTTTTTGTTTGGGGGCCTGTGGCTGGGAGTGGCCGGCTGGCTCCTGAAAATCCACGATACGTAGGATGGATCATAGACCCAAAGGGGTACCAGTGCCAAGTCGGGCTGGTTTGATAGAGGCAAGTGGCTACTACAATCTGCCAGCCAGAAGATGGGCAGGTCAGTTTTACTTCCAGGGAAAAGTGCCATAGTTTGTGTTTGGGGGCCTGTGGCTGGGAGTGGCCGGCTGGCTCCTGAAAATCCACGATACGCAAGATGGTTCCCAGATGAAAGGTGGCACCAGTGCTGAGTCGGGCTGGTTTGATAGTACCAAGTGTCTCCCGCAATCTGCCAGCCAGACGATGGGCAAGTCAGTTTTACTTCCAGGGAAAAGGTCCTCGGTATGTGTTCGGGGGCCTGTGACTGAGAGTGGCCGGTGGCTCCTGAAAATCCACGATACGCAGGATGGTTCCCAGATGAATGGTGGCACCAGTGCCAAGACGGCTGGTTTGATTGGGCCAAGTGTCTCCTGCATTCTGCGAGCCAGGAGCGGGATGCGTGAGTTTTGTTTGCCAGGGAAAAGGGCCGTGGTTTGTTTTCGGGAGCCTGTGGCTCGGAATGGCCTGCTGGCTCCTGAAAATCCTGTGCCGTGCATGATGGTTCCCAGACCCATGGTGGCACCAGTGCCGAGTTGGGCTGGTTTGATAGAGCCATGTGGCTTCTGCAATCTGCCAGCCAGAAGCGGGGTGTGTGAGTTTTGTTTCCAGGGAAAAGGGCCCTAGTTTGTGTTTGGGGTCCTGTGGCTTGGAGTGGCTGGGTGGCTCCTGAAAATCCACGATACGCAGGATGATTCCCAGACCAAAGGGGCACCAGTGCCGAGTCGGGATGGTTTGATAGAGCCAAGTGTCTCCTGCAATCTGCCAGCCAGGAGCGGGGCGAGTCGGTTTTGTTTGCCAGGGAAAAGGGATGTGGTTTCTGTTGGGGGCCTGTGGCTGGGATTGGCCGGCTGGCACCTGAAAATCCACGATACATAGGATGGTTCCCAAACCCAAAGGGGTACCACTGCCGAGTCGGGCTGGTTTGATAGAGCCAAGTGGCTCCTGCAATCTGACAGCCAGAAGATGGGCAGGTCTGTTTTACTTCCAGGGAAAACGGCCGCAGTTTGTGTTTGGGGTCCTGTGTCGGGGAATAGCCGGCTGGCTCCTGAAAATCCACGCCGCGCATGATGGTTCCCAGACCCAAGGTGGCACCGGTGCCGAGTCGGGCTGGTTTGATAGAGCCAAGTGGCTCCTGCAATCTGCCAGCCAGAAGCGGGGTGGGTGAGTTTTGTTCGCCAGAGAAAAGGGCCGTGGTTTGTTTTCAGGGCCTGTGGCTGGGAGTGGCCGGCTGGCTCCTGAAAATCCACGATACGCAGGATGGTTCCCAAATGAAAAATGGCACCAGTGCCAAATCGGGCTGGTTTGACAGTACCAAGTAGCTCCTGCAATCTGACAGCCAGAAGATGGGCAGGTCAGTCTTACTTCCAGGGAAAAGGGCCGTAGTTTGTGTTGGGGGCCTTTGGCTGGGAGTGGCCGGCTGGCTCCTGAAAATCCCCAATACACAGGAGGGTTCCCAGATGAAAGGTGGCACCAGTGCTGAGACGGGCTGGTTTGATAGAGCCAACTGGCTCCTGCAATCTGCCATCCATAAGCGGGGTGGGTGAGTTTTGTTTTCCAGGGAAAAGGGCCGTGATTTGTTTTCGGGGGCCTGTGGTTGGGAATGGCCGGCTGGCTCATGAAAATCCACGCCGCGCTTGATGGTTCCCAGACCCAAGGTGGCACCAGTGCCGAGTTGGGCTGGTTTGATAGAGCCAAGTGGCTCCTGCAATCTGCCAGCCAGAAGATGGGCAGGTAAGTTTTACTTCCAGGGAAAAGGGCCGTAGTTTGTGTTTGGGGGCCTGTGGCTGGGAGTGGCCGGCTGGCTCCTGAAAATCCACGATACGCAGGATGGTTCCCAGATGAATGGTGGCACCAGTGCCAAGGCGGCTGGTTTGATAGGGCCAAGTGTCTCCTGCAATCGGCCAGCCAGGAGCGGGGTGCGTGAGTTTTGTTTGCCAGGGAAAAGGGCCGTGGTTTGTTTTCGGGAGCCTGTGGCTCGGAATGGCCTGCTGGCTCCTGAAAATCCACGATACGCAGGATGGTTCCCAGATGAAAGGTGGCACCAGTGCCGAGTCGGGCTGGTTTGATAGAGCCATGTGGCTCGTGCAATCTGCCAGCCAGAAGCGGGGTGGGTGCGTTTTGTTTGGCAGGGAAAAGGCCCACAGTTTGTGTTTGGGGGCCTCTGGCTGGGAGTGGCCTGCTGGCTCCTGAAAATCCACGATACGCAGGATGATTCCCAGACAAAAGGGGCACCAGTGCCGAGTCGGGCTGGTTTGATAGAGCCAAGTGGCTCCTGCAATCTGCCAGCCAGAAGATGGGCAGGTCAGTTTTCCTTCCAGGGAAAAGGGCCGTAGTTTTTGTTTGGGGTCCTGTGGCTGGGAGTGGCCTACTGGCTCCTGAAAATCCACGATACGCAGGATGGTTTCCAGACCCAAGGGGCCCCAGTGCCAAATCGGGCTGGTTTGATAGAGCCAAGTGGCTCCTGCAATCTGACAGCCAGAAGATGGGCAGGTCTGTTTTACTTCCAGGGAAAAGGACCGTAGTTTGTGTTTGGGGTCCTGTGTCGGGGAATAGCCGGCTGGCTCCTTAAAATCCACGCCGCGCATGATGGTTCCCAGACCCAAGGTGGCACCGGTGCCGAGTTGGGCTGGTTTGATAGAGCCAAGTGGCTCCTGCAATCTGCCAGCCAGAAGCGGGGTGGGTGAGTTTTGTTTTCCCGGGAAAAGGGTCGTGGTTTGTTTTCACGGCCTGTGGCTGGGAGTGGCCGGCTGGCTCCTGAAAATCCACGATACGCAGGATGGTTCCCAAATGAAATATGGCACCAGTGCCGAGTCGGGCTGGTTTGATAGTACCCAGTAGCTCCTGCAATCTGCCAGCCAGAAGATGTGCAGGTCAATTTTACTTCCAGGGAAAATGGCCGTAGTTTGTGTTGGGGGCCTGTGGCTGGGAATGGCCGGCTGGCTCCTCAAAATCCCCAATACACAGGATGATTCCCAGATGAAAGGTGGCACCAGTGCTGAGTCGGGCTGGTTTGATAGAGCCAAGTGGCTCCTGCAATCTGCCAGCCAGAAGATGGGCAGGTCAGTTTTACTTCCAGGGAAAAGGGCCACAGTTTGTGTTTGGGGCCCTGTGGCTGGGAATGGCCGGCTGGCTCCTTAAAATCCACGCCGCGCATGATGGTTCCCAGACTCAAGGTGGCACCAGTGCCGAGTTGGGCTGGTGTGATAGAGCCATGTGGCTCCTGCAATCTGCCAGCCAGAAGATGGGCAGGTCAATTTTACTTCCAGGGAAAAGGGCCGTAGTTTGTGTTTGGTGGCCTGTGGCTGGGAGTGGCCGGCTGGCACCTGAAAATCCATGCCGCGCTGGATGGTTCCCAAATGAAAAAATGGCACCAGTGCCAAGTCGGGCTGGTTTGATAGTACCGCGTGGCTCCTGCAATCTGACAGCCAGAAGATGGGCATGTCTGTTTTACTTCCATGGAAAAGGGCCGCAGTTTGTGTTTGGGGCCCTGTGGCTGGGAATGGCCGGCTGGCTCCTTAAAATCCACGCCGCGCATGATGGTTCCCAGACCCAAGGTGGCACCAGTGCCGAGTTGGGCTGGTGTGATAGAGCCATGTGGCTCCTGCAATCTGTCTGCCAGAGGCGGGGTCGCTGACTTTTGTTTGCCAGGGAAAAAGGCCGTGGTTTTTTATCCGGGGCCTGTGGCCTTGAATGGCCGGCTGGTTCCTTAAAATCCACGGCGCGCTGGATGGTTCCCAGATGAAAGGTGGCACCAGTGCCGAGTCGGGCTGTTTTGATAGAGCCAAGTGGCTCCTGCAATCTGCCAGCCAGATGATGGGCAGGTCTATTTTACTTCCAGGGAAAAGGACCGTAGATTGTGTTTGGGGACCGGTGGCTGGGAGTGGCAGGCTGGCTCCTGAAAATCCACGATACGCAGGATGGTTTCCAGACCCAAGGGGCTCCAGTGCCAAATCGGGCTGGTTTGATAGAGCCAAGTGGCTCCTGCAATCTGACAGCCAGAAGATGGGTGGGTGAGTTTTGTTCGCCAGAGAAAAGGGCCGTGGTTTGTTTTCAGGGCCTGTGGCTGGGAGTGGCCGGCTGGCTCCTGAAAATCCACGATACGCAGGATGGTTCCCAAATGAAAAATGGCACCAATGCCAAGTCGGGCTGGTTTGATAGTACCAAGTAGCTCCTGCAATCTGACAGCCAGAAGATGGGCAGGTCAGTCTTACTTCCAGGGAAAAGGGCCGTAGTTTGTGTTGGGGGCCTTTGGCTGGGAGTGGCCGGCTGGCTCCTGATAATCCCCAATACACAGGAGGGTTCCCAGATGAAAGGTGGCACCAGTGCTGAGTCGGGCTGGTTTGATAGAGCCAAGTGGCTCCTGCAATCTGCCATCCATAAGCGGGGTGGGTGAGTTTTGTTTTCCAGGGAAAAGGGCCGTGCTTTGTTTTCGGGGGCCTGTGGTTGGGAATGGCCGGCTGGCTCCTGAAAATCGACGCCGCGCAGGATGGTTCCCAGACCCAAGGTGGCACCAGTGCCGAGTTGGGCTGGTTTGATAGAGCCAAGTGGCTCCTGCAATCTGCCAGCCAGAAGATGGGCAGGTAAGTTTTACTTCCAGGGAAAAGGGCCGTAGTTTGTGTTTGGGGGCCTGTGGCTGGGAGTGGCCGGCTGGCTCCTGAAAATCCACGATACGCAGGATGGTTCCCAGATGAATGGTGGCACCAGTGCCAAGGCGGCTGGTTTGATAGGGCCAAGTGTCTCCTGCAATCTGCCAGCTAGGAGCGGAGTGCGTGAGTTTTGTTTGCCAGGGAAAAGGGCCGTGGTTTGTTTTCGGGAGCCTGTGGCTCGGAATGGCCTGCTGGCTCCTGAAAATCCACGATACGCAGGATGGTTCCCAGATGAAAAAATGGCACCAGTGCCGAGTCGGGCTGGTTTGATAGAGCCATGTGGCTCCTGCAATCTGCCAGCAAGAAGCGGGGTGGGTGAGTTTTGTTTGGCAGGGAAAAGGCCCACAGTTTGTGTTTGGGGCCCTGTGGCTGGGAATGGCCGGCTGGCTCCTTAAAATCCACGCCGCGCTTGATGGTTCCCAGACCCAAGGTGGCACCAGTGCCGAGTTGGGCTGGTGTGATAGAGCCATGTGGCTCCTGCAATCTGTCAGCCAGAAGCGGGGTCGCTGACTTTTGTTTGCCCGGGAAAAAGGCCGTGGTTATTTTTCTGGGGCCTGTGACCTTGAATGGCCGGCTGGTTCCTTAAAATCCACGCCGCGCAGGATGGTTCCCAGATGAAAGGTGGCACCAGTGCCGAGTCGGGCTGTTTTGATAGAGCCAAGTGGCTCCTGCAATCTGCCAGCCAGATGATGGGCAGGTCTATTTTACTTCCAGGGAAAAGGGCCTTAGTTTGTTTTTGGGGACCTGTGGCTAGGAGTGGCCGGCTGGCTCCTGAAAATCCACGATACGCAGGATGGTTCCCAGATGAAAGGTGGCACCAGTGCCAAGTCGGACTGGTTTGATAGTATGGAGTGGCTCCTGCAATCTGCCAGCCAGAAGGCGGGCCGCTAAGATTTTCTTCCAGGGAAAATGGCCGTGGTATGTGTTTGCGGCCCTGTGGCTGGGAGTGGCTGGCTGGCTCCTGAAAATCCACGACACGCAGGATGGTTCCCAGATGAAAGGTGGCACCAGTGCCGAGTCGGGCTAGTTTGATACAGCCAAGTGGCTCCTGCAATCTGCCAGCCAGTAGATGGGCAGGTCAGTTTTACTTCCAGGGAAAAGGGCCGTAGTTTGTGTTTTGTGGCCTGTGGCTGGGAGTGGCCGGCTGGCTCCTGAAAATCCACGATACGCAGGATGGTTCCCAGATGAAAGGTGGCACCACTGCCGAGTCGGGCTGGTTTGATAGAGCCAAGTTGCTCCTGCAATCTGACAGCCAGAAGATGGGCAGGTCTGTTTTACTTCGAGGGAAAAGGGCCGTAGTTTGTGTTTGGGGGCCTGTGGCTGAGAATGGCCGGCTGGCTCCTTAAAATCCACGCCGCGCATGATGTTTCCCAGACCCAAGGTGGCACAACTGCCGAGTTGGGCTGGTTTGATAGAGTCATGTGGTTTCTGCAATCTGCCAGCCAGAAGCGGGGTGTGTGAGTTTTGTTTCCAGGGAAAAGGGCCCTAGTTTATGTTTCGGGTCCTGTGGCTTGGAGTGGCTGGGTGGCTCCTGAAAATCCACGATACGCAGGATGATTCCCAGACCAAAGGGGCACCAGTGCTGAGTCGGGATGGTTTGATAGAGCCAAGTGTCTCCTGCAATCTGCCAGCCAGGAGCGGGGCGAGTCGGTTTTGTTTGCCAGGGAAAAGGGATGTGGTTTCTGTTTGGGGCCTGTGGCTGGGATTGGCCGGCTGGCTCCTGAAAATCCACGATACATAGGATGGTTCCCAAACCCAAAGGGGTACCACTGCCGAGTCGGGCTGGTTTGATAGAGCCAAGTGGCTCCTGCAATCTGCCAGCCAGAAGATGGGCAGGTCAGTTTTCCTTCCACGGAAAAGGGCCGTAGTTTTTGTTTGGGGTCCTGTAGCTGGGAGTGGCCTACTGGCTCCTGAAAATCCACGATACGCAGGATGGTTTCCAGACCCAAGGGGCCCCAGTGCCAAATCGGGCTGGTTTGATAGAGCCAAGTGGCTCCTGCAATCTGACAGCCAGAAGATGGGCAGGTCTATTTTACTTCCAGGGAAAACGGCCGCAGTTTGTGTTTGGGGTCCTGTGTCGGGGAATAGCCGGCTGGCTCCTGAAAATCCACGCCGCGCATGATGGTTCCCAGACCCAAGGTGGCACCGGTGCCGACTCGGGCTGGTTTGATAGAGCCATGTGGCTCGTGCAATCTGCCAGCCAGAAGCGGGGTGGGTGAGTTTTGTTTGCCAGGGAAAAGGCCCACAGTTTGTGTTTGGGGGCCTCTGGCTGGGAGTGGCCTGCTGGCTCCTGAAAATCCACGATACGCAGGATGATTCCCAGACAAAAGGGGCACCAGTGCCGAGTCGGGCTGGTTTGATAGAGCCAAGTGGCTCCTGCAATCTGCCAGCCAGAAGATGGGCAGGTCAGTTTTCCTTCCAGGGAAAAGGGCCGTAGTTTTTGTTTGGGGTCCTGTGGCTGGGAGTGGCCTACTGGCTCCTGAAAATCCACGATACGCAGGATGGTTTCCAGACCCAAGGGGCCCCAGTGCCAAATCGGGCTGGTTTGATAGAGCCAAGTGGCTCCTGCAATCTGACAGCCAGAAGATGGGCAGGTCTGTTTTACTTCCAGGGAAAAGGACCGTAGTTTGTGTTTGGGGGCCTGTGTCGGGGAATAGCCGGCTGGCTCCTGAAAATCCACGCCGCGCATGATGGTTCCCAGACCCAAGGTGGCACCGGTGCCGAGTTGGGCTGGTTTGATAGAGCCAAGTGGCTCCTGCAATCTGCCAGCCAGAAGCGGGGTGGGTGAGTTTTGTTTTCCCGGGAAAAGGGTCGTGGTTTGTTTTCACGGCCTGTGGCTGGGAGTGGCCGGCTGGCTCCTGAAAATCCACGATACGCAGGATGGTTCCCAAATGAAATATGGCACCAGTGCCGAGTCGGGCTGGTTTGATAGTACCCAGTAGCTCCTGCAATCTGCCAGCCAGAAGATGTGCAGGTCAATTTTACTTCCAGGGAAAATGGCCGTAGTTTGTGTTGGGGGCCTGTGGCTGGGAATGGCCGGCTGGCTCCTCAAAATCCCCAATACACAGGATGATTCCCAGATGAAAGGTGGCACCAGTGCTGAGTCGGGCTGGTTTGATAGAGCCAAGTGGCTCCTGCAATCTGCCAGCCAGAAGATGGGCAGGTCAGTTTTACTTCCAGGGAAAAGGGCCACAGTTTGTGTTTGGGGCCCTGTGGCTGGGAATGGCCGGCTGGCTCCTTAAAATCCACGCCGCGCATGATGGTTCCCAGACTCAAGGTGGCACCAGTGCCGAGTTGGGCTGGTGTGATAGAGCCATGTGGCTCCTGCAATCTGCCAGCCAGAAGATGGGCAGGTCAATTTTACTTCCAGGGAAAAGGGCCGTAGTTTGTGTTTGGTGGCCTGTGGCTGGGAGTGGCCGGCTGGCACCTGAAAATCCATGCCGCGCTGGATGGTTCCCAAATGAAAAAATGGCACCAGTGCCAAGTCGGGCTGGTTTGATAGTACCGCGTGGCTCCTGCAATCTGACAGCCAGAAGATGGGCATGTCTGTTTTACTTCCATGGAAAAGGGCCGCAGTTTGTGTTTGGGGCCCTGTGGCTGGGAATGGCCGGCTGGCTCCTTAAAATCCACGCCGCGCATGATGGTTCCCAGACCCAAGGTGGCACCAGTGCCGAGTTGGGCTGGTGTGATAGAGCCATGTGGCTCCTGCAATCTGTCTGCCAGAGGCGGGGTCGCTGACTTTTGTTTGCCAGGGAAAAAGGCCGTGGTTTTTTTTCCGGGGCCTGTGGCCTTGAATGGCCGGCTGGTTCCTTAAAATCCACGACGCGCTGGATGGTTCCCAGATGAAAGGTGGCACCAGTGCTGAGTCGGGCTGTTTTGATAGAGCCAAGTGGCTCCTGCAATCTGCCAGCCAGATGATGGGCAGGTCTATTTTACTTCCAGGGAAAAGGGCCGTAGATTGTGTTTGGGGACCGGTGGCTGGGAGTGGCCGGCTGGCTCCTGAAAATCCACGATACGCAGGATGGTTTCCAGACCCAAGGGGCTCCAGTGCCAAATCGGGCTGGTTTGATAGAGCCAAGTGGCTCCTGCAATCTGACAGCCAGAAGATGGGTGGGTGAGTTTTGTTCGCCAGAGAAAAGGGCCGTGGTTTGTTTTCAGGGCCTGTGGCTGGGAGTGGCCGGCTGGCTCCTGAAAATCCACGATACGCAGGATGGTTCCCAAATGAAAAATGGCACCAATGCCAAGTCGGGCTGGTTTGATAGTACCAAGTAGCTCCTGCAATCTGACAGCCAGAAGATGGGCAGGTCAGTCTTACTTCCAGGGAAAAGGGCCGTAGTTTGTGTTGGGGGCCTTTGGCTGGGAGTGGCCGGCTGGCTCCTGAAAATCCCCAATACACAGGAGGGTTCCCAGATGAAAGGTGGCACCAGTGCTGAGTCGGGCTGGTTTGATAGAGCCAAGTGGCTCCTGCAATCTGCCATCCATAAGCGGGGTGGGTGAGTTTTGTTTTCCAGGGAAAAGGGCCGTGATTTGTTTTCGGGGGCCTGTGGTTGGGAATGGCCGGCTGGCTCCTGAAAATCGACGCCGCGCAGGATGGTTCCCAGACCCAAGGTGGCACCAGTGCCGAGTTGGGCTGGTTTGATAGAGCCAAGTGGCTCCTGCAATCTGCCAGCCAGAAGATGGGCAGGTAAGTTTTACTTCCAGGGAAAAGGGCCGTAGTTTGTGTTTGGGGGCCTGTG
The DNA here is from genome assembly GCF_047830755.1 of Zonotrichia albicollis. Lineage (NCBI taxonomy): Eukaryota > Metazoa > Chordata > Aves > Passeriformes > Passerellidae > Zonotrichia > Zonotrichia albicollis. The sequence continues at coordinate 4,748,091 of NC_133854.1, forward strand.
GCTGGGAGTGGCCGGCTGGCTCCTGAAAATCCACGATACGCAGGATGGTTCCCAGATGAATGGTGGCACCAGTGCCAAGGCGGCTGGTTTGATAGGGCCAAGTGTCTCCTGCAATCTGCCAGCCAGGAGCGGAGTGCGTGAGTTTTGTTTGCCAGGGAAAAGGGCCGTGGTTTGTTTTCGGGAGCCTGTGGCTCGGAATGGCCTGCTGGCTCCTGAAAATCCACGATACGCAGGATGGTTCCCAGATGAAAAAATGGCACCAGTGCCGAGTCGGGCTGGTTTGATAGAGCCATGTGGCTCCTGCAATCTGCCAGCAAGAAGCGGGGTGGGTGAGTTTTGTTTGGCAGGGAAAAGGCCCACAGTTTGTGTTTGGGGCCCTGTGGCTGGGAATGGCCGGCTGGCTCCTTAAAATCCACGCCGCGCTTGATGGTTCCCAGACCCAAGGTGGCACCAGTGCCGAGTTGGGCTGGTGTGATAGAGCCATGTGGCTCCTGCAATCTGTCAGCCAGAAGCGGGGTCGCTGATTTTTGTTTGCCCGGGAAAAAGGCCGTGGTTATTTTTCTGGGGCCTGTGACCTTGAATGGCCGGCTGGTTCCTTAAAATCCACGCCGCGCAGGATGGTTCCCAGATGAAAGGTGGCACCAGTGCCGAGTCGGGCTGTTTTGATAGAGCCAAGTGGCTCCTGCAATCTGCCAGCCAGATGATGGGCAGGTCTATTTTACTTCCAGGGAAAAGGGCCTTAGTTTGTTTTTGGGGACCTGTGGCTAGGAGTGGCCGGCTGGCTCCTGAAAATCCACGATACGCAGGATGGTTCCCAGATGAAAGGTGGCACCAGTGCCAAGTCGGACTGGTTTGATAGTATGGAGTGGCTCCTGCAATCTGCCAGCCAGAAGGCGGGCCGCTAAGATTTTCTTCCAGGGAAAATGGCCGTGGTATGTGTTTGCGGCCCTGTGGCTGGGAGTGGCTGGCTGGCTCCTGAAAATCCACGACACGCAGGATGGTTCCCAGATGAAAGGTGGCACCAGTGCCGAGTCGGGCTGGTTTGATAGAGCCAAGTGGCTCCTGCAATCTGCCAGCCAGAAGATGGCCAGGTCAGTTTTACTTCCGGGGAAGAGGGCCGGTAGTTTGTGTTTAGGGGCCTGTGGCCGGGAGTGGCCGGCTGGCTCCTGAAAATCCACGAAACGCAGGGTGGTTCCCAGCCCCAAGGGGGCACAAGTGCCAAATCGGGCTGGTTTGATAGAGCCAAGTGGGTCCTGCATTCTGCCAGCCAGAAGATGGACAGGTCAGTTTTACTTCCAGGGAAAAGGACCATAGCTTTTTTTTGGGGGCCTGTGGCTGGGAATGGCCGGCTGGCTCCTGAAAATCCCCGATACGCAGGATGGTTCCCAGATGAAAGGTGGCACCAGTGCCGAGTCGGGCTAGTTTGATACAGCCAAGTGGCTCCTGCAATCTGCCAGCCAGTAGATGGGCAGGTCAGTTTTACTTCCAGGGAAAAGGGCCGTAGTTTGTGTTTTGGGGCCTGTGGCTGGGAGTGGCCGGCTGGCTCCTGAAAATCCACGATACGCAGGATGGTTCCCAGATGAAAGGTGGCACCACTGCCGAGTCGGGCTGGTTTGATAGAGCCAAGTTGCTCCTGCAATCTGACAGCCAGAAGATGGGCAGGTCTGTTTTACTTCGAGGGAAAAGGGCCGTAGTTTGTGTTTGGGGGCCTGTGGCTGAGAATGGCCGGCTGGCTCCTTAAAATCCACGCCGCGCATGATGTTTCCCAGGCCCAAGGTGGCACAACTGCCGAGTTGGGCTGGTTTGATAGAGTCATGTGGTTTCTGCAATCTGCCAGCCAGAAGCGGGGTGTGTGAGTTTTGTTTCCAGGGAAAAGGGCCCTAGTTTATGTTTGGGGTCCTGTGGCTTGGAGTGGCTGGGTGGCTCCTGAAAATCCACGATACGCAGGATGATTCCCAGACCAAAGGGGCACCAGTGCTGAGTCGGGATGGTTTGATAGAGCCAAGTGTCTCCTGCAATCTGCCAGCCAGGAGCGGGGCGAGTCGGTTTTGTTTGCCAGGGAAAAGGGATGTGGTTTCTGTTGGGGGCCTGTGGCTGGGATTGGCCGGCTGGCACCTGAAAATCCACGATACATAGGATGGTTCCCAAACCCAAAGGGGTACCACTGCCGAGTCGGGCTGGTTTGATAGAGCCAAGTGGCTCCTGCAATCTGCCAGCCAGAAGATGGGCAGGTCAGTTTTCCTTCCACGGAAAAGGGCCGTAGTTTTTGTTTGGGGTCCTGTGGCTGGGAGTGGCCTACTGGCTCCTGAAAATCCACGATACGCAGGATGGTTTCCAGACCCAAGGGGCCCCAGTGCCAAATCGGGCTGGTTTGATAGAGCCAAGTGGCTCCTGCAATCTGACAGCCAGATGATGGGCAGGTCTATTTTACTTCCAGGGAAAACGGCCGCAGTTTGTGTTTGGGGTCCTGTGTCGGGGAATAGCCGGCTGGCTCCTGAAAATCCACGCCGCGCATGATGGTTCCCAGACCCAAGGTGGCACCGGTGCCGAGTCGGGCTGGTTTGATAGAGCCAACTGGCTCCTGCAATCTGCCATCCATAAGCGGGGTGGGTGAGTTTTGTTTTCCAGGGAAAAGGGCCGTGATTTCTTTTCGGGGGCCTGTGGCTGGGAATGGCCGGCTGGCTCCTGAAAATCCACGCCGCGCAGGATGGTTCCCAGACCCAAGGTGGCACCAGTGCCGAGTTGGGCTGGTTTGATAGAGCCAAGTGGCTCCTGCAATCTGCCAGCCAGAAGATGGGCAGGTAAGTTTTACTTCCAGGGAAAAGGGCCGTAGTTTGTGTTTGGGGGCCTGTGGCTGGGAGTGGCCGGCTGGCTCCTGAAAATCCACGATACGCAGGATGGTTCCCAGATGAATGGTGGCACCAGTGCCAAGGCGGCTGGTTTGATAGGGCCAAGTGTCTCCTGCAATCGGCCAGCCAGGAGCGGGGTGCGTGAGTTTTGTTTGCCAGGGAAAAGGGCCGTGGTTTGTTTTCGGGAGCCTGTGGTTCGGAATGGCCTGCTGGCTCCTGAAAATCCACGATACGCAGGATGGTTCCCAGATGAAAGGTGGCACCAGTGCCAAGTCGGACTGGTTTGATAGTATGGAGTGGCTCCTGCAATCTGCCAGCCAGAAGGCGGGCCGCTAAGATTTTCTTCCAGGGAAAATGGCCGTGGTATGTGTTTGCGGCCCTGTGGCTGGGAGTGGCTGGCTGGCTCCTGAAAATCCACGACACGCAGGATGGTTCCCAGATGAAAGGTGGCACCAGTGCCGAGTCGGGCTAGTTTGATACAGCCAAGTGGCTCCTGCAATCTGCCAGCCAGTAGATGGGCAGGTCAGTTTTACTTCCAGGGAAAAGGGCCGTAGTTTGTGTTTTGGGGCCTGTGGCTGGGAGTGGCCGGCTGGCTCCTGAAAATCCACGATACGCAGGATGGTTCCCAGATGAAAGGTGGCACCACTGCCGAGTCGGGCTGGTTTGATAGAGCCAAGTTGCTCCTGCAATCTGACAGCCAGAAGATGGGCAGGTCTGTTTTACTTCGAGGGAAAAGGGCCGTAGTTTGTGTTTGGGGGCCTGTGGCTGAGAATGGCCGGCTGGCTCCTTAAAATCCACGCCGCGCATGATGTTTCCCAGACCCAAGGTGGCACAACTGCCGAGTTGGGCTGGTTTGATAGAGTCATGTGGTTTCTGCAATCTGCCAGCCAGAAGCGGGGTGTGTGAGTTTTGTTTCCAGGGAAAAGGGCCCTAGTTTATGTTTCGGGTCCTGTGGCTTGGAGTGGCTGGGTGGCTCCTGAAAATCCACGATACGCAGGATGATTCCCAGACCAAAGGGGCACCAGTGCTGAGTCGGGATGGTTTGATAGAGCCAAGTGTCTCCTGCAATCTGCCAGCCAGGAGCGGGGCGAGTCGGTTTTGTTTGCCAGGGAAAAGGGATGTGGTTTCTGTTTGGGGCCTGTGGCTGGGATTGGCCGGCTGGCTCCTGAAAATCCACGATACATAGGATGGTTCCCAAACCCAAAGGGGTACCACTGCCGAGTCGGGCTGGTTTGATAGAGCCAAGTGGCTCCTGCAATCTGCCAGCCAGAAGATGGGCAGGTCAGTTTTCCTTCCACGGAAAAGGGCCGTAGTTTTTGTTTGGGGTCCTGTAGCTGGGAGTGGCCTACTGGCTCCTGAAAATCCACGATACGCAGGATGGTTTCCAGACCCAAGGGGCCCCAGTGCCAAATCGGGCTGGTTTGATAGAGCCAAGTGGCTCCTGCAATCTGACAGCCAGAAGATGGGCAGGTCTATTTTACTTCCAGGGAAAACGGCCGCAGTTTGTGTTTGGGGTCCTGTGTCGGGGAATAGCCGGCTGGCTCCTGAAAATCCACGCCGCGCATGATGGTTCCCAGACCCAAGGTGGCACCGGTGCCGACTCGGGCTGGTTTGATAGAGCCATGTGGCTCGTGCAATCTGCCAGCCAGAAGCGGGGTGGGTGAGTTTTGTTTGCCAGGGAAAAGGCCCACAGTTTGTGTTTGGGGGCCTCTGGCTGGGAGTGGCCTGCTGGCTCCTGAAAATCCACGATACGCAGGATGATTCCCAGACAAAAGGGGCACCAGTGCCGAGTCGGGCTGGTTTGATAGAGCCAAGTGGCTCCTGCAATCTGCCAGCCAGAAGATGGGCAGGTCAGTTTTCCTTCCAGGGAAAAGGGCCGTAGTTTTTGTTTGGGGTCCTGTGGCTGGGAGTGGCCTACTGGCTCCTGAAAATCCACGATACGCAGGATGGTTTCCAGACCCAAGGGGCCCCAGTGCCAAATCGGGCTGGTTTGATAGAGCCAAGTGGCTCCTGCAATCTGACAGCCAGAAGATGGGCAGGTCTGTTTTACTTCCAGGGAAAAGGACCGTAGTTTGTGTTTGGGGGCCTGTGTCGGGGAATAGCCGGCTGGCTCCTGAAAATCCACGCCGCGCATGATGGTTCCCAGACCCAAGGTGGCACCGGTGCCGAGTTGGGCTGGTTTGATAGAGCCAAGTGGCTCCTGCAATCTGCCAGCCAGAAGCGGGGTGGGTGAGTTTTGTTTTCCCGGGAAAAGGGTCGTGGTTTGTTTTCACGGCCTGTGGCTGGGAGTGGCCGGCTGGCTCCTGAAAATCCACGATACGCAGGATGGTTCCCAAATGAAATATGGCACCAGTGCCGAGTCGGGCTGGTTTGATAGTACCCAGTAGCTCCTGCAATCTGCCAGCCAGAAGATGTGCAGGTCAATTTTACTTCCAGGGAAAATGGCCGTAGTTTGTGTTGGGGGCCTGTGGCTGGGAATGGCCGGCTGGCTCCTCAAAATCCCCAATACACAGGATGATTCCCAGATGAAAGGTGGCACCAGTGCTGAGTCGGGCTGGTTTGATAGAGCCAAGTGGCTCCTGCAATCTGCCAGCCAGAAGATGGGCAGGTCAGTTTTACTTCCAGGGAAAAGGGCCACAGTTTGTGTTTGGGGCCCTGTGGCTGGGAATGGCCGGCTGGCTCCTTAAAATCCACGCCGCGCATGATGGTTCCCAGACTCAAGGTGGCACCAGTGCCGAGTTGGGCTGGTGTGATAGAGCCATGTGGCTCCTGCAATCTGCCAGCCAGAAGATGGGCAGGTCAATTTTACTTCCAGGGAAAAGGGCCGTAGTTTGTGTTTGGTGGCCTGTGGCTGGGAGTGGCCGGCTGGCACCTGAAAATCCATGCCGCGCTGGATGGTTCCCAAATGAAAAAATGGCACCAGTGCCAAGTCGGGCTGGTTTGATAGTACCGCGTGGCTCCTGCAATCTGACAGCCAGAAGATGGGCATGTCTGTTTTACTTCCATGGAAAAGGGCCGCAGTTTGTGTTTGGGGCCCTGTGGCTGGGAATGGCCGGCTGGCTCCTTAAAATCCACGCCGCGCATGATGGTTCCCAGACCCAAGGTGGCACCAGTGCCGAGTTGGGCTGGTGTGATAGAGCCATGTGGCTCCTGCAATCTGTCTGCCAGAGGCGGGGTCGCTGACTTTTGTTTGCCAGGGAAAAAGGCCGTGGTTTTTTTTCCGGGGCCTGTGGCCTTGAATGGCCGGCTGGTTCCTTAAAATCCACGACGCGCTGGATGGTTCCCAGATGAAAGGTGGCACCAGTGCTGAGTCGGGCTGTTTTGATAGAGCCAAGTGGCTCCTGCAATCTGCCAGCCAGATGATGGGCAGGTCTATTTTACTTCCAGGGAAAAGGGCCGTAGATTGTGTTTGGGGACCGGTGGCTGGGAGTGGCCGGCTGGCTCCTGAAAATCCACGATACGCAGGATGGTTTCCAGACCCAAGGGGCTCCAGTGCCAAATCGGGCTGGTTTGATAGAGCCAAGTGGCTCCTGCAATCTGACAGCCAGAAGATGGGTGGGTGAGTTTTGTTCGCCAGAGAAAAGGGCCGTGGTTTGTTTTCAGGGCCTGTGGCTGGGAGTGGCCGGCTGGCTCCTGAAAATCCACGATACGCAGGATGGTTCCCAAATGAAAAATGGCACCAATGCCAAGTCGGGCTGGTTTGATAGTACCAAGTAGCTCCTGCAATCTGACAGCCAGAAGATGGGCAGGTCAGTCTTACTTCCAGGGAAAAGGGCCGTAGTTTGTGTTGGGGGCCTTTGGCTGGGAGTGGCCGGCTGGCTCCTGAAAATCCCCAATACACAGGAGGGTTCCCAGATGAAAGGTGGCACCAGTGCTGAGTCGGGCTGGTTTGATAGAGCCAAGTGGCTCCTGCAATCTGCCATCCATAAGCGGGGTGGGTGAGTTTTGTTTTCCAGGGAAAAGGGCCGTGATTTGTTTTCGGGGGCCTGTGGTTGGGAATGGCCGGCTGGCTCCTGAAAATCGACGCCGCGCAGGATGGTTCCCAGACCCAAGGTGGCACCAGTGCCGAGTTGGGCTGGTTTGATAGAGCCAAGTGGCTCCTGCAATCTGCCAGCCAGAAGATGGGCAGGTAAGTTTTACTTCCAGGGAAAAGGGCCGTAGTTTGTGTTTGGGGGCCTGTGGCTGGGAGTGGCCGGCTGGCTCCTGAAAATCCACGATACGCAGGATGGTTCCCAGATGAATGGTGGCACCAGTGCCAAGGCGGCTGGTTTGATAGGGCCAAGTGTCTCCTGCAATCTGCCAGCCAGGAGCGGAGTGCGTGAGTTTTGTTTGCCAGGGAAAAGGGCCGTGGTTTGTTTTCGGGAGCCTGTGGCTCGGAATGGCCTGCTGGCTCCTGAAAATCCACGATACGCAGGATGGTTCCCAGATGAAAAAATGGCACCAGTGCCGAGTCGGGCTGGTTTGATAGAGCCATGTGGCTCCTGCAATCTGCCAGCAAGAAGCGGGGTGGGTGAGTTTTGTTTGGCAGGGAAAAGGCCCACAGTTTGTGTTTGGGGCCCTGTGGCTGGGAATGGCCGGCTGGCTCCTTAAAATCCACGCCGCGCTTGATGGTTCCCAGACCCAAGGTGGCACCAGTGCCGAGTTGGGCTGGTGTGATAGAGCCATGTGGCTCCTGCAATCTGTCAGCCAGAAGCGGGGTCGCTGATTTTTGTTTGCCCGGGAAAAAGGCCGTGGTTATTTTTCTGGGGCCTGTGACCTTGAATGGCCGGCTGGTTCCTTAAAATCCACGCCGCGCAGGATGGTTCCCAGATGAAAGGTGGCACCAGTGCCGAGTCGGGCTGTTTTGATAGAGCCAAGTGGCTCCTGCAATCTGCCAGCCAGATGATGGGCAGGTCTATTTTACTTCCAGGGAAAAGGGCCTTAGTTTGTTTTTGGGGACCTGTGGCTAGGAGTGGCCGGCTGGCTCCTGAAAATCCACGATACGCAGGATGGTTCCCAGATGAAAGGTGGCACCAGTGCCAAGTCGGACTGGTTTGATAGTATGGAGTGGCTCCTGCAATCTGCCAGCCAGAAGGCGGGCCGCTAAGATTTTCTTCCAGGGAAAATGGCCGTGGTATGTGTTTGCGGCCCTGTGGCTGGGAGTGGCTGGCTGGCTCCTGAAAATCCACGACACGCAGGATGGTTCCCAGATGAAAGGTGGCACCAGTGCCGAGTCGGGCTGGTTTGATAGAGCCAAGTGGCTCCTGCAATCTGCCAGCCAGAAGATGGCCAGGTCAGTTTTACTTCCGGGGAAGAGGGCCGGTAGTTTGTGTTTAGGGGCCTGTGGCCGGGAGTGGCCGGCTGGCTCCTGAAAATCCACGAAACGCAGGGTGGTTCCCAGCCCCAAGGGGGCACAAGTGCCAAATCGGGCTGGTTTGATAGAGCCAAGTGGGTCCTGCATTCTGCCAGCCAGAAGATGGACAGGTCAGTTTTACTTCCAGGGAAAAGGACCATAGCTTTTTTTTGGGGGCCTGTGGCTGGGAATGGCCGGCTGGCTCCTGAAAATCCCCGATACGCAGGATGGTTCCCAGATGAAAGGTGGCACCAGTGCCGAGTCGGGCTAGTTTGATACAGCCAAGTGGCTCCTGCAATCTGCCAGCCAGTAGATGGGCAGGTCAGTTTTACTTCCAGGGAAAAGGGCCGTAGTTTGTGTTTTGGGGCCTGTGGCTGGGAGTGGCCGGCTGGCTCCTGAAAATCCACGATACGCAGGATGGTTCCCAGATGAAAGGTGGCACCACTGCCGAGTCGGGCTGGTTTGATAGAGCCAAGTTGCTCCTGCAATCTGACAGCCAGAAGATGGGCAGGTCTGTTTTACTTCGAGGGAAAAGGGCCGTAGTTTGTGTTTGGGGGCCTGTGGCTGAGAATGGCCGGCTGGCTCCTTAAAATCCACGCCGCGCATGATGTTTCCCAGGCCCAAGGTGGCACAACTGCCGAGTTGGGCTGGTTTGATAGAGTCATGTGGTTTCTGCAATCTGCCAGCCAGAAGCGGGGTGTGTGAGTTTTGTTTCCAGGGAAAAGGGCCCTAGTTTATGTTTGGGGTCCTGTGGCTTGGAGTGGCTGGGTGGCTCCTGAAAATCCACGATACGCAGGATGATTCCCAGACCAAAGGGGCACCAGTGCTGAGTCGGGATGGTTTGATAGAGCCAAGTGTCTCCTGCAATCTGCCAGCCAGGAGCGGGGCGAGTCGGTTTTGTTTGCCAGGGAAAAGGGATGTGGTTTCTGTTGGGGGCCTGTGGCTGGGATTGGCCGGCTGGCACCTGAAAATCCACGATACATAGGATGGTTCCCAAACCCAAAGGGGTACCACTGCCGAGTCGGGCTGGTTTGATAGAGCCAAGTGGCTCCTGCAATCTGCCAGCCAGAAGATGGGCAGGTCAGTTTTCCTTCCACGGAAAAGGGCCGTAGTTTTTGTTTGGGGTCCTGTGGCTGGGAGTGGCCTACTGGCTCCTGAAAATCCACGATACGCAGGATGGTTTCCAGACCCAAGGGGCCCCAGTGCCAAATCGGGCTGGTTTGATAGAGCCAAGTGGCTCCTGCAATCTGACAGCCAGATGATGGGCAGGTCTATTTTACTTCCAGGGAAAACGGCCGCAGTTTGTGTTTGGGGTCCTGTGTCGGGGAATAGCCGGCTGGCTCCTGAAAATCCACGCCGCGCATGATGGTTCCCAGACCCAAGGTGGCACCGGTGCCGAGTCGGGCTGGTTTGATAGAGCCAACTGGCTCCTGCAATCTGCCATCCATAAGCGGGGTGGGTGAGTTTTGTTTTCCAGGGAAAAGGGCCGTGATTTCTTTTCGGGGGCCTGTGGCTGGGAATGGCCGGCTGGCTCCTGAAAATCCACGCCGCGCAGGATGGTTCCCAGACCCAAGGTGGCACCAGTGCCGAGTTGGGCTGGTTTGATAGAGCCAAGTGGCTCCTGCAATCTGCCAGCCAGAAGATGGGCAGGTAAGTTTTACTTCCAGGGAAAAGGGCCGTAGTTTGTGTTTGGGGGCCTGTGGCTGGGAGTGGCCGGCTGGCTCCTGAAAATCCACGATACGCAGGATGGTTCCCAGATGAATGGTGGCACCAGTGCCAAGGCGGCTGGTTTGATAGGGCCAAGTGTCTCCTGCAATCGGCCAGCCAGGAGCGGGGTGCGTGAGTTTTGTTTGCCAGGGAAAAGGGCCGTGGTTTGTTTTCGGGAGCCTGTGGTTCGGAATGGCCTGCTGGCTCCTGAAAATCCACGATACGCAGGATGGTTCCCAGATGAAAGGTGGCACCAGTGCCGAGTCGGGCTGGTTTGATAGAGCCCAGGGGCTCGTGCAATCTGCCAGCCAGAAGCGGGGTGGGTGAGTTTTGTTTGGCAGGGAAAAGGCCCACAGTTTGTGTTTGGGGGCCTCTGGCTGGGAGTGGCCTGCTGGCTCCTGAAAATCCACGATACGCAGGATGATTCCCAGACAAAAGGGGCACCAGTGCCGAGTCGGGCTGGTTTGATAGAGCCAAGTGGCTCCTGCAATCTGCCAGCCAGAAGATGGGCAGGTCAGTTTTCCTTCCAGGGAAAAGGGCCGTAGTTTTTGTTTGGGGTCCTGTGGCTGGGAGTGGCCTACTGGCTCCTGAAAATCCACGATACGCAGGATGGTTTCCAGACCCAAGGGGCCCCAGTGCCAAATCGGGCTGGTTTGATAGAGCCAAGTGGCTCCTGCAATCTGACAGCCAGAAGATGGGCAGGTCTGTTTTACTTCCAGGGAAAAGGGCCGTAGTTTGTGTTTGGGGGCCTGTGTCGGGGAATAGCCGGCTGGCTCCTGAAAATCCACGCCGCGCATGATGGTTCCCAGACCCAAGTTGGCACCACTGCCAAGTCGGGCTGGTTTGATAGAGCCAAGTGGCTCCTGCAATCTGCCAGCCAGAAGATGGGCAGGTCAGTTTTACTTCCAGGGAAAAGGGCCGTAGTTTGTGTTTGGGGGCCTGTGGCTGGGAGTGGCCGGCTGGCTCCTGAAAATCCACGATACGCAGGGTGGTTCCCAGACCCAAGCGGGTACCAGTGCCAAATCGGGCTGGTTTGATAGAGCCAAGTGGCTCCTGCATTCTGCCAGCCAGAAGATGGACAGGTCAATTTTACTTCCAGGGAAAAGGACCATAGCTTTTTTTCAGGGGCCTGTGGCTGGGAATGGCCGGCTGGCTCCAGAAAATCCAAGACACGCAGGAGAGTTCCCAGATGAAAGGTGGCACCAGTGCCGAGTCGGGCTGGTTTGATAGAGCCAAGTGGCTCCTGCAATCTGCCAGCCAGAAGATGGGCAGGTCAGTTTTCCTTCCAGGGAAATGGGCCATAGTTTTTGTTCGGGGGCCTGTGGCTGGGAGTGGCCGGCTGGCTCCTGAAAATCCACGCCGCGCAGGATGGTTCCCAAATGAAAAATGGCACCAGTGCCAAGTCGGGCTGGTTTGATAGTACCAAGTAGCTCCTGCAATCTGACAGCCAGAAGATGGGCAGGTAAATTTTACTTCCAGGGAAAAGGGCCGTAGTTTGTGTTGGGGGCCTGTGGCTTGGAATGGCCGGCTGCATCCTGAAAATGCACGATACTCAGGATGATTGCCAGACCCAAGAAGGCACCACTGCCAAGTCGTGCTGGTTTGATAGAGCCATGTGGCTCCTGCTATCTGCCAGCCAGAAGATGGGCAGGTCAGCTTTACTTCCAGGGAAAAGGGCCGTAGTTTGTGTTTGGGGGCCTGTGGCTGGGAATGGCCGGCTGGCTCCTGAAAATCCACGATACGCAGGGTGGTTCCCAGACCCAAGGGGGCACCAGTGCCAAATCGGGCTGGTTTGATAGAGCCAAGTGGCTCCTGCATTCTGCCAGCCAGAAGATGGACAGGTCCGTTTTACTTCCAGGGAAATGGGCCGTAGTTTTTGTTAGGGGGCCTGTGGCTGGGAATGGCCGGCTGGCTCCTGAAAATCCACGATACGCAGGATGGTTCCCAGATGAAAGGTGGCACCAGTGCTGAGTCGGGCTGGTTTGATAGAGCCAAGTGTCTCCTGCAATCTGCCAGCCAGAAGATGGGCAGGTCAGTTTTACTTCCAGGGAAAAGGGCCGTAGTTTGTGTTTGGGGGCCTGTGGCTGGGAGTGGCCGGCTGGCTCCTGAAAATCCACGACACGCAGGATGGTTCCCAAATGAATGGTGGCACCAGTGCCGAGTCGTGCTGGTTTGATAGAGGCAAGTGGCTCCTGCAATCTGACAGCCAGAAGATGCGCAGGTCAGTTTTCCTTCCAGGGAAAAGGGCCGTAGTTTTTGGGTTGGGGCCTGTGGCTGGGAATGGCCGGCTGGCTCCTGAAAATCCACGATAAGCGGGATGGTTCCCAGATGAAAACTGGCACCAGTGCCGAGTTGGGCTGGTTTGATAGAGCCAAGTGTCTCCTGCAATCTGCCAGCCAGGAGCGGGGCGGGTCAGTTTTGTTTGCCAGGAAAAAGGGATGTGGTTTCTGTTGGGGGCCTGTGGCTGGGAGTGGCCGGCTGGCTCCTGAAAATCCACGATACGTAGGATGGATCCTAGACCCAAAGGGGTACCAGTGCCAAGTCGGGCTGGTTTGATAGAGGCAAGTGGCTACTACAATCTGCCAGCCAGAAGATGGGCAGGTCAGTTTTACTTCCAGGGAAAAGGGCCATAGTTTTTGTTTGGGGGCCTGTGGCTGGGAGTGGCCGGCTGGCTCCTGAAAATCCACGATACGTAGGATGGATCATAGACCCAAAGGGGTACCAGTGCCAAGTCGGGCTGGTTTGATAGAGGCAAGTGGCTACTACAATCTGGCAGCCAGAAGATGGGCAGGTCAGTTTTACTTCCAGGGAAAAGTGCCATAGTTTGTGTTTGGGGGCCTGTGGCTGGGAGTGGCCGGCTGGCTCCTGAAAATCCACGATACGCAAGATGGTTCCCAGATGAAAGGTGGCACCAGTGCTGAGTCGGGCTGGTTTGATAGTACCAAGTGTCTCCCGCAATCTGCCAGCCAGACGATGGGCAGGTCAGTTTTACTTCCAGGGAAAAGGTCCTCGGTATGTGTTCGGGGGCCTGTGACTGAGTGGCCGGTGGCTCCTGAAAATCCACGATACGCAGGATGGTTCCCAGATGAATGGTGGCACCAGTGCCAAGACGGCTGGTTTGATTGGGCCAAGTGTCTCCTGCATTCTGCGAGCCAGGAGCGGGGTGCGTGAGTTTTGTTTGCCAGGGAAAAGGGCCGTGGTTTGTTTTCGGGAGCCTGTGGCTCGGAATGGCCTGCTGGCTCCTGAAAATCCTGTGCCGTGCATGATGGTTCCCAGACCCATGGTGGCACCAGTGCCGAGTTGGGCTGGTTTGATAGAGCCAAGTTGCTCCTGCAATCTGCCAGCCAGAAGATGGGCAGGTCAATTTTACTTCCAGGGAAAGGGCCGTGGTATGTGTTTGGGGGCCTGTGGCTGGGAGTGGCCGGCTGGCGCCTGAAAATCCACGATAAGCGGGATGGTTTCCAGATGAAAAGTGGCACCAGTGCCAAGTCGGGCTGGTTTGATAGAGCCAAGTGGGTCCTGCAATCTGCCAGCCAGAAGATGGGCAGGTCAGTTTTACTTCCAGGGAAAAGGGCCGTAGTTTGTGTTTGGGGGCCTGTGGCTGGGAGTGGCCGGGTGGCTCCTGAAAATCCACGATACGCGGGATGGTTCCCATATGAAAGTTGGCAGAAGTGCCGAGTCGGGCTGGTTTGATATAGCCAAGTGGCTCCTGCAATCTGCCAGCCAGAAGATGGGCAGGTCAGTTTTACTTCCAGGGAAAAAGGACGTAGTTTGTGTTTGGGGGCCTGTGGCAGGGCGTGGCCGGCTGGCTCCGGAAAATCCACGACACGCAGGATGGTTACCAGATGAAAGGTGGCACCAGTGCCGAGTCGGGCTGGTTTGATAGAGCCAAGTGGGTCCTGCAATCTGCCAGCCAGAAGATGGGCAGGTCAGTTTTCCTTCCAGGGAAAAGGGCCGTAGTTTTTGTTTGGGGGCCTGTGGCCTGGAGTGGCCGGCTGGCTCCTGAAAATCCACGATAAGCGGGATGGTTTCCAGATGAAAAGTGGCACCAGTGCCAAGTCGGGCTGGTTTGATAGAGCCATGTGGCTCCTGCAATCTGCCAGCCAGAAGCGGGGTGGTCTGTTTTCTTTGCCAGGGAAAAGGGCCGTGGTTTGTGTTGGGGGTCTGTGGCTGGGAGTGGCCGGCTGGCTCCTGAAAATCCACGATACGCAGGATGGTTTCCAGACCCAAGGGGCCCCAGTGCCAAATCGGGCTGGTTTTATAGAGCCAAGTGGCTCCTGCAATCTGCCAGCCAGAAGATGGGCAGGTCAGTTTTACTTACAGGGAAAAGGGCTGTAGTGTGTGTTTGGGGTCCTGTGGCTGGGAGTGGCTGGGTGGCTCCTGAAAATCCACGATACGCAGGATGGTTCCCAGATGAATGGTGGCACCAGTGCCAAGCCGGCTGGTTTGATAGGGCCAAGTGTCTCCTGCAATCTGCCAGCCAGGAGCGGGGTGCGTGAGTTTTGTTTGCCAGGGAAAAGGGCCGTGGTTTTTTTTCGGGAGCCTGTGGCTCGGAATGGCCTGCTGGCTCCTGAAAATCCACGATACGTAGGATGGTTCCCAGATGAAAGGTGGCACCAGTGCCGAGTCCGGCTGGTTTGATAGAGCCATGTGGCTCCTGCAAACTGCCAGCCAGAAGCGGGGTGGGTGAGTTTTGTTTGCCAGGGAAAAGGCCCACAGTTTGCGTTTGGGGGCCTGTGGCTGGGAGTGGCCGGCTGGCTCCTGAAAATCCACGTTACGCAGGATGATTCCCAGACCAAAGGGGCACCAGTACCGAGTCAGGCTGGTTTGATAGAGCCAAGTGGCTCCTGCAATCTGCCAGGCAGAAGCGGGGCGAGTCAGTTTTGTTTGCCAGGGTAAAGGGCCGCGGTGTGTGTTGGGGTCCTGTGGCTGGGAGTGGCCTTCTGGCTCCTGAAAATCCACGATACGCAGGATGGTTCCCAGACCCAAGGGGGCACAAGTGCCAAGTCGGGCTGGTTTGATAGAGCCCAGTGGATACTGCAATCTACCAGCCAGAAGATGGGCAGGTCAGTTTTACTTCCAGGGAAATGGCCGTAATTTTTGTTTGGGGGCCTGTGGCTGGGTGTGGCCGGCTGGCTCCTGAAAATCCCCGATACGCAAGATGCTTCCCAAATGAAAAATGGCACCACTGACAAGTCGGGCTGGTTTGATAGTACCAAGTGGCTCCTGCAATCTGCCAGCCAGAAGGTGGGCAGGTCAGTTTTACTTCCAGGGAAAAGGGCCGTGGTGTGTGTTTGGGGGCCTGTGGCTGGGAGTGGCCGGCTGGCTCCTGAAAATCCACTTTACTCAGGATGATTCCCAGACCGAATTTGGCACCACTGTTCAGTCGGGCTGGTTTGATAGAGCCATGTGCCTCCTGCAATGTGCCAGCCAGAAGCGGGGTGGGTGAGTTTAGTTTGCCTGGGAAAAGGGCCGTAGTTTGAGTTTGGGGGCCTGAGGCTGGGGATGGCCGGCTGGCTCCTGAAAATCCACGCCGCGCAGCATGGTTTCCAGATGAATGGTGGCACCAATACCATGTCGTGTATTACCATGTGACTCCTGCAATCTGCCATCCAGAAGCGGGGCAGCTGTTTTTTTTTTCAGGGAAAAGGGCCGTCGTTTGTGTTTGGGGTACTGTAGCTGGTAGGGGCTGCTGGCTCCTGAAAATCCACGAGACGCAGGATGGTTTCCATACCCGTGCTGGCTCCAGTGCAATTTCGGCCTGATTTGACTGCGTCAAATATCCCCTGCGTTGCTCAGTTCAATAGTCTTGTGTCCTAATGTTCTCACAGAAGACTGTTAAAATTTGTCTATTTTTCTGGATTTGTTTTGTTCTTTTTTCTCTACCTTCTACTTCTCTCCACTCTCTGAGAACTTTGACCATTATGTAAGTTGACCTAATGTAAAATTCTCGTAGTAATATAAGAGAAGCCAGTAAAGAAAGGCAAATTTGTTAATTGGAGGTGGAAAGAGGGAGGCCAACGAAAGAAAACAAAGGAACAATAATAATGAAATGCTCCCCTGTCTTCTGTGAAAAGTAGAGGCGCAGACAAGAAAGAGCAAGTGCAAAATTCTCACTAGAGAAACGCACTTTATCTGACTAAAGTAATTTCCGGTGCATTTCTTGCGTTTTTCTCATGCCAAACATATTAATCATTGAAGGTGTCCCTTTCGTCTTTCTGGAATACAGCTAGGAAGATGGCTGTGTCATTGCTGACAAGCTGCTATTCTCAGAGGTGTCCAGCTGAAAGTCCTAGATCAATGGATTTCCTCTGTCACTTTGATATGGCATGACTTACAGTTTCAGCAACTGAACTTGCCAGCCTTACAATTCTTTGCCCCTTGAATGGTCAGATAGGCTCCTTGGCAACTGGCATTTGTAAGGACACGAAACTATGCAGAATTTGTACCATGAGATGATGCCAAATGAGTCACGCCGGTAGATTAACTAGGACATGCAAGGCATGAGAGCACAAGAAGAGAGTACACAAGAAGACAGTACAATCTCCTTTTTTCTGAAACACTGTAGAGATCAAATTGAACACAAATCCTCCTGGGCTAGTTCTTGCAAAAGCCTAGGAGTTCTTTTTGTGTTCACACGCCTGGAATATTTAGCTTTGGATCACAGCAGAATGCAGATGACAAAACGAGGCCTTTAAGTCACATCCAGTATGAAGCAGCATGAAAGAAGAAAGCAGCTGAGAGTGCCAACCCTGCTAGGTAATCTCAGTGTTGGTCTTGACATTAGCAGAAATTTGAAATGAGTCTCTGAAAATGACAAAGGAGGCTGAAGAAAAGGGAGCGATGACTCCTCTTGCATAGTGTTTCCTAACAGGGATCTTCAAAATGGAAAGATTGTATCATCCTTTCAACTGAAGGAAGGTATGAAAACAACAGGAAGGAAACGGCATCACATGCTAGAAAGACTAGGAAAGAAGTACACTGGGCAGTGTACTTCTAGACAGAAAGGCCACTGATGGAAAACCAACTAAACTGGCACCAATGCAGCAGCATTGTACTAAAGCCAGAAATGTCCAGCGCTTCACTCTCTGCCGTTCCATTCAGATGCACACAGCAGCTCTGCAACAGTCCTACTGATCATCTCCTTGGTGAACTTGGAGTTGAGGGTCCGTGGTGAAGCAGAGTCCCCAGCAAGATGCAAAGGAGAGCTGCTTTCTTGCAACTTTGCCTTTATCAGTTCCATAGCTTTAAGCCATAACAAACACCATTCAACCAACCACCATACACCAGGCTTTGAACACACGACCGTTCTAAAACTTGTTGATCTACCTCTAATTCAGCTGCCTCACCTTCCCACAGTCCTTTTCTACTTAGCCAATGGAATGGGCCTCGGCCCAAGGCCTTCCTTTTGTAAGCTTCTAGCTAGATGCAGCAGCAAGCCACTACTTTCTTCTGTGCCAAGACTTCAGGTAGACGATTTGCATCTGCCCTTCCAGTGAAACCTAACGGGGAGAGAAAAGCCTCTCACAGATGTTCAGTCATTCCATTAGCTACACAGGCCAAATCAAAAGAAAAGCCAGCTATGGGTTTGTGTACTTGCTCCTACACAACACCTGCTGCCCTCTGACAATCAACTAGCAGAGAACCAGCAAAACTGAGACTTGAGGCAAACAACCCTTTGAAGGGAATAATGATGTCAGCAATTAAGACAACACATTTCCAGGCCACCGAGATGCTTGAAATGTCAGCAAAGGCTGGAGACCAAAGGCTGAACTAATAGGGAAAGGGTAAAAGAATCCCAAGAAAAACATGACCGAAGGTTAAAACAATTCCAAGAAAAACATAGGCAACTGACCTGTTGAAGCCTTCAGGAAATCAGTGGCCGCTGATTTACATAGGCCATTCAAGTTAGTTGACCCGTGCACCTTCCACCCCTTTTTCACCTTTCAGCACCATAGGGTGAATTGTGAGCATGAAATCACAATTCCTTGGATTCTCTTCTTAACTTGACGAGAAAAATTCAGCAACTGAAGTACCTGTTACTGATGTGATACCCAGGAACACCGAGTTGACACATTTCATTTTGTTCAAACACAACTAGCAAATCTAAGGGCACAAGGCTGGCTTCTTTTCATGACAATTTTTCTGTTTTACAACCTGCTCTGATCCTGGTGAAACTTTTTCATTAGCTTCTCTCTAAAAGCAAAAAGTCCAGTTCACTGTCCCATCCTACTGCTGCAAGTAAACCATTTGCATTGCCAAGACCAAAAACGGAATTGGAAGGTACAGAGACGCCCGGAGCTATGAGCAGATACGGGGCACATTTCGGTAGAAGCCGCCGTCTGCAGTGCACTGTGACCAGCACAATCGCTTTTGCGCGAAGAAGCCGCTTCTTCGCCTCTGGAAGCCGGAGAGAGCGGCTACCTCTGAAAGCTGAAGAATGAAGCAGCAAAACACTGGGATTGTGTGCACAGATGCAAACTGATCCAAAAAGGTACCTTACCACTCTCAAACTTTTCCAAACACATGAACATACTGTTGGAAAGTGTTTTGGACAACTTTCTTTTTCTTCCTGCAAAACACACTGCAGACTTCTCTGCAAAATGTAAAATCCGATGGGAGATTATTTCTATGCTGGCACAGTTTTTCCTTGCCAGACATGCTGGAAAAGATTTTTGCAATGATGTAGACCACAAAAGACGCTAAAGACGAAGGTACGGAGCTCCCCGGAGCTATGCCCCGGTCCCGGGCACATTTCGGCAGATGCCGCCGCACTGGAGTGCACTGTGACCGGTACAATCGCCTTTGCGCGAAGAAGTCGATTCTTCGCCTCCGGGAGCCGGAGAGAACGGCTGCTTTCAAAAGGTGAAGAATGAAGCTGCACAACACTGGGATAGTGTGCGCAGCTTGCCAACTGATAAAAAACAGTACCTTACCACTCCTACCTTTTCCAAACACATGAATATTCGATTGGAAGGTGTTTTGGAAAACTTTCTTTTTCTTCGTGCAAAACACTCAGCAGAGCTCTCTGCAACATGTAAAACACCATGAGAGATGTTTTCTGTGCAGGCACAGTTTCTCCATGCCAGACATAGTGGAAATGCTTTTTGCAGTGATGTAGACCACAAAAGTCCCGAAAGAAGCAGGTACGGATGTCCCCGGAGCTATGCCCCGGTCCCGGGCACATTTCGGAAGAAGCCGCCGCACTGGAGTGCACTGTGACCGGCACAATCGCCTTTGCGCGAAGAAGACGCTTCCTTGCCTCCGCGGGCCGGACAGAGCGGCTGCTTTCAAAAGGTGAAGAATGAAGCTGCACAACACTGGGATAGTGTGCGCATCATGCAAACTGATAGAAAACACAACCTTACCACTCTCCTACCTTTTCCAAACACATGAACATTCGATTGGAAGGTGTTTTGGAAAACTTTCTTTTTCT
Organism: Zonotrichia albicollis; assembly: GCF_047830755.1. Lineage (NCBI taxonomy): Eukaryota > Metazoa > Chordata > Aves > Passeriformes > Passerellidae > Zonotrichia > Zonotrichia albicollis. The sequence goes on from NC_133854.1 coordinate 4,767,415, forward strand.
TCTTGCATAAACTTCTGAAAAGCTCTCTGCAACATGTAAAACACCACGGGAGATGTTTTCTGTGCTGGCACAGTTTCTCCTTGCCTAACATAGTGTAAAACCTTTCTGTAGGATGTAGACCACAAAAGTCCCGAAAGACGAAGGTACGCAGCTCCCCGGAGCTATGCCCCGATCCCGGACACATTTCGGCAGATGCCGCCGCACTGGAGTGCACTGTGACCGGCACAATCGCCTTTGCGTGAAGAAGCCGATTCTTCGCCTCCGGGAGCCGGAGAGACCAGTAGCTTCGAAAAGGTGAGAATGAAGCTGCACAAGACTGGGATAGTGTGTGCAGCTTTCCAACTGATAAAAAACAGTACCTTACGACTTTCCTACCTTTTCCACACACATGAATATCCTGTTGGAAGGTGTTTTGAACAACTATCTTATTCTTCGTGCAAAACACTCAGCAGAGCTCTCTTCAACATGGAAAAACCATGAGAGATGTTTTCTGTGCAGGCACAGTTTCTCATTACCAGACATAGTGGAAAAGCGTTTTGCAGTGATGTTGACCACAAAAGCCACGAAAGAAGAAGGTACGGATGTCCCCGGAGGTAAGCGCCGGTCCCGGGCACATTTCGGAAGAAGCCGCCGCACTGGAGTGCACTGTGCCTGGCACAATCGCCTTTGCGCAAAGAAGCCGCCTCTTCGTCTCCGGGGGCCGGAGTGAGAGGCTGCTTCGGAAAGGTGGGAATGAAGCTGCACAACACTGGGATAGTGTGCGCAGATTGCAAACTGATAGAAAACAGTACCTTACCACTTTCCTACCTTTTCCAAACATATGAATATTGGGTTGGAAGGTTTTTCCAACAACTTTATTTTCTTCGTGCAAAACACTCAGCAGACCTCTCTGCAACATGTACAACACAATGAGAGTTGTTTTCTGTGCTGGCACAGTTTCTCCATGCCAGACATGGTGGAAAGGATTTTTCCAATGATGTAGACCACAAAAGACGCTAAAGACGAAATATGGAGCTCCCCGGAGCTAAGCGCCGGTCCCGGGCACATTTCGGCCGAAGCCGCCGCACTGGAGTGCACTGTGACCGGCACAATCGCATTTGCGCGAAGAAGACGCTTCCTTGCCTCCGCGAGCCGGACAGAGCGGCTGCTTCGGAAGGTGAAGAATGAAGCTGCACATCACTGGGATAGTGTGTGCAGCTTGCCAACTGATAAAAAACAGTACCTTACCACTCCTACCTTTTCCAAACACATGAACATTCGATTGGAAGGTGTTTAGGAAAACTTTCTTTTTCTTCGTGCAAAACACTCAGCAGAGCTCTCTGCAACATGTAAAACATGATGGGAGATGTTTTCTGTGCAGGCACAGTTTCTACTTGCCAGACATAGTGGAAATGCTTTTAGTAGTGATGTAGAACACAAGAGACGGTAAAGTCGAAATACAGAGTTCCCTGGAGCTAAGCGCCGGGCCCGGGCGCATTTCGGAAGAAGCCGCCGCACTGGAGTGCACTGTGACCGGCAGAATCGCCTTTGCGCGAAGAAGCCGATTCTTCGCCTCCGGGAGCCGGAGAGAACGGCTGCTTTCAAAAGGTGAAGAATGAAGCTGCACAACACTGGGATAGTGTGTGCAGCTTGCCAACTGATAAAAAACAGTACCTTACCACTCCTACCTTTTCCAAACACATGAACATTCGATTGGAAGGTGTTTTGGAAAACTTTCTTTTTCTTCGTGCAAAACACTCAGCAGAGCTCTCTGCAACATGTAAAACACCACGGGAGATGTTTTCTGTGCAGGCACAGTTTCTCATTACCAGACATAGTGGAAAATCTTTTTGCAGTGATGTAGACCACAAAAGACGCTAAAGTCGAAATAAGGAGTTCCCGGAGCTAAGCGCCGGTCCCAGGCACATTTCGGAAGCACCTGCCGCACTGGAGTGCACTGTGACCGGCATAATCGCCTTTGCGCAAAGAAGCCGCCTCTTCGTCTCCGGGGGCCGGAGTGAGCGGCTGCTTCGGAAAGGTGGGAATGAAGCTGCACAACACTGGGATAGTGTGCTCAACTTTCAAACTGATAGAAAACAGTACCTTACCACTTTCCTACCTTTTCCAAACACATGAACATTCGATTGGAAGGTGTTTTGGAAAACTTTCTTTTTCTTCGTGCAAAACACTCAGCAGACCTCTCTGCAACATGTAAAACACCACGGGAGATATTTTCTGTGCAGGCACAGTTTCTCATTACCAGACATAGTGGAAAAGCTTTTTGCAGTGATGTAGACCACAAAAGTCCTGAAAGAAGAAGGTACGGATGTCCCCGGAGCTAAGCGCCGGTCCCGGGCACATTTCGGAAGAAGCCGCCGCACTTTAGAGCATTGCCGCCGGTACAATCCCATTTGCTCGACGAAACCTCGTCTTCGCCTCCGGAAGCCGTAGGGAGCAGTAGCTTCGGAAAGGTGAGAATGAAGCTGCACAACACTGGGATAGTGTGCGCAGCTTGCAAACTGATAGAAAACAGTACCTTACAACTCTCCTAGCTTTTCCAAACACATGAACATTCGGTTGGAAGGTGTTTTGGACATCTTTCTTTTTCTTCCTGCAAAACACTCTGCAGACTTCTCTGCAACATGTACAACACCATGGGAGATGTTTTCTGCCCTGACCCAGATTCTCCTTGCCAGACATAGTGGAAAAACTTTTTGCGAGGTTGGAGAGGACAAGAAACGCTAAAGACGAAAGTATGGAGTTTTCCGTAGCTAAGAATGCATGAAAGCAAAAGACTGCCCTCTTCAAAAATGGCAATTAGGAAGACTCGGAAAAGTACAAATCAGCCAGCCTCTTTTTTATCCCCACGAAGTTGATGGGGCAGCTATTCCTGAAAGCCTTGCCTGGCATATGAAGGAGGACAAAGCAATGTACTCGGCGTGGATTTTCCTGGGGAATTTCATGCTGAACAACTTTTTCAACACCTCTGATGAATCAACTTGACTGGTAGATGAAGGGAATATTGTCTGCGTGGCCTTCAGGGAGGTTTTTCCATTTCTCTACATGGCTGCACACATACATACGGGAAGCAATAATGCAAAAGGGAGGGAACCAGTGTCTTTTAAGTGATGCTGAGTGAAAAGACAAGAGGCAGTGGGCACACACTGAAATACAGGAGATTGCCTATGAACATCACCAAATGATGTTTTACTGTGACGGTGACTGAACCGCGGCACAGACTGCCCAGAAAGCTTCTGAAGCCTGGATCTTAGAAGACATTAAAAGTACACCCAGATAGAATCCCGGGCAAGAGGCTCTAGGTATCCTGCTTTAACAGAGGGGTTGGGCCTGGTGAGCCCCACTGAGCCCTACCACTCTCATTCATTCTGTGTAGTGAATTCTCTTCGAGATGCATTTCAAGCACTGGCATGACAAAGTTCTGTGCAGACAGAGATCCAAATGGACATGGGATCCATGTTCCTTAAGCAGTGTTCAAGAAGAATGTAAAACTCTGGGACAAGTGTCTCTTCCCTAACTGAATCCCTTTCATGGGAAAATTCCCAGCTATAGAAAGATCTTCTGATACGCATGCTTAGGACTGACACTGGCTGAGGAAATTTCCCCCTATGTGTATCTAAGACCAGTTAGGATCATCACCCAAGACTTGTCAACATAGTCACAGAATGTCTATTGTAAAGAAGTGACAACTTCCACCAGAATGGCAAATATTGGTCCACAAAATGGATTAATGAATGGGAATTAATGACTTGGGTTAAAAAGAAAAATAAAGAGTTGGTCTTTATTTAATAATTTCGTTGCAATATTGATATGGGAAGAAAAAGACCTCAATCCTGGACTTTCTCAACTCTAAGAAAGATTTTGAAAATTTCTTCTAGAAATCTATTATTATGACGAGATTATTCAAACAATTTTAGTCGGTAAAAAAGTCCCAGATTTGTCTAGTTTTGTTTCCAGGGAAAAGGGCTGTGGTTTGTGTTTCCGGGCCTGGGGCTGGGAGTGGCCGGCTGGCTCCTGAAAATCCTCGATACGCAGGGTGGTTCCCAGATAAAAGGTGGCACCAGTGCCAAGTCGTGATGGTTTGAGAATACAGAGTAGCTCCTGCAATCTGCAAGCAAGAAGCAGGGCGGCTGAATTTTGTTTCCAGGGAATGGGGTGGTGGTTTCTGTTTGGGGGCCAGTGGCAGGCAGTGGCAGGCTGGCTCCTTAAAATCCACGATACGCAAGATGCTTCCAAAAGAAAGGTGGCACAAGTGCCGAGTCGGGCTGGTTTGATAGAGCCAAGTGTCTCCTGCAATCTGCCAGCCAGAAGCGGGGTGGGTGAGTTTTGTTTGCCAGGGAAAAGGGCCATGGTTTGTTTTCCGGGGCCTGTGGCCAAGAATGGCTGGCTGGCTCCTTAAAATCCACGCCGCGCCGGATGGTTCCCAGACCCAAGGGGGCACCAGTGCCGAGTCAGGCTGGTTTGATAGAGCCAAGTGGCTCATGCAATCTGCCAGCCAGAAGATGGGCGGGTGAGTTTTTTTGCCAAGGAAAAGGGCCGTGGTTTGTGTTGGGGGCCTGTGGCTGGGAGTGGTCGTCTGGCTCCTGAAAATCCACGGTACGCAGGATGGTTCCCAGATGAAAGGTGGCACCAGGTCCGAGTCGGGCTGGTTTGATAGAGCCAAGTGGCTCCTGCAATCTGCCAGCCAGAAGATGGGCAGGTCAGTTTTACTTCCAGGGAAAAGGGCCGTAGTTTGTGTTTTGGGGCCTGTGGCTGGGAGTGGCCGGCTGGCTCCTGAAAACCCATGCCGCGCTGGATGGTTCCCAAATGAAAAAAATGGCACCAGTGCCAAGTCGGGCTGGTTTGATAGTACCGCGTGGCTCCTGCAATCTGACAGCCAGAAGATGGGCATGTCTGTTTTACTTCTAGGGAAAAGGGCCGGAGTTTGTGTTTGGGGCCCTGTGGCTGGGAATGGCCGGCTGGCTCCTTAAAATCCACGCCGCGCATGATGGTTCCCAGACCCAAGGTGGCACCAGTGCCGAGTTGGGCTGGTGTGATAGAGCCATGTGGCTCCTGCAATCTGTCTGCCAGAAGCGGGGTCGCTGAGTTTTGTTTGCCAGGGAAAAAGGCCGTGGTTTTTTATCCGGGGCCTGTGGCCTGGAATGGCCGGCTGGTTCCTTAAAATCCAATTCGAGCAGGATGCTTCCCAGATGAAAGGTGGCACCAGCGCCCAGTCGGGCTGTTTTGATAGAGCCAAGTGGCTCCTGCAATCTGCCAGCCAGAAGGCGGGCCGCTGAGATTTTCTTCCAGGGAAAAGGGCCGTGGTATGTGTTTGGGGCCCTGTGGCTGGGAGTGGCCGGCTGGCTCCTGAAAATCCACGACATGCATGATGGTTCCCAGATGAAAGGTGGCACCAGTGCCGAGTCGGTCTGGATTGATAGAGCCAAGTGGCTCCTGCAATCTGCCAGGCAGGAGATGGGCAGGTCAGTTTTACGTCCAGGGAAAAGGGCCGGAAGTTGTGTTTGGGGGCCTGAGGCTGGGAGTGGCCGGCTGGCTCCTGAAATTGCACGATACTCAGGATGATTGCCAGACCCAAGTTGGCACCACAGCCAAGTCGGGCTGGTTTGATAGAGCCATGTGGCTCCTGCAATCTGCCAGCCAGAAGATGGGCAGGTCAGTTTTACTTCCAGGGAAAAGGGCCGTAGTTTTGATTTGGGGGCCTGTGGCTGGGAGTGGCCGGGTGGCTCCTGAAAATCCACGATACGCAGGATGGCTCCCAAATGAAAAATTGCATCAGTGCCAAGTCGGGCTGGTATGATAGTTCCAAGTGGCTCCTGCAATCTGCCAGCCAGAAGATGGGCAGGTCAGTTTTACTTTCAGAGAAAAGGGCCATAGATTTGTTTGGGGGCCTGTGGCTTGGAATGGCCTACTGGCTCCTGAAAATCCACGCCGCGCATGATGGTTCCGAGATGAAAGGTGGCACCAGTGCCTAGTTGGGCTGGTTTGATAGAGCCATGTGGCTCCTGCAATCTGACAGCCAGAAGATGGGCAGGTCAATTTTACTTCCAGGGAAAAGGGCCGTAGTTTGTGTTTGAGGGCCTGTGGCTGGGAGTGGCCGGCTGGCTCCTGAAAATCCCCAATACACAGGATGGTTCCCAGATGAAAGATGGCACCAGTGCTGAGTCGGGCTGGTTTGATAGAGCCAAGTGGCTCCTGCAATCTGCCAGCCAGAAGATGGGCAGGTCAGTTTTACTTACAGGGAAAAGGGCCGTAGTTTGTGTTTGGGGGCCTCTGGCTGGGAATGGCCGGCTGGCTCCTGAAAATCCACGATACGCAGGGTGGTTCCCAGACCCAAGGGGGCACCAGTGCCAAATCGGGCTGGTTTGATAGAGCCAAGTGGCTCCTGCATTCTGCCAGCCAGAAGATGGACAGGTCCGTTTTACTTCCAGGGAAATGGGCCGTAGTTTTTGTTAGGGGGCCTGTGGCTGGGAATGGCCGGCTGGCTCCTGAAAATCCACGATACGCAGGATGGTTCCCAGATGAAAGGTGGCACCAGTGCTGAGTCGGGCTGGTTTGATAGAGCCAAGTGTCTCCTGCAATCTGCCAGCCAGAAGATGGGCAGGTCAGTTTTACTTCCAGGGAAAAGGGCCGTAGTTTGTGTTTGGGGGCCTGTGGCTGGGAGTGGCCGGCTGGCTCCTGAAAATCCACGACACGCAGGATGGTTCCCAAATGAATGGTGGCACCAGTGCCGAGTCGTGCTGGTTTGATAGAGGCAAGTGGCTCCTGCAATCTGACAGCCAGAAGATGCGCAGGTCAGTTTTCCTTCCAGGGAAAAGGGCCGTAGTTTTTGGGTTGGGGCCTGTGGCTGGGAATGGCCGGCTGGCTCCTGAAAATCCACGATAAGCGGGATGGTTCCCAGATGAAAACTGGCACCAGTGCCGAGTTGGGCTGGTTTGATAGAGCCAAGTGTCTCCTGCAATCTGCCAGCCAGGAGCGGGGCGGGTCAGTTTTGTTTGCCAGGAAAAAGGGATGTGGTTTCTGTTGGGGGCCTGTGGCTGGGAGTGGCCGGCTGGCTCCTGAAAATCCACGATACGTAGGATGGATCCTAGACCCAAAGGGGTACCAGTGCCAAGTCGGGCTGGTTTGATAGAGGCAAGTGGCTACTACAATCTGCCAGCCAGAAGATGGGCAGGTCAGTTTTACTTCCAGGGAAAAGGGCCATAGTTTTTGTTTGGGGGCCTGTGGCTGGGAGTGGCCGGCTGGCTCCTGAAAATCCACGATACGTAGGATGGATCATAGACCCAAAGGGGTACCAGTGCCAAGTCGGGCTGGTTTGATAGAGGCAAGTGGCTACTACAATCTGGCAGCCAGAAGATGGGCAGGTCAGTTTTACTTCCAGGGAAAAGTGCCATAGTTTGTGTTTGGGGGCCTGTGGCTGGGAGTGGCCGGCTGGCTCCTGAAAATCCACGATACGCAAGATGGTTCCCAGATGAAAGGTGGCACCAGTGCTGAGTCGGGCTGGTTTGATAGTACCAAGTGTCTCCCGCAATCTGCCAGCCAGACGATGGGCAGGTCAGTTTTACTTCCAGGGAAAAGGTCCTCGGTATGTGTTCGGGGGCCTGTGACTGAGTGGCCGGTGGCTCCTGAAAATCCACGATACGCAGGATGGTTCCCAGATGAATGGTGGCACCAGTGCCAAGACGGCTGGTTTGATTGGGCCAAGTGTCTCCTGCATTCTGCGAGCCAGGAGCGGGGTGCGTGAGTTTTGTTTGCCAGGGAAAAGGGCCGTGGTTTGTTTTCGGGAGCCTGTGGCTCGGAATGGCCTGCTGGCTCCTGAAAATCCTGTGCCGTGCATGATGGTTCCCAGACCCATGGTGGCACCAGTGCCGAGTTGGGCTGGTTTGATAGAGCCAAGTTGCTCCTGCAATCTGCCAGCCAGAAGATGGGCAGGTCAATTTTACTTCCAGGGAAAGGGCCGTGGTATGTGTTTGGGGGCCTGTGGCTGGGAGTGGCCGGCTGGCGCCTGAAAATCCACGATACGCGGGATGGTTCCCATATGAAAGTTGGCAGAAGTGCCGAGTCGGGCTGGTTTGATATAGCCAAGTGGCTCCTGCAATCTGCCAGCCAGAAGATGGGCAGGTCAGTTTTACTTCCAGGGAAAAAGGACGTAGTTTGTGTTTGGGGGCCTGTGGCAGGGCGTGGCCGGCTGGCTCCGGAAAATCCACGACACGCAGGATGGTTACCAGATGAAAGGTGGCACCAGTGCCGAGTCGGGCTGGTTTGATAGAGCCAAGTGGGTCCTGCAATCTGCCAGCCAGAAGATGGGCAGGTCAGTTTTCCTTCCAGGGAAAAGGGCCGTAGTTTTTGTTTGGGGGCCTGTGGCCTGGAGTGGCCGGCTGGCTCCTGAAAATCCACGATAAGCGGGATGGTTTCCAGATGAAAAGTGGCACCAGTGCCAAGTCGGGCTGGTTTGATAGAGCCATGTGGCTCCTGCAATCTGCCAGCCAGAAGCGGGGTGGTCTGTTTTCTTTGCCAGGGAAAAGGGCCGTGGTTTGTGTTGGGGGTCTGTGGCTGGGAGTGGCCGGCTGGCTCCTGAAAATCCACGATACGCAGGATGGTTTCCAGACCCAAGGGGCCCCAGTGCCAAATCGGGCTGGTTTTATAGAGCCAAGTGGCTCCTGCAATCTGCCAGCCAGAAGATGGGCAGGTCAGTTTTACTTACAGGGAAAAGGGCTGTAGTGTGTGTTTGGGGTCCTGTGGCTGGGAGTGGCTGGGTGGCTCCTGAAAATCCACGATACGCAGGATGGTTCCCAGATGAATGGTGGCACCAGTGCCAAGCCGGCTGGTTTGATAGGGCCAAGTGTCTCCTGCAATCTGCCAGCCAGGAGCGGGGTGCGTGAGTTTTGTTTGCCAGGGAAAAGGGCCGTGGTTTGTTTTCGGGAGCCTGTGGCTCGGAATGGCCTGCTGGCTCCTGAAAATCCACGATACGTAGGATGGTTCCCAGATGAAAGGTGGCACCAGTGCCGAGTCCGGCTGGTTTGATAGAGCCATGTGGCTCCTGCAAACTGCCAGCCAGAAGCGGGGTGGGTGAGTTTTGTTTGCCAGGGAAAAGGCCCACAGTTTGCGTTTGGGGGCCTGTGGCTGGGAGTGGCCGGCTGGCTCCTGAAAATCCACGTTACGCAGGATGATTCCCAGACCAAAGGGGCACCAGTACCGAGTCAGGCTGGTTTGATAGAGCCAAGTGGCTCCTGCAATCTGCCAGGCAGAAGCGGGGCGAGTCAGTTTTGTTTGCCAGGGTAAAGGGCCGCGGTGTGTGTTGGGGTCCTGTGGCTGGGAGTGGCCTTCTGGCTCCTGAAAATCCACGATACGCAGGATGGTTCCCAGACCCAAGGGGGCACAAGTGCCAAGTCGGGCTGGTTTGATAGAGCCCAGTGGATACTGCAATCTACCAGCCAGAAGATGGGCAGGTCAGTTTTACTTCCAGGGAAATGGCCGTAATTTTTGTTTGGGGGCCTGTGGCTGGGTGTGGCCGGCTGGCTCCTGAAAATCCCCGATACGCAAGATGCTTCCCAAATGAAAAATGGCACCACTGACAAGTCGGGCTGGTTTGATAGTACCAAGTGGCTCCTGCAATCTGCCAGCCAGAAGGTGGGCAGGTCAGTTTTACTTCCAGGGAAAAGGGCCGTGGTGTGTGTTTGGGGGCCTGTGGCTGGGAGTGGCCGGCTGGCTCCTGAAAATCCACTTTACTCAGGATGATTCCCAGACCGAATTTGGCACCACTGTTCAGTCGGGCTGGTTTGATAGAGCCATGTGCCTCCTGCAATGTGCCAGCCAGAAGCGGGGTGGGTGAGTTTAGTTTGCCTGGGAAAAGGGCCGTAGTTTGAGTTTGGGGGCCTGAGGCTGGGGATGGCCGGCTGGCTCCTGAAAATCCACGCCGCGCAGCATGGTTTCCAGATGAATGGTGGCACCAATACCATGTCGTGTATTACCATGTGACTCCTGCAATCTGCCATCCAGAAGCGGGGCAGCTGTTTTTTTTTTCAGGGAAAAGGGCCGTCGTTTGTGTTTGGGGTACTGTAGCTGGTAGGGGCTGCTGGCTCCTGAAAATCCACGAGACGCAGGATGGTTTCCATACCCGTGCTGGCTCCAGTGCAATTTCGGCCTGATTTGACTGCGTCAAATATCCCCTGCGTTGCTCAGTTCAATAGTCTTGTGTCCTAATGTTCTCACAGAAGACTGTTAAAATTTGTCTATTTTTCTGGATTTGTTTTGTTCTTTTTTCTCTACCTTCTACTTCTCTCCACTCTCTGAGAACTTTGACCATTATGTAAGTTGACCTAATGTAAAATTCTCGTAGTAATATAAGAGAAGCCAGTAAAGAAAGGCAAATTTGTTAATTGGAGGTGGAAAGAGGGAGGCCAACGAAAGAAAACAAAGGAACAATAATAATGAAATGCTCCCCTGTCTTCTGTGAAAAGTAGAGGCGCAGACAAGAAAGAGCAAGTGCAAAATTCTCACTAGAGAAACGCACTTTATCTGACTAAAGTAATTTCCGGTGCATTTCTTGCGTTTTTCTCATGCCAAACATATTAATCATTGAAGGTGTCCCTTTCGTCTTTCTGGAATACAGCTAGGAAGATGGCTGTGTCATTGCTGACAAGCTGCTATTCTCAGAGGTGTCCAGCTGAAAGTCCTAGATCAATGGATTTCCTCTGTCACTTTGATATGGCATGACTTACAGTTTCAGCAACTGAACTTGCCAGCCTTACAATTCTTTGCCCCTTGAATGGTCAGATAGGCTCCTTGGCAACTGGCATTTGTAAGGACACGAAACTATGCAGAATTTGTACCATGAGATGATGCCAAATGAGTCACGCCGGTAGATTAACTAGGACATGCAAGGCATGAGAGCACAAGAAGAGAGTACACAAGAAGACAGTACAATCTCCTTTTTTCTGAAACACTGTAGAGATCAAATTGAACACAAATCCTCCTGGGCTAGTTCTTGCAAAAGCCTAGGAGTTCTTTTTGTGTTCACACGCCTGGAATATTTAGCTTTGGATCACAGCAGAATGCAGATGACAAAACGAGGCCTTTAAGTCACATCCAGTATGAAGCAGCATGAAAGAAGAAAGCAGCTGAGAGTGCCAACCCTGCTAGGTAATCTCAGTGTTGGTCTTGACATTAGCAGAAATTTGAAATGAGTCTCTGAAAATGACAAAGGAGGCTGAAGAAAAGGGAGCGATGACTCCTCTTGCATAGTGTTTCCTAACAGGGATCTTCAAAATGGAAAGATTGTATCATCCTTTCAACTGAAGGAAGGTATGAAAACAACAGGAAGGAAACGGCATCACATGCTAGAAAGACTAGGAAAGAAGTACACTGGGCAGTGTACTTCTAGACAGAAAGGCCACTGATGGAAAACCAACTAAACTGGCACCAATGCAGCAGCATTGTACTAAAGCCAGAAATGTCCAGCGCTTCACTCTCTGCCGTTCCATTCAGATGCACACAGCAGCTCTGCAACAGTCCTACTGATCATCTCCTTGGTGAACTTGGAGTTGAGGGTCCGTGGTGAAGCAGAGTCCCCAGCAAGATGCAAAGGAGAGCTGCTTTCTTGCAACTTTGCCTTTATCAGTTCCATAGCTTTAAGCCATAACAAACACCATTCAACCAACCACCATACACCAGGCTTTGAACACACGACCGTTCTAAAACTTGTTGATCTACCTCTAATTCAGCTGCCTCACCTTCCCACAGTCCTTTTCTACTTAGCCAATGGAATGGGCCTCGGCCCAAGGCCTTCCTTTTGTAAGCTTCTAGCTAGATGCAGCAGCAAGCCACTACTTTCTTCTGTGCCAAGACTTCAGGTAGACGATTTGCATCTGCCCTTCCAGTGAAACCTAACGGGGAGAGAAAAGCCTCTCACAGATGTTCAGTCATTCCATTAGCTACACAGGCCAAATCAAAAGAAAAGCCAGCTATGGGTTTGTGTACTTGCTCCTACACAACACCTGCTGCCCTCTGACAATCAACTAGCAGAGAACCAGCAAAACTGAGACTTGAGGCAAACAACCCTTTGAAGGGAATAATGATGTCAGCAATTAAGACAACACATTTCCAGGCCACCGAGATGCTTGAAATGTCAGCAAAGGCTGGAGACCAAAGGCTGAACTAATAGGGAAAGGGTAAAAGAATCCCAAGAAAAACATGACCGAAGGTTAAAACAATTCCAAGAAAAACATAGGCAACTGACCTGTTGAAGCCTTCAGGAAATCAGTGGCCGCTGATTTACATAGGCCATTCAAGTTAGTTGACCCGTGCACCTTCCACCCCTTTTTCACCTTTCAGCACCATAGGGTGAATTGTGAGCATGAAATCACAATTCCTTGGATTCTCTTCTTAACTTGACGAGAAAAATTCAGCAACTGAAGTACCTGTTACTGATGTGATACCCAGGAACACCGAGTTGACACATTTCATTTTGTTCAAACACAACTAGCAAATCTAAGGGCACAAGGCTGGCTTCTTTTCATGACAATTTTTCTGTTTTACAACCTGCTCTGATCCTGGTGAAACTTTTTCATTAGCTTCTCTCTAAAAGCAAAAAGTCCAGTTCACTGTCCCATCCTACTGCTGCAAGTAAACCATTTGCATTGCCAAGACCAAAAACGGAATTGGAAGGTACAGAGACGCCCGGAGCTATGAGCAGATACGGGGCACATTTCGGTAGAAGCCGCCGTCTGCAGTGCACTGTGACCAGCACAATCGCTTTTGCGCGAAGAAGCCGCTTCTTCGCCTCTGGAAGCCGGAGAGAGCGGCTACCTCTGAAAGCTGAAGAATGAAGCAGCAAAACACTGGGATTGTGTGCACAGATGCAAACTGATCCAAAAAGGTACCTTACCACTCTCAAACTTTTCCAAACACATGAACATACTGTTGGAAAGTGTTTTGGACAACTTTCTTTTTCTTCCTGCAAAACACACTGCAGACTTCTCTGCAAAATGTAAAATCCGATGGGAGATTATTTCTATGCTGGCACAGTTTTTCCTTGCCAGACATGCTGGAAAAGATTTTTGCAATGATGTAGACCACAAAAGACGCTAAAGACGAAGGTACGGAGCTCCCCGGAGCTATGCCCCGGTCCCGGGCACATTTCGGCAGATGCCGCCGCACTGGAGTGCACTGTGACCGGTACAATCGCCTTTGCGCGAAGAAGTCGATTCTTCGCCTCCGGGAGCCGGAGAGAACGGCTGCTTTCAAAAGGTGAAGAATGAAGCTGCACAACACTGGGATAGTGTGCGCAGCTTGCCAACTGATAAAAAACAGTACCTTACCACTCCTACCTTTTCCAAACACATGAATATTCGATTGGAAGGTGTTTTGGAAAACTTTCTTTTTCTTCGTGCAAAACACTCAGCAGAGCTCTCTGCAACATGTAAAACACCATGAGAGATGTTTTCTGTGCAGGCACAGTTTCTCCATGCCAGACATAGTGGAAATGCTTTTTGCAGTGATGTAGACCACAAAAGTCCCGAAAGAAGCAGGTACGGATGTCCCCGGAGCTATGCCCCGGTCCCGGGCACATTTCGGAAGAAGCCGCCGCACTGGAGTGCACTGTGACCGGCACAATCGCCTTTGCGCGAAGAAGACGCTTCCTTGCCTCCGCGGGCCGGACAGAGCGGCTGCTTTCAAAAGGTGAAGAATGAAGCTGCACAACACTGGGATAGTGTGCGCATCATGCAAACTGATAGAAAACACAACCTTACCACTCTCCTACCTTTTCCAAACACATGAACATTCGATTGGAAGGTGTTTTGGAAAACTTTCTTTTTCTTCTTGCATAAACTTCTGAAAAGCTCTCTGCAACATGTAAAACACCACGGGAGATGTTTTCTGTGCTGGCACAGTTTCTCCTTGCCTAACATAGTGTAAAACCTTTCTGTAGGATGTAGACCACAAAAGTCCCGAAAGACGAAGGTACGCAGCTCCCCGGAGCTATGCCCCGATCCCGGACACATTTCGGCAGATGCCGCCGCACTGGAGTGCACTGTGACCGGCACAATCGCCTTTGCGTGAAGAAGCCGATTCTTCGCCTCCGGGAGCCGGAGAGACCAGTAGCTTCGAAAAGGTGAGAATGAAGCTGCACAAGACTGGGATAGTGTGTGCAGCTTTCCAACTGATAAAAAACAGTACCTTACGACTTTCCTACCTTTTCCACACACATGAATATCCTGTTGGAAGGTGTTTTGAACAACTATCTTATTCTTCGTGCAAAACACTCAGCAGAGCTCTCTTCAACATGGAAAAACCATGAGAGATGTTTTCTGTGCAGGCACAGTTTCTCATTACCAGACATAGTGGAAAAGCGTTTTGCAGTGATGTTGACCACAAAAGCCACGAAAGAAGAAGGTACGGATGTCCCCGGAGGTAAGCGCCGGTCCCGGGCACATTTCGGAAGAAGCCGCCGCACTGGAGTGCACTGTGCCTGGCACAATCGCCTTTGCGCAAAGAAGCCGCCTCTTCGTCTCCGGGGGCCGGAGTGAGAGGCTGCTTCGGAAAGGTGGGAATGAAGCTGCACAACACTGGGATAGTGTGCGCAGATTGCAAACTGATAGAAAACAGTACCTTACCACTTTCCTACCTTTTCCAAACATATGAATATTGGGTTGGAAGGTTTTTCCAACAACTTTATTTTCTTCGTGCAAAACACTCAGCAGACCTCTCTGCAACATGTACAACACAATGAGAGTTGTTTTCTGTGCTGGCACAGTTTCTCCATGCCAGACATGGTGGAAAGGATTTTTCCAATGATGTAGACCACAAAAGACGCTAAAGACGAAATATGGAGCTCCCCGGAGCTAAGCGCCGGTCCCGGGCACATTTCGGCCGAAGCCGCCGCACTGGAGTGCACTGTGACCGGCACAATCGCATTTGCGCGAAGAAGACGCTTCCTTGCCTCCGCGAGCCGGACAGAGCGGCTGCTTCGGAAGGTGAAGAATGAAGCTGCACATCACTGGGATAGTGTGTGCAGCTTGCCAACTGATAAAAAACAGTACCTTACCACTCCTACCTTTTCCAAACACATGAACATTCGATTGGAAGGTGTTTAGGAAAACTTTCTTTTTCTTCGTGCAAAACACTCAGCAGAGCTCTCTGCAACATGTAAAACATGATGGGAGATGTTTTCTGTGCAGGCACAGTTTCTACTTGCCAGACATAGTGGAAATGCTTTTAGTAGTGATGTAGAACACAAGAGACGGTAAAGTCGAAATACAGAGTTCCCTGGAGCTAAGCGCCGGGCCCGGGCGCATTTCGGAAGAAGCCGCCGCACTGGAGTGCACGGTGACCGGCAGAATCGCCTTTGCGCGAAGAAGCCGATTCTTCGCCTCCGGGAGCCGGAGAGAACGGCTGCTTTCAAAAGGTGAAGAATGAAGCTGCACAACACTGGGATAGTGTGTGCAGCTTGCCAACTGATAAAAAACAGTACCTTACCACTCCTACCTTTTCCAAACACATGAACATTCGATTGGAAGGTGTTTTGGAAAACTTTCTTTTTCTTCGTGCAAAACACTCAGCAGAGCTCTCTGCAACATGTAAAACACCATGAGAGATGTTTTCTGTGCAGGCACAGTTTCTCATTACCAGACATAGTGGAAAAGCGTTTTGCAGTGATGTTGACCACAAAAGACGCTAAAGACGAAATATGGAGCTCCCCGGAGCTAAGCGCCGGTCCCGGGCACATTTCGGAAGAAGCCGCCGCACTGGAGTGCACTGTGACTGGCACAATCGCCTTTGCGCGAAGAAGCCGATTCTTCGCTTCCGGCAGCCGGACAGAGCGGCTGCTTCGGAAAGGTGGAAATGAAGCTGCACAACACGGGGATAGTGTGAGCAGTTTGCAAACTGATAAAAAACACTACCTTACCACTTTCCTACCTTTTCCAAACACATGAATATTTGATTGGAATGTGTTTTGGACAACTTTATTCTTCATCTTGCAAAATATTCTGCAGAGGTCTCTAAACAAGTAAAACACGATGGGAGATGTTTTCTGTGCTGGCACAGTTTCTCCATGCCAGACATAGTGGAAAGGATCTTTGCAATGATATAGACCACAAAAGACGCTAAAGACGAAATATGGAGCTCCCCGGAGCTAAGCGCCGGTCCCGGGCACATTTCGGCCGAAGCCGCCGCACTGGAGTGCACTGTGACCGGCACAATCGCCTTTGAGCGAAGAAGCCGCATCTTCGTCTCCGGGAGCCAGAGAGAGCGGCTGCTTTCAAAAGGCGAAGAATGAAGCTGCACAACACTGGGATAGTGTGCGCAGCTTGCAAACTGATAAAAAACAGTACCTAACAACTTTCCTACCTTTTCCAAACCAATGAACATTCGATTGGAAGGTGTTTTGGAGAACTCTCTTTTTCTTCTTGCATAAACTTCTGCAGAGCTCTCTGCAACATGTAAAACACCATGAGAGATGTTTTATGTGCTGGCACAGATTCTCCTTGCCTAACATAGTGGAAAACCTTTCTGTATGATGTAGACCACAAAAGTCCCGAAAGACGAAGGTACGCAGCTCCCCGGAGCTATGCCCCGATCCCGGACACATTACGGCAGATGCCGCCGCACTGGAGTGCACTGTGACCGGCACAATCGCATTTGCGCGAAGAAGCCGATTCTTCGTCTCCGGGAGCCGGAGAAAGCGGCTGCTTTCAAAAGGTGAAGAATGAAGCTGCACAACCCTGGGATAGTGTGTGCAGCTTGCCAACTGATAGAAAACAGTACCTTAAGACTTTCCTACCTTTTCAAAACATATGAATATTCGGTTAGAAGGTGTTTTCAACAACTTTATTTTCTTCGTGCAAAACACTCAGCAGAGCTCTCTGCAACATGTAAAATATGATGGGAGATGTTTTCTGTGCAGGCACAGTTTCTACTTGCCAGACATAGTGGAAATGCTTTTAGTAGTGATGTAGAACACAAGAGACGGTAAAGTCGAAATACAGAGTTCCCCGGAGCTAAGCGCCGGGCCCGGGCGCATTTCGGAAGAAGCCGCCGCACTGGAGTGCACTGTGACCGGCACAATCGCCTTTGCGCGAAGAAGCCGATTCTTCGCCTCCGGCAGCCGGAGAGAACGGCTGCTTTCAAAAGGTGAAGAATGAAGCTGCACAAGACTGGGATAGTGTGCGCAGCTTGCCAACTGATAAAAAACAGTACCTTACCACTCCTACCTTTTCCAAACACATGAACATTCGATTGGAAGGTGTTTTGGAAAACTTTCTTTTTCTTCGTGCAAAACACTCAGCAGAGCTATCTGCAACATGTAAAACATCATGAGAGATGTTTTCTGTGCAGGCACAGTTTCTCATTACCAGACATAGTGGAAAAGCGTTTTGCAGTGATGTAGACCACAAAAGTCCCGAAAGAAGAAGGTACGGATGTCCCCGGAGCTAAGCGCCGGTCCCGGGCACATTTCGGAAGAAGCCGCCGCACTGCAGTGCACTGTGACCGGCACAATCGCCTTTGCGCAAAGAAGCCGCTTCATTGCCTCCGCGAACCCGACAGAGCGGCTGCTTCGAAAAGCTGGAAATGAAGGTGCTCAACACGGGGATAGTGTGTGCAGCTTGCCAAATGATAGAAAACAGTACCTTACAACTTTTCTACCTTTTCCAAACACATGAATATCCTTTTGGAAAGTGTTTTGAACAACTATCTTATTCTTCGTGCAAAACACTCAGCAGAGCTCTCTTCAACATGTAAAAACCATGAGAGATGTTTTCTGTGCAGGCACAGTTTCTCATTACCAGACATAGTGGAAAAGCGTTTTGCAGTGATGTTGACCACAAAAGTCCCGAAAGAAGTAAGTACGGATGTCCCCGGAGGTAAGCGCCGGTCCCGGGCACATTTCGGAAGAAGCCGCCGCACTGGAGTGCACTGTGCCTGGCACAATCGCCTTTGCGCAAAGAAGCCGCCTCTTCGTCTCCGGGGGCCGGAGTGAGAGGCTGCTTCGGAAAGGTGGGAATGAAGCTGCACAACACTGGGATAGTGTGCGCAGCTTGCAAACTGATAGAAAACAGTACCTTACCACTTTCCTACCTTTTCCAAACACATGAATATTGGGTTGGAAGGTTTTTCCAACAACTTTATTTTCTTCGTGCAAAACACTCAGCAGAGCTCTCTGCAACATGTACAACACAATGAGAGTTGTTTTCTGTGCTGGCACAGTTTCTCCATGCCAGACATGGTGGAAAGGATTTTTCCAATGATGTAGACCACAAAAGACGCTAAAGACGAAATATGGAGCTCCCCGGAGCTATGCGCCGGTCCCGGGCACATTTCGGCCGAAGCCGCCGCACTGGAGTGCACTGTGACCGGCAGAATCGCCTTTGCGCGAAGAAGACGCTTCCTTGCCTCCGCGAGCCGGATAGAGCGGCTGCTTCGGAAGGTGAAGAATGAAGCTGCACATCACTGGGATAGTGTGTGCAGCTTGCCAACTGATAAAAAACAGTACCTTACCACTCCTACCTTTTCCAAACACATGAACATTCGATTGGAAGGTGTTTTGGAAAACTTTCTTTTTCTTCGTGCAAAACACTCAGCAGAGCTCTCTGCAACATGTAAAACATGATGGGAGATGTTTTCTGTGCAGGCACAGTTTCTACTTGCCAGACATAGTGGAAATGCTTTTAGTAGTGATGTAGGACACAAGAGACGCTAAAGTCGAAATACAGAGTTCCCCGGAGCTAAGCGCCGGGCCCGGGCGCATTTCGGAAGAAGCCGCCGCACTGGAGTGCACTGTGACCGGCAGAATCGCCTTTGCGCGAAGAAGCCGATTCTTCGCCTCCGGCAGCCGGCATGAGCGGCTGCTTCGGAAAGGTGGAAATGAAGCTGCACAACACTGGGATAGTGTAACCAGTTTGCAAACTGATAGA
Source organism: Zonotrichia albicollis (assembly GCF_047830755.1). NCBI lineage: Eukaryota > Metazoa > Chordata > Aves > Passeriformes > Passerellidae > Zonotrichia > Zonotrichia albicollis. The sequence goes on from NC_133854.1 coordinate 4,786,323, forward strand.
AAACAGTACCTTACAACTTTCCTACCTTTTCCAAACACATGAATATTTGATTGGAATGTGTTTTGGACAACTTCATTCTTCTTCTTGCAAAATAATCTGCAGAGGTCTCTAAACAAGTAAAACACGATGGGAGATGTTTTCTGTGCTGGCACAGTTTCTCCATGCCAGACATAGTGGAAAAGATCTTTGCAATGATATAGACCACAAAAGACGCTAAAGACGAAATATGGAGCTCCCCGGAGCTAAGCGCCGGGCCCGGGCGCATTTCGGAAGAAGCCGCCGCACTGGAGTGCAGTGTGACCTGCACAATCGCCTTTGAGCGAAGAAGCCGCATCTTCGTCTCCGGGAGCCAGAGAGAGCGGCTGCTTTCAAAAGGTGAAGAATGAAGCTGCACAAGACTGGGATTCTGTGCGCAGCTTGCAAACTGATAAAAAACAGTTCCTTACACCTTTCCTACCTTTTCAAAACATATGAATATTGGGTTGAAAGGTGTTTTCAACAACTTTATTTTCTTCGTGCAAAACACTCAGCAGAGCTCTCTGCAACATGTAAAACATGATGGGAGATGTTTTTTGTGCAGGCACAGTTTCTACTTGCCAGACATAGTGGAAATGCTTTTAGTAGTGATGTAGAACACAAGAGACGCTAATGTCGAAATACAGAGTTCCCCGGAGCTAAGCGCCGGGCCCGGGCGCATTTCGGAAGAAGCCGCCGCACTGGAGAGCACGGTGACCGGCAGAATCGCCTTTGCGCGAAGAAGCCGATTCTTCGCCTCCGGGAGCCGGAGAGAGCGGCTGCTTTCAAAAGGTGAAGAATGAAGCTGCACAACACTGGGATAGTGTGCGCAGCTTGCAAACTTATAGAAAACAGTACCTAACAACTTTCCTACCTTTTCCAAACCCATGAACATCCGATTGGAAGGTGTTTTGGAGAACTCTCTTTTTCTTCTTGCATAAACTTCTGCAGAGCTCTCTGCAACATGTAAAACACCACGGGAGATGTTTTATGTGCTGGCACAGATTCTCCTTGCCTAACATAGTGGAAAACCTTTCTGTATGATGTAGACCACAAAAGTCCCGAAAGACGAAGGTACGCAGCTCCCCGGAGCTATGCCCCGATCCCTGGCACATTTCGGCAGATGCCGACGCACTGGAGTGCACTGTGACCGGCACAATCGCATTTGCGCGAAGAAGCCGATTCTTCGTCTCCGGGAGCCGGAGAAAGCGGCTGCTTTCAAAAGGTGAAGAATGAAGCTGCACAACACTGGGAGAGTGTGTGCAGCTTGCCAACTGATAGAAAACAGTACCTTACGACTTTCCTACCTTTTCAAAACATATGAATATTCGGTTAGAAGGTGTTTTCAACAACTTTATTTTCTTCGTGCAAAACACTCAGCAGAGCTCTCTGCAACATGTAAAACATGATGGGAGATGTTTTCTGTGCAGGCACAGTTTCTACTTGCCAGACATAGTGGAAATGCTTTTAGTAGTGATGTAGAACACAAGAGACGCTAAAGTCGAAATACAGAGTTCCCCGGAGCTAAGCGCCGGTCCCGGGCACATTTCGGTAGAAGCCGCCGCACTGGAGTGCACGGTGACCGGCACAATCGCCTTTGCTCGAAGAAGCCGATTCTTCGCCTCCGGGAGCCGGAGAGAGCGGCTGCTTTCAAAAGGTGAAGAATAAGGCTGCACAACACTGGGATAGTGTGCGCAGCTTGCAAACTGATAAAAAACAGTACCTTACCACTCCTACCTTTTCCAAACACATGAACATTCGATTGGAAGGTGTTTTGGAAAACTTTCTTTTTCTTCGTGCAAAACACTCAGCAGAGCTATCTGCAACATGTAAAACATCATGAGAGATGTTTTCTGTGCAGGCACAGTTTCTCATTACTAGACATAGTGGAAAAGCGTTTTGCAGTGATGTTGACCACAAAAGTCCCGAAAGAAGAAGGTACGGATGTCCCTGGAGGTAAGCGCCGGTCCCGGGCACATTTCGGAAGAAGCCGCCGCACTGGAGTGCACTGTGCCTGGCACAATCGCCTTTGCGCAAAGAAGCCGCCTCTTCGTCTCCGGGGGCCGGAGTGAGAGGCTGCTTCGGAAAGGTGGGAATGAAGCTGCACAACACTGGGATAGTGTGCGCAGCTTGCAAACTGATAGTAAACAGTACCTTACCACTTTCCTACCTTTTCCAAACATATGAATATTGGGTTGGAAGGTTTTTCCAACACCTTTATTTTCTTCGTGCAAAACACTCAGCAGACCTCTCTGCAACATGTACAACACAATGAGAGTTGTTTTCTGTGCTGGCACAGTTTCTCCATGCCAGACATGGTGGAAAGGATTTTTCCAATGATGTAGACCACAAAAGACGCTAAAGACGAAATATGGAGTTCCCCGGAGGTAAGCGCCGGTCCCGGGCACATTTCGGCCGAAGCCGCCGCACTGGAGTGCACTGTGACCGGCACAATCGCCTTTGCGCGAAGAAGACGCTTCCTTGCCTCCGCGAGCCGGACAGAGCGGCTGCTTCGGAAGGGGAAGAATGAAGCTACACACCACGGGGATAGTGTGCCCAGGTTGCAAACTGATAGAAAACAGTACCTTACCACTTTCCTACCTTTTCCAAACATATGAATATTCGGTTAGAAGGTGTTTTCAACAACTTTATTTTCTTCGTGCAAAACACTCAGCAGAGCTCTCTGCAACATGTAAAATATGATGGGAGATGTTTTCTGTGCAGGCACAGTTTCTACTTGCCAGACATAGTGGAAATGCTTTTAGTAGTGATGTAGAACACAAGAGACGGTAAAGTCGAAATACAGAGTTCCCCGGAGCTAAGCGCCGGGCCCGGGCGCATTTCGGAAGAAGCCGCCGCACTGGAGTGCACTGTGACCGGCAGAATCGCCTTTGCGCGAAGAAGCCGATTCTTCGCCTCCGGCAGCCGGAGAGAGCGGCTGCTTTCAAAAGGTGAAGAATGAAGCTGCACAACACTGGGATAGTGTGTGCAGCTTGCCAACTGATAAAAAACAGTACCTTACCACTCCTACCTTTTCCAAACACATGAACATTCGATTGGAAGGTGTTTTGGAAAACTTTCTTTTTCTTCGTGCAAAACACTCAGCAGAGCTCTCTGCAACATGTAAAACACCATGAGAGATGTTTTCTGTGCAGGCACAGTTTCTCATTACCAGACATAGTGGAAAAGCGTTTTGCAGTGATGTTGACCACAAAAGACGCTAAAGACGAAATATGTAGCACCCGGAGCTAAGCGCAGGTCCCGGGCACATTTCGGCCGAAGCCGCCGCACTGGAGTGCACTGTGACCGGCACAATCGCCTTTGCGCGAAGAATCCGATTCTTCGCCTCCGGCAGCCGGACAGAGCGGCTGCTTCGGAAAGGTGGAAATGAAGCTGCACAACACGGGGATAGTGTGCGCAGCTTGCAAACTGATAAAAAACAGTACCTTACCACTTTCCTACCTTTTCAAAACATATGAATATTGGGTTGGAAGGTGTTTTCAACAACTTTATTTTCTTCGTGCAAAACGCTCAGCAGAGCTCACTGCAACATGTAAAACATGATGGGAGATGTTTTCTGTGCAGGCACAGCATCTACTTGCCAGACATAGTGGAAATGCTTTTAGTAGTGATGTAGAACACAAGAGACGCTAAAGACGAAATACAGAGTTCCCCGGAGCTAAGCGCCTGGCCCGGGCACATTTCGGAAGAAGCCGCCGCACTGGAGTGCACTGTGACCGGCACAATCGCCTTTGCGCGAAGAAGCCGATTCTTCGCCTCCGGGAGCCGGAGAGAGCGGCTGCTTTCAAAAGGTGAAGAATGAAGCTGCACAACACTGGGATAGTGTGCGCAGCTTGCAAACTGATAAAAAACACTACCTTACCACTCCTACCTTTTCCAAACACATGAACATTCTACTGGAAGGGGTTTTGGAAAACTTTCTTTTTCTTCGCGCAAAACACTCAGCAGAGCTCTCTGCAACATGTAAAACATCATGAGAGATGTTTTCTGTGCAGGCACAGTTTCTCATTACCAGACATAGTGGAAAAGCGTTTTGCAGTGATGTAGACCACAAAAGTCCCGAAAGAAGAAGGTACGGATGTCCCCGGAGGTAAGCGCCGGTCCCGGGCACATTTCGGAAGAAGCCGCCGCACTGCAGTGCACTGTGACCGGCACAATCGCCTTTGCGCGAAGAAGCCGCTTCCTTGCTTCCGCGAACCAGACAGAGCGGCTGCTTCGGAAAGGTGAAGAATGAAGCTGCACAACACTGGGATAGTGTGCGCATCATGCAAACTGATAGAAAACACTACCTTACCACTTTCCTACCTTTTCCAAACACATGAACATTCGATTGGAAGGTGTTTTGGAAAACTTTCTTTTCCTTCTTGCATAAACTTCTGCAGAGCCCTCTGCAACATGCAAAACACGATGGGAGATGTTTTCTGTGCTGGCACAGATTCTCCTTGACTAACATAGTGGAAAACCTTTTGTATGATGTAGACCACTAAAGTCCCGAAAGACGAAGGTACGCAGCTCCCTGGAGCTAAGCGCCGGTCCCGGGCACATTTCGGCAGATGCCGCCGCACTGGAGTGCACTGTGACCGGCACAATCGCATTTGCGCGAAGAAGACGATTCTTCGTCTCCGGGGGCCGGAGAGAGCGGCTGCTTTCAAAAGGTGAAGAATAAAGCTGCACAACACTGGGATAGTGTGCGCAGCTTGCAAACTGATAGAAAACAGTACCTTACCACTCCTACCTTTTCCAAACACATGAACATTCGACTGGAAGGGGTTTTGGAAAACTTTCTTTTTCTTCGCGCAAAACACTCAGCAGAGCTCTCTGCAACATGTAAAACATCATGAGAGATGTTTTCTGTGCAGGCACAGTTTCTCATTACCAGACATAGTGGAAAAGCGTTTTGCATTGATGTAGACCACAAAAGTCCCGAAAGAAGAAGGTACGGATGTCCCTGGAGGTAAGCGCCGGTCCCGGGCACATTTCGGAAGAAGCCGCCGAACTGCAGTGCACTGTGACCGGCACAATCGCCTTTGCGCGAAGAAGCCGCTTCCTTGCCTCCGCGAACCAGACAGAGCGGCTGCTTCGGAAAGGTGAAGAATGAAGCTGCACAACACTGGGATAGTGAGCGCAGCTTGCAAACTGATAGAAAACACTACCTTACCACTTTCCTACCTTTTCCAAACACATGAACATTCGATTGGAAGGTGTTTTGGAAAACTTTCTTTTTCTTCTTGCATAAACTTCTGCAGAGCTCTCTGCAACATGTAAAACACGATGGGAGATGTTTTCTGTGCTGGCACAGTTTCTCCTTGCATAACATAGTGGAAAACCTTTCTGTATGATGTAGACCACAAAAGTCCCGAAAGACCTAGGTACGCAGCTCCCCGGAGCTATGCCCCGATCCCGGTCACATTTCGGAAGAAGCCGCCGCACTGGAGTGCACTGTGACCGGCACAATCGCCTTTGCGCGAAGAAGCCGATTCTTCGCCTCCGACAGCCGGAGAGAGCGGCTGCTTCGGAAAGGTGAAGAATGAAGCTGCACAACACTGGGATAGTGTGTGCAGCTTGCAAACTGATAGAAAACAGTACCATACCCCTTTCTTACCTTTTCCAAACACATGAATATCCTGTTGGAAGGTGTTTTGGACAACTTTCTTATTCTTAGTGCAAAACACTCAGCAGAGCTCTCTGCAACATGTAAAACACCACGGGAGATGTTTTCTGTGCAGGCACAGTTTCTCCATGCCAGACATAGTGGAAAATCTTTTTGCAGTGATGTAGACCACAAAAGACGCTAAAGTCGAAATAAGGAGTTCCCGGAGCTAAGCGCCGGTCCCAGGCACATTTCGGAAGCACCTGCCGCACTGGAGTGCACTGTGACCGGCATAATCGCCTTTGCGCAAAGAAGCCGCCTCTTCGTCTCCGGGGGCCGGAGTGAGCGGCTGCTTCGGAAAGGTGGGAATGAAGCTGCACAACACTGGGATAGTGTGCTCAACTTTCAAACTGATAGAAAACAGTACCTTACCACTTTCCTACCTTTTCCAAACACATGAACATTCGATTGGAAGGTGTTTTGGAAAACTTTCTTTTTCTTCGTGCAAAACACTCAGCAGACCTCTCTGCAACATGTAAAACACCACGGGAGATATTTTCTGTGCAGGCACAGTTTCTCATTACCAGACATAGTGGAAAAGCTTTTTGCAGTGATGTAGACCACAAAAGTCCTGAAAGAAGAAGGTACGGATGTCCCCGGAGCTAAGCGCCGGTCCCGGGCACATTTCGGAAGAAGCCGCCGCACTTTAGAGCATTGCCGCCGGTACAATCCCATTTGCTCGACGAAACCTCGTCTTCGCCTCCGGAAGCCGTAGGGAGCAGTAGCTTCGGAAAGGTGAGAATGAAGCTGCACAACACTGGGATAGTGTGCGCAGCTTGCAAACTGATAGAAAACAGTACCTTACAACTCTCCTAGCTTTTCCAAACACATGAACATTCGGTTGGAAGGTGTTTTGGACATCTTTCTTTTTCTTCCTGCAAAACACTCTGCAGACTTCTCTGCAACATGTACAACACCATGGGAGATGTTTTCTGCCCTGACCCAGATTCTCCTTGCCAGACATAGTGGAAAAACTTTTTGCGAGGTTGGAGAGGACAAGAAACGCTAAAGACGAAAGTATGGAGTTTTCCGTAGCTAAGAATGCATGAAAGCAAAAGACTGCCCTCTTCAAAAATGGCAATTAGGAAGACTCGGAAAAGTACAAATCAGCCAGCCTCTTTTTTATCCCCACGAAGTTGATGGGGCAGCTATTCCTGAAAGCCTTGCCTGGCATATGAAGGAGGACAAAGCAATGTACTCGGCGTGGATTTTCCTGGGGAATTTCATGCTGAACAACTTTTTCAACACCTCTGATGAATCAACTTGACTGGTAGATGAAGGGAATATTGTCTGCGTGGCCTTCAGGGAGGTTTTTCCATTTCTCTACATGGCTGCACACATACATACGGGAAGCAATAATGCAAAAGGGAGGGAACCAGTGTCTTTTAAGTGATGCTGAGTGAAAAGACAAGAGGCAGTGGGCACACACTGAAATACAGGAGATTGCCTATGAACATCACCAAATGATGTTTTACTGTGACGGTGACTGAACCGCGGCACAGACTGCCCAGAAAGCTTCTGAAGCCTGGATCTTAGAAGACATTAAAAGTACACCCAGATAGAATCCCGGGCAAGAGGCTCTAGGTATCCTGCTTTAACAGAGGGGTTGGGCCTGGTGAGCCCCACTGAGCCCTACCACTCTCATTCATTCTGTGTAGTGAATTCTCTTCGAGATGCATTTCAAGCACTGGCATGACAAAGTTCTGTGCAGACAGAGATCCAAATGGACATGGGATCCATGTTCCTTAAGCAGTGTTCAAGAAGAATGTAAAACTCTGGGACAAGTGTCTCTTCCCTAACTGAATCCCTTTCATGGGAAAATTCCCAGCTATAGAAAGATCTTCTGATACGCATGCTTAGGACTGACACTGGCTGAGGAAATTTCCCCCTATGTGTATCTAAGACCAGTTAGGATCATCACCCAAGACTTGTCAACATAGTCACAGAATGTCTATTGTAAAGAAGTGACAACTTCCACCAGAATGGCAAATATTGGTCCACAAAATGGATTAATGAATGGGAATTAATGACTTGGGTTAAAAAGAAAAATAAAGAGTTGGTCTTTATTTAATAATTTCGTTGCAATATTGATATGGGAAGAAAAAGACCTCAATCCTGGACTTTCTCAACTCTAAGAAAGATTTTGAAAATTTCTTCTAGAAATCTATTATTATGACGAGATTATTCAAACAATTTTAGTCGGTAAAAAAGTCCCAGATTTGTCTAGTTTTGTTTCCAGGGAAAAGGGCTGTGGTTTGTGTTTCCGGGCCTGGGGCTGGGAGTGGCCGGCTGGCTCCTGAAAATCCTCGATACGCAGGGTGGTTCCCAGATAAAAGGTGGCACCAGTGCCAAGTCGTGATGGTTTGAGAATACAGAGTAGCTCCTGCAATCTGCAAGCAAGAAGCAGGGCGGCTGAATTTTGTTTCCAGGGAATGGGGTGGTGGTTTCTGTTTGGGGGCCAGTGGCAGGCAGTGGCAGGCTGGCTCCTTAAAATCCACGATACGCAAGATGCTTCCAAAAGAAAGGTGGCACAAGCGCCGAGTCGGGCTGGTTTGATAGAGCCAAGTGTCTCCTGCAATCTGCCAGCCAGAAGCGGGGTGGGTGAGTTTTGTTTGCCAGGGAAAAGGGCCATGGTTTGTTTTCCGGGGCCTGTGGCCAAGAATGGCTGGCTGGCTCCTTAAAATCCACGCCGCGCCGGATGGTTCCCAGACCCAAGGGGGCACCAGTGCCGAGTCAGGCTGGTTTGATAGAGCCAAGTGGCTCATGCAATCTGCCAGCCAGAAGATGGGCGGGTGAGTTTTTTTGCCAAGGAAAAGGGCCGTGGTTTGTGTTGGGGGCCTGTGGCTGGGAGTGGTCGTCTGGCTCCTGAAAATCCACGGTACGCAGGATGGTTCCCAGATGAAAGGTGGCACCAGGTCCGAGTCGGGCTGGTTTGATAGAGCCAAGTGGCTCCTGCAATCTGCCAGCCAGAAGATGGGCAGGTCAGTTTTACTTCCAGGGAAAAGGGCCGTAGTTTGTGTTTTGGGGCCTGTGGCTGGGAGTGGCCGGCTGGCTCCTGAAAACCCATGCCGCGCTGGATGGTTCCCAAATGAAAAAAATGGCACCAGTGCCAAGTCGGGCTGGTTTGATAGTACCGCGTGGCTCCTGCAATCTGACAGCCAGAAGATGGGCATGTCTGTTTTACTTCTAGGGAAAAGGGCCGGAGTTTGTGTTTGGGGCCCTGTGGCTGGGAATGGCCGGCTGGCTCCTTAAAATCCACGCCGCGCATGATGGTTCCCAGACCCAAGGTGGCACCAGTGCCGAGTTGGGCTGGTGTGATAGAGCCATGTGGCTCCTGCAATCTGTCTGCCAGAAGCGGGGTCGCTGAGTTTTGTTTGCCAGGGAAAAAGGCCGTGGTTTTTTATCCGGGGCCTGTGGCCTGGAATGGCCGGCTGGTTCCTTAAAATCCAATCCGAGCAGGATGCTTCCCAGATGAAAGGTGGCACCAGCGCCCAGTCGGGCTGTTTTGATAGAGCCAAGTGGCTCCTGCAATCTGCCAGCCAGAAGGCGGGCCGCTGAGATTTTCTTCCAGGGAAAAGGGCCGTGGTATGTGTTTGGGGCCCTGTGGCTGGGAGTGGCCGGCTGGCTCCTGAAAATCCACGACATGCATGATGGTTCCCAGATGAAAGGTGGCACCAGTGCCGAGTCGGTCTGGATTGATAGAGCCAAGTGGCTCCTGCAATCTGCCAGGCAGGAGATGGGCAGGTCAGTTTTACGTCCAGGGAAAAGGGCCGGAAGTTGTGTTTGGGGGCCTGAGGCTGGGAGTGGCCGGCTGGCTCCTGAAATTGCACGATACTCAGGATGATTGCCAGACCCAAGTTGGCACCACAGCCAAGTCGGGCTGGTTTGATAGAGCCATGTGGCTCCTGCAATCTGCCAGCCAGAAGATGGGCAGGTCAGTTTTACTTCCAGGGAAAAGGGCCGTAGTTTTGATTTGGGGGCCTGTGGCTGGGAGTGGCCGGGTGGCTCCTGAAAATCCACGATACGCAGGATGGCTCCCAAATGAAAAATTGCATCAGTGCCAAGTCGGGCTGGTATGATAGTTCCAAGTGGCTCCTGCAATCTGCCAGCCAGAAGATGGGCAGGTCAGTTTTACTTTCAGAGAAAAGGGCCATAGATTTGTTTGGGGGCCTGTGGCTTGGAATGGCCTACTGGCTCCTGAAAATCCCCAATACACAGGATGGTTCCCAGATGAAAGATGGCACCAGTGCTGAGTCGGGCTGGTTTGATAGAGCCAAGTGGCTCCTGCAATCTGCCAGCCAGAAGATGGGCAGGTCAGTTTTACTTACAGGGAAAAGGGCCGTAGTTTGTGTTTGGGGGCCTCTGGCTGGGAATGGCCGGCTGGCTCCTGAAAATCCACGATACGCAGGGTGGTTCCCAGACCCAAGGGGGCACCAGTGCCAAATCGGGCTGGTTTGATAGAGCCAAGTGGCTCCTGCATTCTGCCAGCCAGAAGATGGACAGGTCCGTTTTACTTCCAGGGAAATGGGCCGTAGTTTTTGTTAGGGGGCCTGTGGCTGGGAATGGCCGGCTGGCTCCTGAAAATCCACGATACGCAGGATGGTTCCCAGATGAAAGGTGGCACCAGTGCTGAGTCGGGCTGGTTTGATAGAGCCAAGTGTCTCCTGCAATCTGCCAGCCAGAAGATGGGCAGGTCAGTTTTACTTCCAGGGAAAAGGGCCGTAGTTTGTGTTTGGGGGCCTGTGGCTGGGAGTGGCCGGCTGGCTCCTGAAAATCCACGACACGCAGGATGGTTCCCAAATGAATGGTGGCACCAGTGCCGAGTCGTGCTGGTTTGATAGAGGCAAGTGGCTCCTGCAATCTGACAGCCAGAAGATGCGCAGGTCAGTTTTCCTTCCAGGGAAAAGGGCCGTAGTTTTTGGGTTGGGGCCTGTGGCTGGGAATGGCCGGCTGGCTCCTGAAAATCCACGATAAGCGGGATGGTTCCCAGATGAAAACTGGCACCAGTGCCGAGTTGGGCTGGTTTGATAGAGCCAAGTGTCTCCTGCAATCTGCCAGCCAGGAGCGGGGCGGGTCAGTTTTGTTTGCCAGGAAAAAGGGATGTGGTTTCTGTTGGGGGCCTGTGGCTGGGAGTGGCCGGCTGGCTCCTGAAAATCCACGATACGTAGGATGGATCCTAGACCCAAAGGGGTACCAGTGCCAAGTCGGGCTGGTTTGATAGAGGCAAGTGGCTACTACAATCTGCCAGCCAGAAGATGGGCAGGTCAGTTTTACTTCCAGGGAAAAGGGCCATAGTTTTTGTTTGGGGGCCTGTGGCTGGGAGTGGCCGGCTGGCTCCTGAAAATCCACGATACGTAGGATGGATCATAGACCCAAAGGGGTACCAGTGCCAAGTCGGGCTGGTTTGATAGAGGCAAGTGGCTACTACAATCTGGCAGCCAGAAGATGGGCAGGTCAGTTTTACTTCCAGGGAAAAGTGCCATAGTTTGTGTTTGGGGGCCTGTGGCTGGGAGTGGCCGGCTGGCTCCTGAAAATCCACGATACGCAAGATGGTTCCCAGATGAAAGGTGGCACCAGTGCTGAGTCGGGCTGGTTTGATAGTACCAAGTGTCTCCCGCAATCTGCCAGCCAGACGATGGGCAGGTCAGTTTTACTTCCAGGGAAAAGGTCCTCGGTATGTGTTCGGGGGCCTGTGACTGAGTGGCCGGTGGCTCCTGAAAATCCACGATATGCAGGATGGTTCCCAGATGAATGGTGGCACCAGTGCCAAGACGGCTGGTTTGATTGGGCCAAGTGTCTCCTGCATTCTGCGAGCCAGGAGCGGGGTGCGTGAGTTTTGTTTGCCAGGGAAAAGGGCCGTGGTTTGTTTTCGGGAGCCTGTGGCTCGGAATGGCCTGCTGGCTCCTGAAAATCCTGTGCCGTGCATGATGGTTCCCAGACCCATGGTGGCACCAGTGCCGAGTTGGGCTGGTTTGATAGAGCCAAGTTGCTCCTGCAATCTGCCAGCCAGAAGATGGGCAGGTCAATTTTACTTCCAGGGAAAGGGCCGTGGTATGTGTTTGGGGGCCTGTGGCTGGGAGTGGCCGGCTGGCGCCTGAAAATCCACGATACGCGGGATGGTTCCCATATGAAAGTTGGCAGAAGTGCCGAGTCGGGCTGGTTTGATATAGCCAAGTGGCTCCTGCAATCTGCCAGCCAGAAGATGGGCAGGTCAGTTTTACTTCCAGGGAAAAAGGACGTAGTTTGTGTTTGGGGGCCTGTGGCAGGGCGTGGCCGGCTGGCTCCGGAAAATCCACGACACGCAGGATGGTTACCAGATGAAAGGTGGCACCAGTGCCGAGTCGGGCTGGTTTGATAGAGCCAAGTGGGTCCTGCAATCTGCCAGCCAGAAGATGGGCAGGTCAGTTTTCCTTCCAGGGAAAAGGGCCGTAGTTTTTGTTTGGGGGCCTGTGGCCTGGAGTGGCCGGCTGGCTCCTGAAAATCCACGATAAGCGGGATGGTTTCCAGATGAAAAGTGGCACCAGTGCCAAGTCGGGCTGGTTTGATAGAGCCATGTGGCTCCTGCAATCTGCCAGCCAGAAGCGGGGTGGTCTGTTTTCTTTGCCAGGGAAAAGGGCCGTGGTTTGTGTTGGGGGTCTGTGGCTGGGAGTGGCCGGCTGGCTCCTGAAAATCCACGATACGCAGGATGGTTTCCAGACCCAAGGGGCCCCAGTGCCAAATCGGGCTGGTTTTATAGAGCCAAGTGGCTCCTGCAATCTGCCAGCCAGAAGATGGGCAGGTCAGTTTTACTTACAGGGAAAAGGGCTGTAGTGTGTGTTTGGGGTCCTGTGGCTGGGAGTGGCTGGGTGGCTCCTGAAAATCCACGATACGCAGGATGGTTCCCAGATGAATGGTGGCACCAGTGCCAAGCCGGCTGGTTTGATAGGGCCAAGTGTCTCCTGCAATCTGCCAGCCAGGAGCGGGGTGCGTGAGTTTTGTTTGCCAGGGAAAAGGGCCGTGGTTTGTTTTCGGGAGCCTGTGGCTCGGAATGGCCTGCTGGCTCCTGAAAATCCACGATACGTAGGATGGTTCCCAGATGAAAGGTGGCACCAGTGCCGAGTCCGGCTGGTTTGATAGAGCCATGTGGCTCCTGCAAACTGCCAGCCAGAAGCGGGGTGGGTGAGTTTTGTTTGCCAGGGAAAAGGCCCACAGTTTGCGTTTGGGGGCCTGTGGCTGGGAGTGGCCGGCTGGCTCCTGAAAATCCACGTTACGCAGGATGATTCCCAGACCAAAGGGGCACCAGTACCGAGTCAGGCTGGTTTGATAGAGCCAAGTGGCTCCTGCAATCTGCCAGGCAGAAGCGGGGCGAGTCAGTTTTGTTTGCCAGGGTAAAGGGCCGCGGTGTGTGTTGGGGTCCTGTGGCTGGGAGTGGCCTTCTGGCTCCTGAAAATCCACGATACGCAGGATGGTTCCCAGACCCAAGGGGGCACAAGTGCCAAGTCGGGCTGGTTTGATAGAGCCCAGTGGATACTGCAATCTACCAGCCAGAAGATGGGCAGGTCAGTTTTACTTCCAGGGAAATGGCCGTAATTTTTGTTTGGGGGCCTGTGGCTGGGTGTGGCCGGCTGGCTCCTGAAAATCCCCGATACGCAAGATGCTTCCCAAATGAAAAATGGCACCACTGACAAGTCGGGCTGGTTTGATAGTACCAAGTGGCTCCTGCAATCTGCCAGCCAGAAGGTGGGCAGGTCAGTTTTACTTCCAGGGAAAAGGGCCGTGGTGTGTGTTTGGGGGCCTGTGGCTGGGAGTGGCCGGCTGGCTCCTGAAAATCCACTTTACTCAGGATGATTCCCAGACCGAATTTGGCACCACTGTTCAGTCGGGCTGGTTTGATAGAGCCATGTGCCTCCTGCAATGTGCCAGCCAGAAGCGGGGTGGGTGAGTTTAGTTTGCCTGGGAAAAGGGCCGTAGTTTGAGTTTGGGGGCCTGAGGCTGGGGATGGCCGGCTGGCTCCTGAAAATCCACGCCGCGCAGCATGGTTTCCAGATGAATGGTGGCACCAATACCATGTCGTGTATTACCATGTGACTCCTGCAATCTGCCATCCAGAAGCGGGGCAGCTGTTTTTTTTTTCAGGGAAAAGGGCCGTCGTTTGTGTTTGGGGTACTGTAGCTGGTAGGGGCTGCTGGCTCCTGAAAATCCACGAGACGCAGGATGGTTTCCATACCCGTGCTGGCTCCAGTGCAATTTCGGCCTGATTTGACTGCGTCAAATATCCCCTGCGTTGCTCAGTTCAATAGTCTTGTGTCCTAATGTTCTCACAGAAGACTGTTAAAATTTGTCTATTTTTCTGGATTTGTTTTGTTCTTTTTTCTCTACCTTCTACTTCTCTCCACTCTCTGAGAACTTTGACCATTATGTAAGTTGACCTAATGTAAAATTCTCGTAGTAATATAAGAGAAGCCAGTAAAGAAAGGCAAATTTGTTAATTGGAGGTGGAAAGAGGGAGGCCAACGAAAGAAAACAAAGGAACAATAATAATGAAATGCTCCCCTGTCTTCTGTGAAAAGTAGAGGCGCAGACAAGAAAGAGCAAGTGCAAAATTCTCACTAGAGAAACGCACTTTATCTGACTAAAGTAATTTCCGGTGCATTTCTTGCGTTTTTCTCATGCCAAACATATTAATCATTGAAGGTGTCCCTTTCCTCTTTCTGGAATACAGCTAGGAAGATGGCTGTGTCATTGCTGACAAGCTGCTATTCTCAGAGGTGTCCAGCTGAAAGTCCTAGATCAATGGATTTCCTCTGTCACTTTGATATGGCATGACTTACAGTTTCAGCAACTGAACTTGCCAGCCTTACAATTCTTTGCCCCTTGAATGGTCAGATAGGCTCCTTGGCAACTGGCATTTGTAAGGACACGAAACTATGCAGAATTTGTACCATGAGATGATGCCAAATGAGTCACGCCGGTAGATTAACTAGGACATGCAAGGCATGAGAGCACAAGAAGAGAGTACACAAGAAGACAGTACAATCTCCTTTTTTCTGAAACACTGTAGAGATCAAATTGAACACAAATCCTCCTGGGCTAGTTCTTGCAAAAGCCTAGGAGTTCTTTTTGTGTTCACACGCCTGGAATATTTAGCTTTGGATCACAGCAGAATGCAGATGACAAAACGAGGCCTTTAAGTCACATCCAGTATGAAGCAGCATGAAAGAAGAAAGCAGCTGAGAGTGCCAACCCTGCTAGGTAATCTCAGTGTTGGTCTTGACATTAGCAGAAATTTGAAATGAGTCTCTGAAAATGACAAAGGAGGCTGAAGAAAAGGGAGCGATGACTCCTCTTGCATAGTGTTTCCTAACAGGGATCTTCAAAATGGAAAGATTGTATCATCCTTTCAACTGAAGGAAGGTATGAAAACAACAGGAAGGAAACGGCATCACATGCTAGAAAGACTAGGAAAGAAGTACACTGGGCAGTGTACTTCTAGACAGAAAGGCCACTGATGGAAAACCAACTAAACTGGCACCAATGCAGCAGCATTGTACTAAAGCCAGAAATGTCCAGCGCTTCACTCTCTGCCGTTCCATTCAGATGCACACAGCAGCTCTGCAACAGTCCTACTGATCATCTCCTTGGTGAACTTGGAGTTGAGGGTCCGTGGTGAAGCAGAGTCCCCAGCAAGATGCAAAGGAGAGCTGCTTTCTTGCAACTTTGCCTTTATCAGTTCCATAGCTTTAAGCCATAACAAACACCATTCAACCAACCACCATACACCAGGCTTTGAACACACGACCGTTCTAAAACTTGTTGATCTACCTCTAATTCAGCTGCCTCACCTTCCCACAGTCCTTTTCTACTTAGCCAATGGAATGGGCCTCGGCCCAAGGCCTTCCTTTTGTAAGCTTCTAGCTAGATGCAGCAGCAAGCCACTACTTTCTTCTGTGCCAAGACTTCAGGTAGACGATTTGCATCTGCCCTTCCAGTGAAACCTAACGGGGAGAGAAAAGCCTCTCACAGATGTTCAGTCATTCCATTAGCTACACAGGCCAAATCAAAAGAAAAGCCAGCTATGGGTTTGTGTACTTGCTCCTACACAACACCTGCTGCCCTCTGACAATCAACTAGCAGAGAACCAGCAAAACTGAGACTTGAGGCAAACAACCCTTTGAAGGGAATAATGATGTCAGCAATTAAGACAACACATTTCCAGGCCACCGAGATGCTTGAAATGTCAGCAAAGGCTGGAGACCAAAGGCTGAACTAATAGGGAAAGGGTAAAAGAATCCCAAGAAAAACATGACCGAAGGTTAAAACAATTCCAAGAAAAACATAGGCAACTGACCTGTTGAAGCCTTCAGGAAATCAGTGGCCGCTGATTTACATAGGCCATTCAAGTTAGTTGACCCGTGCACCTTCCACCCCTTTTTCACCTTTCAGCACCATAGGGTGAATTGTGAGCATGAAATCACAATTCCTTGGATTCTCTTCTTAACTTGACGAGAAAAATTCAGCAACTGAAGTACCTGTTACTGATGTGATACCCAGGAACACCGAGTTGACACATTTCATTTTGTTCAAACACAACTAGCAAATCTAAGGGCACAAGGCTGGCTTCTTTTCATGACAATTTTTCTGTTTTACAACCTGCTCTGATCCTGGTGAAACTTTTTCATTAGCTTCTCTCTAAAAGCAAAAAGTCCAGTTCACTGTCCCATCCTACTGCTGCAAGTAAACCATTTGCATTGCCAAGACCAAAAACGGAATTGGAAGGTACAGAGACGCCCGGAGCTATGAGCAGATACGGGGCACATTTCGGTAGAAGCCGCCGTCTGCAGTGCACTGTGACCAGCACAATCGCTTTTGCGCGAAGAAGCCGCTTCTTCGCCTCTGGAAGCCGGAGAGAGCGGCTACCTCTGAAAGCTGAAGAATGAAGCAGCAAAACACTGGGATTGTGTGCACAGATGCAAACTGATCCAAAAAGGTACCTTACCACTCTCAAACTTTTCCAAACACATGAACATACTGTTGGAAAGTGTTTTGGACAACTTTCTTTTTCTTCCTGCAAAACACACTGCAGACTTCTCTGCAAAATGTAAAATCCGATGGGAGATTATTTCTATGCTGGCACAGTTTTTCCTTGCCAGACATGCTGGAAAAGATTTTTGCAATGATGTAGACCACAAAAGACGCTAAAGACGAAGGTACGGAGCTCCCCGGAGCTATGCCCCGGTCCCGGGCACATTTCGGCAGATGCCGCCGCACTGGAGTGCACTGTGACCGGTACAATCGCCTTTGCGCGAAGAAGTCGATTCTTCGCCTCCGGGAGCCGGAGAGAACGGCTGCTTTCAAAAGGTGAAGAATGAAGCTGCACAACACTGGGATAGTGTGCGCAGCTTGCCAACTGATAAAAAACAGTACCTTACCACTCCTACCTTTTCCAAACACATGAATATTCGATTGGAAGGTGTTTTGGAAAACTTTCTTTTTCTTCGTGCAAAACACTCAGCAGAGCTCTCTGCAACATGTAAAACACCATGAGAGATGTTTTCTGTGCAGGCACAGTTTCTCCATGCCAGACATAGTGGAAATGCTTTTTGCAGTGATGTAGACCACAAAAGTCCCGAAAGAAGCAGGTACGGATGTCCCCGGAGCTATGCCCCGGTCCCGGGCACATTTCGGAAGAAGCCGCCGCACTGGAGTGCACTGTGACCGGCACAATCGCCTTTGCGCGAAGAAGACGCTTCCTTGCCTCCGCGGGCCGGACAGAGCGGCTGCTTTCAAAAGGTGAAGAATGAAGCTGCACAACACTGGGATAGTGTGCGCATCATGCAAACTGATAGAAAACACAACCTTACCACTCTCCTACCTTTTCCAAACACATGAACATTCGATTGGAAGGTGTTTTGGAAAACTTTCTTTTTCTTCTTGCATAAACTTCTGAAAAGCTCTCTGCAACATGTAAAACACCACGGGAGATGTTTTCTGTGCTGGCACAGTTTCTCCTTGCCTAACATAGTGTAAAACCTTTCTGTAGGATGTAGACCACAAAAGTCCCGAAAGACGAAGGTACGCAGCTCCCCGGAGCTATGCCCCGATCCCGGACACATTTCGGCAGATGCCGCCGCACTGGAGTGCACTGTGACCGGCACAATCGCCTTTGCGTGAAGAAGCCGATTCTTCGCCTCCGGGAGCCGGAGAGACCAGTAGCTTCGAAAAGGTGAGAATGAAGCTGCACAAGACTGGGATAGTGTGTGCAGCTTTCCAACTGATAAAAAACAGTACCTTACGACTTTCCTACCTTTTCCACACACATGAATATCCTGTTGGAAGGTGTTTTGAACAACTATCTTATTCTTCGTGCAAAACACTCAGCAGAGCTCTCTTCAACATGGAAAAACCATGAGAGATGTTTTCTGTGCAGGCACAGTTTCTCATTACCAGACATAGTGGAAAGGCGTTTTGCAGTGATGTTGACCACAAAAGCCACGAAAGAAGAAGGTACGGATGTCCCCGGAGGTAAGCGCCGGTCCCGGGCACATTTCGGAAGAAGCCGCCGCACTGGAGTGCACTGTGCCTGGCACAATCGCCTTTGCGCAAAGAAGCCGCCTCTTCGTCTCCGGGGGCCGGAGTGAGAGGCTGCTTCGGAAAGGTGGGAATGAAGCTGCACAACACTGGGATAGTGTGCGCAGATTGCAAACTGATAGAAAACAGTACCTTACCACTTTCCTACCTTTTCCAAACATATGAATATTGGGTTGGAAGGTTTTTCCAACAACTTTATTTTCTTCGTGCAAAACACTCAGCAGACCTCTCTGCAACATGTACAACACAATGAGAGTTGTTTTCTGTGCTGGCACAGTTTCTCCATGCCAGACATGGTGGAAAGGATTTTTCCAATGATGTAGACCACAAAAGACGCTAAAGACGAAATATGGAGCTCCCCGGAGCTAAGCGCCGGTCCCGGGCACATTTCGGCCGAAGCCGCCGCACTGGAGTGCACTGTGACCGGCACAATCGCATTTGCGCGAAGAAGACGCTTCCTTGCCTCCGCGAGCCGGACAGAGCGGCTGCTTCGGAAGGTGAAGAATGAAGCTGCACATCACTGGGATAGTGTGTGCAGCTTGCCAACTGATAAAAAACAGTACCTTACCACTCCTACCTTTTCCAAACACATGAACATTCGATTGGAAGGTGTTTAGGAAAACTTTCTTTTTCTTCGTGCAAAACACTCAGCAGAGCTCTCTGCAACATGTAAAACATGATGGGAGATGTTTTCTGTGCAGGCACAGTTTCTACTTGCCAGACATAGTGGAAATGCTTTTAGTAGTGATGTAGAACACAAGAGACGGTAAAGTCGAAATACAGAGTTCCCTGGAGCTAAGCGCCGGGCCCGGGCGCATTTCGGAAGAAGCCGCCGCACTGGAGTGCACGGTGACCGGCAGAATCGCCTTTGCGCGAAGAAGCCGATTCTTCGCCTCCGGGAGCCGGAGAGAACGGCTGCTTTCAAAAGGTGAAGAATGAAGCTGCACAACACTGGGATAGTGTGTGCAGCTTGCCAACTGATAAAAAACAGTACCTTACCACTCCTACCTTTTCCAAACACATGAACATTCGATTGGAAGGTGTTTTGGAAAACTTTCTTTTTCTTCGTGCAAAACACTCAGCAGAGCTCTCTGCAACATGTAAAACACCACGGGAGATGTTTTCTGTGCAGGCACAGTTTCTCATTACCAGACATAGTGGAAAATCTTTTTGCAGTGATGTAGACCACAAAAGACGCTAAAGTCGAAATAAGGAGTTCCCGGAGCTAAGCGCCGGTCCCAGGCACATTTCGGAAGCACCTGCCGCACTGGAGTGCACTGTGACCGGCATAATCGCCTTTGCGCAAAGAAGCCGCCTCTTCGTCTCCGGGGGCCGGAGTGAGCGGCTGCTTCGGAAAGGTGGGAATGAAGCTGCACAACACTGGGATAGTGTGCTCAACTTTCAAACTGATAGAAAACAGTACCTTACCACTTTCCTACCTTTTCCAAACACATGAACATTCGATTGGAAGGTGTTTTGGAAAACTTTCTTTTTCTTCGTGCAAAACACTCAGCAGACCTCTCTGCAACATGTAAAACACCACGGGAGATATTTTCTGTGCAGGCACAGTTTCTCATTACCAGACATAGTGGAAAAGCTTTTTGCAGTGATGTAGACCACAAAAGTCCTGAAAGAAGAAGGTACGGATGTCCCCGGAGCTAAGCGCCGGTCCCGGGCACATTTCGGAAGAAGCCGCCGCACTTTAGAGCATTGCCGCCGGTACAATCCCATTTGCTCGACGAAACCTCGTCTTCGCCTCCGGAAGCCGTAGGGAGCAGTAGCTTCGGAAAGGTGAGAATGAAGCTGCACAACACTGGGATAGTGTGCGCAGCTTGCAAACTGATAGAAAACAGTACCTTACAACTCTCCTAGCTTTTCCAAACACATGAACATTCGGTTGGAAGGTGTTTTGGACATCTTTCTTTTTCTTCCTGCAAAACACTCTGCAGACTTCTCTGCAACATGTACAACACCATGGGAGATGTTTTCTGCCCTGACCCAGATTCTCCTTGCCAGACATAGTGGAAAAACTTTTTGCGAGGTTGGAGAGGACAAGAAACGCTAAAGACGAAAGTATGGAGTTTTCCGTAGCTAAGAATGCATGAAAGCAAAAGACTGCCCTCTTCAAAAATGGCAATTAGGAAGACTCGGAAAAGTACAAATCAGCCAGCCTCTTTTTTATCCCCACGAAGTTGATGGGGCAGCTATTCCTGAAAGCCTTGCCTGGCATATGAAGGAGGACAAAGCAATGTACTCGGCGTGGATTTTCCTGGGGAATTTCATGCTGAACAACTTTTTCAACACCTCTGATGAATCAACTTGACTGGTAGATGAAGGGAATATTGTCTGCGTGGCCTTCAGGGAGGTTTTTCCATTTCTCTACATGGCTGCACACATACATACGGGAAGCAATAATGCAAAAGGGAGGGAACCAGTGTCTTTTAAGTGATGCTGAGTGAAAAGACAAGAGGCAGTGGGCACACACTGAAATACAGGAGATTGCCTATGAACATCACCAAATGATGTTTTACTGTGACGGTGACTGAACCGCGGCACAGACTGCCCAGAAAGCTTCTGAAGCCTGGATCTTAGAAGACATTAAAAGTACACCCAGATAGAATCCCGGGCAAGAGGCTCTAGGTATCCTGCTTTAACAGAGGGGTTGGGCCTGGTGAGCCCCACTGAGCCCTACCACTCTCATTCATTCTGTGTAGTGAATTCTCTTCGAGATGCATTTCAAGCACTGGCATGACAAAGTTCTGTGCAGACAGAGATCCAAATGGACATGGGATCCATGTTCCTTAAGCAGTGTTCAAGAAGAATGTAAAACTCTGGGACAAGTGTCTCTTCCCTAACTGAATCCCTTTCATGGGAAAATTCCCAGCTATAGAAAGATCTTCTGATACGCATGCTTAGGACTGACACTGGCTGAGGAAATTTCCCCCTATGTGTATCTAAGACCAGTTAGGATCATCACCCAAGACTTGTCAACATAGTCACAGAATGTCTATTGTAAAGAAGTGACAACTTCCACCAGAATGGCAAATATTGGTCCACAAAATGGATTAATGAATGGGAATTAATGACTTGGGTTAAAAAGAAAAATAAAGAGTTGGTCTTTATTTAATAATTTCGTTGCAATATTGATATGGGAAGAAAAAGACCTCAATCCTGGACTTTCTCAACTCTAAGAAAGATTTTGAAAATTTCTTCTAGAAATCTATTATTATGACGAGATTATTCAAACAATTTTAGTCGGTAAAAAAGTCCCAGATTTGTCTAGTTTTGTTTCCAGGGAAAAGGGCTGTGGTTTGTGTTTCCGGGCCTGGGGCTGGGAGTGGCCGGCTGGCTCCTGAAAATCCTCGATACGCAGGGTGGTTCCCAGATAAAAGGTGGCACCAGTGCCAAGTCGTGATGGTTTGAGAATACAGAGTAGCTCCTGCAATCTGCAAGCAAGAAGCAGGGCGGCTGAATTTTGTTTCCAGGGAATGGGGTGGTGGTTTCTGTTTGGGGGCCAGTGGCAGGCAGTGGCAGGCTGGCTCCTTAAAATCCACGATACGCAAGATGCTTCCAAAAGAAAGGTGGCACAAGTGCCGAGTCGGGCTGGTTTGATAGAGCCAAGTGTCTCCTGCAATCTGCCAGCCAGAAGCGGGGTGGGTGAGTTTTGTTTGCCAGGGAAAAGGGCCATGGTTTGTTTTCCGGGGCCTGTGGCCAAGAATGGCTGGCTGGCTCCTTAAAATCCACGCCGCGCCGGATGGTTCCCAGACCCAAGGGGGCACCAGTGCCGAGTCAGGCTGGTTTGATAGAGCCAAGTGGCTCATGCAATCTGCCAGCCAGAAGATGGGCGGGTGAGTTTTTTTGCCAAGGAAAAGGGCCGTGGTTTGTGTTGGGGGCCTGTGGCTGGGAGTGGTCGTCTGGCTCCTGAAAATCCACGGTACGCAGGATGGTTCCCAGATGAAAGGTGGCACCAGGTCCGAGTCGGGCTGGTTTGATAGAGCCAAGTGGCTCCTGCAATCTGCCAGCCAGAAGATGGGCAGGTCAGTTTTACTTCCAGGGAAAAGGGCCGTAGTTTGTGTTTTGGGGCCTGTGGCTGGGAGTGGCCGGCTGGCTCCTGAAAACCCATGCCGCGCTGGATGGTTCCCAAATGAAAAAAATGGCACCAGTGCCAAGTCGGGCTGGTTTGATAGTACCGCGTGGCTCCTGCAATCTGACAGCCAGAAGATGGGCATGTCTGTTTTACTTCTAGGGAAAAGGGCCGGAGTTTGTGTTTGGGGCCCTGTGGCTGGGAATGGCCGGCTGGCTCCTTAAAATCCACGCCGCGCATGATGGTTCCCAGACCCAAGGTGGCACCAGTGCCGAGTTGGGCTGGTGTGATAGAGCCATGTGGCTCCTGCAATCTGTCTGCCAGAAGCGGGGTCGCTGAGTTTTGTTTGCCAGGGAAAAAGGCCGTGGTTTTTTATCCGGGGCCTGTGGCCTGGAATGGCCGGCTGGTTCCTTAAAATCCAATCCGAGCAGGATGCTTCCCAGATGAAAGGTGGCACCAGCGCCCAGTCGGGCTGTTTTGATAGAGCCAAGTGGCTCCTGCAATCTGCCAGCCAGAAGGCGGGCCGCTGAGATTTTCTTCCAGGGAAAAGGGCCGTGGTATGTGTTTGGGGCCCTGTGGCTGGGAGTGGCCGGCTGGCTCCTGAAAATCCACGACATGCATGATGGTTCCCAGATGAAAGGTGGCACCAGTGCCGAGTCGGTCTGGATTGATAGAGCCAAGTGGCTCCTGCAATCTGCCAGGCAGGAGATGGGCAGGTCAGTTTTACGTCCAGGGAAAAGGGCCGGAAGTTGTGTTTGGGGGCCTGAGGCTGGGAGTGGCCGGCTGGCTCCTGAAATTGCACGATACTCAGGATGATTGCCAGACCCAAGTTGGCACCACAGCCAAGTCGGGCTGGTTTGATAGAGCCATGTGGCTCCTGCAATCTGCCAGCCAGAAGATGGGCAGGTCAGTTTTACTTCCAGGGAAAAGGGCCGTAGTTTTGATTTGGGGGCCTGTGGCTGGGAGTGGCCGGGTGGCTCCTGAAAATCCACGATACGCAGGATGGCTCCCAAATGAAAAATTGCATCAGTGCCAAGTCGGGCTGGTATGATAGTTCCAAGTGGCTCCTGCAATCTGCCAGCCAGAAGATGGGCAGGTCAGTTTTACTTTCAGAGAAAAGGGCCATAGATTTGTTTGGGGGCCTGTGGCTTGGAATGGCCTACTGGCTCCTGAAAATCCACGCCGCGCATGATGGTTCCGAGATGAAAGGTGGCACCAGTGCCTAGTTGGGCTGGTTTGATAGAGCCATGTGGCTCCTGCAATCTGACAGCCAGAAGATGGGCAGGTCAATTTTACTTCCAGGGAAAAGGGCCGTAGTTTGTGTTTGAGGGCCTGTGGCTGGGAGTGGCCGGCTGGCTCCTGAAAATCCCCAATACACAGGATGGTTCCCAGATGAAAGATGGCACCAGTGCTGAGTCGGGCTGGTTTGATAGAGCCAAGTGGCTCCTGCAATCTGCCAGCCAGAAGATGGGCAGGTCAGTTTTACTTACAGGGAAAAGGGCCGTAGTTTGTGTTTGGGGGCCTCTGGCTGGGAATGGCCGGCTGGCTCCTGAAAATCCACGATACGCAGGGTGGTTCCCAGACCCAAGGGGGCACCAGTGCCAAATCGGGCTGGTTTGATAGAGCCAAGTGGCTCCTGCATTCTGCCAGCCAGAAGATGGACAGGTCCGTTTTACTTCCAGGGAAATGGGCCGTAGTTTTTGTTAGGGGGCCTGTGGCTGGGAATGGCCGGCTGGCTCCTGAAAATCCACGATACGCAGGATGGTTCCCAGATGAAAGGTGGCACCAGTGCTGAGTCGGGCTGGTTTGATAGAGCCAAGTGTCTCCTGCAATCTGCCAGCCAGAAGATGGGCAGGTCAGTTTTACTTCCAGGGAAAAGGGCCGTAGTTTGTGTTTGGGGGCCTGTGGCTGGGAGTGGCCGGCTGGCTCCTGAAAATCCACGACACGCAGGATGGTTCCCAAATGAATGGTGGCACCAGTGCCGAGTCGTGCTGGTTTGATAGAGGCAAGTGGCTCCTGCAATCTGACAGCCAGAAGATGCGCAGGTCAGTTTTCCTTCCAGGGAAAAGGGCCGTAGTTTTTGGGTTGGGGCCTGTGGCTGGGAATGGCCGGCTGGCTCCTGAAAATCCACGATAAGCGGGATGGTTCCCAGATGAAAACTGGCACCAGTGCCGAGTTGGGCTGGTTTGATAGAGCCAAGTGTCTCCTGCAATCTGCCAGCCAGGAGCGGGGCGGGTCAGTTTTGTTTGCCAGGAAAAAGGGATGTGGTTTCTGTTGGGGGCCTGTGGCTGGGAGTGGCCGGCTGGCTCCTGAAAATCCACGATACGTAGGATGGATCCTAGACCCAAAGGGGTACCAGTGCCAAGTCGGGCTGGTTTGATAGAGGCAAGTGGCTACTACAATCTGCCAGCCAGAAGATGGGCAGGTCAGTTTTACTTCCAGGGAAAAGGGCCATAGTTTTTGTTTGGGGGCCTGTGGCTGGGAGTGGCCGGCTGGCTCCTGAAAATCCACGATACGTAGGATGGATCATAGACCCAAAGGGGTACCAGTGCCAAGTCGGGCTGGTTTGATAGAGGCAAGTGGCTACTACAATCTGGCAGCCAGAAGATGGGCAGGTCAGTTTTACTTCCAGGGAAAAGTGCCATAGTTTGTGTTTGGGGGCCTGTGGCTGGGAGTGGCCGGCTGGCTCCTGAAAATCCACGATACGCAAGATGGTTCCCAGATGAAAGGTGGCACCAGTGCTGAGTCGGGCTGGTTTGATAGTACCAAGTGTCTCCCGCAATCTGCCAGCCAGACGATGGGCAGGTCAGTTTTACTTCCAGGGAAAAGGTCCTCGGTATGTGTTCGGGGGCCTGTGACTGAGTGGCCGGTGGCTCCTGAAAATCCACGATACGCAGGATGGTTCCCAGATGAATGGTGGCACCAGTGCCAAGACGGCTGGTTTGATTGGGCCAAGTGTCTCCTGCATTCTGCGAGCCAGGAGCGGGGTGCGTGAGTTTTGTTTGCCAGGGAAAAGGGCCGTGGTTTGTTTTCGGGAGCCTGTGGCTCGGAATGGCCTGCTGGCTCCTGAAAATCCTGTGCCGTGCATGATGGTTCCCAGACCCATGGTGGCACCAGTGCCGAGTTGGGCTGGTTTGATAGAGCCAAGTTGCTCCTGCAATCTGCCAGCCAGAAGATGGGCAGGTCAATTTTACTTCCAGGGAAAGGGCCGTGGTATGTGTTTGGGGGCCTGTGGCTGGGAGTGGCCGGCTGGCGCCTGAAAATCCACGATACGCGGGATGGTTCCCATATGAAAGTTGGCAGAAGTGCCGAGTCGGGCTGGTTTGATATAGCCAAGTGGCTCCTGCAATCTGCCAGCCAGAAGATGGGCAGGTCAGTTTTACTTCCAGGGAAAAAGGACGTAGTTTGTGTTTGGGGGCCTGTGGCAGGGCGTGGCCGGCTGGCTCCGGAAAATCCACGACACGCAGGATGGTTACCAGATGAAAGGTGGCACCAGTGCCGAGTCGGGCTGGTTTGATAGAGCCAAGTGGGTCCTGCAATCTGCCAGCCAGAAGATGGGCAGGTCAGTTTTCCTTCCAGGGAAAAGGGCCGTAGTTTTTGTTTGGGGGCCTGTGGCCTGGAGTGGCCGGCTGGCTCCTGAAAATCCACGATAAGCGGGATGGTTTCCAGATGAAAAGTGGCACCAGTGCCAAGTCGGGCTGGTTTGATAGAGCCATGTGGCTCCTGCAATCTGCCAGCCAGAAGCGGGGTGGTCTGTTTTCTTTGCCAGGGAAAAGGGCCGTGGTTTGTGTTGGGGGTCTGTGGCTGGGAGTGGCCGGCTGGCTCCTGAAAATCCACGATACGCAGGATGGTTTCCAGACCCAAGGGGCCCCAGTGCCAAATCGGGCTGGTTTTATAGAGCCAAGTGGCTCCTGCAATCTGCCAGCCAGAAGATGGGCAGGTCAGTTTTACTTACAGGGAAAAGGGCTGTAGTGTGTGTTTGGGGTCCTGTGGCTGGGAGTGGCTGGGTGGCTCCTGAAAATCCACGATACGCAGGATGGTTCCCAGATGAATGGTGGCACCAGTGCCAAGCCGGCTGGTTTGATAGGGCCAAGTGTCTCCTGCAATCTGCCAGCCAGGAGCGGGGTGCGTGAGTTTTGTTTGCCAGGGAAAAGGGCCGTGGTTTGTTTTCGGGAGCCTGTGGCTCGGAATGGCCTGCTGGCTCCTGAAAATCCACGATACGTAGGATGGTTCCCAGATGAAAGGTGGCACCAGTGCCGAGTCCGGCTGGTTTGATAGAGCCATGTGGCTCCTGCAAACTGCCAGCCAGAAGCGGGGTGGGTGAGTTTTGTTTGCCAGGGAAAAGGCCCACAGTTTGCGTTTGGGGGCCTGTGGCTGGGAGTGGCCGGCTGGCTCCTGAAAATCCACGTTACGCAGGATGATTCCCAGACCAAAGGGGCACCAGTACCGAGTCAGGCTGGTTTGATAGAGCCAAGTGGCTCCTGCAATCTGCCAGGCAGAAGCGGGGCGAGTCAGTTTTGTTTGCCAGGGTAAAGGGCCGCGGTGTGTGTTGGGGTCCTGTGGCTGGGAGTGGCCTTCTGGCTCCTGAAAATCCACGATACGCAGGATGGTTCCCAGACCCAAGGGGGCACAAGTGCCAAGTCGGGCTGGTTTGATAGAGCCCAGTGGATACTGCAATCTACCAGCCAGAAGATGGGCAGGTCAGTTTTACTTCCAGGGAAATGGCCGTAATTTTTGTTTGGGGGCCTGTGGCTGGGTGTGGCCGGCTGGCTCCTGAAAATCCCCGATACGCAAGATGCTTCCCAAATGAAAAATGGCACCACTGACAAGTCGGGCTGGTTTGATAGTACCAAGTGGCTCCTGCAATCTGCCAGCCAGAAGGTGGGCAGGTCAGTTTTACTTCCAGGGAAAAGGGCCGTGGTGTGTGTTTGGGGGCCTGTGGCTGGGAGTGGCCGGCTGGCTCCTGAAAATCCACTTTACTCAGGATGATTCCCAGACCGAATTTGGCACCACTGTTCAGTCGGGCTGGTTTGATAGAGCCATGTGCCTCCTGCAATGTGCCAGCCAGAAGCGGGGTGGGTGAGTTTAGTTTGCCTGGGAAAAGGGCCGTAGTTTGAGTTTGGGGGCCTGAGGCTGGGGATGGCCGGCTGGCTCCTGAAAATCCACGCCGCGCAGCATGGTTTCCAGATGAATGGTGGCACCAATACCATGTCGTGTATTACCATGTGACTCCTGCAATCTGCCATCCAGAAGCGGGGCAGCTGTTTTTTTTTTCAGGGAAAAGGGCCGTCGTTTGTGTTTGGGGTACTGTAGCTGGTAGGGGCTGCTGGCTCCTGAAAATCCACGAGACGCAGGATGGTTTCCATACCCGTGCTGGCTCCAGTGCAATTTCGGCCTGATTTGACTGCGTCAAATATCCCCTGCGTTGCTCAGTTCAATAGTCTTGTGTCCTAATGTTCTCACAGAAGACTGTTAAAATTTGTCTATTTTTCTGGATTTGTTTTGTTCTTTTTTCTCTACCTTCTACTTCTCTCCACTCTCTGAGAACTTTGACCATTATGTAAGTTGACCTAATGTAAAATTCTCGTAGTAATATAAGAGAAGCCAGTAAAGAAAGGCAAATTTGTTAATTGGAGGTGGAAAGAGGGAGGCCAACGAAAGAAAACAAAGGAACAATAATAATGAAATGCTCCCCTGTCTTCTGTGAAAAGTAGAGGCGCAGACAAGAAAGAGCAAGTGCAAAATTCTCACTAGAGAAACGCACTTTATCTGACTAAAGTAATTTCCGGTGCATTTCTTGCGTTTTTCTCATGCCAAACATATTAATCATTGAAGGTGTCCCTTTCGTCTTTCTGGAATACAGCTAGGAAGATGGCTGTGTCATTGCTGACAAGCTGCTATTCTCAGAGGTGTCCAGCTGAAAGTCCTAGATCAATGGATTTCCTCTGTCACTTTGATATGGCATGACTTACAGTTTCAGCAACTGAACTTGCCAGCCTTACAATTCTTTGCCCCTTGAATGGTCAGATAGGCTCCTTGGCAACTGGCATTTGTAAGGACACGAAACTATGCAGAATTTGTACCATGAGATGATGCCAAATGAGTCACGCCGGTAGATTAACTAGGACATGCAAGGCATGAGAGCACAAGAAGAGAGTACACAAGAAGACAGTACAATCTCCTTTTTTCTGAAACACTGTAGAGATCAAATTGAACACAAATCCTCCTGGGCTAGTTCTTGCAAAAGCCTAGGAGTTCTTTTTGTGTTCACACGCCTGGAATATTTAGCTTTGGATCACAGCAGAATGCAGATGACAAAACGAGGCCTTTAAGTCACATCCAGTATGAAGCAGCATGAAAGAAGAAAGCAGCTGAGAGTGCCAACCCTGCTAGGTAATCTCAGTGTTGGTCTTGACATTAGCAGAAATTTGAAATGAGTCTCTGAAAATGACAAAGGAGGCTGAAGAAAAGGGAGCGATGACTCCTCTTGCATAGTGTTTCCTAACAGGGATCTTCAAAATGGAAAGATTGTATCATCCTTTCAACTGAAGGAAGGTATGAAAACAACAGGAAGGAAACGGCATCACATGCTAGAAAGACTAGGAAAGAAGTACACTGGGCAGTGTACTTCTAGACAGAAAGGCCACTGATGGAAAACCAACTAAACTGGCACCAATGCAGCAGCATTGTACTAAAGCCAGAAATGTCCAGCGCTTCACTCTCTGCCGTTCCATTCAGATGCACACAGCAGCTCTGCAACAGTCCTACTGATCATCTCCTTGGTGAACTTGGAGTTGAGGGTCCGTGGTGAAGCAGAGTCCCCAGCAAGATGCAAAGGAGAGCTGCTTTCTTGCAACTTTGCCTTTATCAGTTCCATAGCTTTAAGCCATAACAAACACCATTCAACCAACCACCATACACCAGGCTTTGAACACACGACCGTTCTAAAACTTGTTGATCTACCTCTAATTCAGCTGCCTCACCTTCCCACAGTCCTTTTCTACTTAGCCAATGGAATGGGCCTCGGCCCAAGGCCTTCCTTTTGTAAGCTTCTAGCTAGATGCAGCAGCAAGCCACTACTTTCTTCTGTGCCAAGACTTCAGGTAGACGATTTGCATCTGCCCTTCCAGTGAAACCTAACGGGGAGAGAAAAGCCTCTCACAGATGTTCAGTCATTCCATTAGCTACACAGGCCAAATCAAAAGAAAAGCCAGCTATGGGTTTGTGTACTTGCTCCTACACAACACCTGCTGCCCTCTGACAATCAACTAGCAGAGAACCAGCAAAACTGAGACTTGAGGCAAACAACCCTTTGAAGGGAATAATGATGTCAGCAATTAAGACAACACATTTCCAGGCCACCGAGATGCTTGAAATGTCAGCAAAGGCTGGAGACCAAAGGCTGAACTAATAGGGAAAGGGTAAAAGAATCCCAAGAAAAACATGACCGAAGGTTAAAACAATTCCAAGAAAAACATAGGCAACTGACCTGTTGAAGCCTTCAGGAAATCAGTGGCCGCTGATTTACATAGGCCATTCAAGTTAGTTGACCCGTGCACCTTCCACCCCTTTTTCACCTTTCAGCACCATAGGGTGAATTGTGAGCATGAAATCACAATTCCTTGGATTCTCTTCTTAACTTGACGAGAAAAATTCAGCAACTGAAGTACCTGTTACTGATGTGATACCCAGGAACACCGAGTTGACACATTTCATTTTGTTCAAACACAACTAGCAAATCTAAGGGCACAAGGCTGGCTTCTTTTCATGACAATTTTTCTGTTTTACAACCTGCTCTGATCCTGGTGAAACTTTTTCATTAGCTTCTCTCTAAAAGCAAAAAGTCCAGTTCACTGTCCCATCCTACTGCTGCAAGTAAACCATTTGCATTGCCAAGACCAAAAACGGAATTGGAAGGTACAGAGACGCCCGGAGCTATGAGCAGATACGGGGCACATTTCGGTAGAAGCCGCCGTCTGCAGTGCACTGTGACCAGCACAATCGCTTTTGCGCGAAGAAGCCGCTTCTTCGCCTCTGGAAGCCGGAGAGAGCGGCTACCTCTGAAAGCTGAAGAATGAAGCAGCAAAACACTGGGATTGTGTGCACAGATGCAAACTGATCCAAAAAGGTACCTTACCACTCTCAAACTTTTCCAAACACATGAACATACTGTTGGAAAGTGTTTTGGACAACTTTCTTTTTCTTCCTGCAAAACACACTGCAGACTTCTCTGCAAAATGTAAAATCCGATGGGAGATTATTTCTATGCTGGCACAGTTTTTCCTTGCCAGACATGCTGGAAAAGATTTTTGCAATGATGTAGACCACAAAAGACGCTAAAGACGAAGGTACGGAGCTCCCCGGAGCTATGCCCCGGTCCCGGGCACATTTCGGCAGATGCCGCCGCACTGGAGTGCACTGTGACCGGTACAATCGCCTTTGCGCGAAGAAGTCGATTCTTCGCCTCCGGGAGCCGGAGAGAACGGCTGCTTTCAAAAGGTGAAGAATGAAGCTGCACAACACTGGGATAGTGTGCGCAGCTTGCCAACTGATAAAAAACAGTACCTTACCACTCCTACCTTTTCCAAACACATGAATATTCGATTGGAAGGTGTTTTGGAAAACTTTCTTTTTCTTCGTGCAAAACACTCAGCAGAGCTCTCTGCAACATGTAAAACACCATGAGAGATGTTTTCTGTGCAGGCACAGTTTCTCCATGCCAGACATAGTGGAAATGCTTTTTGCAGTGATGTAGACCACAAAAGTCCCGAAAGAAGCAGGTACGGATGTCCCCGGAGCTATGCCCCGGTCCCGGGCACATTTCGGAAGAAGCCGCCGCACTGGAGTGCACTGTGACCGGCACAATCGCCTTTGCGCGAAGAAGACGCTTCCTTGCCTCCGCGGGCCGGACAGAGCGGCTGCTTTCAAAAGGTGAAGAATGAAGCTGCACAACACTGGGATAGTGTGCGCATCATGCAAACTGATAGAAAACACAACCTTACCACTCTCCTACCTTTTCCAAACACATGAACATTCGATTGGAAGGTGTTTTGGAAAACTTTCTTTTTCTTCTTGCATAAACTTCTGAAAAGCTCTCTGCAACATGTAAAACACCACGGGAGATGTTTTCTGTGCTGGCACAGTTTCTCCTTGCCTAACATAGTGTAAAACCTTTCTGTAGGATGTAGACCACAAAAGTCCCGAAAGACGAAGGTACGCAGCTCCCCGGAGCTATGCCCCGATCCCGGACACATTTCGGCAGATGCCGCCGCACTGGAGTGCACTGTGACCGGCACAATCGCCTTTGCGTGAAGAAGCCGATTCTTCGCCTCCGGGAGCCGGAGAGACCAGTAGCTTCGAAAAGGTGAGAATGAAGCTGCACAAGACTGGGATAGTGTGTGCAGCTTTCCAACTGATAAAAAACAGTACCTTACGACTTTCCTACCTTTTCCACACACATGAATATCCTGTTGGAAGGTGTTTTGAACAACTATCTTATTCTTCGTGCAAAACACTCAGCAGAGCTCTCTTCAACATGGAAAAACCATGAGAGATGTTTTCTGTGCAGGCACAGTTTCTCATTACCAGACATAGTGGAAAAGGGTTTGCAGTGATGTTGACCACAAAAGCCACGAAAGAAGAAGGTACGGATGTCCCCGGAGGTAAGCGCCGGTCCCGGGCACATTTCGGAAGAAGCCGCCGCACTGGAGTGCACTGTGCCTGGCACAATCGCCTTTGCGCAAAGAAGCCGCCTCTTCGTCTCCGGGGGCCGGAGTGAGAGGCTGCTTCGGAAAGGTGGGAATGAAGCTGCACAACACTGGGATAGTGTGCGCAGATTGCAAACTGATAGAAAACAGTACCTTACCACTTTCCTACCTTTTCCAAACATATGAATATTGGGTTGGAAGGTTTTTCCAACAACTTTATTTTCTTCGTGCAAAACACTCAGCAGACCTCTCTGCAACATGTACAACACAATGAGAGTTGTTTTCTGTGCTGGCACAGTTTCTCCATGCCAGACATGGTGGAAAGGATTTTTCCAATGATGTAGACCACAAAAGACGCTAAAGACGAAATATGGAGCTCCCCGGAGCTAAGCGCCGGTCCCGGGCACATTTCGGCCGAAGCCGCCGCACTGGAGTGCACTGTGACCGGCACAATCGCATTTGCGCGAAGAAGACGCTTCCTTGCCTCCGCGAGCCGGACAGAGCGGCTGCTTCGGAAGGTGAAGAATGAAGCTGCACATCACTGGGATAGTGTGTGCAGCTTGCCAACTGATAAAAAACAGTACCTTACCACTCCTACCTTTTCCAAACACATGAACATTCGATTGGAAGGTGTTTAGGAAAACTTTCTTTTTCTTCGTGCAAAACACTCAGCAGAGCTCTCTGCAACATGTAAAACATGATGGGAGATGTTTTCTGTGCAGGCACAGTTTCTACTTGCCAGACATAGTGGAAATGCTTTTAGTAGTGATGTAGAACACAAGAGACGGTAAAGTCGAAATACAGAGTTCCCTGGAGCTAAGCGCCGGGCCCGGGCGCATTTCGGAAGAAGCCGCCGCACTGGAGTGCACGGTGACCGGCAGAATCGCCTTTGCGCGAAGAAGCCGATTCTTCGCCTCCGGGAGCCGGAGAGAACGGCTGCTTTCAAAAGGTGAAGAATGAAGCTGCACAACACTGGGATAGTGTGTGCAGCTTGCCAACTGATAAAAAACAGTACCTTACCACTCCTACCTTTTCCAAACACATGAACATTCGATTGGAAGGTGTTTTGGAAAACTTTCTTTTTCTTCGTGCAAAACACTCAGCAGAGCTCTCTGCAACATGTAAAACACCATGAGAGATGTTTTCTGTGCAGGCACAGTTTCTCATTACCAGACATAGTGGAAAAGCGTTTTGCAGTGATGTTGACCACAAAAGACGCTAAAGACGAAATATGGAGCTCCCCGGAGCTAAGCGCCGGTCCCGGGCACATTTCGGAAGAAGCCGCCGCACTGGAGTGCACTGTGACTGGCACAATCGCCTTTGCGCGAAGAAGCCGATTCTTCGCTTCCGGCAGCCGGACAGAGCGGCTGCTTCGGAAAGGTGGAAATGAAGCTGCACAACACGGGGATAGTGTGAGCAGTTTGCAAACTGATAAAAAACACTACCTTACCACTTTCCTACCTTTTCCAAACACATGAATATTTGATTGGAATGTGTTTTGGACAACTTTATTCTTCATCTTGCAAAATATTCTGCAGAGGTCTCTAAACAAGTAAAACACGATGGGAGATGTTTTCTGTGCTGGCACAGTTTCTCCATGCCAGACATAGTGGAAAGGATCTTTGCAATGATATAGACCACAAAAGACGCTAAAGACGAAATATGGAGCTCCCCGGAGCTAAGCGCCTGTCCCGGGCACATTTCGGCCGAAGCCGCCGCACTGGAGTGCACTGTGACCGGCACAATCGCCTTTGAGCGAAGAAGCCGCATCTTCGTCTCCGGGAGCCAGAGAGAGCGGCTGCTTTCAAAAGGCGAAGAATGAAGCTGCACAACACTGGGATAGTGTGCGCAGCTTGCAAACTGATAAAAAACAGTACCTAACAACTTTCCTACCTTTTCCAAACCAATGAACATTCGATTGGAAGGTGTTTTGGAGAACTCTCTTTTTCTTCTTGCATAAACTTCTGCAGAGCTCTCTGCAACATGTAAAACACCATGAGAGATGTTTTATGTGCTGGCACAGATTCTCCTTGCCTAACATAGTGGAAAACCTTTCTGTATGATGTAGACCACAAAAGTCCCGAAAGACGAAGGTACGCAGCTCCCCGGAGCTATGCCCCGATCCCGGACACATTACGGCAGATGCCGCCGCACTGGAGTGCACTGTGACCGGCACAATCGCATTTGCGCGAAGAAGCCGATTCTTCGTCTCCGGGAGCCGGAGAAAGCGGCTGCTTTCAAAAGGTGAAGAATGAAGCTGCACAACCCTGGGAGAGTGTGTGCAGCTTGCCAACTGATAGAAAACAGTACCTTAAGACTTTCCTACCTTTTCAAAACATATGAATATTCGGTTAGAAGGTGTTTTCAACAACTTTATTTTCTTCGTGCAAAACACTCAGCAGAGCTCTCTGCAACATGTAAAATATGATGGGAGATGTTTTCTGTGCAGGCACAGTTTCTACTTGCCAGACATAGTGGAAATGCTTTTAGTAGTGATGTAGAACACAAGAGACGGTAAAGTCGAAATACAGAGTTCCCCGGAGCTAAGCGCCGGGCCCGGGCGCATTTCGGAAGAAGCCGCCGCACTGGAGTGCACTGTGACCGGCAGAATCGCCTTTGCGCGAAGAAGCCGATTCTTCGCCTCCGGCAGCCGGAGAGAGCGGCTGCTTTCAAAAGGTGAAGAATGAAGCTGCACAACACTGGGATAGTGTGTGCAGCTTGCCAACTGATAAAAAACAGTACCTTACCACTCCTACCTTTTCCAAACACATGAACATTCGATTGGAAGGTGTTTTGGAAAACTTTCTTTTTCTTCGTGCAAAACACTCAGCAGAGCTCTCTGCAACATGTAAAACACCATGAGAGATGTTTTCTGTGCAGGCACAGTTTCTCATTACCAGACATAGTGGAAAAGCGTTTTGCAGTGATGTTGACCACAAAAGACGCTAAAGACGAAATATGTAGCACCCGGAGCTAAGCGCAGGTCCCGGGCACATTTCGGAAGAAGCCGCCGCACTGGAGTGCACTGTGACCGGCACAATCGCCTTTGCGCGAAGAATCCGATTCTTCGCCTCCGGCAGCCGGACAGAGCGGCTGCTTCGGAAAGGTGGAAATGAAGCTGCACAACACGGGGATAGTGTGCGCAGCTTGCAAACTGATAAAAAACAGTACCTTACCACTTTCCTACCTTTTCAAAACATATGAATATTGGGTTGGAAGGTGTTTTCAACAACTTTATTTTCTTCGTGCAAAACGCTCAGCAGAGCTCACTGCAACATGTAAAACATGATGGGAGATGTTTTCTGTGCAGGCACAGCATCTACTTGCCAGACATAGTGGAAATGCTTTTAGTAGTGATGTAGAACACAAGAGACGCTAAAGACGAAATACAGAGTTCCCCGGAGCTAAGCGCCTGGCCCGGGCACATTTCGGAAGAAGCCGCCGCACTGGAGTGCACTGTGACCGGCACAATCGCCTTTGCGCGAAGAAGCCGATTCTTCGCCTCCGGGAGCCGGAGAGAGCGGCTGCTTTCAAAAGGTGAAGAATGAAGCTGCACAACACTGGGATAGTGTGCGCAGCTTGCAAACTGATAAAAAACACTACCTTACCACTCCTACCTTTTCCAAACACATGAACATTCTACTGGAAGGGGTTTTGGAAAACTTTCTTTTTCTTCGCGCAAAACACTCAGCAGAGCTCTCTGCAACATGTAAAACATCATGAGAGATGTTTTCTGTGCAGGCACAGTTTCTCATTACCAGACATAGTGGAAAAGCGTTTTGCAGTGATGTAGACCACAAAAGTCCCGAAAGAAGAAGGTACGGATGTCCCCGGAGGTAAGCGCCGGTCCCGGGCACATTTCGGAAGAAGCCGCCGCACTGCAGTGCACTGTGACCGGCACAATCGCCTTTGCGCGAAGAAGCCGCTTCCTTGCTTCCGCGAACCAGACAGAGCGGCTGCTTCGGAAAGGTGAAGAATGAAGCTGCACAACACTGGGATAGTGTGCGCATCATGCAAACTGATAGAAAACACTACCTTACCACTTTCCTACCTTTTCCAAACACATGAACATTCGATTGGAAGGTGTTTTGGAAAACTTTCTTTTCCTTCTTGCATAAACTTCTGCAGAGCCCTCTGCAACATGCAAAACACGATGGGAGATGTTTTCTGTGCTGGCACAGATTCTCCTTGACTAACATAGTGGAAAACCTTTTGTATGATGTAGACCACTAAAGTCCCGAAAGACGAAGGTACGCAGCTCCCTGGAGCTAAGCGCCGGTCCCGGGCACATTTCGGCAGATGCCGCCGCACTGGAGTGCACTGTGACCGGCACAATCGCATTTGCGCGAAGAAGACGATTCTTCGTCTCCGGGGGCCGGAGAGAGCGGCTGCTTTCAAAAGGTGAAGAATAAAGCTGCACAACACTGGGATAGTGTGCGCAGCTTGCAAACTGATAGAAAACAGTACCTTACCACTCCTACCTTTTCCAAACACATGAACATTCGACTGGAAGGGGTTTTGGAAAACTTTCTTTTTCTTCGCGCAAAACACTCAGCAGAGCTCTCTGCAACATGTAAAACATCATGAGAGATGTTTTCTGTGCAGGCACAGTTTCTCATTACCAGACATAGTGGAAAAGCGTTTTGCATTGATGTAGACCACAAAAGTCCCGAAAGAAGAAGGTACGGATGTCCCTGGAGGTAAGCGCCGGTCCCGGGCACATTTCGGAAGAAGCCGCCGAACTGCAGTGCACTGTGACCGGCACAATCGCCTTTGCGCGAAGAAGCCGCTTCCTTGCCTCCGCGAACCAGACAGAGCGGCTGCTTCGGAAAGGTGAAGAATGAAGCTGCACAACACTGGGATAGTGAGCGCAGCTTGCAAACTGATAGAAAACACTACCTTACCACTTTCCTACCTTTTCCAAACACATGAACATTCGATTGGAAGGTGTTTTGGAAAACTTTCTTTTTCTTCTTGCATAAACTTCTGCAGAGCTCTCTGCAACATGTAAAACACGATGGGAGATGTTTTCTGTGCTGGCACAGTTTCTCCTTGCATAACATAGTGGAAAACCTTTCTGTATGATGTAGACCACAAAAGTCCCGAAAGACCTAGGTACGCAGCTCCCCGGAGCTATGCCCCGATCCCGGTCACATTTCGGAAGAAGCCGCCGCACTGGAGTGCACTGTGACCGGCACAATCGCCTTTGCGCGAAGAAGCCGATTCTTCGCCTCCGACAGCCGGAGAGAGCGGCTGCTTCGGAAAGGTGAAGAATGAAGCTGCACAACACTGGGATAGTGTGTGCAGCTTGCAAACTGATAGAAAACAGTACCATACCCCTTTCTTACCTTTTCCAAACACATGAATATCCTGTTGGAAGGTGTTTTGGACAACTTTCTTATTCTTAGTGCAAAACACTCAGCAGAGCTCTCTGCAACATGTAAAACACCACGGGAGATGTTTTCTGTGCAGGCACAGTTTCTCCATGCCAGACATAGTGGAAAATCTTTTTGCAGTGATGTAGACCACAAAAGACGCTAAAGTCGAAATAAGGAGTTCCCGGAGCTAAGCGCCGGTCCCAGGCACATTTCGGAAGCACCTGCCGCACTGGAGTGCACTGTGACCGGCATAATCGCCTTTGCGCAAAGAAGCCGCCTCTTCGTCTCCGGGGGCCGGAGTGAGCGGCTGCTTCGGAAAGGTGGGAATGAAGCTGCACAACACTGGGATAGTGTGCTCAACTTTCAAACTGATAGAAAACAGTACCTTACCACTTTCCTACCTTTTCCAAACACATGAACATTCGATTGGAAGGTGTTTTGGAAAACTTTCTTTTTCTTCGTGCAAAACACTCAGCAGACCTCTCTGCAACATGTAAAACACCACGGGAGATATTTTCTGTGCAGGCACAGTTTCTCATTACCAGACATAGTGGAAAAGCTTTTTGCAGTGATGTAGACCACAAAAGTCCTGAAAGAAGAAGGTACGGATGTCCCCGGAGCTAAGCGCCGGTCCCGGGCACATTTCGGAAGAAGCCGCCGCACTTTAGAGCATTGCCGCCGGTACAATCCCATTTGCTCGACGAAACCTCGTCTTCGCCTCCGGAAGCCGTAGGGAGCAGTAGCTTCGGAAAGGTGAGAATGAAGCTGCACAACACTGGGATAGTGTGCGCAGCTTGCAAACTGATAGAAAACAGTACCTTACAACTCTCCTAGCTTTTCCAAACACATGAACATTCGGTTGGAAGGTGTTTTGGACATCTTTCTTTTTCTTCCTGCAAAACACTCTGCAGACTTCTCTGCAACATGTACAACACCATGGGAGATGTTTTCTGCCCTGACCCAGATTCTCCTTGCCAGACATAGTGGAAAAACTTTTTGCGAGGTTGGAGAGGACAAGAAACGCTAAAGACGAAAGTATGGAGTTTTCCGTAGCTAAGAATGCATGAAAGCAAAAGACTGCCCTCTTCAAAAATGGCAATTAGGAAGACTCGGAAAAGTACAAATCAGCCAGCCTCTTTTTTATCCCCACGAAGTTGATGGGGCAGCTATTCCTGAAAGCCTTGCCTGGCATATGAAGGAGGACAAAGCAATGTACTCGGCGTGGATTTTCCTGGGGAATTTCATGCTGAACAACTTTTTCAACACCTCTGATGAATCAACTTGACTGGTAGATGAAGGGAATATTGTCTGCGTGGCCTTCAGGGAGGTTTTTCCATTTCTCTACATGGCTGCACACATACATACGGGAAGCAATAATGCAAAAGGGAGGGAACCAGTGTCTTTTAAGTGATGCTGAGTGAAAAGACAAGAGGCAGTGGGCACACACTGAAATACAGGAGATTGCCTATGAACATCACCAAATGATGTTTTACTGTGACGGTGACTGAACCGCGGCACAGACTGCCCAGAAAGCTTCTGAAGCCTGGATCTTAGAAGACATTAAAAGTACACCCAGATAGAATCCCGGGCAAGAGGCTCTAGGTATCCTGCTTTAACAGAGGGGTTGGGCCTGGTGAGCCCCACTGAGCCCTACCACTCTCATTCATTCTGTGTAGTGAATTCTCTTCGAGATGCATTTCAAGCACTGGCATGACAAAGTTCTGTGCAGACAGAGATCCAAATGGACATGGGATCCATGTTCCTTAAGCAGTGTTCAAGAAGAATGTAAAACTCTGGGACAAGTGTCTCTTCCCTAACTGAATCCCTTTCATGGGAAAATTCCCAGCTATAGAAAGATCTTCTGATACGCATGCTTAGGACTGACACTGGCTGAGGAAATTTCCCCCTATGTGTATCTAAGACCAGTTAGGATCATCACCCAAGACTTGTCAACATAGTCACAGAATGTCTATTGTAAAGAAGTGACAACTTCCACCAGAATGGCAAATATTGGTCCACAAAATGGATTAATGAATGGGAATTAATGACTTGGGTTAAAAAGAAAAATAAAGAGTTGGTCTTTATTTAATAATTTCGTTGCAATATTGATATGGGAAGAAAAAGACCTCAATCCTGGACTTTCTCAACTCTAAGAAAGATTTTGAAAATTTCTTCTAGAAATCTATTATTATGACGAGATTATTCAAACAATTTTAGTCGGTAAAAAAGTCCCAGATTTGTCTAGTTTTGTTTCCAGGGAAAAGGGCTGTGGTTTGTGTTTCCGGGCCTGGGGCTGGGAGTGGCCGGCTGGCTCCTGAAAATCCTCGATACGCAGGGTGGTTCCCAGATAAAAGGTGGCACCAGTGCCAAGTCGTGATGGTTTGAGAATACAGAGTAGCTCCTGCAATCTGCAAGCAAGAAGCAGGGCGGCTGAATTTTGTTTCCAGGGAATGGGGTGGTGGTTTCTGTTTGGGGGCCAGTGGCAGGCAGTGGCAGGCTGGCTCCTTAAAATCCACGATACGCAAGATGCTTCCAAAAGAAAGGTGGCACAAGTGCCGAGTCGGGCTGGTTTGATAGAGCCAAGTGTCTCCTGCAATCTGCCAGCCAGAAGCGGGGTGGGTGAGTTTTGTTTGCCAGGGAAAAGGGCCATGGTTTGTTTTCCGGGGCCTGTGGCCAAGAATGGCTGGCTGGCTCCTTAAAATCCACGCCGCGCCGGATGGTTCCCAGACCCAAGGGGGCACCAGTGCCGAGTCAGGCTGGTTTGATAGAGCCAAGTGGCTCATGCAATCTGCCAGCCAGAAGATGGGCGGGTGAGTTTTTTTGCCAAGGAAAAGGGCCGTGGTTTGTGTTGGGGGCCTGTGGCTGGGAGTGGTCGTCTGGCTCCTGAAAATCCACGGTACGCAGGATGGTTCCCAGATGAAAGGTGGCACCAGGTCCGAGTCGGGCTGGTTTGATAGAGCCAAGTGGCTCCTGCAATCTGCCAGCCAGAAGATGGGCAGGTCAGTTTTACTTCCAGGGAAAAGGGCCGTAGATTGTGTTTTGGGGCCTGTGGCTGGGAGTGGCCGGCTGGCTCCTGAAAACCCATGCCGCGCTGGATGGTTCCCAAATGAAAAAAATGGCACCAGTGCCAAGTCGGGCTGGTTTGATAGTACCGCGTGGCTCCTGCAATCTGACAGCCAGAAGATGGGCATGTCTGTTTTACTTCTAGGGAAAAGGGCCGGAGTTTGTGTTTGGGGCCCTGTGGCTGGGAATGGCCGGCTGGCTCCTTAAAATCCACGCCGCGCATGATGGTTCCCAGACCCAAGGTGGCACCAGTGCCGAGTTGGGCTGGTGTGATAGAGCCATGTGGCTCCTGCAATCTGTCTGCCAGAAGCGGGGTCGCTGAGTTTTGTTTGCCAGGGAAAAAGGCCGTGGTTTTTTATCCGGGGCCTGTGGCCTGGAATGGCCGGCTGGTTCCTTAAAATCCAATCCGAGCAGGATGCTTCCCAGATGAAAGGTGGCACCAGCGCCCAGTCGGGCTGTTTTGATAGAGCCAAGTGGCTCCTGCAATCTGCCAGCCAGAAGGCGGGCCGCTGAGATTTTCTTCCAGGGAAAAGGGCCGTGGTATGTGTTTGGGGCCCTGTGGCTGGGAGTGGCCGGCTGGCTCCTGAAAATCCACGACATGCATGATGGTTCCCAGATGAAAGGTGGCACCAGTGCCGAGTCGGTCTGGATTGATAGAGCCAAGTGGCTCCTGCAATCTGCCAGGCAGGAGATGGGCAGGTCAGTTTTACGTCCAGGGAAAAGGGCCGGAAGTTGTGTTTGGGGGCCTGAGGCTGGGAGTGGCCGGCTGGCTCCTGAAATTGCACGATACTCAGGATGATTGCCAGACCCAAGTTGGCACCACAGCCAAGTCGGGCTGGTTTGATAGAGCCATGTGGCTCCTGCAATCTGCCAGCCAGAAGATGGGCAGGTCAGTTTTACTTCCAGGGAAAAGGGCCGTAGTTTTGATTTGGGGGCCTGTGGCTGGGAGTGGCCGGGTGGCTCCTGAAAATCCACGATACGCAGGATGGCTCCCAAATGAAAAATTGCATCAGTGCCAAGTCGGGCTGGTATGATAGTTCCAAGTGGCTCCTGC
Source organism: Zonotrichia albicollis (assembly GCF_047830755.1). Taxonomy (NCBI): domain Eukaryota; kingdom Metazoa; phylum Chordata; class Aves; order Passeriformes; family Passerellidae; genus Zonotrichia; species Zonotrichia albicollis. The sequence continues at coordinate 4,827,862 of NC_133854.1, forward strand.
AATCTGCCAGCCAGAAGATGGGCAGGTCAGTTTTACTTTCAGAGAAAAGGGCCATAGATTTGTTTGGGGGCCTGTGGCTTGGAATGGCCTACTGGCTCCTGAAAATCCACGCCGCGCATGATGGTTCCGAGATGAAAGGTGGCACCAGTGCCTAGTTGGGCTGGTTTGATAGAGCCATGTGGCTCCTGCAATCTGACAGCCAGAAGATGGGCAGGTCAATTTTACTTCCAGGGAAAAGGGCCGTAGTTTGTGTTTGAGGGCCTGTGGCTGGGAGTGGCCGGCTGGCTCCTGAAAATCCCCAATACACAGGATGGTTCCCAGATGAAAGATGGCACCAGTGCTGAGTCGGGCTGGTTTGATAGAGCCAAGTGGCTCCTGCAATCTGCCAGCCAGAAGATGGGCAGGTCAGTTTTACTTACAGGGAAAAGGGCCGTAGTTTGTGTTTGGGGGCCTCTGGCTGGGAATGGCCGGCTGGCTCCTTAAAATCCACGCCGCGCATGATGGTTCCCAGACCCAAGGTGGCACCAGTGCCGAGTTGTGCTGGTTTGATAGAGCCAAGCGGCTCCTGCAATCTGCCAGCCAGAAGCGGGGCGGGTCAGGTTTGTTTGCCAGGGAAAAGGGCCGTGGTGTGTTTGGGGGCCTGTGGCCAAGAATGGCTGGCTGGCTCCTTAAAATCCACGCTGCGCAGGATGGTTCCCAGACCCAAGGGGGCACCAGTGCCGAGTCAGGCTGGTTTGATAGAGCCAAGTGGCTCCTGCAATCTGCCAGCCACATGCGGGGTGGGTGAGTTTAGTTTGCCTGGGAAAAGGGCCGTAGTTTGAGTTTGGGGGCCTGAGGCTGGGGATGGCCGGCTGGCTCCTGAAAATCCACGCCGCGCAGGATGGTTTCCAGATGAATGGTGGCACCAATACCATGTCGTGTATTACCATGTGACTCCTGCAATCTGCCATCCAGAAGCGGGGCAGCTGAGTTTTTTTTCAGGGAAAAGGGCGGTCGTTTGTGTTTGGGGTACTGTAGCTGGTAGGGGCTGCTGGCTCCTGAAAATCCACGAGACGCAGTATGGTTTCCAGACCCGTGCTGGCTCCAGTGCAATGTCGGCCTGATTTGACTGCGTCAAATATCCCCTGCGTTGCTCAGTTCAAAGAAATCTTGTGTCCTAATGTTCTCACAGAAGACTGTTAAAATTTGTCTATTTTTCTGGATTTGTTTTGTTCTTTTTTCTCTACCTTCTACTTCTCTCCACTCTCTGAGAACTTTGACCATTATGTAAGTTGGCCTAATGTAAAATTCTCGTAGTAAAGTAAGAGAAGCCAGTAAAGAAAGGCAAATTTGTTAATTGGAGGTGGAAAGAGGGAGGCCAACGAAAGAAAACAAAGGAACAATAATAATGAAATGCTCCCCTGTCTTCTGTGAAAAGTAGAGGCGCAGACAAGAAAGAGCAAGTGCAAAATTCTCACTAGAGAAACGCACTTTATCTGACTAAAGTAATTTCCGGTGCATTTCTTGCGTTTTTCTCATGCCAAACATATTAATCATTGAAGGTGTCCCTTTCCTCTTTCTGGAATACAGCTAGGAAGATGGCTGTGTCATTGCTGACAAGCTGCTATTCTCAGAGGTGTCCAGCTGAAAGTCCTAGATCAATGGATTTCCTCTGTCACTTTGATATGGCATGACTTACAGTTTCAGCAACTGAACTTGCCAGCCTTACAATTCTTTGCCCCTTGAATGGTCAGATAGGCTCCTTGGCAACTGGCATTTGTAAGGACACGAAACTATGCAGAATTTGTACCATGAGATGATGCCAAATGAGTCACGCCGGTAGATTAACTAGGACATGCAAGGCATGAGAGCACAAGAAGAGAGTACACAAGAAGACAGTACAATCTCCTTTTTTCTGAAACACTGTAGAGATCAAATTGAACACAAATCCTCCTGGGCTAGTTCTTGCAAAAGCCTAGGAGTTCTTTTTGTGTTCACACGCCTGGAATATTTAGCTTTGGATCACAGCAGAATGCAGATGACAAAACGAGGCCTTTTAAGTCACATCCAGTATGAAGCAGCATGAAAGAAGAAAGCAGCTGAGAGTGCCAACCCTGCTAGGTAATCTCAGTATTGGTCTTGACATTAGCAGAAATTTGAAATGAGTCTCTGAAAATGACAAAGGAGGCTGAAGAAAAGGGAGCGATGACTCCTCTTGCATAGTGTTTCCTAACAGGGATCTTCAAAATGGAAAGATTGTATCATCCTTTCAACTGAAGGAAGGTATGAAAACAACAGGAAGGAAACGGCATCACATGCTAGAAAGACTAGGAAAGAAGTACACTGGGCAGTGTACTTCTAGACAGAAAGGCCACTGATGGAAAACCAACTAAACTGGCACCAATGCAGCAGCATTGTACTAAAGCCAGAAATGTCCAGCGCTTCACTCTCTGCCGTTCCATTCAGATGCACACAGCAGCTCTGCAACAGTCCTACTGATCATCTCCTTGGTGAACTTGGAGTTGAGGGTCCGTGGTGAAGCAGAGTCCCCAGCAAGATGCAAAGGAGAGCTGCTTTCTTGCAACTTTGCCTTTATCAGTTCCATAGCTTTAAGCCATAACAAACACCATTCAACCAACCACCATACACCAGGCTTTGAACACACGACCGTTCTAAAACTTGTTGATCTACCTCTAATTCAGCTGCCTCACCTTCCCACAGTCCTTTTCTACTTAGCCAATGGAATGGGCCTCAGCCCAAGGCCTTCCTTTTGTAAGCTTCTAGCTAGATGCAGCAGCAAGCCACTACTTTCTTCTGTGCCAAGACTTCAGGTAGACGATTTGCATCTGCCCTTCCAGTGAAACCTAACGGGGAGAGAAAAGCCTCTCACAGATGTTCAGTCATTCCATTAGCTACACAGGCCAAATCAAAAGAAAAGCGAGCTATGGGTTTGTGTACTTGCTCCTACACAACACCTGCTGCCCTCTGACAATCAACTAGCAGAGAACCAGCAAAACTGAGACTTGAGGCAAACAACCCTTTGAAGGGAATAATGATGTCAGCAATTAAGACAACACATTTCCAGGCCACCGAGATGCTTGAAATGTCAGCAAAGGCTGGAGACCAAAGGCTGAACTAATAGGGAAAGGGTAAAAGAATCCCAAGAAAAACATGACCGAAGGTTAAAACAATTCCAAGAAAAACATAGGCAACTGACCTGTTGAAGCCTTCAGGAAATCAGTGGCCGCTGATTTACATAGGCCATTCAAGTTAGTTGACCCGTGCACCTTCCACCCCTTTTCCACCTTTCGGCACCATAGGGTGAATTGTGAGCATGAAATCACAATTCCTTGGATTCTCTTCTTAACTTGACGAGAAAAATTCAGCAACTGAAGTACCTGTTACTGATGTGATACCCAGGAACACCGAGTTGACACATTTCATTTTGTTCAAACACAGCTAGCAAATCTAAGGGCACAAGGCTGGCTTCTTTTCATGACAATTTTTCTGTTTTACAACCTGCTCTGATCCTGGTGAAACTTTTTCATTAGCTTCTCTCTAAAAGCAAAAAGTCCAGTTCACTGTCCCATCCTACTGCTGCAAGTAAACCATTTGTATTGCCAAGACCAAAAACGGAATTGGAAGGTACAGAGACGCCCGGAGCTATGAGCAGATACGGGGCACATTTCGGTAGAAGCCGCCGTCTGCAGTGCACTGTGACCAGCACAATCGCCTTTGCGCGAAGAAGCCGCTTCTTCGCCTCTGGAAGCCGGAGAGAGCGGCTACCTCTGAAAGCTGAAGAATGAAGCAGCACAACACTGGGATAGTGTGCACAGATGCACACTGATCCAAAACAGTACCTTACCACTCTCAAAATTTTCCAAACACATGAACATTCTGTTGGAAAGTGTTTTGGACAACTTTCTTTTTCTTCCTGCAAAACACACTGCAGACTTCTCTGCAAAATGTAAAATCCGATGGGAGATTATTTCTATGTTGGCACAGTTTTTCCTTGCCAGACATGGTGGAAAAGATTTTTGCAATGATGTAGAACACAAAAGACGCTAAAGACGAAGGTACGGAGCTCCCCGGAGCTATGCCCCGGTCCCGGGCACATTTCGGCAGATGCCGCCGCACTGGAGTGCGCAGTGACCGGTACAATCGCCTTTGCGCGAAGAAGTCGATTCTTCGCCTCCGGGAGCCGGAGAGAGCGGCTGCTTTCAAAAGGTGAAGAATGAAGCTGCACAACACTGGGATAGTGTGTGCAGCTTGCCAACTGATAAAAAACAGTACCTTACCACTCCTACCTTTTCCAAACACATGAACATTCGATTGGAAGGTGTTTTGGAAAACTTTCTTTTTCTTCGTGCAAAACACTCAGCAGAGCTCTCTGCAACATGTAAAACACCATGAGAGATGTTTTCTGTGCAGGCACAGTTTCTCCTTGCCAGACATAGTGTAAAACCTTTCTGTAGGATGTAGACCACAAAAGTCCCGAAAGACGAAGGTACGCAGCTCCCCGGAGCTATGGCCCGAACCCGGGCACATTTCGGCAGATGCCGCCGCACTGGAGTGCACTGTGACCGGCACAATCGCCTTTGCGCGAAGAAGCCGATTCTTCGCCTCCGGCAGCCGGACAGAGCGGTTGCTTCGGAAAGGTGGAAATGAAGCTGCACAACACGGGGATAGTGTGAGCAGCTTGCAAACTGATAAAAAACACTACCTTACCACTTTCCTACCTTTTCCAAACACATGAATATTTGATTGGAAGGTGTTTTGGACAACTTTATTTTTCTTCTTGCAAAACATTCTGCAGAGGTCTCTAAACCAGTAAAACACGATGGGAAATGTTTTCTGTGCTAGCACAGTTTCTCATTACCAGACATAGTGGAAAAGCGTTTTGCAGTGATGTAGACCACAAAAGTCCCGAAAGGAGAAGGTACGGATGTCCCCGGAGCTAAGCGCCGGTCCCGGGCACATTTCGGAAGAAGCCGCCGCACTGGAGTGCACTGTGACCGGCACAATCGCCTTTGCGAGAAGAAGCCGCCTCTTCGTCTCCGGGGACCGGAGTGAGCGGCTGCTTCGGAAAGGTGGGAATGAAGCTGCACAACACTGGGATAGTGTGCGCAGCTTGCAAACTGATAGAAAACAGTACCTTACCACTCTCCTACGTTTTCCAAACATATGAATATTGGGTTGGAAGGTGTTTCAAACAACTTTATTTTCTTTGTGCAAAACACTCAGCAGACCTCTCTGCAACATGTACAACACCATGAGAGTCTTTTTCTGTGCTGGCACAGTTTCTCCGTGGCAGACATAGTGGAAAGGATTTTTCCAAAGATGTAGACCACAAAAGACGCTAAAGACGAAATATGGAGCTCCCCGGAGCTAAGCGCCGGTCCCGGGCACATTTCGGCCGAAGCCGCCGCACTGGAGTGCACTGTGACCGGCACAATCGCCTTTGCGCGAAGAAGACGCTTCCTTGCCTCCGGCAGCCGGACAGAGCGGCTGCTTCGGAAAGGTGAAGAATGAAGCTACACAACACGGGGATAGTGTGAGCAGCTTGCAAACTGATAGAAAACAGTACCTTACCACTTTCCTAACTTTTCCAAACATATGAATATTCGGTTAGAAGGTGTTTCCAACAACTTTATTTTCTTCGTGCAAAACACTCAGCAGAGCTCTCTGCAACATGTAAAACACGATGGGAGATGTTTTCTGTGCAGGCACAGTTTCTCCTTGCCAGACAAGCGGAAAAGCTTTTTGCAGTGATGTAGACCACAAAAGTACCGAAAGAAGAAGGTACGGATGTCCCCGGAGCTAAGCGCCGGTCTCGGGCACATTTCGGTAGAAGCCGCCGCACTGGAGTGCACTGTGACCGGCACAATCGCCTTTGCGAGAAGAAGCCGATTCTTCGCCTCCGGGAGCCGGCGAGAGCGGCTGCTTTCAAAAGGTGAAGAATGAAGCTGCACAACACTGGGATAGTGTGCGCAGCTTGCAGACTGATAGAAAACACTACTTTACCAATCTCCAACCTTTTCCAAACACATGAACATTCGATTGGAAGGTGTTTTGGAAAACTTTCTTTTTCTTCTTGCATAAACTTCTGCAGAACTCTCTGCAACATGTAAAACACGATGGGAGATGTTTTCTGTGCAGGCACAGTTTCTCATTACCAGACATAGTGGAAAAGCGTTTTGCAGTGATGTAGACCACAAAAGACGCTAAAGACGAAATATGGAGCTCCCCGGAGCTAAGCGCCGGGCCCGGGCACATTTCGGAAGAAGCCGCCGCACTAGAGTGCACTGTGACCGGCACAATCGCCTTTGCGCGAAGAAGCCGATTCTTCGCCTCCGGCAGCCGGACAGAGCGGCTGCTTCGGAAAGGTGGAAATGAAGCTGCACAACACGGGGATAGTGTGAGCAGCTTGCAAACTGATAAAAAACACTACCTTACCACTTTCCTACCTTTTCCAAACACATGAATATTTGATTGGAAGGTGTTTTGGACAACTTTATTTTTCTTCGGTTAGAAGAAAATATTCGGTTAGAAGGTGTTTTCAACAGCTTTATTTTCTTCGTGCAAAACATTCTGCAGAGGCTTCTAAACCAGTAAAACACGATGGGAAATGTTTTCTGTGCTAGCACAGTTTCTCCATGCCAGACATAGTGGAAAGGATCTTTGCAATGATATAGACCACAAAAGACGCTAAAGACGAAATATGGAGCTCCCCGGAGCTAAGCGCCGGTCCCGGGCACATTTCGGTAGAAGCTGCCGCACTGGAGTGCACTGTGACCGGCACAATCGCCTTTGCGCGAAGAAGCCGATTCTTCGTCCCCGGGAGCCAGAGAGAGCGGCTGCTTTCAAAAGGTGAAGAATGAAGCTGCACAACACGGGGATAGTGTGCGCAGCTTGCAAACTGATAGAAAACAGTACCTTACCACTTTCCTACCTTTTCCAAACATATGAATATTGGGTTAGAAGGTGTTTTCAACAGCTTTATTTTCTTCGTGCAAAACACTCAGCAGAGCTCTCTGCAACATGTAAAACATGATGGGAGATGTTTTCTGTGCAGGCACAGTTTCTACTTGCCAGACATAGTGGAAATGCTTTTAGTAGTGATGTAGAACACAAGAGACGCTAAAGTCGAAATACAGAGTTCCCCGGAGGTAAGCGCCGGGCCCGGGCACATTTCGGAAGAAGCCGCCGCACTGGAGTGCATTGTGACCGGCACAATCGAATTTGCGCGAAGAAGCCGATTCTTCGCCTCCGACAGCCGGAGAGAGCGGCTGCTTTCAAAAGGTGAAGAATGAAGCTGCACAACACTGGGATAGTGTGCGCAGCTTGCAGACTGATAAAAAACAGTACCTTACCACTCCTACCTTTTCCAAACACATGAACATTCGATTGGAAGGTGTTTTGGAAAACTTTCTTTTTCTTCGTGCAAAACACTCAGCAGAGCTCTCTGCAACATGTAAAACACCACGGGAGATGTTTTCTGTGCAGGCACAGTTTCTCATTACCAGACATAGTGGAAAAGCGTTTTGCAGTGATGTAGACCACAAAAGTCCCGAAAGAAGAAGTGTCATGGTTTGAGCCTGGCACAGAGCCAGTGCCCCCCATGAAAATGCCTCGCCCTGGTGTCTGCTGTGAGATGTGACCAGGAATAAGCAAAACAGGCTCCAACTTAAACATAAATAACACTTTATTACCTAAAACTACAGGGAAAAAAATAGGAAAGACTATAAGGAAAAGAAAAAAAGAAATTGAAAACCTTACAAAAACCACTTTTCCTCCTCCCCACTCCCTGACTTTCCCAATCCAATACATTCTCTCAAAAATACCAACTGCCCAGCCCGGCACGACACTTTAGTATACTCAAACTGTAGTTCATGAAGAGGAACGGAGTCCTTCTTGTTCCATAGGCTTCTGGAAACACACTGAAATCCCGGATGCTTCCTTGTCACTTCGTCACCGCCCGGAAAAGTCCATTTGCCGCTTGTGACATGTTCCTTCCATGCTCAGTGCTCTCACCACTGAGACATGGATCAGAGCTGCTTTTAGGGTGGTCTTTCAAGGATGCCTTGTCTCACTCCAAAAAGGCACAGTCTCTGCTTTTGGGACAACTGTCCCCCCCATATATTTCCAACCCCCTGGGGCCGGGGGGTCCTCACAAATGAACCCTCCTGGTTTTGAGGCACTGCCTCCCCCTAAATGCAGTCTGTGTCACAGGAACAACTGAGTCCATGGCTACAAGAAAACGTCCAGCCAAAAGGCCACTCCAAATCATCTCTCCCCATCCAATCATCTCCACAAACTCCGGGCCAAAGTTCTTATCTCATATCATCTCTCATCTCCCTTCTTATTCAGCTTCGAGGAGGATTAGCATTTTCGCAAGGCCCCAATCATGTAAGAAAGGGTTAAAAGTTTTCAGTCTCTGTCTGTCGGTCGGCTCCCACGCACGCTGCCCACACGCTGCCGCTGCGGCCGGGCAGTCTTCCTCCCCCTCCTCGCTGGCTGCTCTCCTGGGGGGGGGGAAGGGGGGCTGGCTGCTCGAGGGCTCGATGTCTCTTGGGGCTCCCCCACCCTTCCATCCTTGGAGCCCCCCCCCGAAGCCCCCTCAACACCATCTCTGTCCAGGCCTTACCGCATGGCTGGCCCCTCCCCCGCCCAGCAGCAGCGGGCCGGACGGGGGAGAGATCTGAACTCCTCGCCCGGCGAGGCCCAAAGAGGAAATGCCAGGGCAGTGCCCTGCTTTTAACCCCTGTGTATTCTCGGAGGTGTGTCCAAACCCCACTGGCCACACCGGACGCCAGTCTCAAACCCAAAACCTTCATTGGTTTGACCACAGCTTCCCAAAATTCCCAACTTCTTCCTGGTCAAACCATGACAAGAAGGTACGGATATCCCCGGAGGTAAGCGCCAGTCCCGGGCACATTTCGGAAGAAGCCGCCGCACTGGAGTGCACTGTGACCGGCACAATCGCCTTTGCGCGAAGAAGCCGCTTCCTTGCCTCCGCGAACCAGACAGAGCGGCTGCTTCGGAAAGGTGGAAATGAAGCTGCACAACACGGGGATAGTGTGCGCAGGTTGCAAACTGATAGAAAACAGTACCTTACCACTTTCCTAACTTTTCCAAACATATGAATTTTCGGTTGGAAGGTGTTTTTTAACAACTTTATTTTCTTCGTGCAAAACACTCAGCAGAGCTCTCTGCAACATGTAAAACATGATGGGAGATGTTTTCTGTGCAGGCACAGTTTCTACTTGCCAGACATAGTGGAAATGCTTTTAGTAGTGATGTAGAACACAAGAGACGCTAAAGTCGAAATACAGAGTTCCCCGGAGCTAAGCGCCGGGCCCGGGCGCATTTCGGAAGAAGCCGCCGCACTGGAGTGCACTGTGACCGGCACAATCGCCTTTGCGCGAAGAAGCCGATTCTTCGCCTCCGACAGCCGGAGAGAGCGGCTGCTTTCAAAAGGTGAAGAATGAAGCTGCACAAGACTGGGATAGTGTGCGCAGCTTGCAGACTGATAAAAAACAGTACCTTACCACTCCTACCTTTTCCAAACACATGAACATTCGATTGGAAGGTGTTTTGGAAAACTTTCTTTTTCTTCGTGCAAAACACTCAGCAGAGCTCTCTGCAACATGTAAAACACCACGGGAGATGTTTTCTGTGCAGGCACAGTTTCTCATTACCAGACATAGTGGAAAAGCGTTTTGCAGTGATGTAGACCACAAAAGTCCCGAAAGAAGAAGGTACGGATGTCCCCGGAGGTAAGCGCCGGTCCCGGGCACATTTCGGAAGAAGCCGCCGCACTTTAGAGCATTGGCGCCGGTACAATCCCATTTTCTAGACGAAACCTCGTCTTCGCCTCCGGAAGCCGTAGGGAGCAGTAGCTTCGGAAAGGTGAGAATGAAGCTGCACAACACTGGGATAGTGTGCGCAGCTTGCAAACTGATAGAAAACAGTACCTTACAACTCTCCTAGCTTTTCCAAACACATGAACATTCGGTTGGAAGGTGTTTAGACATCTTTCTTTTTCTTCCTGCAAAACACTCTGCAGACTTCTCTGCAACATGTACAACACCATGGGAGATGTTTTCAGCCCTGACCCAGAATCTCCTTGCCAGACATAGTGGAAAAACTTTTTGCGAGCTTGGAGAGGACAAGAAACGCTAAAGACGAAAGTATGGAGTTTTCCGTAGCTAAGAATGCATGAAAGCAAAAGACTGCCCTCTTCAAAAATGGCAATTAGGAGGACTCGGAAAAGTACAAATCAGCCAGCCTCTTTTTTATCCCCACGAAGTTGATGGGGCAGCTATTCCTGAAAGCCTTGCCTGGCATATGAAGGAGGACAAAGCAATGTACTCGGCGTGGATTTTCCTGGGGAATTTCATGCTGAACAACTTTTTCAACACCTCTGATGAATCAACTTGACTGGTAGATGAAGGGAATATTGTCTGCGTGGCCTTCAGGGAGGTTTTTACATTTATCTACATGGCTGCACACATACATACGGGAAGCAATAATGCAAAAGGGAGGGAACCAGTGTCTTTTAAGTGATGCTGAGTGAAAAGACAAGAGGCAGTGGGCACACACTGAAATACAGGAGATTGCCTATGAACATCACCAAATGATGTTTTACTGTGACGGTGACTGAACCGCGGCACAGACTGCCCAGAAAGCTTCTGAAGCCTGGATCTTAGAAGACATTAAAAGTACACCCAGCTAGAATCCCGGGCAAGAGGCTCTAGGTATCCTGCTTAAACAGGGGGGTTGGGCCTGGTGAGCCCCACTGAGCCCTACCACTCTCATTCATTCTGTGTAGTGAATTCTCTTCGAGATGCATTTCAAGCACTGGCATGACAAAGTTCTGTGCAGACAGAGATCCAAATGGACATGGGATCCATGTTCCTTAAGCAGTGTTCAAGAAGAATGTAAAACTCTGGGACAAGTGTCTCTTCCCTAACTGAATCCCTTTCATGGGAAAATTCCCAGCTATAGAAAGATCTTCTGATACGCATGCTTAGGACTGACACTGGCTGAGGAAATTTCCCCCTATGTGTATCTAAGACCAGTTAGGATCATCACCCAAGACTTGTCAACATAGTCACAGAATGTCTATTGTAAAGAAGTGACAACTTCCATCAGAATGGCAAATATTGGTCCACAAAATGGATTAATGAATGGGAATTATTTACTTGGGTTAAAAAGAAAAATAAAGAGTTGGTCTTTATTTAATAATTTCGTTGCAATATTGATATGGGAAGAAAAAGACCTCAATCCTGGACTTTCTCAACTCTAAGAAAGATTTTAAAAATTTCTTCTAGAAATCTATTATTATGACGAGATTATTCAAACAATTTTAGTCGGTAAAAAAGTCCCAGATTTGTCTAGTTTTGTTTCCAGGGAAAAGGGCTGTGGTTTGTGTTTCCGGGCCTGGGGCTGGGAGTGGCCGGCTGGCTCCTGAAAATCCTCGATACGCAGGGTGGTTCCCAGATAAAAGGTGGCACCAGTGCCAAGTCGTGATGGTTTGATAATACAGAGTAGCTCCTGCAATCAGCCAGCAAGAAGCGGGGCGGCTGAATTTTGTTTCCAGGGAATGGGGTGGTGGTTTCTGTTTGGGGGCCTGTGGCAGGCAGTGGCAGGCTGGCTGCTTAAAATCCACGATACGAAAGATGCTTCCAAAAGAAAGGTGGCACAAGTGCGGAGTCGGGCTGGTTTGATAGAGCCATGTGGCTCCTGCAATCTGCCAGCCAGAAGATGGGCAGGTCAGTTTTACTTCCAGGGAAAAGGGCCGTAGTTTTGATTTGGGGGCCTGTGGCTGGGAGTGGCCGGGTGGCTCCTGAAAATCGACGATACGCAGGATGGCTCCCAAATGAAAAATTGCATCAGTGCCAAGTCGGGCTGGTATGATAGTTCCAAGTGGCTCCTGCAATCTGCCAGCCAGAAGATGGGCAGGTCAGTTTTACTTCCAGAGAAAAGGGCCATAGATTTGTTTGGGGGCCTGTGGCTGGGAGTGGCCATCTGGCTCCTGAAAATCCACGATACGCAAGATGGTTCCCAGATGAAAGGTGGCACCAGTGCCGAGTCAGGCTGGTTTGATAGAGCCAAGTGGCTCCTGCATTCTGCCAGCCAGCAGCGTGCGGGTCAGTTTTGTTTGCCAGGGAAAAGGGCCGTGGTTTGTTTTCGGGGCCCGTGGCTGGAAGTGTCCGGCTGGCTCCTGAAAATCCACGCCGCGCAGGATGGTTCCCAGACCCAAGGTGGCACCAGTGCCGAGTCGGGCTGGTTTGATAGAACCAAGTGGCTCCTGCAATCTGCCAGACAGAAGATGGGCAGGCCAGTTTTACTTCCACGGAAAAGGGCCGTAGTTTGTGTTTGGGGGCCTGTGGCTGGGAGTAGCAGGCTGGCTCCTGAAAATTCACGATACGCAGGATGGTTCCCAAATGAAAAATGGCACCAGTGCCAAGTCGGGCTGGTTTGATAGTACCAAGTAGCTCCTCCAATCTGACAGCCAGAAGATGGGCAGGTCTGTTTTACTTCCAGGGAAAAGGGCCGTAGTTTGTGTTTGGGGGCCTGTGGCTTAAAATGGCCTACTGGCTCCTGAAAATCCACGCCGCGCATGATGGTTCCGAGATGAAAGGTGGCACCAGTGCCGAGTTGGGCTGGTTTGATAGAGCCATGTGGCACCTGCAATCTGACAGCCAGAAGATGGGCAGGTCAATTTTACTTCCAGGGAAAAGGGCCGTAGTTTGTGTTTGAGGGCCTGTGGCTGGGAGTGGCCGGCTGGCTCCTGAAAATCCCCAATACACAGGATGGTTCCCAGATGAAAGATGGCACCAGTGCTGAGTCGGGCTGGTTTGATAGAGCCAAGTGGCTCCTGCAATCTGACAGCCAGAAGATGGGCAGGTCAGTTTTACTTACAGGGAAAAGGGCCGTAGTTTGTGTTTGGGGGCCTGTGGCTGGGAATGGCCGGCTGGCTCCTTAAAATCCACGCGGCGCATGATGGTTCCCAGACCCAAGGTGGCACCAGTGCCGAGTTGTGCTGGTTTGATAGAGCCAAGCGGCTCCTGCAATCTGCCAGCCAGAAGCGGGGCGGGTCAGGTTTGTTTGCCAGGGAAAAGGGCCGTGGTGTGTTTGGGGGCCTGTGGCCAAGAATGGCTGGCTGGCTCCTTAAAATCCACGCCGCGCATGATGGTTCCCAGACCCAAGGGGGCACCAGTGCCGAGTCAGGCTGGTTTGATAGAGCCAAGTGTCTCCTGCAATCTGCCAGCCAGAAGATGGGCAGGTCAGTTTTACTTCCAGGGATAAGGGCCGGTAGTTTGGGTTTGGGGGCCTGTGGCTGGGAGTGGCCGGCTGGCGGCTTAAAATCCACGCCGCGCAGGATGGCTCCCAGACCCAAGTTGGAACCACTGCCAAGTCGGGCTGGATTGATACAGCCAAGTGGCTCCTGCAATCTGCCAGCCAGAAGATGGGCAGGTCAGTTTTACTTCCAGGGAAAAGGGCCGTAGTTTGTGTTTGGGGGCCTGTGGCTGGGAGTGGCCGGCTGGCTCCTGAAAATCGACGTTACGCAGGATGGTTCCCAAATGAAAAATTGCACCAGTGCCGAGTCGGGCTGGTTTGATAGTACCAAGTGGCTCCTGCAATCTGCCAGCCAGAAGATGGGCAGGTCAGTTTTACTTCCAGGGAAAAGTGCCATAGTTTCTGTTTGGGGGCCTGTGGCTGGCAGAAGCCGCCTGGCTCCTGAAAATCCACAATACGCAGGATGGTTCCCAGATGAAAGGTGGCCCCAGTTCCGAGCCGGGCTGGTTTGATAGAGCCATGTGGCTCCTGCAATCTGCCAGCCAGAAGCGGGGTGGGTGAGTTTTGTTTGCCAGGGAAAAAGGCCGTAGTTTTTTTTCCGGGCCTGTGGCCTGGAATGGCCGGCTGGTTCCTTAAAATCCAAGCCGCGCAGGATGGTTCCCAGATGAAAGGTGGCACCAGTGCCGAGTCGGGCTGTTTTGATAGAGCCAAGTGGCTCCTGCAATCTGCCAGCCAGATGGCGGGCCGCTGAGATTTTCTTCCAGGGAAAAGGGCCGTGGTATGTGTATGCGGCCCTGTGGCTGGGAGTGGCCGGCTGGCTCCTGAAAATCCACGACACGCATGATGGTTCCCAGATGAAAGGTGGCACCAGTGCCGAGTCGGTCTGGTTTGATAGAGCCAAGTGGCTCCTGCAATCTGCCAGCCAGAAGATGGGCAGGTCAGTTTTACGTCCAGGGAAAAGGGCCGGAAGTTTGTGTTTGGGGGCCTGAGGCTGGGAGTGGCTGGCTGGCTCCTGAAAATGCACGATACTCAGGATGATTGCCAGACCCAAGTTGGCACCACAGCCAAGTCGGGCTGGTTTGATAGAGCCATGTGGCTCCTGCAATCTGCCAGCCAGAAGATGGGCAGGTCAGTTTTACTTCCAGGGAAAAGGGCCGTAGTTTTGATTTGGGGGCCTGTGGCTGGGAGTGGCCGGCTGGCACCTGAAAATCCACGATACGCAGGATGGCTCCCAAATGAAAAATTGCATCAGTGCCAAGTCGGGCTGGTATGATAGTACCAAGTGGCTCCTGCAATCAGCCAGCCAGAAGATGGGCAGGTCAGTTTTACTTCCAGAGAAAAGGGCCATAGATTTGTTTGGGGGCCTGTGGCTGGGAGTGGCCATCTGGCTCCTGAAAATCCACGATACGCAAGATGGTTCTCAGATGAAAGGTGGCACCAGTGCCGAGTCGGGCTGGTTTGATAGAGCCAAGTGGCTCCTGCAATCTGCCAGCCAGAAGCGGGGTGGGTGAGTGTTGTTTGCAAGGGAAAACGGCCGTGGTATTTTTTCCGGGGCCTGTGGCCTGGAATGGCCGGCTGGTTCCTTAAAATCCACGCCACGCAGGATGGTTCCCAGATGAAAGCTGGCACCAGTGCCGAGTCGGGCTGTTTTGATAGTACCAAGTGGCTCCTGCAATCTGCCAGCCAGAAGGCGGGCCGCTGAGATTTTCTTCCAGGGAAAATGGCCGTGGTATGTGTTTGGGGCCCTGTGGCTGAGAGTGGCCGTCTGGCTCCTGAAAATCCACGACACGCAGGATGGTTCCCAGATGAAATTTGGAACCAGTGCCGAGTCAGGCTGGTTTGATAGAGCCAAGTGGCTCCTGCATTCTGCCAGCCAGCAGCGGGGCGGGTCAGTTTTGTTTGCCAGGGAAAAGGGCCGTGGTTTGTTTTCGGGGCACGTGGCTGGAAGTGTCCGGCTGGCTCCTGAAAATCCACGCCGCGCAGGATGGTTCCCAGACCCAAGGTGGCACCAGTGCCGAGTCGGGCTGGTTTGATAGTACCAAGTAGCTCCTGCAATCTGACAGCCAGAAGATGGGCAGGTCGGTTTTACTTCCAGGGAAAAGGGCCGTAGTTTGTGTTTGGGGGCCTGTGGCTTGGAATGGGCTACTGGATCCTGAAAATCCACGCCGCGCATGATGGTTCCGAGATGAAAGGTGGCACCAGTGCCGAGTTGGGCTGGTTTGATAGAGCCAAGTGGCTCCTGCAATCTGCCAGCCAGAAGATGGACAGGTCAGTTTTACTTCCAGGGAAGAGGGCCGGTAGTTTGTGTTTGGGGGCCTGAGGCTGGGAGTGGCCGGCTGGCTCCTGAAAATGCAGGACATTCAGGATGATTGCCAGACACAAGTTGGCACCACTGCCAAGTCGGACTGGTTTGATAGAGCCATGTGGCTCCTGCAATCTGCCAGCCAGAAGATGGGCAGGTCAGTTTTACTTCCAGGGAAAAGGGCCGTAGTTTGTGTTTGGGGGCCTGTGGCTGGGAGTGGCCGGGTGGCTCCTGAAAATCCACGATACGCAAGATGCCTCCCAAATGAAAAATTGCATCAGTGCCAAGTCGGGCTGGTTTGATAGTACCAAGTGGCTCCTGCAATCTGCCAGCCAGAAGGTGGGCAGGTCAGTTTTACTTCCAGGGAAAAGGGCCGTAGTTTGTGTTTGGGGGCCTGTGGCGGGGAATGGCCGGCTGGCTCCTTAAAATCCACGCTGCGCATGATGGTTCCCAGACCTAAGGTGGCACCAGTGCCGAGTTGGGCTGGTTTGAAAGAGCCAAATGGCTCCTGCAATCTGCCAGCCAGAAGCGGTGTGGGTGAGTTTTGTTTGCCAGGGAAAAGGGCCGTGGTTTGTTTTCGGGGCCTGTAGCTGGGAGTGGCCGGCTGGCTCCTGAAAATCCACGCCGCGCAGGATGGCTCCCAGACCCAAGTTGGAACCACTGCCAAGTCGGGCTGGATTGATAGAGCCAAGTGGCTCCTGCAATCTGCCAGCCAGAAGATGGGCAGGTCAGTTTTACTTCCAGGGAAAAGGGCCGTAGTTTTGATTTGGGGGCCTGTGGCTGGGAGTGGCCGGGTGGCTCCTGAAAATCCACGATACGCAAGATGCCTCCCAAATGAAAAATGGCACCAGTGCCGAGTCGGGCTGGTTTGATAGTACCAAGTGTCTCCTGCAATCTGCCAGCCAGAAGCGGGGTGGGTGAGGTTTTTTTGCCAGGGTAAAGGGCCGTGGTTTTTTTTTGGTGGCCTGTGGCCTGTAATGTCCGGCTGGCTCCTTAAAACCCACACCGCGCAGGATGATTCCCTGACACAAGGGCGCACCATTGCCGAGTCGGGTTGGATTGATAGAGCCAAGTGGCTCCTGCAATCTGACAGCCAGAAGATGGACAGGTCAGTTTTACTTCCGGGGAAGAGGGCCGGTAGTTTGTGTTTGGGGGCCTGAGGCTGGGAGTGGCCAGCTGGCTCCTGGAAATGCACGATATTCAGGATGATTGCCAGACCCAAGTTGGCACCACTGCCAAGTCGGACTGGTTTGATAGAGCCATGTGGCTCCTGCAATCTGCCAGCCAGAAGATGGGCAGGTCAGTTTTACTTCCAGGGAAAAGGGCCGTAGTTTGTGTTTGGGGGCCTGTGGCTGGGAGTGGCCGGGTGGCTCCTGAAAATCCACGATACGCAAGATGCCTCCCAAATGAAAAATGGCACCAGTGCCAAGCCGGGCTGGTTTGATAGTACCAAGTGGCTCCTGCAATCTGCCAGCCA
The DNA here is from genome assembly GCF_047830755.1 of Zonotrichia albicollis. NCBI lineage: Eukaryota > Metazoa > Chordata > Aves > Passeriformes > Passerellidae > Zonotrichia > Zonotrichia albicollis. Next base: position 4,844,928 of record NC_133854.1, read on the forward strand.
GAAGGTGGGCAGGTCAGTTTTACTCCCAGGGAAAAGGGCCGTGGTATATGTTTGGGGGCCTGTGGCTGGGAGTGGCCGGCTGGCTCCTGAAAATCCACGATACGCAGGATGGTTCCCAGATGAAAGGTGGCACCAGTGCCGAGTCGGGCTAGTTTGATAGAGCCAAGTGGCTCCTGCAATCTGCCAGGCAGAAGATGGGCAGGTCAGTTTTACTTCCAGGGAAAAGTGCCGTAGTTTGTGTTTGGGGGCCTGTGGCTGGGAGTGGCCGGCTGGCTCTTGAAAATCCACGATACGCAGGATGGTTCCCAGATGAAATGTGGCACCACTGCCGAGTTGGGCTGGTTTGATAGAGCCAAGTGGCTCCTGCAATCCGCCAGGCAGAAGATGGGCAGGTCAGTTTTACTTCCAGGGAAAAGGGCCGTAGATTGTGTTTGGGCGCCTGTGGCGGGGAATGGCTGGCTGGCTCCTTAAAATCCACGCCGCGCATGATGGTTCCCAGACCCAAGGTGGCACCAGTGCCGAGTCGGGCTGGTTTGATAGAGCCAAGTGGCTCCTGCAATCTGCCAGCCAGAAGATGGACAGGTCAGTTTTACTTCCGGGGAAGAGGGCCGGTAGTTTGTGTTTGGGGGCCTGTGGCTGGGAGTGGCCGGGTGGCTCCTGAAAATCCACGATACGCAAGATGCCTCCCAAATGAAAAATGGCACCAGTGCCAAGACGGGCTGGTTTGATAGTACCAAGTGGCTCCTGCAATCTGCCAGCCAGAAGGTGGGCAGGTCAGTTTTACTCCCAGGGAAAAGGGCCGTGGTATATGTTTGGGGGCCTGTGGCTGGGAGTGGCCGGCTGGCTCCTGAAAATCCACGATACGCAGGATGGTTCCCAGATGAAAGTTGGCACCAGTGCCGAGTCGGGCTAGTTTGATAGAGCCAAGTGGCTCCTGCAATCTGCCAGGCAGAAGATGGGCAGGTCAGTTTTACTTCCAGGGAAAAGTGCCGTAATTTGTGTTTGGGTGCCTGTGGCTGGGAGTGGCCGGCTGGCTCTTGAAAATCCACGATACGCAGGATGGTTCCCAGATGAAATGTGGCACCACTGCCGAGTTGGGCTGGTTTGATAGAGCCAAGTGGCTCCTGCAATCTGCTAGCCAGAAGATGGGCAGGTCAGTTTTACTTCCAGGGAAAAGGGCCGTAGATTGTGTTTGGGGGCCTGTGGCTGGGAGTGGCCGGCTGGCTCTTGAAAATCCACGATACGCAGGATGGTTCCCAGATGAAATGTGGCACCACTGCCGAGTTGGGCTGGTTTGATAGAGCCAAGTGGCTCCTGCAATCTGCCAGCCAGAAGATGGGCAGGTCTGTTTTACTTCCAGGAAAAAGGGCCGTAGTTTGTGTTTGGGGGCCTGTGGCGGGGAATGGCTGGCTGGCTCCTTAAAATCCACGCCGCGCATGATGGTTCCCAGACCCAAGGTGGCACCAGTGCCGAGTCGGGCTGGTTTGATAGAGCCAAGTGGCTCCTGCAATCTGCCAGCCAGAAGATGGACAGGTCAGTTTTACTTCCAGGGAAAAGGGCCGTAGTTTGTGTTTGGGGGCCTGTGGCTGGGAGTGGCCGGGTGGCTCCTGAAAATCCACGATACGCAAGATGCCTCCCAAATGAAAAATGGCACCAGTGCCAAGTCGGGCTGGTTTGATAGTACCAAGTGGCTCCTGCAATCTGCCAGCTAGAAGGTGGGCAGGTCAGTTTTACTTCCAGGGAAAAGGGCCGTAGTTTGTGTTTGGGGGCCTGTGGCTGGGAGTGGCCGGGTGGCTCCTGAAAATCCACGATACGCAAGATGCCTCCCAAATGAAAAATGGCACCAGTGCCAAGTCGGGCTGGTTTGATAGTACCAAGTGTCTCCTGCAATCTGCCAGCCAGAAGGTGGGCAGGTCAGTTTTACTTCCAGGGAAAAGGGCCGTAGTTTGTGTTTGGGGGCCTGTGGCGGGGAATGGCTGGCTGGCTCCTTAAATTCCACGCCGCGCATGATGGTTCCCAGACCTAAGGTGGCACCAGTGCCGAGTTGGGCTGGTTTGAAAGAGCCAAATGGCTCCTGCAATCTGCCAGCCAGAAGCGGCGTGGGTGAGTTTTGTTTGCCAGGGAAAAGGGCCGTGGTTTGTTTTCGGGGCCTGTAGCTGGGAGTGGCCGGCTGGCTCCTGAAAATCCCCAATACACAGGATGGTTCCCAGATGAAAGATGGCACCAGTGCTGAGTCGGGCTGGTTTGATAGAGCCAAGTGGCTCCTGCAATCTGCCAGCCAGAAGATGGACAGGTCAGTTTTACTTCCAGGGAAGAGGGCCGGTAGTTTGTGTTTGGGGGCCTGAGGCTGGGAGTGGCCGGCTGGCTCCTGAAAATGCAGGACATTCAGGATGATTGCCAGACCCAAGTTGGCACCACTGCCAAGTCGGACTGGTTTGATAGAGCCATGTGGCTCCTGCAATCTGCCAGCCAGAAGATGGGCAGGTCAGTTTTACTTCCAGGGAAAAGGGCCGTAGTTTGTGTTTGGGGGCCTGTGGCTGGGAGTGGCCGGGTGGCTCCTGAAAATCCACGATACGCAAGATGCCTCCCAAATGAAAAATGGCACCAGTGCCAAGTCGGGCTGGTTTGATAGTACCAAGTGGCTCCTGCAATCTGCCAGCCAGAAGGTGGGCAGGTCAGTTTTACTTCCAGGGAAAAGGGCCGTAGTTTTTGTTTGGGGGCCTGTGGCTGGGAGTGGCCGGGTGGCTCCTGAAAATCCACGATACGCAAGATGCCTCCCAAATGAAAAATGGCACCAGTGCCAAGTTGGGCTGGTTTGATAGTACCAAGTGGCTCCTGCAATCTGCCAGCCAGAAGGTGGGCAGGTCAGTTTTACTTCCAGGGAAAAGGGCCGTAGTTTGTGTTTGGGGGCCTGTGGCGGGGAATGGCCGGCTGGCTCCTTAAAATCCACGCTGCGCATGATGGTTCCCAGACCTAAGGTGGCACCAGTCCCGAGTTGGGCTGGTTTGAAAGAGCCAAATGGCTCCTGCAATCTGCCAGCCAGAAGCGGCGTGGGTGAGTTTTGTTTGCCAGGGAAAAGGGCCGTGGTTTGTTTTCGGGGCCTGTAGCTGGGAGTGGCCGGCTGGCTCCTGAAAATCCACGCCGCGCAGGATGGCTCCCAGACCCAAGTTGGAACCACTGCCAAGTCGGGCTGGATTGATAGAGCCAAGTGGCTCCTGCAATCTGCCAGCCAGAAGATGGGCAGGTCAGTTTTACTTCCAGGGAAAAGGGCCGTAGTTTGTGTTTGGGGGCCTGTGGCTGGGAGTGGCCGGCTGGCTCCTGAAAATCGACGTTACGCAGGATGGCTCCCAAATGAAAAATTGCACCAGTGCCGAGTCGGGCTGGTTTGATAGTACCAAGTGTCTCCTGCAATCTGCCAGCCAGAAGCGGGGTGGGTGAGGTTTTTTTGCCAGGGTAAAGGGCCGTGGTTTGTTTTTGGTGGCCTGTGGCCTGTAATGTCCGGCTGGCTCCTTAAAACCCACACCGCGCAGGATGATTCCCTGACACAAGGGCGCACCATTGCCGAGTCGGGTTGGATTGATAGAGCCAAGTGGCTCCTGCAATCTGACAGCCAGAAGATGGACAGGTCAGTTTTACTTCCGGGGAAGAGGGCCGGTAGTTTGTGTTTGGGGGCCTGAGGCTGGGAGTGGCCAGCTGGCTCCTGGAAATGCACGATATTCAGGATGATTGCCAGACCCAAGTTGGCACCACTGCCAAGTCGGACTGGTTTGATAGAGCCATGTGGCTCCTGCAATCTGCCAGCCAGAAGATGGGCAGGTCAGTTTTACTTCCAGGGAAAAGGGCCGTAGATTGTGTTTGGGGGCCTGTGGCTGGGAGTGGCCGGCTGGCTCTTGAAAATCCACGATACGCAGGATGGTTCCCAGATGAAATGTGGCACCACTGCCGAGTCGGGCTGGTTTGATAGAGCCAAGTGGCTCCTGCAATCTGCCAGCCAGAAGATGGGCAGGTCTGTTTTACTTCCAGGAAAAAGGGCCGTAGTTTGTGTTTGGGGGCCTGTGGCGGGGAATGGCTGGCTGGCTCCTTAAAATCCACGCCGCGCATGATGGTTCCCAGACCCAAGGTGGCACCAGTGCCGAGTCGGGCTGGTTTGATAGAGCCAAGTGGCTCCTGCAATCTGCCAGCCAGAAGATGGACAGGTCAGTTTTACTTCCAGGGAAAAGGGCCGTAGTTTGTGTTTGGGGGCCTGTGGCTGGGAGTGGCCGGGTGGCTCCTGAAAATCCACGATACGCAAGATGCCTCCCAAATGAAAAATGGCACCAGTGCCAAGTCGGGCTGGTTTGATAGTACCAAGTGGCTCCTGCAATCTGCCAGCTAGAAGGTGGGCAGGTCAGTTTTACTTCCAGGGAAAAGGGCCGTAGTTTGTGTTTGGGGGCCTGTGGCTGGGAGTGGCCGGGTGGCTCCTGAAAATCCACGATACGCAAGATGCCTCCCAAATGAAAAATGGCACCAGTGCCAAGTCGGGCTGGTTTGATAGTACCAAGTGGCTCCTGCAATCTGCCAGCCAGAAGGTGGGCAGGTCAGTTTTACTTCCAGGGAAAAGAACCGTAGTTTGTGTTTGGGGGCCTGTGGCGGGGAATGGCTGGCTGGCTCCTTAAATTCCACGCCGCGCATGATGGTTCCCAGACCTAAGGTGGCACCAGTGCCGAGTTGGGCTGGTTTGAAAGAGCCAAATGGCTCCTGCAATCTGCCAGCCAGAAGCGGCGTGGGTGAGTTTTGTTTGCCAGGGAAAAGGGCCGTGGTTTGTTTTCGGGGCCTGTAGCTGGGAGTGGCCGGCTGGCTCCTGAAAATCCCCAATACACAGGATGGTTCCCAGATGAAAGATGGCACCAGTGCTGAGTCGGGCTGGTTTGATAGAGCCAAGTGGCTCCTGCAATCTGCCAGCCAGAAGATGGACAGGTCAGTTTTACTTCCAGGGAAGAGGGCCGGTAGTTTGTGTTTGGGGGCCTGAGGCTGGGAGTGGCCGGCTGGCTCCTGAAAATGCAGGACATTCAGGATGATTGCCAGACCCAAGTTGGCACCACTGCCAAGTCGGACTGGTTTGATAGAGCCATGTGGCTCCTGCAATCTGCCAGCCAGAAGATGGGCAGGTCAGTTTTACTTCCAGGGAAAAGGGCCGTAGTTTGTGTTTGGGGGCCTGTGGCTGGGAGTGGCCGGGTGGCTCCTGAAAATCCACGATACGCAAGATGCCTCCCAAATGAAAAATGGCACCAGTGCCAAGTCGGGCTGGTTTGATAGTACCAAGTGGCTCCTGCAATCTGCCAGCCAGAAGGTGGGCAGGTCAGTTTTACTTCCAGGGAAAAGGGCCGTAGTTTTTGTTTGGGGGCCTGTGGCTGGGAGTGGCCGGGTGGCTCCTGAAAATCCACGATACGCAAGATGCCTCCCAAATGAAAAATGGCACCAGTGCCAAGTTGGGCTGGTTTGATAGTACCAAGTGGCTCCTGCAATCTGCCAGCCAGAAGGTGGGCAGGTCAGTTTTACTTCCAGGGAAAAGGGCCGTAGTTTGTGTTTGGGGGCCTGTGGCGGGGAATGGCCGGCTGGCTCCTTAAAATCCACGCTGCGCATGATGGTTCCCAGACCTAAGGTGGCACCAGTGCCGAGTTGGGCTGGTTTGAAAGAGCCAAATGGCTCCTGCAATCTGCCAGCCAGAAGCGGCGTGGGTGAGTTTTGTTTGCCAGGGAAAAGGGCCGTGGTTTGTTTTCGGGGCCTGTAGCTGGGAGTGGCCGGCTGGCTCCTGAAAATCCACGCCGCGCAGGATGGCTCCCAGACCCAAGTTGGAACCACTGCCAAGTCGGGCTGGATTGATAGAGCCAAGTGGCTCCTGCAATCTGCCAGCCAGAAGATGGGCAGGTCAGTTTTACTTCCAGGGAAAAGGGCCGTAGTTTGTGTTTGGGGGCCTGTGGCTGGGAGTGGCCGGCTGGCTCCTGAAAATCGACGTTACGCAGGATGGCTCCCAAATGAAAAATTGCACCAGTGCCGAGTCGGGCTGGTTTGATAGTACCAAGTGTCTCCTGCAATCTGCCAGCCAGAAGCGGGGTGGGTGAGGTTTTTTTGCCAGGGTAAAGGGCCGTGGTTTGTTTTTGGTGGCCTGTGGCCTGTAATGTCCGGCTGGCTCCTTAAAACCCACACCGCGCAGGATGATTCCCTGACACAAGGGCGCACCATTGCCGAGTCGGGTTGGATTGATAGAGCCAAGTGGCTCCTGCAATCTGACAGCCAGAAGATGGACAGGTCAGTTTTACTTCCGGGGAAGAGGGCCGGTAGTTTGTGTTTGGGGGCCTGAGGCTGGGAGTGGCCAGCTGGCTCCTGGAAATGCACGATATTCAGGATGATTGCCAGACCCAAGTTGGCACCACTGCCAAGTCGGACTGGTTTGATAGAGCCATGTGGCTCCTGCAATCTGCCAGCCAGAAGATGGGCAGGTCAGTTTTACTTCCAGGGAAAAGGGCCGTAGTTTGTGTTTGGGGGCCTGTGGCTGGGAGTGGCCGGGTGGCTCCTGAAAATCCACGATACGCAAGATGCCTCCCAAATGAAAAATGGCACCAGTGCCAAGCCGGGCTGGTTTGATAGTACCAAGTGGCTCCTGCAATCTGCCAGCCAGAAGGTGGGCAGGTCAGTTTTACTCCCAGGGAAAAGGGCCGTGGTATATGTTTGGGGGCCTGTGGCTGGGAGTGGCCGGCTGGCTCCTGAAAATCCACGATACGCAGGATGGTTCCCAGACCCAAGGTGGCACCAGTGCCGAGTTGTGCTGGTTTGATAGAGCCAAGTGTCTCCTGTAATCTGCCAGCCAGAAGGTGGGCAGGTCAGTTTTACTTCCAGGGAAAAGGGCCGTGGTATATGTTTGGGGGCCTGAGGCTTGGAGTGGCCGGCTGGCTTATGAAAATCCACGATACGCAGGATGGTTCCCAGATGAAAGGTGGCACCACTGCCGAGTCGGGCTGGTTTGATAGAGCCAAGTGGCTCCTGCAATCTGCCAGCCAGAAGCGGGGCGGGTCAAGTCTGTTTGCCAGGGAAAAGGGCCGTGGTGTGTGGTGGGGGCCTGTGGCTGGGAGTGGCCGGCTGTCTCCTGAATATCCACGATACGCAGGATGGTTCCCAGACCCAAGGGGGCACCAGTGCCAAGTCGGGCTGGTTTGATAGAGCCAAGTGGCTCCTGCAATCTGCCAGCCAGAAGATGGGCAGGTCAGTTTTACTTCCAGGGAAAAGGGCTGTAGTGTGTGTTTGGGCGCCTGTCGCTGGGTGTGGCTGGCTGGCTCCTGAATATCCACGATACGCAGGATGGTTCCCAGACCCAAGGGGGCACCAGTGCCAAGTCGGGCTGTTTTGATAGAGCCAAGTGTCTCCTGCAATCTGCCAGCCAGAAGCGGGGTGGGTGAGTTTTGTTTGCCAGGGAAAAGGGCCGTGGTTTGTTTTCGGGGACCAGTGGCTGGGAATGGCCGGCTGGTTCCTTAAAATCCATGCCGCGCATGATGGTTCCCAGACCCAAGGTGGCACCAGTGCCGAGTCGGGCTGGTTTGATAGAGCCAAGTTGCTCCTGCAATCTGCCAGCCAGCAGATGGGCTGGTCAATTTTTCTTCCAGGGAAAAGGGCCGCAGTTTGTGTTTGGGGGCCTGTGGCTGGGAATGGCCGGCTGGCTCCTTAAAATCCACGCCGCGCATGATGGTTCCCACACCCAAGGGGGCACCAGTGCCGAGTTGGGCTGGTTTGATAGAGCCATGTGGCTCCTGCAATCTGCCAGCCAGAAGATGGGCAGGTCAATTTTACTTCCAGGGAAAAGGGCCGTAGTTTGTGTTTGGGGGCCTGAGGCTGGGAGTGGCCGGCTGGCTCCTGAAAATCCACGATACGCAGGATGGCTCCCAAATGAAAAATGGCACCAGTGCCAAGTCGGGCTGGTTTGATAGTACCAAGTGGCTCCTGCAATCTGCCAGACAGAAGATGGCCAGGTCAGTTTTACTTCCGGGGAAGAGGGCCGGTAGTTTGTGTTTAGGGGCCTGTGGCCGGGAGTGGCCGGCTGGCTCCTGAAAATCCACGATACGCAGGGTGGTTCCCAGACCCAAGGGGGCACCAGTGCCAAATCGGGCTGGTTTGATAGAGCCAAGTGGGTCCTGCATTCTGCCAGCCAGAAGATGGACAGGTCAGTTTTACTTCCAGGGAAAAGGACCATAGCTTTTTTTTGGGGGCCTCTGGCTGGGAATGGCCGGCTGGCTCCTGAAAATCCACGATACGCAGGATGGTTCCCAGATGAAAGGTGGCACCAGTGCCGAGTCGGGCTAGTTTGATACAGCCAAGTGGCTCCTGCAATCTGCCAGCCAGAAGATGGGCAGGTCAGTTTTACTTCCAGGGAAAAGGGCCGTAGTTTGTGTTTTGGGGCCTGTGGCTGGGAGTGGCCGGCTGGCTCCTGAAAATCCACGATACGCAGGGTGGTTCCCAGATGAAACGTGGCACCACTGCCGAGTTGGGCTGGTTTGATAGAGCCAAGTTTCTCCTGCAATCTGCCAGCCAGAAGATGGGCAGGTCTGTTTTACTTCGATGGAAAAGGGCCGTAGTTTGTGTTTGGGGGCCTGTGGCTGGGAATGGCCGGCTGGCTCCTTAAAATCCACGCCGCGCATGATGGTTCCCAGACCCAAGGTGGCACCAGTGCCGAGTTGGGCTGGTTTGATAAAGCCATGTGGCTTCTGCAATCTGCCAGCCAGAAGCGGGGTGTGTGAGTTTTGTTTCCAGGGAAAAGGGCCCTAGTTTGTGTTTGGGGTCCTGTGGCTTGGAGTGGCTGGGTGGCTCCTGAAAATCCACGATACGCAGGATGATTCCCAGACCAAAGGGGCACCAGTGCCGAGTCGGGATGGTTTGATAGAGCCAAGTGTCTCCTGCAATCTGCCAGCCAGGAGCGGGGCGGGTCGGTTTTGTTTGCCAGGGAAAAGGGATGTGGTTTCTGTTGGGGGCCTGTGGCTGGGATTGGCCGGCTGGCACCTGAAAATCCACGATACATAGGATGGTTCCCAGACCCAAAGGGGTACCACTGCCGAGTCGGGCTGGTTTGATAGATCCAAGGGGCTCCTGCAATCTGCCAGCCAGAAGATGGGCAGGTCAGTTTTACTTCCAGGGAAAAGGGCCGTAGTTTTTGTTTGGGCGCCTGTGGCTGGGAGTGGCCGGCTGGCTCCTGAAAATCCACGATACGCAGGATGGTTCCCAGGTGAAAGGTGGCAGCAGTGCCGAGTCGGGCTGGTTTGATAGAGCCATGTGGCTCCTGCAATCTGCCAGCCAGAAGCGGGGTGGGTGAGTTTTGTTTGGCAGTGAAAAGGCCCACAGTTTGTGTTTGGGGGCCTCTGGCTGGGAGTGGCCTGCTGGCTCCTGAAAATGCACGATACGCAGGATGATTCCCAGACCAAATGGGCACCAGTGCCGAGTCGGGCTGGTTTGATAGAGCCAAGTGGCTCCTGCAATCTGCCAGCCAGAAGATGGGCAGGTCAGTTTTCCTTCCAGGGAAAAGGGCCGTAGATTTTGTTTGGGATGCTGTGGCTTGGATTGGCCTACTGGCTCCTGAAAATCCACGATACGCAGGATGGTTTCCAGACCCAAGGGGGTACCAGTGCCAAATCGGGCTGGTTTGATAGAGCCAAGTGGCTCCTGCAATCTGACAGCCAGAAGATGGGCAGGTCTGTTTTACTTCCAGGGAAAACGGCCGCAGTTTGTGTTTGGGGTCCTGTGTCGGGGAATAGCCGGCTGGCTCCTGAAAATCCACGCCGCGCATGATGGTTCCCAGACCCAAGGTGGCACCGGTGCCGAGTCGGGCTGGTTTGATAGAGCCAAGTGGCTCCTGCAATCTGCCAGCCAGAAGCGGGGTGGGTGAGTTTTGTTCGCCAGAGAAAAGGGCCGTGGTTTGTTTTCAGGGCCTGTGGCTGGGAGTGGCCGGCTGGCTCCTGAAAATCCACGATACGCAGGATGGTTCCCAAATGAAAAATGGCACCAGTGCCCAGTCGGGCTGGTTTGATAGTACCCAGTAGCTCCTGCAATCTGCCAGCCAGAAGATGTGCAGGTCAATTTTACTTCCAGGGAAAATGGCCGTAGTTTGTGTTGGGGGCCTGTGGCTGGGAATGGCCGGCTGGCTCCTCAAAATCCCCAATACACAGGATGATTCCCAGATGAAAGGTGGCACCAGTGCTGAGTCGGGCTGGTTTGATAGAGCCAAGTGGCTCCTGCAATCTGCCAGCCAGAAGATGGGCAGGTCAGTTTTACTTCCAGGGAAAAGGGCCACAGTTTGTGTTTGGGGCCCTGTGGCTGGGAATGGCCGGCTGGCTCCTTAAAATCCACGCCGCGCATGATGGTTCCCAGACTCAAGGTGGCACCAGTGCCGAGTTGGGCTGGTGTGATAGAGCCATGTGGCTCCTGCAATCTGCCAGCCAGAAGATGGGCAGGTCAATTTTACTTCCAGGGAAAAGGGCCGTAGTTTGTGTTTGGTGGCCTGTGGCTGGGAGTGGCCGGCTGGCACCTGAAAATCCATGCCGCGCTGGATGGTTCCCAAATGAAAAAATGCCACCAGTGCCAAGTCGGGCTGGTTTGATAGTACCGCGTGGCTCCTGCAATCTGACAGCCAGAAGATGGGCATGTCTGTTTTACTTCCATGGAAAAGGGCCGCAGTTTGTGTTTGGGGCCCTGTGGCTGGGAATGGCCGGCTGGCTCCTGAAAATCCACGCCGCGCATGATGGTTCCCAGACCCAATGTGGCACCAGTGCCGAGTTGGGCTGGTGTGATAGAGCCATGTGGCTCCTGCAATCTGTCTGCCAGAGGCGGGGTCGCTGACTTTTGTTTGCCAGGGAAAAAGGCCGTGGTTTTTTTTCCGGGGCCTGTGGCCTTGAATGGCCGACTGGTTCCTTAAAATCCACGACGCGCAGGATGGTTCCCAGATGAAAGGTGGCACCAGTGCCGAGTCGGGCTGTTTTGATAGAGCCAAGTGGCTCCTGCAATCTGCCAGCCAGATGATGGGCAGGTCTATTTTACTTCCAGGGAAAAGGGCCGTAGATTGTGTTTGGGGACCGGTGGCTGGGAGTGGCCGGCTGGCTCCTGAAAATCCACGATACGCAGGATGGTTTCCAGACCCAAGGGGCTCCAGTGCCAAATCGGGCTGGTTTGATAGAGCCAAGTGGCTCCTGCAATCTGACAGCCAGAAGATGGGTGGGTGAGTTTTGTTCGCCAGAGAAAAGGGCCGTGGTTTGTTTTCAGGGCCTGTGGCTGGGAGTGGCCGGCTGGCTCCTGAAAATCCACGATACGCAGGATGGTTCCCAAATGAAAAATGGCACCAGTGCCAAGTCGGGCTGGTTTGATAGTACCAAGTAGCTCCTGCAATCTGACAGCCAGAAGATGGGCAGGTCAGTCTTACTTCCAGGGAAAAGGGCCGTAGTTTGTGTTGGGGGCCTTTGGCTGGGAGTGGCCGGCTGGCTCCTGATAATCCCCAATACACAGGAGGGTTCCCAGATGAAAGGTGGCACCAGTGCTGAGTCGGGCTGGTTTGATAGAGCCAAGTGGCTCCTGCAATCTGCCATCCATAAGCGGGGTGGGTGAGTTTTGTTTTCCAGGGAAAAGGGCCGTGATTTGTTTTCGGGGGCCTGTGGTTGGGAATGGCCGGCTGGCTCCTGAAAATCGACGCCGCGCAGGATGGTTCCCAGACCCAAGGTGGCACCAGTGCCGAGTTGGGCTGGTTTGATAGAGCCAAGTGGCTCCTGCAATCTGCCAGCCAGAAGATGGGCAGGTAAGTTTTACTTCCAGGGAAAAGGGCCGTAGTTTGTGTTTGGGGGCCTGTGGCTGGGAGTGGCCGGCTGGCTCCTGAAAATCCACGATACGCAGGATGGTTCCCAGATGAATGGTGGCACCAGTGCCAAGGCGGCTGGTTTGATAGGGCCAAGTGTCTCCTGCAATCTGCCAGCCAGGAGCGGAGTGCGTGAGTTTTGTTTGCCAGGGAAAAGGGCCGTGGTTTGTTTTCGGGAGCCTGTGGCTCGGAATGGCCTGCTGGCTCCTGAAAATCCACGATACGCAGGATGGTTCCCAGATGAAAAAATGGCACCAGTGCCGAGTCGGGCTGGTTTGATAGAGCCATGTGGCTCCTGCAATCTGCCAGCAAGAAGCGGGGTGGGTGAGTTTTGTTTGGCAGGGAAAAGGCCCACAGTTTGTGTTTGGGGCCCTGTGGCTGGGAATGGCCGGCTGGCTCCTTAAAATCCACGCCGCGCTTGATGGTTCCCAGACCCAAGGTGGCACCAGTGCCGAGTTGGGCTGGTGTGATAGAGCCATGTGGCTCCTGCAATCTGTCAGCCAGAAGCGGGGTCGCTGACTTTTGTTTGCCCGGGAAAAAGGCCGTGGTTATTTTTCTGGGGCCTGTGACCTTGAATGGCCGGCTGGTTCCTTAAAATCCACGCCGCGCAGGATGGTTCCCAGATGAAAGGTGGCACCAGTGCCGAGTCGGGCTGTTTTGATAGAGCCAAGTGGCTCCTGCAATCTGCCAGCCAGATGATGGGCAGGTCTATTTTACTTCCAGGGAAAAGGGCCTTAGTTTGTTTTTGGGGACCTGTGGCTAGGAGTGGCCGGCTGGCTCCTGAAAATCCACGATACGCAGGATGATTCCCAGATGAAAGGTCGCACCAGTGCCAAGTCGGACTGGTTTGATAGTATGGAGTGGCTCCTGCAATCTGCCAGCCAGAAGGCGGGCCGCTAAGATTTTCTTCCAGGGAAAATGGCCGTGGTATGTGTTTGCGGCCCTGTGGCTGGGAGTGGCTGGCTGGCTCCTGAAAATCCACGATACGCAGGATGATTCCCAGACCAAAGGGGCACCAGTGCTGAGTCGGGATGGTTTGATAGAGCCAAGTGTCTCCTGCAATCTGCCAGCCAGGAGCGGGGCGAGTCGGTTTTGTTTGCCAGGGAAAAGGGATGTGGTTTCTGTTGGGGGCCTGTGGCTGGGATTGGCCGGCTGGCACCTGAAAATCCACGATACATAGGATGGTTCCCAAACCCAAAGGGGTACCACTGCCGACTCGGGCTGGTTTGATAGAGCCAAGTGGCTCCTGCAATCTGCCAGCCAGAAGATGGGCAGGTCAGTTTTCCTTCCACGGAAAAGGGCCGTAGTTTTTGTTTGGGGTCCTGTGGCTGGGAGTGGCCTACAGGCTCCTGAAAATCCACGATACGCAGGATGGTTTCCAGACCCAAGGGGCCCCAGTGCCAAATCGGGCTGGTTTGATAGAGCCAAGTGGCTCCTGCAATCTGACAGCCAGAAGATGGGCAGGTCTATTTTACTTCCAGGGAAAACGGCCGCAGTTTGTGTTTGGGGTCCTGTGTCGGGGAATCGCCGGCTGGCTCCTGAAAATCCACGCCGCGCATGATGGTTCCCAGACCCAAGGTGGCACCGGTGCCGAGTCGGGCTGGTTTGATAGAGCCAACTGGCTCCTGCAATCTGCCATCCATAAGCGGGGTGGGTGAGTTTTGTTTTCCAGGGAAAAGGGCCGTGATTTCTTTTCGGGGGCCTGTGGCTGGGAATGGCCGGCTGGCTCCTGAAAATCCACGCCGCACAGGATGGTTCCCAGACCCAAGGTGGCACCAGTGCCGAGTTGGGCTGGTTTGATAGAGCCAAGTGGCTCCTGCATTCTGCTTGCCAGAAGATGGGCAGGTCAATTTTACTTCCAGGGAAAAGGGCCGTAGTTTGTGTTGGGGGCGTGTGGCTGGGAATGGCCAGCTGGCTCCTTAAAATCCACGCCGCTCATGATGGTTCCCAGACCCAAGGTGGCACCAGTGCCGAGTTGGGCTGGTTTGATAGAGCCAAGTGGCTCCTGCAATCTGCCAGCCAGAAGATGGGCAGGTAAGTTTTACTTCCAGGGAAAAGGGCCGTAGTTTGTGTTTGGGGGCCTGTGGCTGGGAGTGGCCGGCTGGCTCCTGAAAATCCACGATACGCAGGATGGTTCCCAGATGAATGGTGGCACCAGTGCCAAGGCGGCTGGTTTGATAGGGCCAAGTGTCTCCTGCAATCTGCCAGCCAGGAGCGGAGTGCGTGAGTTTTGTTTGCCAGGGAAAAGGGCCGTGGTTTGTTTTCGGGAGCCTGTGGCTCGGAATGGCCTGCTGGCTCCTGAAAATCCACGATACGCAGGATGGTTCCCAGATGAAAAAATGGCACCAGTGCCGAGTCGGGCTGGTTTGATAGAGCCATGTGGCTCCTGCAATCTGCCAGCAAGAAGCGGGGTGGGTGAGTTTTGTTTGGCAGGGAAAAGGCCCACAGTTTGTGTTTGGGGCCCTGTGGCTGGGAATGGCCGGCTGGCTCCTTAAAATCCACGCCGCGCTTGATGGTTCCCAGACCCAAGGTGGCACCAGTGCCGAGTTGGGCTGGTGTGATAGAGCCATGTGGCTCCTGCAATCTGTCAGCCAGAAGCGGGGTCGCTGACTTTTGTTTGCCCGGGAAAAAGGCCGTGGTTATTTTTCTGGGGCCTGTGACCTTGAATGGCCGGCTGGTTCCTTAAAATCCACGCCGCGCAGGATGGTTCCCAGATGAAAGGTGGCACCAGTGCCGAGTCGGGCTGTTTTGATAGAGCCAAGTGGCTCCTGCAATCTGCCAGCCAGATGATGGGCAGGTCTATTTTACTTCCAGGGAAAAGGGCCTTAGTTTGTTTTTGGGGACCTGTGGCTAGGAGTGGCCGGCTGGCTCCTGAAAATCCACGATACGCAGGATGGTTCCCAGATGAAAGGTCGCACCAGTGCCAAGTCGGACTGGTTTGATAGTATGGAGTGGCTCCTGCAATCTGCCAGCCAGAAGGCGGGCCGCTAAGATTTTCTTCCAGGGAAAATGGCCGTGGTATGTGTTTGCGGCCCTGTGGCTGGGAGTGGCTGGCTGGCTCCTGAAAATCCACGATACGCAGGATGATTCCCAGACCAAAGGGGCACCAGTGCTGAGTCGGGATGGTTTGATAGAGCCAAGTGTCTCCTGCAATCTGCCAGCCAGGAGCGGGGCGAGTCGGTTTTGTTTGCCAGGGAAAAGGGATGTGGTTTCTGTTGGGGGCCTGTGGCTGGGATTGGCCGGCTGGCACCTGAAAATCCACGATACATAGGATGGTTCCCAAACCCAAAGGGGTACCACTGCCGACTCGGGCTGGTTTGATAGAGCCAAGTGGCTCCTGCAATCTGCCAGCCAGAAGATGGGCAGGTCAGTTTTCCTTCCACGGAAAAGGGCCGTAGTTTTTGTTTGGGGTCCTGTGGCTGGGAGTGGCCTACTGGCTCCTGAAAATCCACGATACGCAGGATGGTTTCCAGACCCAAGGGGCCCCAGTGCCAAATCGGGCTGGTTTGATAGAGCCAAGTGGCTCCTGCAATCTGACAGCCAGAAGATGGGCAGGTCTATTTTACTTCCAGGGAAAACGGCCGCAGTTTGTGTTTGGGGTCCTGTGTCGGGGAATCGCCGGCTGGCTCCTGAAAATCCACGCCGCGCATGATGGTTCCCAGACCCAAGGTGGCACCGGTGCCGAGTCGGGCTGGTTTGATAGAGCCAACTGGCTCCTGCAATCTGCCATCCATAAGCGGGGTGGGTGAGTTTTGTTTTCCAGGGAAAAGGGCCGTGATTTCTTTTCGGGGGCCTGTGGCTGGGAATGGCCGGCTGGCTCCTGAAAATCCACGCCGCACAGGATGGTTCCCAGACCCAAGGTGGCACCAGTGCCGAGTTGGGCTGGTTTGATAGAGCCAAGTGGCTCCTGCAATCTGCCAGCCAGAAGATGGGCAGGTAAGTTTTACTTCCAGGGAAAAGGGCCGTAGTTTGTGTTTGGGGGCCGGTGGCTGGGAGTGGCCGGCTGGCTCCTGAAAATCCACGATACGCAGGATGGTTCCCAGATGAATGGTGGCACCAGTGCCAAGGCGGCTGGTTTGATAGGGCCAAGTGTCTCCTGCAATCGGCCAGCCAGGAGCGGGGTGCGTGAGTTTTGTTTGCCAGGGAAAAGGGCCGTGGTTTGTTTTCGGGAGCCTGTGGCTCGGAATGGCCTGCTGGCTCCTGAAAATCCACGATACGCAGGATGGTTCCCAGATGAAAGGTGGCACCAGTGCCGAGTCGGGCTGGTTTGATAGAGCCCAGGGGCTCGTGCAATCTGCCAGCCAGAAGCGGGGTGGGTGAGTTTTGTTTGCCAGGGAAAAGGCCCACAGTTTGTGTTTGGGGGCCTCTGGCTGGGAGTGGCCTGCTGGCTCCTGAAAATCCACGATACGCAGGATGATTCCCAGACAAAAGGGGCACCAGTGCCGAGTCGGGCTGGTTTGATAGAGCCAAGTGGCTCCTGCAATCTGCCAGCCAGAAGATGGGCAGGTCAGTTTTCCTTCCAGGGAAAAGGGCCGTAGTTTTTGTTTGGGCTCCTGTGGCTGGGAGTGGCCGACTGGCTCCTGAAAATCCACGATACGCAGGATGGTTTCCAGACCCAAGGGGCCCCAGTGCCAAATCGGGCTGGTTTGATAGAGCCAAGTGGCTCCTGCAATCTGACAGCCAGAAGATGGGCAGGTCTGTTTTACTTCCAGGGAAAAGGGCCGTAGTTTGTGTTTGGGGGCCTGTGTCGGGGAATAGCCGGCTGGCTCCTGAAAATCCACGCCGCGCATGATGGTTCCCAGACCCAAGTTGGCACCACTGCCAAGTCGGGCTGGTTTGATAGTATGGAGTGGCTCCTGCAATCTGCCAGCCAGAAGATGGGCAGGTCAGTTTTACTTCCAGGGAAAAGGGCCGTAGTTTGTGTTTGGGGGCCTGTGGCTGGGAGTGGCCGGCTGGCTCCTGAAAATCCACGATACGCAGGGTGGTTCCCAGACCCAAGGGGGTACCAGTGCCAAATCGGGCTGGTTTGATAGAGCCAAGTGGCTCCTGCATTCTGCCAGCCAGAAGATGGACAGGTCAATTTTACTTCCAGGGAAAAGGACCATAGCTTTTTTTCAGGGGCCTGTGGCTGGGAATGGCCGGCTGGCTCCTGAAAATCCAAGACACGCAGGAGAGTTCCCAGATGAAAGGTGGCACCAGTGCCGAGTCGGGCTGGTTTGATAGAGCCAAGTGGCTCCTGCAATCTGCCAGCCAGAAGATGGACAGGTCAGTTTTACTTCCAGGGAAAAGGGCCGTAGTTTGTGTTTGGGGGCCTGTGGCTGGGAGTGGCCGGCTGGCTCCTGAAAATCCACGACACGCAGGATGGTTCCCAAATGAATGGTGGCACCAGTGCCGAGTCGTGCTGGTTTGATAGAGGCAAGTGGCTCCTGCAATCTGACAGCCAGAAGATGCGCAGGTCAGTTTTCCTTCCAGGGAAAAGGGCCGTAGTTTTTGGGTTGGGGCCTGTGGCTGGGAATGGCCGGCTGGCTCCTGAAAATCCACGACAAGCGGGATGGTTCCCAGATGAAAACTGGCACCAGTGCCGAGTTGGGCTGGTTTGATAGAGCCAAGTGTCTCCTGCAATCTGCCAGCCAGGAGCGGGGCGGGTCAGTTTTGTTTGCCAGGAAAAAGGGATGTGGTTTCTGTTGGGGGCCTGTGGCTGGGAGTGGCCGGCTGGCTCCTGAAAATCCACGATACGTAGGATGGATCCTAGACCCAAAGGGGTACCAGTGCCAAGTCGGGCTGGTTTGATAGAGGCAAGTGGCTACTACAATCTGCCAGCCAGAAGATGGGCAGGTCAGTTTTACTTCCAGGGAAAAGGGCCATAGTTTTTGTTTGGGGGCCTGTGGCTGGGAGTGGCCGGCTGGCTCCTGAAAATCCACGATACGTAGGATGGATCATAGACCCAAAGGGGTACCAGTGCCAAGTCGGACTGGTTTGATAGAGGCAAGTGGCTACTACAATCTGCCAGCCAGAAGATGGGCAGGTCAGTTTTACTTCCAGGGAAAAGTGCCATAGTTTGTGTTTGGGGGCCTGTGGCTGGGAGTGGCCGGCTGGCTCCTGAAAATCCACGATACGCAAGATGGTTCCCAGATGAAAGGTGGCACCAGTGCTGAGTCGGGCTGGTTTGATAGTACCAAGTGTCTCCCGCAATCTGCCAGCCAGACGATGGGCAAGTCAGTTTTACTTCCAGGGAAAAGGTCCTCGGTATGTGTTCGGGGGCCTGTGACTGAGAGTGGCCGGTGGCTCCTGAAAATCCACGATACGCAGGATGGTTCCCAGATGAATGGTGGCACCAGTGCCAAGACGGCTGGTTTGATTGGGCCAAGTGTCTCCTGCATTCTGCGAGCCAGGAGCGGGGTGCGTGAGTTTTGTTTGCCAGGGAAAAGGGCCGTGGTTTGTTTTCGGGAGCCTGTGGCTCGGAATGGCCTGCTGGCTCCTGAAAATCCTGTGCCGTGCATGATGGTTCCCAGACCCATGGTGGCACCAGTGCCGAGTTGGGCTGGTTTGATAGAGCCATGTGGCTTCTGCAATCTGCCAGCCAGAAGCGGGGTGTGTGAGTTTTGTTTCCAGGGAAAAGGGCCCTAGTTTGTGTTTGGGGTCCTGTGGCTTGGAGTGGCTGGGTGGCTCCTGAAAATCCACGATACGCAGGATGATTCCCAGACCAAAGGGGCACCAGTGCCGAGTCGGGATGGTTTGATAGAGCCAAGTGTCTCCTGCAATCTGCCAGCCAGGAGCGGGGCGAGTCGGTTTTGTTTGCCAGGGAAAAGGGATGTGGTTTCTGTTGGGGGCCTGTGGCTGGGATTGGCCGGCTGGCACCTGAAAATCCACGATACATAGGATGGTTCCCAAACCCAAAGGGGTACCACTGCCGAGTCGGGCTGGTTTGATAGAGCCAAGTGGCTCCTGCAATCTGACAGCCAGAAGATGGGCAGGTCTGTTTTACTTCCAGGGAAAACGGCCGCAGTTTGTGTTTGGGGTCCTGTGTCGGGGAATAGCCGGCTGGCTCCTGAAAATCCACGCCGCGCATGATGGTTCCCAGACCCAAGGTGGCACCGGTGCCGAGTCGGGCTGGTTTGATAGAGCCAAGTGGCTCCTGCAATCTGCCAGCCAGAAGCGGGGTGGGTGAGTTTTGTTCGCCAGAGAAAAGGGCCGTGGTTTGTTTTCAGGGCCTGTGGCTGGGAGTGGCCGGCTGGCTCCTGAAAATCCACGATACGCAGGATGGTTCCCAAATGAAAAATGGCACCAGTGCCAAATCGGGCTGGTTTGATAGTACCAAGTAGCTCCTGCAATCTGACAGCCAGAAGATGGGCAGGTCAGTCTTACTTCCAGGGAAAAGGGCCGTAGTTTGTGTTGGGGGCCTTTGGCTGGGAGTGGCCGGCTGGCTCCTGAAAATCCCCAATACACAGGAGGGTTCCCAGATGAAAGGTGGCACCAGTGCTGAGACGGGCTGGTTTGATAGAGCCAACTGGCTCCTGCAATCTGCCATCCATAAGCGGGGTGGGTGAGTTTTGTTTTCCAGGGAAAAGGGCCGTGATTTGTTTTCGGGGGCCTGTGGTTGGGAATGGCCGGCTGGCTCATGAAAATCCACGCCGCGCAGGATGGTTCCCAGACCCAAGGTGGCACCAGTGCCGAGTTGGGCTGGTTTGATAGAGCCAAGTGGCTCCTGCAATCTGCCAGCCAGAAGATGGGCAGGTAAGTTTTACTTCCAGGGAAAAGGGCCGTAGTTTGTGTTTGGGGGCCTGTGGCTGGGAGTGGCCGGCTGGCTCCTGAAAATCCACGATACGCAGGATGGTTCCCAGATGAATGGTGGCACCAGTGCCAAGGCGGCTGGTTTGATAGGGCCAAGTGTCTCCTGCAATCGGCCAGCCAGGAGCGGGGTGCGTGAGTTTTGTTTGCCAGGGAAAAGGGCCGTGGTTTGTTTTCGGGAGCCTGTGGCTCGGAATGGCCTGCTGGCTCCTGAAAATCCACGATACGCAGGATGGTTCCCAGATGAAAGGTGGCACCAGTGCCGAGTCGGGCTGGTTTGATAGAGCCATGTGGCTCGTGCAATCTGCCAGCCAGAAGCGGGGTGGGTGCGTTTTGTTTGGCAGGGAAAAGGCCCACAGTTTGTGTTTGGGGGCCTCTGGCTGGGAGTGGCCTGCTGGCTCCTGAAAATCCACGATACGCAGGATGATTCCCAGACAAAAGGGGCACCAGTGCCGAGTCGGGCTGGTTTGATAGAGCCAAGTGGCTCCTGCAATCTGCCAGCCAGAAGATGGGCAGGTCAGTTTTCCTTCCAGGGAAAAGGGCCGTAGTTTTTGTTTGGGGTCCTGTGGCTGGGAGTGGCCTACTGGCTCCTGAAAATCCACGATACGCAGGATGGTTTCCAGACCCAAGGGGCCCCAGTGCCAAATCGGGCTGGTTTGATAGAGCCAAGTGGCTCCTGCAATCTGACAGCCAGAAGATGGGCAGGTCTGTTTTACTTCCAGGGAAAAGGACCGTAGTTTGTGTTTGGGGTCCTGTGTCGGGGAATAGCCGGCTGGCTCCTTAAAATCCACGCCGCGCATGATGGTTCCCAGACCCAAGGTGGCACCGGTGCCGAGTTGGGCTGGTTTGATAGAGCCAAGTGGCTCCTGCAATCTGCCAGCCAGAAGCGGGGTGGGTGAGTTTTGTTTTCCCGGGAAAAGGGTCGTGGTTTGTTTTCACGGCCTGTGGCTGGGAGTGGCCGGCTGGCTCCTGAAAATCCACGATACGCAGGATGGTTCCCAAATGAAATATGGCACCAGTGCCGAGTCGGGCTGGTTTGATAGTACCCAGTAGCTCCTGCAATCTGCCAGCCAGAAGATGTGCAGGTCAATTTTACTTCCAGGGAAAATGGCCGTAGTTTGTGTTGGGGGCCTGTGGCTGGGAATGGCCGGCTGGCTCCTCAAAATCCCCAATACACAGGATGATTCCCAGATGAAAGGTGGCACCAGTGCTGAGTCGGGCTGGTTTGATAGAGCCAAGTGGCTCCTGCAATCTGCCAGCCAGAAGATGGGCAGGTCAGTTTTACTTCCAGGGAAAAGGGCCACAGTTTGTGTTTGGGGCCCTGTGGCTGGGAATGGCCGGCTGGCTCCTTAAAATCCACGCCGCGCATGATGGTTCCCAGACTCAAGGTGGCACCAGTGCCGAGTTGGGCTGGTGTGATAGAGCCATGTGGCTCCTGCAATCTGCCAGCCAGAAGATGGGCAGGTCAATTTTACTTCCAGGGAAAAGGGCCGTAGTTTGTGTTTGGTGGCCTGTGGCTGGGAGTGGCCGGCTGGCACCTGAAAATCCATGCCGCGCTGGATGGTTCCCAAATGAAAAAATGGCACCAGTGCCAAGTCGGGCTGGTTTGATAGTACCGCGTGGCTCCTGCAATCTGACAGCCAGAAGATGGGCATGTCTGTTTTACTTCCATGGAAAAGGGCCGCAGTTTGTGTTTGGGGCCCTGTGGCTGGGAATGGCCGGCTGGCTCCTTAAAATCCACGCCGCGCATGATGGTTCCCAGACCCAAGGTGGCACCAGTGCCGAGTTGGGCTGGTGTGATAGAGCCATGTGGCTCCTGCAATCTGTCTGCCAGAGGCGGGGTCGCTGACTTTTGTTTGCCAGGGAAAAAGGCCGTGGTTTTTTTTCCGGGGCCTGTGGCCTTGAATGGCCGGCTGGTTCCTTAAAATCCACGACGCGCTGGATGGTTCCCAGATGAAAGGTGGCACCAGTGCTGAGTCGGGCTGTTTTGATAGAGCCAAGTGGCTCCTGCAATCTGCCAGCCAGATGATGGGCAGGTCTATTTTACTTCCAGGGAAAAGGACCGTAGATTGTGTTTGGGGACCGGTGGCTGGGAGTGGCAGGCTGGCTCCTGAAAATCCACGATACGCAGGATGGTTTCCAGACCCAAGGGGCTCCAGTGCCAAATCGGGCTGGTTTGATAGAGCCAAGTGGCTCCTGCAATCTGACAGCCATAAGATGGGTGGGTGAGTTTTGTTCGCCAGAGAAAAGGGCCGTGGTTTGTTTTCAGGGCCTGTGGCTGGGAGTGGCCGGCTGGCTCCTGAAAATCCACGATACGCAGGATGGTTCCCAAATGAAAAATGGCACCAATGCCAAGTCGGGCTGGTTTGATAGTACCAAGTAGCTCCTGCAATCTGACAGCCAGAAGATGGGCAGGTCAGTCTTACTTCCAGGGAAAAGGGCCGTAGTTTGTGTTGGGGGCCTTTGGCTGGGAGTGGCCGGCTGGCTCCTGATAATCCCCAATACACAGGAGGGTTCCCAGATGAAAGGTGGCACCAGTGCTGAGTCGGGCTGGTTTGATAGAGCCAAGTGGCTCCTGCAATCTGCCATCCATAAGCGGGGTGGGTGAGTTTTGTTTTCCAGGGAAAAGGGCCGTGCTTTGTTTTCGGGGGCCTGTGGTTGGGAATGGCCGGCTGGCTCCTGAAAATCGACGCCGCGCAGGATGGTTCCCAGACCCAAGGTGGCACCAGTGCCGAGTTGGGCTGGTTTGATAGAGCCAAGTGGCTCCTGCAATCTGCCAGCCAGAAGATGGGCAGGTAAGTTTTACTTCCAGGGAAAAGGGCCGTAGTTTGTGTTTGGGGGCCTGTGGCTGGGAGTGGCCGGCTGGCTCCTGAAAATCCACGATACGCAGGATGGTTCCCAGATGAATGGTGGCACCAGTGCCAAGGCGGCTGGTTTGATAGGGCCAAGTGTCTCCTGCAATCTGCCAGCCAGGAGCGGAGTGCGTGAGTTTTGTTTGCCAGGGAAAAGGGCCGTGGTTTGTTTTCGGGAGCCTGTGGCTCGGAATGGCCTGCTGGCTCCTGAAAATCCACGATACGCAGGATGGTTCCCAGATGAAAAAATGGCACCAGTGCCGAGTCGGGCTGGTTTGATAGAGCCATGTGGCTCCTGCAATCTGCCAGCAAGAAGCGGGGTGGGTGAGTTTTGTTTGGCAGGGAAAAGGCCCACAGTTTGTGTTTGGGGCCCTGTGGCTGGGAATGGCCGGCTGGCTCCTTAAAATCCACGCCGCGCTTGATGGTTCCCAGACCCAAGGTGGCACCAGTGCCGAGTTGGGCTGGTGTGATAGAGCCATGTGGCTCCTGCAATCTGTCAGCCAGAAGCGGGGTCGCTGACTTTTGTTTGCCCGGGAAAAAGGCCGTGGTTATTTTTCTGGGGCCTGTGACCTTGAATGGCCGGCTGGTTCCTTAAAATCCACGCCGCGCAGGATGGTTCCCAGATGAAAGGTGGCACCAGTGCCGAGTCGGGCTGTTTTGATAGAGCCAAGTGGCTCCTGCAATCTGCCAGCCAGATGATGGGCAGGTCTATTTTACTTCCAGGGAAAAGGGCCTTAGTTTGTTTTTGGGGACCTGTGGCTAGGAGTGGCCGGCTGGCTCCTGAAAATCCACGATACGCAGGATGGTTCCCAGATGAAAGGTGGCACCAGTGCCAAGTCGGACTGGTTTGATAGTATGGAGTGGCTCCTGCAATCTGCCAGCCAGAAGGCGGGCCGCTAAGATTTTCTTCCAGGGAAAATGGCCGTGGTATGTGTTTGCGGCCCTGTGGCTGGGAGTGGCTGGCTGGCTCCTGAAAATCCACGACACGCAGGATGGTTCCCAGATGAAAGGTGGCACCAGTGCCGAGTCGGGCTGGTTTGATAGAGCCAAGTGGCTCCTGCAATCTGCCAGCCAGAAGATGGCCAGGTCAGTTTTACTTCCGGGGAAGAGGGCCGGTAGTTTGTGTTTAGGGGCCTGTGGCCGGGAGTGGCCGGCTGGCTCCTGAAAATCCACGATACGCAGGGTGGTTCCCAGACCCAAGGGGGCACAAGTGCCAAATCGGGCTGGTTTGATAGCGCCAAGTGGGTCCTGCATTCTGCCAGCCAGAAGATGGACAGGTCAGTTTTACTTCCAGGGAAAAGGACCATAGCTTTTTTTTGGGGGCCTGTGGCTGGGAATGGCCGGCTGGCTCCTGAAAATCCCCGATACGCAGGATGGTTCCCAGATGAAAGGTGGCACCAGTGCCGAGTCGGGCTAGTTTGATACAGCCAAGTGGCTCCTGCAATCTGCCAGCCAGTAGATGGGCAGGTCAGTTTTACTTCCAGGGAAAAGGGCCGTAGTTTGTGTTTTGGGGCCTGTGGCTGGGAGTGGCCGGCTGGCTCCTGAAAATCCACGATACGCAGGATGGTTCCCAGATGAAAGGTGGCACCACTGCCGAGTCGGGCTGGTTTGATAGAGCCAAGTTGCTCCTGCAATCTGACAGCCAGAAGATGGGCAGGTCTGTTTTACTTCGAGGGAAAAGGGCCGTAGTTTGTGTTTGGGGGCCTGTGGCTGAGACTGGCCGGCTGGCTCCTTAAAATCCACGCCGCGCATGATGTTTCCCAGACCCAAGGTGGCACAACTGCCGAGTTGGGCTGGTTTGATAGAGTCATGTGGTTTCTGCAATCTGCCAGCCAGAAGCGGGGTGTGTGAGTTTTGTTTCCAGGGAAAAGGGCCCTAGTTTATGTTTGGGGTCCTGTGGCTTGGAGTGGCTGGGTGGCTCCTGAAAATCCACGATACGCAGGATGATTCCCAGACCAAAGGGGCACCAGTGCTGAGTCGGGATGGTTTGATAGAGCCAAGTGTCTCCTGCAATCTGCCAGCCAGGAGCGGGGCGAGTCGGTTTTGTTTGCCAGGGAAAAGGGATGTGGTTTCTGTTGGGGGCCTGTGGCTGGGATTGGCCGGCTGGCACCTGAAAATCCACGATACATAGGATGGTTCCCAAACCCAAAGGGGTACCACTGCCGACTCGGGCTGGTTTGATAGAGCCAAGTGGCTCCTGCAATCTGCCAGCCAGAAGATGGGCAGGTCAGTTTTCCTTCCAGGGAAAAGGGCCGTAGTTTTTGTTTGGGGTCCTGTGGCTGGGAGTGGCCTACTGGCTCCTGAAAATCCACGATACGCAGGATGGTTTCCAGACCCAAGGGGCCCCAGTGCCAAATCGGGCTGGTTTGATAGAGCCAAGTGGCTCCTGCAATCTGACAGCCAGAAGATGGGCAGGTCTGTTTTACTTCCAGGGAAACGGACCGTAGTTTGTGTTTGGGGGCCTGTGTCGGGGAATAGCCGGCTGGCTCCTGAAAATCCACGCCGCGCATGATGGTTCCCAGACCCAAGGTGGCACCGGTGCCGAGTTGGGCTGGTTTGATAGAGCCAAGTGGCTCCTGCAATCTGCCAGCCAGAAGCGGGGTGGGTGAGTTTTGTTTTCCCGGGAAAAGGGTCGTGGTTTGTTTTCACGGCCTGTGGCTGGGAGTGGCCGGCTGGCTCCTGAAAATCCACGATACGCAGGATGGTTCCCAAATGAAATATGGCACCAGTGCCGAGTCGGGCTGGTTTGATAGTACCCAGTAGCTCCTGCAATCTGCCAGCCAGAAGATGTGCAGGTCAATTTTACTTCCAGGGAAAATGGCCGTAGTTTGTGTTGGGGGCCTGTGGCTGGGAATGGCCGGCTGGCTCCTCAAAATCCCCAATACACAGGATGATTCCCAGATGAAAGGTGGCACCAGTGCTGAGTCGGGCTGGTTTGATAGAGCCAAGTGGCTCCTGCAATCTGCCAGCCAGAAGATGGGCAGGTCAGTTTTACTTCCAGGGAAAAGGGCCACAGTTTGTGTTTGGGGCCCTGTGGCTGGGAATGGCCGGCTGGCTCCTTAAAATCCACGCCGCGCATGATGGTTCCCAGACTCAAGGTGGCACCAGTGCCGAGTTGGGCTGGTGTGATAGAGCCATGTGGCTCCTGCAATCTGCCAGCCAGAAGATGGGCAGGTCAATTTTACTTCCAGGGAAAAGGGCCGTAGTTTGTGTTTGGTGGCCTGTGGCTGGGAGTGGCCGGCTGGCACCTGAAAATCCATGCCGCGCTGGATGGTTCCCAAATGAAAAAATGGCACCAGTGCCAAGTCGGGCTGGTTTGATAGTACCGCGTGGCTCCTGCAATCTGACAGCCAGAAGATGGGCATGTCTGTTTTACTTCCATGGAAAAGGGCCGCAGTTTGTGTTTGGGGCCCTGTGGCTGGGAATGGCCGGCTGGCTCCTTAAAATCCACGCCGCGCATGATGGTTCCCAGACCCAAGGTGGCACCAGTGCCGAGTTGGGCTGGTGTGATAGAGCCATGTGGCTCCTGCAATCTGTCTGCCAGAGGCGGGGTCGCTGACTTTTGTTTGCCAGGGAAAAAGGCCGTGGTTTTTTTTCCGGGGCCTGTGGCCTTGAATGGCCGGCTGGTTCCTTAAAATCCACGACGCGCTGGATGGTTCCCAGATGAAAGGTGGCACCAGTGCTGAGTCGGGCTGTTTTGATAGAGCCAAGTGGCTCCTGCAATCTGCCAGCCAGATGATGGGCAGGTCTATTTTACTTCCAGGGAAAAGGGCCGTAGATTGTGTTTGGGGACCGGTGGCTGGGAGTGGCCGGCTGGCTCCTGAAAATCCACGATACGCAGGATGGTTTCCAGACCCAAGGGGCTCCAGTGCCAAATCGGGCTGGTTTGATAGAGCCAAGTGGCTCCTGCAATCTGACAGCCAGAAGATGGGTGGGTGAGTTTTGTTCGCCAGAGAAAAGGGCCGTGGTTTGTTTTCAGGGCCTTTGGCTGGGAGTGGCCGGCTGGCTCCTGAAAATCCACGATACGCAGGATGGTTCCCAAATGAAAAATGGCACCAATGCCAAGTCGGGCTGGTTTGATAGTACCAAGTAGCTCCTGCAATCTGACAGCCAGAAGATGGGCAGGTCAGTCTTACTTCCAGGGAAAAGGGCCGTAGTTTGTGTTGGGGGCCTTTGGCTGGGAGTGGCCGGCTGGCTCCTGATAATCCCCAATACACAGGAGGGTTCCCAGATGAAAGGTGGCACCAGTGCTGAGTCGGGCTGGTTTGATAGAGCCAAGTGGCTCCTGCAATCTGCCATCCATAAGCGGGGTGGGTGAGTTTTGTTTTCCAGGGAAAAGGGCCGTGATTTGTTTTCGGGGGCCTGTGGTTGGGAATGGCCGGCTGGCTCCTGAAAATCGACGCCGCGCAGGATGGTTCCCAGACCCAAGGTGGCACCAGTGCCGAGTTGGGCTGGTTTGATAGAGCCAAGTGGCTCCTGCAATCTGCCAGCCAGAAGATGGGCAGGTAAGTTTTACTTCCAGGGAAAAGGGCCGTAGTTTGTGTTTGGGGGCCTGTGGCTGGGAGTGGCCGGCTGGCTCCTGAAAATCCACGATACGCAGGATGGTTCCCAGATGAATGGTGGCACCAGTGCCAAGGCGGCTGGTTTGATAGGGCCAAGTGTCTCCTGCAATCTGCCAGCCAGGAGCGGAGTGCGTGAGTTTTGTTTGCCAGGGAAAAGGGCCGTGGTTTGTGTTTGGGGGCCTGTGGCTGGGAGTGGCCGGCTGGCTCCTTAAAATCCACGCCGCGCTTGATGGTTCCCAGACCCAAGGTGGCACCAGTGCCGAGTTGGGCTGGTGTGATAGAGCCATGTGGCTCCTGCAATCTGTCAGCCAGAAGCGGGGTCGCTGACTTTTGTTTGCCCGGGAAAAAGGCCGTGGTTATTTTTCTGGGGCCTGTGACCTTGAATGGCCGGCTGGTTCCTTAAAATCCACGCCGCGCAGGATGGTTCCCAGATGAAAGGTGGCACCAGTGCCGAGTCGGGCTGTTTTGATAGAGCCAAGTGGCTCCTGCAATCTGCCAGCCAGATGATGGGCAGGTCTATTTTACTTCCAGGGAAAAGGGCCTTAGTTTGTTTTTGGGGACCTGTGGCTAGGAGTGGCCGGCTGGCTCCTGAAAATCCACGATACGCAGGATGGTTCCCAGATGAAAGGTGGCACCAGTGCCAAGTCGGACTGGTTTGATAGTATGGAGTGGCTCCTGCAATCTGCCAGCCAGAAGGCGGGCCGCTAAGATTTTCTTCCAGGGAAAATGGCCGTGGTATGTGTTTGCGGCCCTGTGGCTGGGAGTGGCTGGCTGGCTCCTGAAAATCCACGACACGCAGGATGGTTCCCAGATGAAAGGTGGCACCAGTGCCGAGTCGGGCTGGTTTGATAGAGCCAAGTGGCTCCTGCAATCTGCCAGCCAGAAGATGGCCAGGTCAGTTTTACTTCCGGGGAAGAGGGCCGGTAGTTTGTGTTTAGGGGCCTGTGGCCGGGAGTGGCCGGCTGGCTCCTGAAAATCCACGATACGCAGGGTGGTTCCCAGACCCAAGGGGGCACAAGTGCCAAATCGGGCTGGTTTGATAGAGCCAAGTGGGTCCTGCATTCTGCCAGCCAGAAGATGGACAGGTCAGTTTTACTTCCAGGGAAAAGGACCATAGCTTTTTTTTGGGGGCCTGTGGCTGGGAATGGCCGGCTGGCTCCTGAAAATCCCCGATACGCAGGATGGTTCCCAGATGAAAGGTGGCACCAGTGCCGAGTCGGGCTAGTTTGATACAGCCAAGTGGCTCCTGCAATCTGCCAGCCAGTAGATGGGCAGGTCAGTTTTACTTCCAGGGAAAAGGGCCGTAGTTTGTGTTTTGGGGCCTGTGGCTGGGAGTGGCCGGCTGGCTCCTGAAAATCCACGATACGCAGGATGGTTCCCAGATGAAAGGTGGCACCACTGCCGAGTCGGGCTGGTTTGATAGAGCCAAGTTGCTCCTGCAATCTGACAGCCAGAAGATGGGCAGGTCTGTTTTACTTCGAGGGAAAAGGGCCGTAGTTTGTGTTTGGGGGCCTGTGGCTGAGACTGGCCGGCTGGCTCCTTAAAATCCACGCCGCGCATGATGTTTCCCAGACTCAAGGTGGCACAACTCCCGAGTTGGGCTGGTTTGATAGAGTCATGTGGTTTCTGCAATCTGCCAGCCAGAAGCGGGGTGTGTGAGTTTTGTTTCCAGGGAAAAGGGCCCTAGTTTATGTTTGGGGTCCTGTGGCTTGGAGTGGCTGGGTGGCTCCTGAAAATCCACGATACGCAGGATGATTCCCAGACCAAAGGGGCACCAGTGCTGAGTCGGGATGGTTTGATAGAGCCAAGTGTCTCCTGCAATCTGCCAGCCAGGAGCGGGGCGAGTCGGTTTTGTTTGCCAGGGAAAAGGGATGTGGTTTCTGTTGGGGGCCTGTGGCTGGGATTGGCCGGCTGGCACCTGAAAATCCACGATACATAGGATGGTTCCCAAACCCAAAGGGGTACCACTGCCGACTCGGGCTGGTTTGATAGAGCCAAGTGGCTCCTGCAATCTGCCAGCCAGAAGATGGGCAGGTCAGTTTTCCTTCCACGGAAAAGGGCCGTAGTTTTTGTTTGGGGTCCTGTGGCTGGGAGTGGCCTACTGGCTCCTGAAAATCCACGATACGCAGGATGGTTTCCAGACCCAAGGGGCCCCAGTGCCAAATCGGGCTGGTTTGATAGAGCCAAGTGGCTCCTGCAATCTGACAGCCAGAAGATGGGCAGGTCTATTTTACTTCCAGGGAAAACGGCCGCAGTTTGTGTTTGGGGCCTTTGGCTGGGAGTGGCCGGCTGGCTCCTGATAATCCCCAATACACAGGAGGGTTCCCAGATGAAAGGTGGCACCAGTGCTGAGTCGGGCTGGTTTGATAGAGCCAAGTGGCTCCTGCAATCTGCCATCCATAAGCGGGGTGGGTGAGTTTTGTTTTCCAGGGAAAAGGGCCGTGATTTGTTTTCGGGGGCCTGTGGTTGGGAATGGCCGGCTGGCTCCTGAAAATCGACGCCGCGCAGGATGGTTCCCAGACCCAAGGTGGCACCAGTGCCGAGTTGGGCTGGTTTGATAGAGCCAAGTGGCTCCTGCAATCTGCCAGCCAGAAGATGGGCAGGTAAGTTTTACTTCCAGGGAAAAGGGCCGTAGTTTGTGTTTGGGGGCCTGTGGCTGGGAGTGGCCGGCTGGCTCCTGAAAATCCACGATACGCAGGATGGTTCCCAGATGAATGGTGGCACCAGTGCCAAGGCGGCTGGTTTGATAGGGCCAAGTGTCTCCTGCAATCTGCCAGCCAGGAGCGGAGTGCGTGAGTTTTGTTTGCCAGGGAAAAGGGCCGTGGTTTGTGTTTGGGGGCCTGTGGCTGGGAGTGGCCGGCTGGCTCCTTAAAATCCACGCCGCGCTTGATGGTTCCCAGACCCAAGGTGGCACCAGTGCCGAGTTGGGCTGGTGTGATAGAGCCATGTGGCTCCTGCAATCTGTCAGCCAGAAGCGGGGTCGCTGACTTTTGTTTGCCCGGGAAAAAGGCCGTGGTTATTTTTCTGGGGCCTGTGACCTTGAATGGCCGGCTGGTTCCTTAAAATCCACGCCGCGCAGGATGGTTCCCAGATGAAAGGTGGCACCAGTGCCGAGTCGGGCTGTTTTGATAGAGCCAAGTGGCTCCTGCAATCTGCCAGCCAGATGATGGGCAGGTCTATTTTACTTCCAGGGAAAAGGGCCTTAGTTTGTTTTTGGGGACCTGTGGCTAGGAGTGGCCGGCTGGCTCCTGAAAATCCACGATACGCAGGATGGTTCCCAGATGAAAGGTGGCACCAGTGCCAAGTCGGACTGGTTTGATAGTATGGAGTGGCTCCTGCAATCTGCCAGCCAGAAGGCGGGCCGCTAAGATTTTCTTCCAGGGAAAATGGCCGTGGTATGTGTTTGCGGCCCTGTGGCTGGGAGTGGCTGGCTGGCTCCTGAAAATCCACGACACGCAGGATGGTTCCCAGATGAAAGGTGGCACCAGTGCCGAGTCGGGCTGGTTTGATAGAGCCAAGTGGCTCCTGCAATCTGCCAGCCAGAAGATGGCCAGGTCAGTTTTACTTCCGGGGAAGAGGGCCGGTAGTTTGTGTTTAGGGGCCTGTGGCCGGGAGTGGCCGGCTGGCTCCTGAAAATCCACGATACGCAGGGTGGTTCCCAGACCCAAGGGGGCACAAGTGCCAAATCGGGCTGGTTTGATAGAGCCAAGTGGGTCCTGCATTCTGCCAGCCAGAAGATGGACAGGTCAGTTTTACTTCCAGGGAAAAGGACCATAGCTTTTTTTTGGGGGCCTGTGGCTGGGAATGGCCGGCTGGCTCCTGAAAATCCCCGATACGCAGGATGGTTCCCAGATGAAAGGTGGCACCAGTGCCGAGTCGGGCTAGTTTGATACAGCCAAGTGGCTCCTGCAATCTGCCAGCCAGTAGATGGGCAGGTCAGTTTTACTTCCAGGGAAAAGGGCCGTAGTTTGTGTTTTGGGGCCTGTGGCTGGGAGTGGCCGGCTGGCTCCTGAAAATCCACGATACGCAGGATGGTTCCCAGATGAAAGGTGGCACCACTGCCGAGTCGGGCTGGTTTGATAGAGCCAAGTTGCTCCTGCAATCTGACAGCCAGAAGATGGGCAGGTCTGTTTTACTTCGAGGGAAAAGGGCCGTAGTTTGTGTTTGGGGGCCTGTGGCTGAGACTGGCCGGCTGGCTCCTTAAAATCCACGCCGCGCATGATGTTTCCCAGACTCAAGGTGGCACAACTCCCGAGTTGGGCTGGTTTGATAGAGTCATGTGGTTTCTGCAATCTGCCAGCCAGAAGCGGGGTGTGTGAGTTTTGTTTCCAGGGAAAAGGGCCCTAGTTTATGTTTGGGGTCCTGTGGCTTGGAGTGGCTGGGTGGCTCCTGAAAATCCACGATACGCAGGATGATTCCCAGACCAAAGGGGCACCAGTGCTGAGTCGGGATGGTTTGATAGAGCCAAGTGTCTCCTGCAATCTGCCAGCCAGGAGCGGGGCGAGTCGGTTTTGTTTGCCAGGGAAAAGGGATGTGGTTTCTGTTGGGGGCCTGTGGCTGGGATTGGCCGGCTGGCACCTGAAAATCCACGATACATAGGATGGTTCCCAAACCCAAAGGGGTACCACTGCCGACTCGGGCTGGTTTGATAGAGCCAAGTGGCTCCTGCAATCTGCCAGCCAGAAGATGGGCAGGTCAGTTTTCCTTCCACGGAAAAGGGCCGTAGTTTTTGTTTGGGGTCCTGTGGCTGGGAGTGGCCTACTGGCTCCTGAAAATCCACGATACGCAGGATGGTTTCCAGACCCAAGGGGCCCCAGTGCCAAATCGGGCTGGTTTGATAGAGCCAAGTGGCTCCTGCAATCTGACAGCCAGAAGATGGGCAGGTCTATTTTACTTCCAGGGAAAACGGCCGCAGTTTGTGTTTGGGGTCCTGTGTCGGGGAATAGCCGGCTGGCTCCTGAAAATCCACGCCGCGCATGATGGTTCCCAGACCCAAGGTGGCACCGGTGCCGAGTCAGGCTGGTTTGATAGAGCCAAGTGGCTCCTGCAATCTGCCATCCATAAGCGGGGTGCGTGAGTTTTGTTTGCCAGGGAAAAGGGCCGTGGTTTGTTTTCGGGAGCCTGTGGCTCGGAATGGCCTGCTGGCTCCTGAAAATCCACGATACGTAGGATGGTTCCCAGATGAAAGGTGGCACCAGTGCCGAGTCCGGCTGGTTTGATAGAGCCATGTGGCTCCTGCAAACTGCCAGCCAGAAGCGGGGTGGGTGAGTTTTGTTTGCCAGGGAAAAGGCCCACAGTTTGCGTTTGGGGGCCTGTGGCTGGGAGTGGCCGGCTGGCTCCTGAAAATCCACGTTACGCAGGATGATTCCCAGACCAAAGGGGCACCAGTACCGAGTCAGGCTGGTTTGATAGAGCCAAGTGGCTCCTGCAATCTGCCAGGTAGAAGCGGGGCGAGTCAGTTTTGTTTGCCAGGGTAAAGGGCCGCGGTGTGTGTTGGGGTCCTGTGGCTGGGAGTGGCCTTCTGGCTCCTGAAAATCCACGATACGCAGGATGGTTCCCAGACCCAAGGGGCTCCAGTGCCAAATCGGGCTGGTTTGATAGAGCCAAGTGGCTCCTGCAATCTGACAGCCAGAAGATGGGTGGGTGAGTTTTGTTCGCCAGAGAAAAGGGCCGTGGTTTGTTTTCAGGGCCTGTGGCTGGGAGTGGCCGGCTGGCTCCTGAAAATCCACGATACGCAGGATGGTTCCCAAATGAAAAATGGCACCAATGCCAAGTCGGGCTGGTTTGATAGTACCAAGTAGCTCCTGCAATCTGACAGCCAGAAGATGGGCAGGTCAGTCTTACTTCCAGGGAAAAGGGCCGTAGTTTGTGTTGGGGGCCTTTGGCTGGGAGTGGCCGGCTGGCTCCTGATAATCCCCAATACACAGGAGGGTTCCCAGATGAAAGGTGGCACCAGTGCTGAGTCGGGCTGGTTTGATAGAGCCAAGTGGCTCCTGCAATCTGCCATCCATAAGCGGGGTGGGTGAGTTTTGTTTTCCAGGGAAAAGGGCTGTGATTTGTTTTCGGGGGCCTGTGGTTGGGAATGGCCGGCTGGCTCCTGAAAATCGACGCCGCGCAGGATGGTTCCCAGACCCAAGGTGGCACCAGTGCCGAGTTGGGCTGGTTTGATAGAGCCAAGTGGCTCCTGCAATCTGCCAGCCAGAAGATGGGCAGGTAAGTTTTACTTCCAGGGAAAAGGGCCGTAGTTTGTGTTTGGGGGCCTGTGGCTGGGAGTGGCCGGCTGGCTCCTGAAAATCCACGATACGCAGGATGGTTCCCAGATGAATGGTGGCACCAGTGCCAAGGCGGCTGGTTTGATAGGGCCAAGTGTCTCCTGCAATCTGCCAGCCAGGAGCGGAGTGCGTGAGTTTTGTTTGCCAGGGAAAAGGGCCGTGGTTTGTTTTCGGGAGCCTGTGGCTCGGAATGGCCTGCTGGCTCCTGAAAATCCACGATACGCAGGATGGTTCCCAGATGAAAAAATGGCACCAGTGCCGAGTCGGGCTGGTTTGATAGAGCCATGTGGCTCCTGCAATCTGCCAGCAAGAAGCGGGGTGGGTGAGTTTTGTTTGGCAGGGAAAAGGCCCACAGTTTGTGTTTGGGGCCCTGTGGCTGGGAATGGCCGGCTGGCTCCTTAAAATCCACGCCGCGCTTGATGGTTCCCAGACCCAAGGTGGCACGAGTGCCGAGTTGGGCTGGTGTGATAGAGCCATGTGGCTCCTGCAATCTGTCAGCCAGAAGCGGGGTCGCTGACTTTTGTTTGCCCGGGAAAAAGGCCGTGGTTATTTTTCTGGGGCCTGTGACCTTGAATGGCCGGCTGGTTCCTTAAAATCCACGCCGCGCAGGATGGTTCCCAGATGAAAGGTGGCACCAGTGCCGAGTCGGGCTGTTTTGATAGAGCCAAGTGGCTCCTGCAATCTGCCAGCCAGATGATGGGCAGGTCTATTTTACTTCCAGGGAAAAGGGCCTTAGTTTGTGTTTGGGGGCCTGTGGCTAGGAGTGGCCGGCTGGCTCCTGAAAATCCACGATACGCAGGATGGTTCCCAGATGAAAGGTGGCACCAGTGCCAAGTCGGACTGGTTTGATAGTATGGAGTGGCTCCTGCAATCTGCCAGCCAGAAGGCGGGCCGCTAAGATTTTCTTCCAGGGAAAATGGCCGTGGTATGTGTTTGCGGCCCTGTGGCTGGGAGTGGCTGGCTGGCTCCTGAAAATCCACGACACGCAGGATGGTTCCCAGATGAAAGGTGGCACCAGTGCCGAGTCGGGCTGGTTTGATAGAGCCAAGTGGCTCCTGCAATCTGCCAGCCAGAAGATGGGCAGGTAAGTTTTACTTCCAGGGAAAAGGGCCGTAGTTTGTGTTTGGGGGCCTGTGGCTGGGAGTGGCCGGCTGGCTCCTGAAAATCCACGATACGCAGGATGGTTCCCAGATGAATGGTGGCACCAGTGCCAAGGCGGCTGGTTTGATAGGGCCAAGTGTCTCCTGCAATCGGCCAGCCAGGAGCGGGGTGCGTGAGTTTTGTTTGCCAGGGAAAAGGGCCGTGGTTTGTTTTCGGGAGCCTGTGGCTCGGAATGGCCTGCTGGCTCCTGAAAATCCACGATACGCAGGATGGTTCCCAGATGAAAGGTGGCACCAGTGCCGAGTCGGGCTGGTTTGATAGAGCCCAGGGGCTCGTGCAATCTGCCAGCCAGAAGCGGGGTGGGTGAGTTTTGTTTGGCAGGGAAAAGGCCCACAGTTTGTGTTTGGGGGCCTCTGGCTGGGAGTGGCCTGCTGGCTCCTGAAAATCCACGATACGCAGGATGATTCCCAGACAAAAGGGGCACCAGTGCCGAGTCGGGCTGGTTTGATAGAGCCAAGTGGCTCCTGCAATCTGCCAGCCAGAAGATGGGCAGGTCAGTTTTCCTTCCAGGGAAAAGGGCCGTAGTTTTTGTTTGGGGTCCTGTGGCTGGGAGTGGCCTACTGGCTCCTGAAAATCCACGATACGCAGGATGGTTTCCAGACCCAAGGGGCCCCAGTGCCAAATCGGGCTGGTTTGATAGAGCCAAGTGGCTCCTGCAATCTGACAGCCAGAAGATGGGCAGGTCTGTTTTACTTCCAGGGAAAAGGGCCGTAGTTTGTGTTTGGGGGCCTGTGTCGGGGAATAGCCGGCTGGCTCCTGAAAATCCACGCCGCGCATGATGGTTCCCAGACCCAAGTTGGCACCACTGCCAAGTCGGGCTGGTTTGATAGAGCCAAGTGGCTCCTGCAATCTGCCAGCCAGAAGATGGGCAGGTCAGTTTTACTTCCAGGGAAAAGGGCCGTAGTTTGTGTTTGGGGGCCTGTGGCTGGGAGTGGCCGGCTGGCTCCTGAAAATCCACGATACGCAGGGTGGTTCCCAGACCCAAGGGGGTACCAGTGCCAAATCGGGCTGGTTTGATAGAGCCAAGTGGCTCCTGCATTCTGCCAGCCAGAAGATGGACAGGTCAATTTTACTTCCAGGGAAAAGGACCATAGCTTTTTTTCAGGGGCCTGTGGCTGGGAATGGCCGGCTGGCTCCTGAAAATCCAAGACACGCAGGAGAGTTCCCAGATGAAAGGTGGCACCAGTGCCGAGTCGGGCTGGTTTGATAGAGCCAAGTGGCTCCTGCAATCTGCCAGCCAGAAGATGGGCAGGTCAGTTTTCCTTCCAGGGAAATGGGCCATAGTTTTTGTTCGGGGGCCTGTGGCTGGGAGTGGCCGGCTGGCTCCTGAAAATCCACGCCGCGCAGGATGGTTCCCAAATGAAAAATGGCACCAGTGCCAAGTCGGGCTGGTTTGATAGTACCAAGTAGCTCCTGCAATCTGACAGCCAGAAGATGGGCAGGTCTGTTTTACTTCCAGGGAAAAGGGCCGTAGTTTGTGTTTGGGGGCCTGTGGATGGGAATGCCCGGCTGGCTCCTGAAAATCCACGCCGCGCATGATGGTTCCCAGACCCAAGGTGGCACCAGTGCCGAGTTGGGCTGGTTTGATAGAGCCATGTTGCTCCTGCAATCTGCTAGCCAGAAGATGGGCAGGTAAATTTTACTTCCAGGGAAAAGGGCCGTAGTTTGTGTTGGGGGCCTGTGGCTTGGAATGGCCGGCTGCATCCTGAAAATGCACGATACTCAGGATGATTGCCAGACCCAAGAAGGCACCACTGCCAAGTCGTGCTGGTTTGATAGAGCCATGTGGCTCCTGCTATCTGCCAGCCAGAAGATGGGCAGGTCAGCTTTACTTCCAGGGAAAAGGGCCGTAGTTTGTGTTTGGGGGCCTGTGGCTGGGAATGGCCGGCTGGCTCCTGAAAATCCACGATACGCAGGGTGGTTCCCAGACCCAAGGGGGCACCAGTGCCAAATCGGGCTGGTTTGATAGAGCCAAGTGGCTCCTGCATTCTGCCAGCCAGAAGATGGACAGGTCCGTTTTACTTCCAGGGAAATGGGCCGTAGTTTTTGTTAGGGGGCCTGTGGCTGGGAATGGCCGGCTGGCTCCTGAAAATCCACGATACGCAGGATGGTTCCCAGATGAAAGGTGGCACCAGTGCTGAGTCGGGCTGGTTTGATAGAGCCAAGTGTCTCCTGCAATCTGCCAGCCAGAAGATGGGCAGGTCAGTTTTACTTCCAGGGAAAAGGGCCGTAGTTTGTGTTTGGGGGCCTGTGGCTGGGAGTGGCCGGCTGGCTCCTGAAAATCCACGACACGCAGGATGGTTCCCAAATGAATGGTGGCACCAGTGCCGAGTCGTGCTGGTTTGATAGAGGCAAGTGGCTCCTGCAATCTGACAGCCAGAAGATGCGCAGGTCAGTTTTCCTTCCAGGGAAAAGGGCCGTAGTTTTTGGGTTGGGGCCTGTGGCTGGGAATGGCCGGCTGGCTCCTGAAAATCCACGATAAGCGGGATGGTTCCCAGATGAAAACTGGCACCAGTGCCGAGTTGGGCTGGTTTGATAGAGCCAAGTGTCTCCTGCAATCTGCCAGCCAGGAGCGGGGCGGGTCAGTTTTGTTTGCCAGGAAAAAGGGATGTGGTTTCTGTTGGGGGCCTGTGGCTGGGAGTGGCCGGCTGGCTCCTGAAAATCCACGATACGTAGGATGGATCCTAGACCCAAAGGGGTACCAGTGCCAAGTCGGGCTGGTTTGATAGAGGCAAGTGGCTACTACAATCTGCCAGCCAGAAGATGGGCAGGTCAGTTTTACTTCCAGGGAAAAGGGCCATAGTTTTTGTTTGGGGGCCTGTGGCTGGGAGTGGCCGGCTGGCTCCTGAAAATCCACGATACGTAGGATGGATCATAGACCCAAAGGGGTACCAGTGCCAAGTCGGGCTGGTTTGATAGAGGCAAGTGGCTACTACAATCTGGCAGCCAGAAGATGGGCAGGTCAGTTTTACTTCCAGGGAAAAGTGCCATAGTTTGTGTTTGGGGGCCTGTGGCTGGGAGTGGCCGGCTGGCTCCTGAAAATCCACGATACGCAAGATGGTTCCCAGATGAAAGGTGGCACCAGTGCTGAGTCGGGCTGGTTTGATAGTACCAAGTGTCTCCCGCAATCTGCCAGCCAGACGATGGGCAGGTCAGTTTTACTTCCAGGGAAAAGGTCCTCGGTATGTGTTCGGGGGCCTGTGACTGAGTGGCCGGTGGCTCCTGAAAATCCACGATACGCAGGATGGTTCCCAGATGAATGGTGGCACCAGTGCCAAGACGGCTGGTTTGATTGGGCCAAGTGTCTCCTGCATTCTGCGAGCCAGGAGCGGGGTGCGTGAGTTTTGTTTGCCAGGGAAAAGGGCCGTGGTTTGTTTTCGGGAGCCTGTGGCTCGGAATGGCCTGCTGGCTCCTGAAAATCCTGTGCCGTGCATGATGGTTCCCAGACCCATGGTGGCACCAGTGCCGAGTTGGGCTGGTTTGATAGAGCCAAGTTGCTCCTGCAATCTGCCAGCCAGAAGATGGGCAGGTCAATTTTACTTCCAGGGAAAGGGCCGTGGTATGTGTTTGGGGGCCTGTGGCTGGGAGTGGCCGGCTGGCGCCTGAAAATCCACGATACGCGGGATGGTTCCCATATGAAAGTTGGCAGAAGTGCCGAGTCGGGCTGGTTTGATATAGCCAAGTGGCTCCTGCAATCTGCCAGCCAGAAGATGGGCAGGTCAGTTTTACTTCCAGGGAAAAAGGACGTAGTTTGTGTTTGGGGGCCTGTGGCAGGGCGTGGCCGGCTGGCTCCGGAAAATCCACGACACGCAGGATGGTTACCAGATGAAAGGTGGCACCAGTGCCGAGTCGGGCTGGTTTGATAGAGCCAAGTGGGTCCTGCAATCTGCCAGCCAGAAGATGGGCAGGTCAGTTTTCCTTCCAGGGAAAAGGGCCGTAGTTTTTGTTTGGGGGCCTGTGGCCTGGAGTGGCCGGCTGGCTCCTGAAAATCCACGATAAGCGGGATGGTTTCCAGATGAAAAGTGGCACCAGTGCCAAGTCGGGCTGGTTTGACAGAGCCATGTGGCTCCTGCAATCTGCCAGCCAGAAGCGGGGTGGTCTGTTTTCTTTGCCAGGGAAAAGGGCCGTGGTTTGTGTTGGGGGTCTGTGGCTGGGAGTGGCCGGCTGGCTCCTGAAAATCCACGATACGCAGGATGGT
Organism: Zonotrichia albicollis; assembly: GCF_047830755.1. NCBI lineage: Eukaryota > Metazoa > Chordata > Aves > Passeriformes > Passerellidae > Zonotrichia > Zonotrichia albicollis. Next base: position 4,883,618 of record NC_133854.1, read on the forward strand.
TTCCAGACCCAAGGGGCCCCAGTGCCAAATCGGGCTGGTTTTATAGAGCCAAGTGGCTCCTGCAATCTGCCAGCCAGAAGATGGGCAGGTCAGTTTTACTTACAGGGAAAAGGGCTGTAGTGTGTGTTTGGGGTCCTGTGGCTGGGAGTGGCTGGGTGGCTCCTGAAAATCCACGATACGCAGGATGGTTCCCAGATGAATGGTGGCACCAGTGCCAAGCCGGCTGGTTTGATAGGGCCAAGTGTCTCCTGCAATCTGCCAGCCAGGAGCGGGGTGCGTGAGTTTTGTTTGCCAGGGAAAAGGGCCGTGGTTTGTTTTCGGGAGCCTGTGGCTCGGAATGGCCTGCTGGCTCCTGAAAATCCACGATACGTAGGATGGTTCCCAGATGAAAGGTGGCACCAGTGCCGAGTCCGGCTGGTTTGATAGAGCCATGTGGCTCCTGCAAACTGCCAGCCAGAAGCGGGGTGGGTGAGTTTTGTTTGCCAGGGAAAAGGCCCACAGTTTGCGTTTGGGGGCCTGTGGCTGGGAGTGGCCGGCTGGCTCCTGAAAATCCACGTTACGCAGGATGATTCCCAGACCAAAGGGGCACCAGTACCGAGTCAGGCTGGTTTGATAGAGCCAAGTGGCTCCTGCAATCTGCCAGGCAGAAGCGGGGCGAGTCAGTTTTGTTTGCCAGGGTAAAGGGCCGCGGTGTGTGTTGGGGTCCTGTGGCTGGGAGTGGCCTTCTGGCTCCTGAAAATCCACGATACGCAGGATGGTTCCCAGACCCAAGGGGGCACAAGTGCCAAGTCGGGCTGGTTTGATAGAGCCCAGTGGATACTGCAATCTACCAGCCAGAAGATGGGCAGGTCAGTTTTACTTCCAGGGAAATGGCCGTAATTTTTGTTTGGGGGCCTGTGGCTGGGTGTGGCCGGCTGGCTCCTGAAAATCCCCGATACGCAAGATGCTTCCCAAATGAAAAATGGCACCACTGACAAGTCGGGCTGGTTTGATAGTACCAAGTGGCTCCTGCAATCTGCCAGCCAGAAGGTGGGCAGGTCAGTTTTACTTCCAGGGAAAAGGGCCGTGGTGTGTGTTTGGGGGCCTGTGGCTGGGAGTGGCCGGCTGGCTCCTGAAAATCCACTTTACTCAGGATGATTCCCAGACCGAATTTGGCACCACTGTTCAGTCGGGCTGGTTTGATAGAGCCATGTGCCTCCTGCAATGTGCCAGCCAGAAGCGGGGTGGGTGAGTTTAGTTTGCCTGGGAAAAGGGCCGTAGTTTGAGTTTGGGGGCCTGAGGCTGGGGATGGCCGGCTGGCTCCTGAAAATCCACGCCGCGCAGGATGGTTTCCAGATGAATGGTGGCACCAATACCATGTCGTGTATTACCATGTGACTCCTGCAATCTGCCATCCAGAAGCGGGGCAGCTGTTTTTTTTTTCAGGGAAAAGGGCCGTCGTTTGTGTTTGGGGTACTGTAGCTGGTAGGGGCTGCTGGCTCCTGAAAATCCACGAGACGCAGGATGGTTTCCATACCCGTGCTGGCTCCAGTGCAATTTCGGCCTGATTTGACTGCGTCAAATATCCCCTGCGTTGCTCAGTTCAATAGTCTTGTGTCCTAATGTTCTCACAGAAGACTGTTAAAATTTGTCTATTTTTCTGGATATGTTTTGTTCTTTTTTCTCTACCTTCTACTTCTCTCCACTCTCTGAGAACTTTGACCATTATGTAAGTTGACCTAATGTAAAATTCTCGTAGTAATATAAGAGAAGCCAGTAAAGAAAGGCAAATTTGTTAATTGGAGGTGGAAAGAGGGAGGCCAACGAAAGAAAACAAAGGAACAATAATAATGAAATGCTCCCCTGTCTTCTGTGAAAAGTAGAGGCGCAGACAAGAAAGAGCAAGTGCAAAATTCTCACTAGAGAAACGCACTTTATCTGACTAAAGTAATTTCCGGTGCATTTCTTGCGTTTTTCTCATGCCAAACATATTAATCATTGAAGGTGTCCCTTTCGTCTTTCTGGAATACAGCTAGGAAGATGGCTGTGTCATTGCTGACAAGCTGCTATTCTCAGAGGTGTCCAGCTGAAAGTCCTAGATCAATGGATTTCCTCTGTCACTTTGATATGGCATGACTTACAGTTTCAGCAACTGAACTTGCCAGCCTTACAATTCTTTGCCCCTTGAATGGTCAGATAGGCTCCTTGGCAACTGGCATTTGTAAGGACACGAAACTATGCAGAATTTGTACCATGAGATGATGCCAAATGAGTCACGCCGGTAGATTAACTAGGACATGCAAGGCATGAGAGCACAAGAAGAGAGTACACAAGAAGACAGTACAATCTCCTTTTTTCTGAAACACTGTAGAGATCAAATTGAACACAAATCCTCCTGGGCTAGTTCTTGCAAAAGCCTAGGAGTTCTTTTTGTGTTCACACGCCTGGAATATTTAGCTTTGGATCACAGCAGAATGCAGATGACAAAACGAGGCCTTTAAGTCACATCCAGTATGAAGCAGCATGAAAGAAGAAAGCAGCTGAGAGTGCCAACCCTGCTAGGTAATCTCAGTGTTGGTCTTGACATTAGCAGAAATTTGAAATGAGTCTCTGAAAATGACAAAGGAGGCTGAAGAAAAGGGAGCGATGACTCCTCTTGCATAGTGTTTCCTAACAGGGATCTTCAAAATGGAAAGATTGTATCATCCTTTCAACTGAAGGAAGGTATGAAAACAACAGGAAGGAAACGGCATCACATGCTAGAAAGACTAGGAAAGAAGTACACTGGGCAGTGTACTTCTAGACAGAAAGGCCACTGATGGAAAACCAACTAAACTGGCACCAATGCAGCAGCATTGTACTAAAGCCAGAAATGTCCAGCGCTTCACTCTCTGCCGTTCCATTCAGATGCACACAGCAGCTCTGCAACAGTCCTACTGATCATCTCCTTGGTGAACTTGGAGTTGAGGGTCCGTGGTGAAGCAGAGTCCCCAGCAAGATGCAAAGGAGAGCTGCTTTCTTGCAACTTTGCCTTTATCAGTTCCATAGCTTTAAGCCATAACAAACACCATTCAACCAACCACCATACACCAGGCTTTGAACACACGACCGTTCTAAAACTTGTTGATCTACCTCTAATTCAGCTGCCTCACCTTCCCACAGTCCTTTTCTACTTAGCCAATGGAATGGGCCTCGGCCCAAGGCCTTCCTTTTGTAAGCTTCTAGCTAGATGCAGCAGCAAGCCACTACTTTCTTCTGTGCCAAGACTTCAGGTAGACGATTTGCATCTGCCCTTCCAGTGAAACCTAACGGGGAGAGAAAAGCCTCTCACAGATGTTCAGTCATTCCATTAGCTACACAGGCCAAATCAAAAGAAAAGCCAGCTATGGGTTTGTGTACTTGCTCCTACACAACACCTGCTGCCCTCTGACAATCAACTAGCAGAGAACCAGCAAAACTGAGACTTGAGGCAAACAACCCTTTGAAGGGAATAATGATGTCAGCAATTAAGACAACACATTTCCAGGCCACCGAGATGCTTGAAATGTCAGCAAAGGCTGGAGACCAAAGGCTGAACTAATAGGGAAAGGGTAAAAGAATCCCAAGAAAAACATGACCGAAGGTTAAAACAATTCCAAGAAAAACATAGGCAACTGACCTGTTGAAGCCTTCAGGAAATCAGTGGCCGCTGATTTACATAGGCCATTCAAGTTAGTTGACCCGTGCACCTTCCACCCCTTTTTCACCTTTCAGCACCATAGGGTGAATTGTGAGCATGAAATCACAATTCCTTGGATTCTCTTCTTAACTTGACGAGAAAAATTCAGCAACTGAAGTACCTGTTACTGATGTGATACCCAGGAACACCGAGTTGACACATTTCATTTTGTTCAAACACAACTAGCAAATCTAAGGGCACAAGGCTGGCTTCTTTTCATGACAATTTTTCTGTTTTACAACCTGCTCTGATCCTGGTGAAACTTTTTCATTAGCTTCTCTCTAAAAGCAAAAAGTCCAGTTCACTGTCCCATCCTACTGCTGCAAGTAAACCATTTGCATTGCCAAGACCAAAAACGGAATTGGAAGGTACAGAGACGCCCGGAGCTATGAGCAGATACGGGGCACATTTCGGTAGAAGCCGCCGTCTGCAGTGCACTGTGACCAGCACAATCGCTTTTGCGCGAAGAAGCCGCTTCTTCGCCTCTGGAAGCCGGAGAGAGCGGCTACCTCTGAAAGCTGAAGAATGAAGCAGCAAAACACTGGGATTGTGTGCACAGATGCAAACTGATCCAAAAAGGTACCTTACCACTCTCAAACTTTTCCAAACACATGAACATACTGTTGGAAAGTGTTTTGGACAACTTTCTTTTTCTTCCTGCAAAACACACTGCAGACTTCTCTGCAAAATGTAAAATCCGATGGGAGATTATTTCTATGCTGGCACAGTTTTTCCTTGCCAGACATGCTGGAAAAGATTTTTGCAATGATGTAGACCACAAAAGACGCTAAAGACGAAGGTACGGAGCTCCCCGGAGCTATGCCCCGGTCCCGGGCACATTTCGGCAGATGCCGCCGCACTGGAGTGCACTGTGACCGGTACAATCGCCTTTGCGCGAAGAAGTCGATTCTTCGCCTCCGGGAGCCGGAGAGAACGGCTGCTTTCAAAAGGTGAAGAATGAAGCTGCACAACACTGGGATAGTGTGCGCAGCTTGCCAACTGATAAAAAACAGTACCTTACCACTCCTACCTTTTCCAAACACATGAATATTCGATTGGAAGGTGTTTTGGAAAACTTTCTTTTTCTTCGTGCAAAACACTCAGCAGAGCTCTCTGCAACATGTAAAACACCATGAGAGATGTTTTCTGTGCAGGCACAGTTTCTCCATGCCAGACATAGTGGAAATGCTTTTTGCAGTGATGTAGACCACAAAAGTCCCGAAAGAAGCAGGTACGGATGTCCCCGGAGCTAAGCGCCGGTCCCGGGCACATTTCGGAAGAAGCCGCCGCACTGGAGTGCACTGTGACCGGCACAATCGCCTTTGCGCGAAGAAGACGCTTCCTTGCCTCCGCGGGCCGGACAGAGCGGCTGCTTTCAAAAGGTGAAGAATGAAGCTGCACAACACTGGGATAGTGTGCGCATCATGCAAACTGATAGAAAACACAACCTTACCACTCTCCTACCTTTTCCAAACACATGAACATTCGATTGGAAGGTGTTTTGGAAAACTTTCTTTTTCTTCTTGCATAAACTTCTGAAAAGCTCTCTGCAACATGTAAAACACCACGGGAGATGTTTTCTGTGCTGGCACAGTTTCTCCTTGCCTAACATAGTGTAAAACCTTTCTGTAGGATGTAGACCACAAAAGTCCCGAAAGACGAAGGTACGCAGCTCCCCGGAGCTATGCCCCGATCCCGGACACATTTCGGCAGATGCCGCCGCACTGGAGTGCACTGTGACCGGCACAATCGCCTTTGCGTGAAGAAGCCGATTCTTCGCCTCCGGGAGCCGGAGAGACCAGTAGCTTCGAAAAGGTGAGAATGAAGCTGCACAAGACTGGGATAGTGTGTGCAGCTTTCCAACTGATAAAAAACAGTACCTTACGACTTTCCTACCTTTTCCACACACATGAATATCCTGTTGGAAGGTGTTTTGAACAACTATCTTATTCTTCGTGCAAAACACTCAGCAGAGCTCTCTTCAACATGGAAAAACCATGAGAGATGTTTTCTGTGCAGGCACAGTTTCTCATTACCAGACATAGTGGAAAAGCGTTTTGCAGTGATGTTGACCACAAAAGCCACGAAAGAAGAAGGTACGGATGTCCCCGGAGGTAAGCGCCGGTCCCGGGCACATTTCGGAAGAAGCCGCCGCACTGGAGTGCACTGTGCCTGGCACAATCGCCTTTGCGCAAAGAAGCCGCCTCTTCGTCTCCGGGGGCCGGAGTGAGAGGCTGATCGGAAAGGTGGGAATGAAGCTGCACAACACTGGGATAGTGTGCACAGATTGCAAACTGATAGAAAACAGTACCTTACCACTTTCCTACCTTTTCCAAACATATGAATATTGGGTTGGAAGGTTTTTCCAACAACTTTATTTTCTTCGTGCAAAACACTCAGCAGACCTCTCTGCAACATGTACAACACAATGAGAGTTGTTTTCTGTGCTGGCACAGTTTCTCCATGCCAGACATGGTGGAAAGGATTTTTCCAATGATGTAGACCACAAAAGACGCTAAAGACGAAATATGGAGCTCCCCGGAGCTAAGCGCCGGTCCCGGGCACATTTCGGCCGAAGCCGCCGCACTGGAGTGCACTGTGACCGGCACAATCGCATTTGCGCGAAGAAGACGCTTCCTTGCCTCCGCGAGCCGGACAGAGCGGCTGCTTCGGAAGGTGAAGAATGAAGCTGCACATCACTGGGATAGTGTGTGCAGCTTGCCAACTGATAAAAAACAGTACCTTACCACTCCTACCTTTTCCAAACACATGAACATTCGATTGGAAGGTGTTTAGGAAAACTTTCTTTTTCTTCGTGCAAAACACTCAGCAGAGCTCTCTGCAACATGTAAAACATGATGGGAGATGTTTTCTGTGCAGGCACAGTTTCTACTTGCCAGACATAGTGGAAATGCTTTTAGTAGTGATGTAGAACACAAGAGACGGTAAAGTCGAAATACAGAGTTCCCTGGAGCTAAGCGCCGGGCCCGGGCGCATTTCGGAAGAAGCCGCCGCACTGGAGTGCACGGTGACCGGCAGAATCGCCTTTGCGCGAAGAAGCCGATTCTTCGCCTCCGGGAGCCGGAGAGAACGGCTGCTTTCAAAAGGTGAAGAATGAAGCTGCACAACACTGGGATAGTGTGTGCAGCTTGCCAACTGATAAAAAACAGTACCTTACCACTCCTACCTTTTCCAAACACATGAACATTCGATTGGAAGGTGTTTTGGAAAACTTTCTTTTTCTTCGTGCAAAACACTCAGCAGAGCTCTCTGCAACATGTAAAACACCATGAGAGATGTTTTCTGTGCAGGCACAGTTTCTCATTACCAGACATAGTGGAAAAGCGTTTTGCAGTGATGTTGACCACAAAAGACGCTAAAGACGAAATATGGAGCTCCCCGGAGCTAAGCGCCGGTCCCGGGCACATTTCGGAAGAAGCCGCCGCACTGGAGTGCACTGTGACTGGCACAATCGCCTTTGCGCGAAGAAGCCGATTCTTCGCTTCCGGCAGCCGGACAGAGCGGCTGCTTCGGAAAGGTGGAAATGAAGCTGCACAACACGGGGATAGTGTGAGCAGTTTGCAAACTGATAAAAAACACTACCTTACCACTTTCCTACCTTTTCCAAACACATGAATATTTGATTGGAATGTGTTTTGGACAACTTTATTCTTCATCTTGCAAAATATTCTGCAGAGGTCTCTAAACAAGTAAAACACGATGGGAGATGTTTTCTGTGCTGGCACAGTTTCTCCATGCCAGACATAGTGGAAAGGATCTTTGCAATGATATAGACCACAAAAGACGCTAAAGACGAAATATGGAGCTCCCCGGAGCTAAGCGCCGGTCCCGGGCACATTTCGGCCGAAGCCGCCGCACTGGAGTGCACTGTGACCGGCACAATCGCCTTTGAGCGAAGAAGCCGCATCTTCGTCTCCGGGAGCCAGAGAGAGCGGCTGCTTTCAAAAGGCGAAGAATGAAGCTGCACAACACTGGGATAGTGTGCGCAGCTTGCAAACTGATAAAAAACAGTACCTAACAACTTTCCTACCTTTTCCAAACCAATGAACATTCGATTGGAAGGTGTTTTGGAGAACTCTCTTTTTCTTCTTGCATAAACTTCTGCAGAGCTCTCTGCAACATGTAAAACACCATGAGAGATGTTTTATGTGCTGGCACAGATTCTCCTTGCCTAACATAGTGGAAAACCTTTCTGTATGATGTAGACCACAAAAGTCCCGAAAGACGAAGGTACGCAGCTCCCCGGAGCTATGCCCCGATCCCGGACACATTACGGCAGATGCCGCCGCACTGGAGTGCACTGTGACCGGCACAATCGCATTTGCGCGAAGAAGCCGATTCTTCGTCTCCGGGAGCCGGAGAAAGCGGCTGCTTTCAAAAGGTGAAGAATGAAGCTGCACAACCCTGGGATAGTGTGTGCAGCTTGCCAACTGATAGAAAACAGTACCTTAAGACTTTCCTACCTTTTCAAAACATATGAATATTCGGTTAGAAGGTGTTTTCAACAACTTTATTTTCTTCGTGCAAAACACTCAGCAGAGCTCTCTGCAACATGTAAAATATGATGGGAGATGTTTTCTGTGCAGGCACAGTTTCTACTTGCCAGACATAGTGGAAATGCTTTTAGTAGTGATGTAGAACACAAGAGACGGTAAAGTCGAAATACAGAGTTCCCCGGAGCTAAGCGCCGGGCCCGGGCGCATTTCGGAAGAAGCCGCCGCACTGGAGTGCACTGTGACCGGCACAATCGCCTTTGCGCGAAGAAGCCGATTCTTCGCCTCCGGCAGCCGGAGAGAACGGCTGCTTTCAAAAGGTGAAGAATGAAGCTGCACAAGACTGGGATAGTGTGCGCAGCTTGCCAACTGATAAAAAACAGTACCTTACCACTCCTACCTTTTCCAAACACATGAACATTCGATTGGAAGGTGTTTTGGAAAACTTTCTTTTTCTTCGTGCAAAACACTCAGCAGAGCTATCTGCAACATGTAAAACATCATGAGAGATGTTTTCTGTGCAGGCACAGTTTCTCATTACCAGACATAGTGGAAAAGCGTTTTGCAGTGATGTAGACCACAAAAGTCCCGAAAGAAGAAGGTACGGATGTCCCCGGAGCTAAGCGCCGGTCCCGGGCACATTTCGGAAGAAGCCGCCGCACTGCAGTGCACTGTGACCGGCACAATCGCCTTTGCGCAAAGAAGCCGCTTCATTGCCTCCGCGAACCCGACAGAGCGGCTGCTTCGAAAAGCTGGAAATGAAGGTGCTCAACACGGGGATAGTGTGTGCAGCTTGCCAAATGATAGAAAACAGTACCTTACAACTTTTCTACCTTTTCCAAACACATGAATATCCTTTTGGAAAGTGTTTTGAACAACTATCTTATTCTTCGTGCAAAACACTCAGCAGAGCTCTCTTCAACATGTAAAAACCATGAGAGATGTTTTCTGTGCAGGCACAGTTTCTCATTACCAGACATAGTGGAAAAGCGTTTTGCAGTGATGTTGACCACAAAAGTCCCGAAAGAAGAAGGTACGGATGTCCCCGGAGGTAAGCGCCGGTCCCGGGCACATTTCGGAAGAAGCCGCCGCACTGGAGTGCACTGTGCCTGGCACAATCGCCTTTGCGCAAAGAAGCCGCCTCTTCGTCTCCGGGGGCCGGAGTGAGAGGCTGCTTCGGAAAGGTGGGAATGAAGCTGCACAACACTGGGATAGTGTGCGCAGCTTGCAAACTGATAGAAAACAGTACCTTACCACTTTCCTACCTTTTCCAAACACATGAATATTGGGTTGGAAGGTTTTTCCAACAACTTTATTTTCTTCGTGCAAAACACTCAGCAGAGCTCTCTGCAACATGTACAACACAATGAGAGTTGTTTTCTGTGCTGGCACAGTTTCTCCATGCCAGACATGGTGGAAAGGATTTTTCCAATGATGTAGACCACAAAAGACGCTAAAGACGAAATATGGAGCTCCCCGGAGCTAAGCGCCGGTCCCGGGCACATTTCGGAAGAAGCCGCCGCACTGGAGTGCACTGTGACTGGCACAATCGCCTTTGCGCGAAGAAGCCGATTCTTCGCTTCCGGCAGCCGGACAGAGCGGCTGCTTCGGAAAGGTGGAAATGAAGCTGCACAACACGGGGATAGTGTGAGCAGTTTGCAAACTGATAAAAAACACTACCTTACCACTTTCCTACCTTTTCCAAACACATGAATATTTGATTGGAATGTGTTTTGGACAACTTTATTCTTCATCTTGCAAAATATTCTGCAGAGGTCTCTAAACAAGTAAAACACGATGGGAGATGTTTTCTGTGCTGGCACAGTTTCTCCATGCCAGACATAGTGGAAAGGATCTTTGCAATGATATAGACCACAAAAGACGCTAAAGACGAAATATGGAGCTCCCCGGAGCTAAGCGCCGGTCCCGGGCACATTTCGGCCGAAGCCGCCGCACTGGAGTGCACTGTGACCGGCACAATCGCCTTTGAGCGAAGAAGCCGCATCTTCGTCTCCGGGAGCCAGAGAGAGCGGCTGCTTTCAAAAGGCGAAGAATGAAGCTGCACAACACTGGGATAGTGTGCGCAGCTTGCAAACTGATAAAAAACAGTACCTAACAACTTTCCTACCTTTTCCAAACCAATGAACATTCGATTGGAAGGTGTTTTGGAGAACTCTCTTTTTCTTCTTGCATAAACTTCTGCAGAGCTCTCTGCAACATGTAAAACACCATGAGAGATGTTTTATGTGCTGGCACAGATTCTCCTTGCCTAACATAGTGGAAAACCTTTCTGTATGATGTAGACCACAAAAGTCCCGAAAGACGAAGGTACGCAGCTCCCCGGAGCTATGCCCCGATCCCGGACACATTACGGCAGATGCCGCCGCACTGGAGTGCACTGTGACCGGCACAATCGCATTTGCGCGAAGAAGCCGATTCTTCGTCTCCGGGAGCCGGAGAAAGCGGCTGCTTTCAAAAGGTGAAGAATGAAGCTGCACAACCCTGGGATAGTGTGTGCAGCTTGCCAACTGATAGAAAACAGTACCTTAAGACTTTCCTACCTTTTCAAAACATATGAATATTCGGTTAGAAGGTGTTTTCAACAACTTTATTTTCTTCGTGCAAAACACTCAGCAGAGCTCTCTGCAACATGTAAAATATGATGGGAGATGTTTTCTGTGCAGGCACAGTTTCTACTTGCCAGACATAGTGGAAATGCTTTTAGTAGTGATGTAGAACACAAGAGACGGTAAAGTCGAAATACAGAGTTCCCCGGAGCTAAGCGCCGGGCCCGGGCGCATTTCGGAAGAAGCCGCCGCACTGGAGTGCACTGTGACCGGCACAATCGCCTTTGCGCGAAGAAGCCGATTCTTCGCCTCCGGCAGCCGGAGAGAACGGCTGCTTTCAAAAGGTGAAGAATGAAGCTGCACAAGACTGGGATAGTGTGCGCAGCTTGCCAACTGATAAAAAACAGTACCTTACCACTCCTACCTTTTCCAAACACATGAACATTCGATTGGAAGGTGTTTTGGAAAACTTTCTTTTTCTTCGTGCAAAACACTCAGCAGAGCTATCTGCAACATGTAAAACATCATGAGAGATGTTTTCTGTGCAGGCACAGTTTCTCATTACCAGACATAGTGGAAAAGCGTTTTGCAGTGATGTAGACCACAAAAGTCCCGAAAGAAGAAGGTACGGATGTCCCCGGAGCTAAGCGCCGGTCCCGGGCACATTTCGGAAGAAGCCGCCGCACTGCAGTGCACTGTGACCGGCACAATCGCCTTTGCGCAAAGAAGCCGCTTCATTGCCTCCGCGAACCCGACAGAGCGGCTGCTTCGAAAAGCTGGAAATGAAGGTGCTCAACACGGGGATAGTGTGTGCAGCTTGCCAAATGATAGAAAACAGTACCTTACAACTTTTCTACCTTTTCCAAACACATGAATATCCTTTTGGAAAGTGTTTTGAACAACTATCTTATTCTTCGTGCAAAACACTCAGCAGAGCTCTCTTCAACATGTAAAAACCATGAGAGATGTTTTCTGTGCAGGCACAGTTTCTCATTACCAGACATAGTGGAAAAGCGTTTTGCAGTGATGTTGACCACAAAAGTCCCGAAAGAAGTAAGTACGGATGTCCCCGGAGGTAAGCGCCGGTCCCGGGCACATTTCGGAAGAAGCCGCCGCACTGGAGTGCACTGTGCCTGGCACAATCGCCTTTGCGCAAAGAAGCCGCCTCTTCGTCTCCGGGGGCCGGAGTGAGAGGCTGCTTCGGAAAGGTGGGAATGAAGCTGCACAACACTGGGATAGTGTGCGCAGCTTGCAAACTGATAGAAAACAGTACCTTACCACTCCTACCTTTTCCAAACACATGAACATTCGATTGGAAGGTGTTTTGGAAAACTTTCTTTTTCTTCGTGCAAAACACTCAGCAGAGCTCTCTGCAACATGTAAAACACCATGAGAGATGTTTTCTGTGCAGGCACAGTTTCTCATTACCAGACATAGTGGAAAAGCGTTTTGCAGTGATGTTGACCACAAAAGACGCTAAAGACGAAATATGGAGCTCCCCGGAGCTAAGCGCCGGTCCCGGGCACATTTCGGAAGAAGCCGCCGCACTGGAGTGCACTGTGACTGGCACAATCGCCTTTGCGCGAAGAAGCCGATTCTTCGCTTCCGGCAGCCGGACAGAGCGGCTGCTTCGGAAAGGTGGAAATGAAGCTGCACAACACGGGGATAGTGTGAGCAGTTTGCAAACTGATAAAAAACACTACCTTACCACTTTCCTACCTTTTCCAAACACATGAATATTTGATTGGAATGTGTTTTGGACAACTTTATTCTTCTTCTTGCAAAATATTCTGCAGAGGTCTCTAAACAAGTAAAACACGATGGGAGATGTTTTCTGTGCTGGCACAGTTTCTCCATGCCAGACATAGTGGAAAGGATCTTTGCAATGATATAGACCACAAAAGACGCTAAAGACGAAATATGGAGCTCCCCGGAGCTAAGCGCCGGTCCCGGGCACATTTCGGCCGAAGCCGCCGCACTGGAGTGCACTGTGACCGGCACAATCGCCTTTGAGCGAAGAAGCCGCATCTTCGTCTCCGGGAGCCAGAGAGAGCGGCTGCTTTCAAAAGGCGAAGAATGAAGCTGCACAACACTGGGATAGTGTGCGCAGCTTGCAAACTGATAAAAAACAGTACCTAACAACTTTCCTACCTTTTCCAAACCAATGAACATTCGATTGGAAGGTGTTTTGGAGAACTCTCTTTTTCTTCTTGCATAAACTTCTGCAGAGCTCTCTGCAACATGTAAAACACCATGAGAGATGTTTTATGTGCTGGCACAGATTCTCCTTGCCTAACATAGTGGAAAACCTTTCTGTATGATGTAGACCACAAAAGTCCCGAAAGACGAAGGTACGCAGCTCCCCGGAGCTATGCCCCGATCCCGGACACATTACGGCAGATGCCGCCGCACTGGAGTGCACTGTGACCGGCACAATCGCATTTGCGCGAAGAAGCCGATTCTTCGTCTCCGGGAGCCGGAGAAAGCGGCTGCTTTCAAAAGGTGAAGAATGAAGCTGCACAACCCTGGGATAGTGTGTGCAGCTTGCCAACTGATAGAAAACAGTACCTTAAGACTTTCCTACCTTTTCAAAACATATGAATATTCGGTTAGAAGGTGTTTTCAACAACTTTATTTTCTTCGTGCAAAACACTCAGCAGAGCTCTCTGCAACATGTAAAATATGATGGGAGATGTTTTCTGTGCAGGCACAGTTTCTACTTGCCAGACATAGTGGAAATGCTTTTAGTAGTGATGTAGAACACAAGAGACGGTAAAGTCGAAATACAGAGTTCCCCGGAGCTAAGCGCCGGGCCCGGGCGCATTTCGGAAGAAGCCGCCGCACTGGAGTGCACTGTGACCGGCACAATCGCCTTTGCGCGAAGAAGCCGATTCTTCGCCTCCGGCAGCCGGAGAGAACGGCTGCTTTCAAAAGGTGAAGAATGAAGCTGCACAACACTGGGATAGTGTGCGCAGCTTGCCAACTGATAAAAAACAGTACCTTACCACTCCTACCTTTTCCAAACACATGAACATTCGATTGGAAGGTGTTTTGGAAAACTTTCTTTTTCTTCGTGCAAAACACTCAGCAGAGCTATCTGCAACATGTAAAACATCATGAGAGATGTTTTCTGTGCAGGCACAGTTTCTCATTACCAGACATAGTGGAAAAGCGTTTTGCAGTGATGTAGACCACAAAAGTCCCGAAAGAAGAAGGTACGGATGTCCCCGGAGCTAAGCGCCGGTCCCGGGCACATTTCGGAAGAAGCCGCCGCACTGCAGTGCACTGTGACCGGCACAATCGCCTTTGCGCAAAGAAGCCGCTTCATTGCCTCCGCGAACCCGACAGAGCGGCTGCTTCGAAAAGCTGGAAATGAAGGTGCTCAACACGGGGATAGTGTGTGCAGCTTGCCAAATGATAGAAAACAGTACCTTACAACTTTTCTACCTTTTCCAAACACATGAATATCCTTTTGGAAAGTGTTTTGAACAACTATCTTATTCTTCGTGCAAAACACTCAGCAGAGCTCTCTTCAACATGTAAAAACCATGAGAGATGTTTTCTGTGCAGGCACAGTTTCTCATTACCAGACATAGTGGAAAAGCGTTTTGCAGTGATGTTGACCACAAAAGTCCCGAAAGAAGTAAGTACGGATGTCCCCGGAGGTAAGCGCCGGTCCCGGGCACATTTCGGAAGAAGCCGCCGCACTGGAGTGCACTGTGCCTGGCACAATCGCCTTTGCGCAAAGAAGCCGCCTCTTCGTCTCCGGGGGCCGGAGTGAGAGGCTGCTTCGGAAAGGTGGGAATGAAGCTGCACAACACTGGGATAGTGTGCGCAGCTTGCAAAATGATAGAAAACAGTACCTTACCACTCCTACCTTTTCCAAACACATGAACATTCGATTGGAAGGTGTTTTGGAAAACTTTCTTTTTCTTCGTGCAAAACACTCAGCAGAGCTCTCTGCAACATGTAAAACACCATGAGAGATGTTTTCTGTGCAGGCACAGTTTCTCATTACCAGACATAGTGGAAAAGCGTTTTGCAGTGATGTTGACCACAAAAGACGCTAAAGACGAAATATGGAGCTCCCCGGAGCTAAGCGCCGGTCCCGGGCACATTTCGGAAGAAGCCGCCGCACTGGAGTGCACTGTGACTGGCACAATCGCCTTTGCGCGAAGAAGCCGATTCTTCGCTTCCGGCAGCCGGACAGAGCGGCTGCTTCGGAAAGGTGGAAATGAAGCTGCACAACACGGGGATAGTGTGAGCAGTTTGCAAACTGATAAAAAACACTACCTTACCACTTTCCTACCTTTTCCAAACACATGAATATTTGATTGGAATGTGTTTTGGACAACTTTATTCTTCATCTTGCAAAATATTCTGCAGAGGTCTCTAAACAAGTAAAACACGATGGGAGATGTTTTCTGTGCTGGCACAGTTTCTCCATGCCAGACATAGTGGAAAGGATCTTTGCAATGATATAGACCACAAAAGACGCTAAAGACGAAATATGGAGCTCCCCGGAGCTAAGCGCCGGTCCCGGGCACATTTCGGCCGAAGCCGCCGCACTGGAGTGCACTGTGACCGGCACAATCGCCTTTGAGCGAAGAAGCCGCATCTTCGTCTCCGGGAGCCAGAGAGAGCGGCTGCTTTCAAAAGGCGAAGAATGAAGCTGCACAACACTGGGATAGTGTGCGCAGCTTGCAAACTGATAAAAAACAGTACCTAACAACTTTCCTACCTTTTCCAAACCAATGAACATTCGATTGGAAGGTGTTTTGGAGAACTCTCTTTTTCTTCTTGCATAAACTTCTGCAGAGCTCTCTGCAACATGTAAAACACCATGAGAGATGTTTTATGTGCTGGCACAGATTCTCCTTGCCTAACATAGTGGAAAACCTTTCTGTATGATGTAGACCACAAAAGTCCCGAAAGACGAAGGTACGCAGCTCCCCGGAGCTATGCCCCGATCCCGGACACATTACGGCAGATGCCGCCGCACTGGAGTGCACTGTGACCGGCACAATCGCATTTGCGCGAAGAAGCCGATTCTTCGTCTCCGGGAGCCGGAGAAAGCGGCTGCTTTCAAAAGGTGAAGAATGAAGCTGCACAACCCTGGGATAGTGTGTGCAGCTTGCCAACTGATAGAAAACAGTACCTTAAGACTTTCCTACCTTTTCAAAACATATGAATATTCGGTTAGAAGGTGTTTTCAACAACTTTATTTTCTTCGTGCAAAACACTCAGCAGAGCTCTCTGCAACATGTAAAATATGATGGGAGATGTTTTCTGTGCAGGCACAGTTTCTACTTGCCAGACATAGTGGAAATGCTTTTAGTAGTGATGTAGAACACAAGAGACGGTAAAGTCGAAATACAGAGTTCCCCGGAGCTAAGCGCCGGGCCCGGGCGCATTTCGGAAGAAGCCGCCGCACTGGAGTGCACTGTGACCGGCACAATCGCCTTTGCGCGAAGAAGCCGATTCTTCGCCTCCGGCAGCCGGAGAGAACGGCTGCTTTCAAAAGGTGAAGAATGAAGCTGCACAAGACTGGGATAGTGTGCGCAGCTTGCCAACTGATAAAAAACAGTACCTTACCACTCCTACCTTTTCCAAACACATGAACATTCGATTGGAAGGTGTTTTGGAAAACTTTCTTTTTCTTCGTGCAAAACACTCAGCAGAGCTATCTGCAACATGTAAAACATCATGAGAGATGTTTTCTGTGCAGGCACAGTTTCTCATTACCAGACATAGTGGAAAAGCGTTTTGCAGTGATGTAGACCACAAAAGTCCCGAAAGAAGAAGGTACGGATGTCCCCGGAGCTAAGCGCCGGTCCCGGGCACATTTCGGAAGAAGCCGCCGCACTGCAGTGCACTGTGACCGGCACAATCGCCTTTGCGCAAAGAAGCCGCTTCATTGCCTCCGCGAACCCGACAGAGCGGCTGCTTCGAAAAGCTGGAAATGAAGGTGCTCAACACGGGGATAGTGTGTGCAGCTTGCCAAATGATAGAAAACAGTACCTTACAACTTTTCTACCTTTTCCAAACACATGAATATCCTTTTGGAAAGTGTTTTGAACAACTATCTTATTCTTCGTGCAAAACACTCAGCAGAGCTCTCTTCAACATGTAAAAACCATGAGAGATGTTTTCTGTGCAGGCACAGTTTCTCATTACCAGACATAGTGGAAAAGCGTTTTGCAGTGATGTTGACCACAAAAGTCCCGAAAGAAGAAGGTACGGATGTCCCCGGAGGTAAGCGCCGGTCCCGGGCACATTTCGGAAGAAGCCGCCGCACTGGAGTGCACTGTGCCTGGCACAATCGCCTTTGCGCAAAGAAGCCGCCTCTTCGTCTCCGGGGGCCGGAGTGAGAGGCTGCTTCGGAAAGGTGGGAATGAAGCTGCACAACACTGGGATAGTGTGCGCAGCTTGCAAACTGATAGAAAACAGTACCTTACCACTTTCCTACCTTTTCCAAACACATGAATATTGGGTTGGAAGGTTTTTCCAACAACTTTATTTTCTTCGTGCAAAACACTCAGCAGAGCTCTCTGCAACATGTACAACACAATGAGAGTTGTTTTCTGTGCTGGCACAGTTTCTCCATGCCAGACATGGTGGAAAGGATTTTTCCAATGATGTAGACCACAAAAGACGCTAAAGACGAAATATGGAGCTCCCCGGAGCTAAGCGCCGGTCCCGGGCACATTTCGGAAGAAGCCGCCGCACTGGAGTGCACTGTGACTGGCACAATCGCCTTTGCGCGAAGAAGCCGATTCTTCGCTTCCGGCAGCCGGACAGAGCGGCTGCTTCGGAAAGGTGGAAATGAAGCTGCACAACACGGGGATAGTGTGAGCAGTTTGCAAACTGATAAAAAACACTACCTTACCACTTTCCTACCTTTTCCAAACACATGAATATTTGATTGGAATGTGTTTTGGACAACTTTATTCTTCATCTTGCAAAATATTCTGCAGAGGTCTCTAAACAAGTAAAACACGATGGGAGATGTTTTCTGTGCTGGCACAGTTTCTCCATGCCAGACATAGTGGAAAGGATCTTTGCAATGATATAGACCACAAAAGACGCTAAAGACGAAATATGGAGCTCCCCGGAGCTAAGCGCCGGTCCCGGGCACATTTCGGCCGAAGCCGCCGCACTGGAGTGCACTGTGACCGGCACAATCGCCTTTGAGCGAAGAAGCCGCATCTTCGTCTCCGGGAGCCAGAGAGAGCGGCTGCTTTCAAAAGGCGAAGAATGAAGCTGCACAACACTGGGATAGTGTGCGCAGCTTGCAAACTGATAAAAAACAGTACCTAACAACTTTCCTACCTTTTCCAAACCAATGAACATTCGATTGGAAGGTGTTTTGGAGAACTCTCTTTTTCTTCTTGCATAAACTTCTGCAGAGCTCTCTGCAACATGTAAAACACCATGAGAGATGTTTTATGTGCTGGCACAGATTCTCCTTGCCTAACATAGTGGAAAACCTTTCTGTATGATGTAGACCACAAAAGTCCCGAAAGACGAAGGTACGCAGCTCCCCGGAGCTATGCCCCGATCCCGGACACATTACGGCAGATGCCGCCGCACTGGAGTGCACTGTGACCGGCACAATCGCATTTGCGCGAAGAAGCCGATTCTTCGTCTCCGGGAGCCGGAGAAAGCGGCTGCTTTCAAAAGGTGAAGAATGAAGCTGCACAACCCTGGGATAGTGTGTGCAGCTTGCCAACTGATAGAAAACAGTACCTTAAGACTTTCCTACCTTTTCAAAACATATGAATATTCGGTTAGAAGGTGTTTTCAACAACTTTATTTTCTTCGTGCAAAACACTCAGCAGAGCTCTCTGCAACATGTAAAATATGATGGGAGATGTTTTCTGTGCAGGCACAGTTTCTACTTGCCAGACATAGTGGAAATGCTTTTAGTAGTGATGTAGAACACAAGAGACGGTAAAGTCGAAATACAGAGTTCCCCGGAGCTAAGCGCCGGGCCCGGGCGCATTTCGGAAGAAGCCGCCGCACTGGAGTGCACTGTGACCGGCACAATCGCCTTTGCGCGAAGAAGCCGATTCTTCGCCTCCGGCAGCCGGAGAGAACGGCTGCTTTCAAAAGGTGAAGAATGAAGCTGCACAAGACTGGGATAGTGTGCGCAGCTTGCCAACTGATAAAAAACAGTACCTTACCACTCCTACCTTTTCCAAACACATGAACATTCGATTGGAAGGTGTTTTGGAAAACTTTCTTTTTCTTCGTGCAAAACACTCAGCAGAGCTATCTGCAACATGTAAAACATCATGAGAGATGTTTTCTGTGCAGGCACAGTTTCTCATTACCAGACATAGTGGAAAAGCGTTTTGCAGTGATGTAGACCACAAAAGTCCCGAAAGAAGAAGGTACGGATGTCCCCGGAGCTAAGCGCCGGTCCCGGGCACATTTCGGAAGAAGCCGCCGCACTGCAGTGCACTGTGACCGGCACAATCGCCTTTGCGCAAAGAAGCCGCTTCATTGCCTCCGCGAACCCGACAGAGCGGCTGCTTCGAAAAGCTGGAAATGAAGGTGCTCAACACGGGGATAGTGTGTGCAGCTTGCCAAATGATAGAAAACAGTACCTTACAACTTTTCTACCTTTTCCAAACACATGAATATCCTTTTGGAAAGTGTTTTGAACAACTATCTTATTCTTCGTGCAAAACACTCAGCAGAGCTCTCTTCAACATGTAAAAACCATGAGAGATGTTTTCTGTGCAGGCACAGTTTCTCATTACCAGACATAGTGGAAAAGCGTTTTGCAGTGATGTTGACCACAAAAGTCCCGAAAGAAGTAAGTACGGATGTCCCCGGAGGTAAGCGCCGGTCCCGGGCACATTTCGGAAGAAGCCGCCGCACTGGAGTGCACTGTGCCTGGCACAATCGCCTTTGCGCAAAGAAGCCGCCTCTTCGTCTCCGGGGGCCGGAGTGAGAGGCTGCTTCGGAAAGGTGGGAATGAAGCTGCACAACACTGGGATAGTGTGCGCAGCTTGCAAACTGATAGAAAACAGTACCTTACCACTCCTACCTTTTCCAAACACATGAACATTCGATTGGAAGGTGTTTTGGAAAACTTTCTTTTTCTTCGTGCAAAACACTCAGCAGAGCTCTCTGCAACATGTAAAACACCATGAGAGATGTTTTCTGTGCAGGCACAGTTTCTCATTACCAGACATAGTGGAAAAGCGTTTTGCAGTGATGTTGACCACAAAAGACGCTAAAGACGAAATATGGAGCTCCCCGGAGCTAAGCGCCGGTCCCGGGCACATTTCGGAAGAAGCCGCCGCACTGGAGTGCACTGTGACTGGCACAATCGCCTTTGCGCGAAGAAGCCGATTCTTCGCTTCCGGCAGCCGGACAGAGCGGCTGCTTCGGAAAGGTGGAAATGAAGCTGCACAACACGGGGATAGTGTGAGCAGTTTGCAAACTGATAAAAAACACTACCTTACCACTTTCCTACCTTTTCCAAACACATGAATATTTGATTGGAATGTGTTTTGGACAACTTTATTCTTCTTCTTGCAAAATATTCTGCAGAGGTCTCTAAACAAGTAAAACACGATGGGAGATGTTTTCTGTGCTGGCACAGTTTCTCCATGCCAGACATAGTGGAAAGGATCTTTGCAATGATATAGACCACAAAAGACGCTAAAGACGAAATATGGAGCTCCCCGGAGCTAAGCGCCGGTCCCGGGCACATTTCGGCCGAAGCCGCCGCACTGGAGTGCACTGTGACCGGCACAATCGCCTTTGAGCGAAGAAGCCGCATCTTCGTCTCCGGGAGCCAGAGAGAGCGGCTGCTTTCAAAAGGCGAAGAATGAAGCTGCACAACACTGGGATAGTGTGCGCAGCTTGCAAACTGATAAAAAACAGTACCTAACAACTTTCCTACCTTTTCCAAACCAATGAACATTCGATTGGAAGGTGTTTTGGAGAACTCTCTTTTTCTTCTTGCATAAACTTCTGCAGAGCTCTCTGCAACATGTAAAACACCATGAGAGATGTTTTATGTGCTGGCACAGATTCTCCTTGCCTAACATAGTGGAAAACCTTTCTGTATGATGTAGACCACAAAAGTCCCGAAAGACGAAGGTACGCAGCTCCCCGGAGCTATGCCCCGATCCCGGACACATTACGGCAGATGCCGCCGCACTGGAGTGCACTGTGACCGGCACAATCGCATTTGCGCGAAGAAGCCGATTCTTCGTCTCCGGGAGCCGGAGAAAGCGGCTGCTTTCAAAAGGTGAAGAATGAAGCTGCACAACCCTGGGATAGTGTGTGCAGCTTGCCAACTGATAGAAAACAGTACCTTAAGACTTTCCTACCTTTTCAAAACATATGAATATTCGGTTAGAAGGTGTTTTCAACAACTTTATTTTCTTCGTGCAAAACACTCAGCAGAGCTCTCTGCAACATGTAAAATATGATGGGAGATGTTTTCTGTGCAGGCACAGTTTCTACTTGCCAGACATAGTGGAAATGCTTTTAGTAGTGATGTAGAACACAAGAGACGGTAAAGTCGAAATACAGAGTTCCCCGGAGCTAAGCGCCGGGCCCGGGCGCATTTCGGAAGAAGCCGCCGCACTGGAGTGCACTGTGACCGGCACAATCGCCTTTGCGCGAAGAAGCCGATTCTTCGCCTCCGGCAGCCGGAGAGAACGGCTGCTTTCAAAAGGTGAAGAATGAAGCTGCACAACACTGGGATAGTGTGCGCAGCTTGCCAACTGATAAAAAACAGTACCTTACCACTCCTACCTTTTCCAAACACATGAACATTCGATTGGAAGGTGTTTTGGAAAACTTTCTTTTTCTTCGTGCAAAACACTCAGCAGAGCTATCTGCAACATGTAAAACATCATGAGAGATGTTTTCTGTGCAGGCACAGTTTCTCATTACCAGACATAGTGGAAAAGCGTTTTGCAGTGATGTAGACCACAAAAGTCCCGAAAGAAGAAGGTACGGATGTCCCCGGAGCTAAGCGCCGGTCCCGGGCACATTTCGGAAGAAGCCGCCGCACTGCAGTGCACTGTGACCGGCACAATCGCCTTTGCGCAAAGAAGCCGCTTCATTGCCTCCGCGAACCCGACAGAGCGGCTGCTTCGAAAAGCTGGAAATGAAGGTGCTCAACACGGGGATAGTGTGTGCAGCTTGCCAAATGATAGAAAACAGTACCTTACAACTTTTCTACCTTTTCCAAACACATGAATATCCTTTTGGAAAGTGTCTTGAACAACTATCTTATTCTTCGTGCAAAACACTCAGCAGAGCTCTCTTCAACATGTAAAAACCATGAGAGATGTTTTCTGTGCAGGCACAGTTTCTCATTACCAGACATAGTGGAAAAGCGTTTTGCAGTGATGTTGACCACAAAAGTCCCGAAAGAAGTAAGTACGGATGTCCCCGGAGGTAAGCGCCGGTCCCGGGCACATTTCGGAAGAAGCCGCCGCACTGGAGTGCACTGTGCCTGGCACAATCGCCTTTGCGCAAAGAAGCCGCCTCTTCGTCTCCGGGGGCCGGAGTGAGAGGCTGCTTCGGAAAGGTGGGAATGAAGCTGCACAACACTGGGATAGTGTGCGCAGCTTGCAAAATGATAGAAAACAGTACCTTACCACTCCTACCTTTTCCAAACACATGAACATTCGATTGGAAGGTGTTTTGGAAAACTTTCTTTTTCTTCGTGCAAAACACTCAGCAGAGCTCTCTGCAACATGTAAAACACCATGAGAGATGTTTTCTGTGCAGGCACAGTTTCTCATTACCAGACATAGTGGAAAAGCGTTTTGCAGTGATGTTGACCACAAAAGACGCTAAAGACGAAATATGGAGCTCCCCGGAGCTAAGCGCCGGTCCCGGGCACATTTCGGAAGAAGCCGCCGCACTGGAGTGCACTGTGACTGGCACAATCGCCTTTGCGCGAAGAAGCCGATTCTTCGCTTCCGGCAGCCGGACAGAGCGGCTGCTTCGGAAAGGTGGAAATGAAGCTGCACAACACGGGGATAGTGTGAGCAGTTTGCAAACTGATAAAAAACACTACCTTACCACTTTCCTACCTTTTCCAAACACATGAATATTTGATTGGAATGTGTTTTGGACAACTTTATTCTTCATCTTGCAAAATATTCTGCAGAGGTCTCTAAACAAGTAAAACACGATGGGAGATGTTTTCTGTGCTGGCACAGTTTCTCCATGCCAGACATAGTGGAAAGGATCTTTGCAATGATATAGACCACAAAAGACGCTAAAGACGAAATATGGAGCTCCCCGGAGCTAAGCGCCGGTCCCGGGCACATTTCGGCCGAAGCCGCCGCACTGGAGTGCACTGTGACCGGCACAATCGCCTTTGAGCGAAGAAGCCGCATCTTCGTCTCCGGGAGCCAGAGAGAGCGGCTGCTTTCAAAAGGCGAAGAATGAAGCTGCACAACACTGGGATAGTGTGCGCAGCTTGCAAACTGATAAAAAACAGTACCTAACAACTTTCCTACCTTTTCCAAACCAATGAACATTCGATTGGAAGGTGTTTTGGAGAACTCTCTTTTTCTTCTTGCATAAACTTCTGCAGAGCTCTCTGCAACATGTAAAACACCATGAGAGATGTTTTATGTGCTGGCACAGATTCTCCTTGCCTAACATAGTGGAAAACCTTTCTGTATGATGTAGACCACAAAAGTCCCGAAAGACGAAGGTACGCAGCTCCCCGGAGCTATGCCCCGATCCCGGACACATTACGGCAGATGCCGCCGCACTGGAGTGCACTGTGACCGGCACAATCGCATTTGCGCGAAGAAGCCGATTCTTCGTCTCCGGGAGCCGGAGAAAGCGGCTGCTTTCAAAAGGTGAAGAATGAAGCTGCACAACCCTGGGATAGTGTGTGCAGCTTGCCAACTGATAGAAAACAGTACCTTAAGACTTTCCTACCTTTTCAAAACATATGAATATTCGGTTAGAAGGTGTTTTCAACAACTTTATTTTCTTCGTGCAAAACACTCAGCAGAGCTCTCTGCAACATGTAAAATATGATGGGAGATGTTTTCTGTGCAGGCACAGTTTCTACTTGCCAGACATAGTGGAAATGCTTTTAGTAGTGATGTAGAACACAAGAGACGGTAAAGTCGAAATACAGAGTTCCCCGGAGCTAAGCGCCGGGCCCGGGCGCATTTCGGAAGAAGCCGCCGCACTGGAGTACACTGTGACCGGCACAATCGCCTTTGCTCGAAGAAGCCGATTCTTCGCCTCCGGCAGCCGGAGAGAACGGCTGCTTTCAAAAGGTGAAGAATGAAGCTGCACAAGACTGGGATAGTGTGCGCAGCTTGCCAACTGATAAAAAACAGTACCTTACCACTCCTACCTTTTCCAAACACATGAACATTCGATTGGAAGGTGTTTTGGAAAACTTTCTTTTTCTTCGTGCAAAACACTCAGCAGAGCTATCTGCAACATGTAAAACATCATGAGAGATGTTTTCTGTGCAGGCACAGTTTCTCATTACCAGACATAGTGGAAAAGCGTTTTGCAGTGATGTAGACCACAAAAGTCCCGAAAGAAGAAGGTACGGATGTCCCCGGAGCTAAGCGCCGGTCCCGGGCACATTTCGGAAGAAGCCGCCGCACTGCAGTGCACTGTGACCGGCACAATCGCCTTTGCGCAAAGAAGCCGCTTCATTGCCTCCGCGAACCCGACAGAGCGGCTGCTTCGAAAAGCTGGAAATGAAGGTGCTCAACACGGGGATAGTGTGTGCAGCTTGCCAAATGATAGAAAACAGTACCTTACAACTTTTCTACCTTTTCCAAACACATGAATATCCTTTTGGAAAGTGTTTTGAACAACTATCTTATTCTTCGTGCAAAACACTCAGCAGAGCTCTCTTCAACATGTAAAAACCATGAGAGATGTTTTCTGTGCAGGCACAGTTTCTCATTACCAGACATAGTGGAAAAGCGTTTTGCAGTGATGTTGACCACAAAAGTCCCGAAAGAAGTAAGTACGGATGTCCCCGGAGGTAAGCGCCGGTCCCGGGCACATTTCGGAAGAAGCCGCCGCACTGGAGTGCACTGTGCCTGGCACAATCGCCTTTGCGCAAAGAAGCCGCCTCTTCGTCTCCGGGGGCCGGAGTGAGAGGCTGCTTCGGAAAGGTGGGAATGAAGCTGCACAACACTGGGATAGTGTGCGCAGCTTGCAAACTGATAGAAAACAGTACCTTACCACTTTCCTACCTTTTCCAAACACATGAATATTGGGTTGGAAGGTTTTTCCAACAACTTTATTTTCTTCGTGCAAAACACTCAGCAGAGCTCTCTGCAACATGTACAACACAATGAGAGTTGTTTTCTGTGCTGGCACAGTTTCTCCATGCCAGACATGGTGGAAAGGATTTTTCCAATGATGTAGACCACAAAAGACGCTAAAGACGAAATATGGAGCTCCCCGGAGCTATGCGCCGGTCCCGGGCACATTTCGGCCGAAGCCGCCGCACTGGAGTGCACTGTGACCGGCAGAATCGCCTTTGCGCGAAGAAGACGCTTCCTTGCCTCCGCGAGCCGGATAGAGCGGCTGCTTCGGAAGGTGAAGAATGAAGCTGCACATCACTGGGATAGTGTGTGCAGCTTGCCAACTGATAAAAAACAGTACCTTACCACTCCTACCTTTTCCAAACACATGAACATTCGATTGGAAGGTGTTTTGGAAAACTTTCTTTTTCTTCGTGCAAAACACTCAGCAGAGCTCTCTGCAACATGTAAAACATGATGGGAGATGTTTTCTGTGCAGGCACAGTTTCTACTTGCCAGACATAGTGGAAATGTTTTTAGTAGTGATGTAGGACACAAGAGACGCTAAAGTCGAAATACAGAGTTCCCCGGAGCTAAGCGCCGGGCCCGGGCGCATTTCGGAAGAAGCCGCCGCACTGGAGTGCACTGTGACCGGCAGAATCGCCTTTGCGCGAAGAAGCCGATTCTTCGCCTCCGGCAGCCGGCATGAGCGGCTGCTTCGGAAAGGTGGAAATGAAGCTGCACAACACTGGGATAGTGTAACCAGTTTGCAAACTGATAGAAAACAGTACCTTACAACTTTCCTACCTTTTCCAAACACATGAATATTTGATTGGAATGTGTTTTGGACAACTTCATTCTTCTTCTTGCAAAATAATCTGCAGAGGTCTCTAAACAAGTAAAACACGATGGGAGATGTTTTCTGTGCTGGCACAGTTTCTCCATGCCAGACATAGTGGAAAAGATCTTTGCAATGATATAGACCACAAAAGACGCTAAAGACGAAATATGGAGCTCCCCGGAGCTAAGCGCCGGGCCCGGGCGCATTTCGGAAGAAGCCGCCGCACTGGAGTGCAGTGTGACCTGCACAATCGCCTTTGAGCGAAGAAGCCGCATCTTCGTCTCCGGGAGCCAGAGAGAGCGGCTGCTTTCAAAAGGTGAAGAATGAAGCTGCACAAGACTGGGATTCTGTGCGCAGCTTGCAAACTGATAAAAAACAGTTCCTTACACCTTTCCTACCTTTTCAAAACATATGAATATTGGGTTGAAAGGTGTTTTCAACAACTTTATTTTCTTCGTGCAAAACACTCAGCAGAGCTCTCTGCAACATGTAAAACATGATGGGAGATGTTTTTTGTGCAGGCACAGTTTCTACTTGCCAGACATAGT
This sequence comes from Zonotrichia albicollis, assembly GCF_047830755.1. NCBI lineage: Eukaryota > Metazoa > Chordata > Aves > Passeriformes > Passerellidae > Zonotrichia > Zonotrichia albicollis. The sequence continues at coordinate 4,910,079 of NC_133854.1, forward strand.
GGAAATGCTTTTAGTAGTGATGTAGAACACAAGAGACGCTAATGTCGAAATACAGAGTTCCCCGGAGCTAAGCGCCGGGCCCGGGCGCATTTCGGAAGAAGCCGCCGCACTGGAGAGCACTGTGACCGGCACAATCGCCTTTGCGCGAAGAAGCCGATTCTTCGCCTCCGGGAGCCGGAGAGAGCGGCTGCTTTCAAAAGGTGAAGAATGAAGCTGCACAACACTGGAATAGTGTGCGCAGCTTGCAAACTTATAGAAAACAGTACCTAACAACTTTCCTACCTTTTCCAAACCCATGAACATCCGATTGGAAGGTGTTTTGGAGAACTCTCTTTTTCTTCTTGCATAAACTTCTGCAGAGCTCTCTGCAACATGTAAAACACCACGGGAGATGTTTTATGTGCTGGCACAGATTCTCCTTGCCTAACATAGTGGAAAACCTTTCTGTATGATGTAGACCACAAAAGTCCCGAAAGACGAAGGTACGCAGCTCCCCGGAGCTATGCCCCGATCCCTGGCACATTTCGGCAGATGCCGACGCACTGGAGTGCACTGTGACCGGCACAATCGCATTTGCGCGAAGAAGCCGATTCTTCGTCTCCGGGAGCCGGAGAAAGCGGCTGCTTTCAAAAGGTGAAGAATGAAGCTGCACAACACTGGGAGAGTGTGTGCAGCTTGCCAACTGATAGAAAACAGTACCTTACGACTTTCCTACCTTTTCAAAACATATGAATATTCGGTTAGAAGGTGTTTTCAACAACTTTATTTTCTTCGTGCAAAACACTCAGCAGCGCTCTCTGCAACATGTAAAACATGATGGGAGATGTTTTCTGTGCAGGCACAGTTTCTACTTGCCAGACATAGTGGAAATGCTTTTAGTAGTGATGTAGAACACAAGAGACGCTAAAGTCGAAATACAGAGTTCCCCGGAGCTAAGCGCCGGTCCCGGGCACATTTCGGTAGAAGCCGCCGCACTGGAGTGCACGGTGACCGGCACAATCGCCTTTGCTCGAAGAAGCCGATTCTTCGCCTCCGGGAGCCGGAGAGAGCGGCTGCTTTCAAAAGGTGAAGAATAAGGCTGCACAACACTGGGATAGTGTGCGCAGCTTGCAAACTGATAAAAAACAGTACCTTACCACTCCTACCTTTTCCAAACACATGAACATTCGATTGGAAGGTGTTTTGGAAAACTTTCTTTTTCTTCGTGCAAAACACTCAGCAGAGCTATCTGCAACATGTAAAACATCATGAGAGATGTTTTCTGTGCAGGCACAGTTTCTCATTACTAGACATAGTGGAAAAGCGTTTTGCAGTGATGTTGACCACAAAAGTCCCGAAAGAAGAAGGTACGGATGTCCCTGGAGGTAAGCGCCGGTCCCGGGCACATTTCGGAAGAAGCCGCCGCACTGGAGTGCACTGTGCCTGGCACAATCGCCTTTGCGCAAAGAAGCCGCCTCTTCGTCTCCGGGGGCCGGAGTGAGAGGCTGCTTCGGAAAGGTGGGAATGAAGCTGCACAACACTGGGATAGTGTGCGCAGCTTGCAAACTGATAGTAAACAGTACCTTACCACTTTCCTACCTTTTCCAAACATATGAATATTGGGTTGGAAGGTTTTTCCAACACCTTTATTTTCTTCGTGCAAAACACTCAGCAGACCTCTCTGCAACATGTACAACACAATGAGAGTTGTTTTCTGTGCTGGCACAGTTTCTCCATGCCAGACATGGTGGAAAGGATTTTTCCAATGATGTAGACCACAAAAGACGCTAAAGACGAAATATGGAGTTCCCCGGAGGTAAGCGCCGGTCCCGGGCACATTTCGGCCGAAGCCGCCGCACTGGAGTGCACTGTGACCGGCACAATCGCCTTTGCGCGAAGAAGACGCTTCCTTGCCTCCGCGAGCCGGACAGAGCGGCTGCTTCGGAAGGGGAAGAATGAAGCTACACACCACGGGGATAGTGTGCCCAGGTTGCAAACTGATAGAAAACAGTACCTTATCACTTTCCTACCTTTTCCAAACATATGAATATTCGGTTAGAAGGTGTTTTCAACAACTTTATTTTCTTCGTGCAAAACACTCAGCAGAGCTCTCTGCAACATGTAAAATATGATGGGAGATGTTTTCTGTGCAGGCACAGTTTCTACTTGCCAGACATAGTGGAAATGCTTTTAGTAGTGATGTAGAACACAAGAGACGCTAAAGTCGAAATACAGAGTTCCCCGGAGCTAAGCGCCGGGCCCGGGCGCATTTCGGAAGAAGCCGCCGCACTGGAGTGCACTGTGACCGGCAGAATCGCCTTTGCGCGAAGAAGCCGATTCTTCGCCTCCGGCAGCCGGAGAGAGCGGCTGCTTTCAAAAGGTGAAGAATGAAGCTGCACAACACTGGGATAGTGTGTGCAGCTTGCCAACTGATAAAAAACAGTACCTTACCACTCCTACCTTTTCCAAACACATGAACATTCGATTGGAAGGTGTTTTGGAAAACTTTCTTTTTCTTCGTGCAAAACACTCAGCAGAGCTCTCTGCAACATGTAAAACACCATGAGAGATGTTTTCTGTGCAGGCACAGTTTCTCATTACCAGACATAGTGGAAAAGCGTTTTGCAGTGATGTTGACCACAAAAGACGCTAAAGACGAAATATGTAGCACCCGGAGCTAAGCGCAGGTCCCGGGCACATTTCGGAAGAAGCCGCCGCACTGGAGTGCACTGTGACCGGCACAATCGCCTTTGCGCGAAGAATCCGATTCTTCGCCTCCGGCAGCCGGACAGAGCGGCTGCTTCGGAAAGGTGGAAATGAAGCTGCACAACACGGGGATAGTGTGCGCAGCTTGCAAACTGATAAAAAACAGTACCTTACCACTTTCCTACCTTTTCAAAACATATGAATATTGGGTTGGAAGGTGTTTTCAACAACTTTATTTTCTTCGTGCAAAACGCTCAGCAGAGCTCACTGCAACATGTAAAACATGATGGGAGATGTTTTCTGTGCAGGCACAGCATCTACTTGCCAGACATAGTGGAAATGCTTTTAGTAGTGATGTAGAACACAAGAGACGCTAAAGACGAAATACAGAGTTCCCCGGAGCTAAGCGCCTGGCCCGGGCACATTTCGGAAGAAGCCGCCGCACTGGAGTGCACTGTGACCGGCACAATCGCCTTTGCGCGAAGAAGCCGATTCTTCGCCTCCGGGAGCCGGAGAGAGCGGCTGCTTTCAAAAGGTGAAGAATGAAGCTGCACAACACTGGGATAGTGTGCGCAGCTTGCAAACTGATAAAAAACACTACCTTACCACTCCTACCTTTTCCAAACACATGAACATTCTACTGGAAGGGGTTTTGGAAAACTTTCTTTTTCTTCGCGCAAAACACTCAGCAGAGCTCTCTGCAACATGTAAAACATCATGAGAGATGTTTTCTGTGCAGGCACAGTTTCTCATTACCAGACATAGTGGAAAAGCGTTTTGCAGTGATGTAGACCACAAAAGTCCCGAAAGAAGAAGGTACGGATGTCCCCGGAGGTAAGCGCCGGTCCCGGGCACATTTCGGAAGAAGCCGCCGCACTGCAGTGCACTGTGACCGGCACAATCGCCTTTGCGCGAAGAAGCCGCTTCCTTGCTTCCGCGAACCAGACAGAGCGGCTGCTTCGGAAAGGTGAAGAATGAAGCTGCACAACACTGGGATAGTGTGCGCATCATGCAAACTGATAGAAAACACTACCTTACCACTTTCCTACCTTTTCCAAACACATGAACATTCGATTGGAAGGTGTTTTGGAAAACTTTCTTTTCCTTCTTGCATAAACTTCTGCAGAGCCCTCTGCAACATGCAAAACACGATGGGAGATGTTTTCTGTGCTGGCACAGATTCTCCTTGACTAACATAGTGGAAAACCTTTTGTATGATGTAGACCACTAAAGTCCCGAAAGACGAAGGTACGCAGCTCCCTGGAGCTAAGCGCCGGTCCCGGGCACATTTCGGCAGATGCCGCCGCACTGGAGTGCACTGTGACCGGCACAATCGCATTTGCGCGAAGAAGCCGATTCTTCGTCTCCGGGGGCCGGAGAGAGCGGCTGCTTTCAAAAGGTGAAGAATAAAGCTGCACAACACTGGGATAGTGTGCGCAGCTTGCAAACTGATAGAAAACAGTACCTTACCACTCCTACCTTTTCCAAACACATGAACATTCGACTGGAAGGGGTTTTGGAAAACTTTCTTTTTCTTCGCGCAAAACACTCAGCAGAGCTCTCTGCAACATGTAAAACATCATGAGAGATGTTTTCTGTGCAGGCACAGTTTCTCATTACCAGACATAGTGGAAAAGCGTTTTGCATTGATGTAGACCACAAAAGTCCCGAAAGAAGAAGGTACGGATGTCCCTGGAGGTAAGCGCCGGTCCCGGGCACATTTCGGAAGAAGCCGCCGAACTGCAGTGCACTGTGACCGGCACAATCGCCTTTGCGCGAAGAAGCCGCTTCCTTGCCTCCGCGAACCAGACAGAGCGGCTGCTTCGGAAAGGTGAAGAATGAAGCTGCACAACACTGGGATAGTGAGCGCAGCTTGCAAACTGATAGAAAACACTACCTTACCACTTTCCTACCTTTTCCAAACACATGAACATTCGATTGGAAGGTGTTTTGGAAAACTTTCTTTTCCTTCTTGCATAAACTTCTGCAGAGCTCTCTGCAACATGTAAAACACGATGGGAGATGTTTTCTGTGCTGGCACAGTTTCTCCTTGCATAACATAGTGGAAAACCTTTCTGTATGATGTAGACCACAAAAGTCCCGAAAGACCTAGGTACGCAGCTCCCCGGAGCTATGCCCCGATCCCGGTCACATTTCGGAAGAAGCCGCCGCACTGGAGTGCACTGTGACCGGCACAATCGCCTTTGCGCGAAGAAGCCGATTCTTCGCCTCCGACAGCCGGAGAGAGCGGCTGCTTCGGAAAGGTGAAGAATGAAGCTGCACAACACTGGGATAGTGTGTGCAGCTTGCAAACTGATAGAAAACAGTACCATACCCCTTTCTTACCTTTTCCAAACACATGAATATCCTGTTGGAAGGTGTTTTGGACAACTTTCTTATTCTTAGTGCAAAACACTCAGCAGAGCTCTCTGCAACATGTAAAACACCACGGGAGATGTTTTCTGTGCTGGCACAGTTTCTCCATGCCAGACATAGTGGAAAATCTTTTTGCAGTGATGTAGACCACAAAAGACGCTAAAGTCGAAATAAGGAGTTCCCGGAGCTAAGCGCCGGTCCCAGGCACATTTCGGAAGCACCTGCCGCACTGGAGTGCACTGTGACCGGCATAATCGCCTTTGCGCAAAGAAGCCGCCTCTTCGTCTCCGGGGGCCGGAGTGAGCGGCTGCTTCGGAAAGGTGGGAATGAAGCTGCACAACACTGGGATAGTGTGCTCAACTTTCAAACTGATAGAAAACAGTACCTTACCACTTTCCTACCTTTTCCAAACACATGAACATTCGATTGGAAGGTGTTTTGGAAAACTTTCTTTTTCTTCGTGCAAAACACTCAGCAGACCTCTCTGCAACATGTAAAACACCACGGGAGATATTTTCTGTGCAGGCACAGTTTCTCATTACCAGACATAGTGGAAAAGCTTTTTGCAGTGATGTAGACCACAAAAGTCCTGAAAGAAGAAGGTACGGATGTCCCCGGAGCTAAGCGCCGGTCCCGGGCACATTTCGGAAGAAGCCGCCGCACTTTAGAGCATTGCCGCCGGTACAATCCCATTTGCTCGACGAAACCTCGTCTTCGCCTCCGGAAGCCGTAGGGAGCAGTAGCTTCGGAAAGGTGAGAATGAAGCTGCACAACACTGGGATAGTGTGCGCAGCTTGCAAACTGATAGAAAACAGTACCTTACAACTCTCCTAGCTTTTCCAAACACATGAACATTCGGTTGGAAGGTGTTTTGGACATCTTTCTTTTTCTTCCTGCAAAACACTCTGCAGACTTCTCTGCAACATGTACAACACCATGGGAGATGTTTTCTGCCCTGACCCAGATTCTCCTTGCCAGACATAGTGGAAAAACTTTTTGCGAGGTTGGAGAGGACAAGAAACGCTAAAGACGAAAGTATGGAGTTTTCCGTAGCTAAGAATGCATGAAAGCAAAAGACTGCCCTCTTCAAAAATGGCAATTAGGAAGACTCGGAAAAGTACAAATCAGCCAGCCTCTTTTTTATCCCCATGAAGTTGATGGGGCAGCTATTCCTGAAAGCCTTGCCTGGCATATGAAGGAGGACAAAGCAATGTACTCGGCGTGGATTTTCCTGGGGAATTTCATGCTGAACAACTTTTTCAACACCTCTGATGAATCAACTTGACTGGTAGATGAAGGGAATATTGTCTGCGTGGCCTTCAGGGAGGTTTTTCCATTTCTCTACATGGCTGCACACATACATACGGGAAGCAATAATGCAAAAGGGAGGGAACCAGTGTCTTTTAAGTGATGCTGAGTGAAAAGACAAGAGGCAGTGGGCACACACTGAAATACAGGAGATTGCCTATGAACATCACCAAATGATGTTTTACTGTGACGGTGACTGAACCGCGGCACAGACTGCCCAGAAAGCTTCTGAAGCCTGGATCTTAGAAGACATTAAAAGTACACCCAGATAGAATCCCGGGCAAGAGGCTCTAGGTATCCTGCTTTAACAGAGGGGTTGGGCCTGGTGAGCCCCACTGAGCCCTACCACTCTCATTCATTCTGTGTAGTGAATTCTCTTCGAGATGCATTTCAAGCACTGGCATGACAAAGTTCTGTGCAGACAGAGATCCAAATGGACATGGGATCCATGTTCCTTAAGCAGTGTTCAAGAAGAATGTAAAACTCTGGGACAAGTGTCTCTTCCCTAACTGAATCCCTTTCATGGGAAAATTCCCAGCTATAGAAAGATCTTCTGATACGCATGCTTAGGACTGACACTGGCTGAGGAAATTTCCCCCTATGTGTATCTAAGACCAGTTAGGATCATCACCCAAGACTTGTCAACATAGTCACAGAATGTCTATTGTAAAGAAGTGACAACTTCCACCAGAATGGCAAATATTGGTCCACAAAATGGATTAATGAATGGGAATTAATGACTTGGGTTAAAAAGAAAAATAAAGAGTTGGTCTTTATTTAATAATTTCGTTGCAATATTGATATGGGAAGAAAAAGACCTCAATCCTGGACTTTCTCAACTCTAAGAAAGATTTTGAAAATTTCTTCTAGAAATCTATTATTATGACGAGATTATTCAAACAATTTTAGTCGGTAAAAAAGTCCCAGATTTGTCTAGTTTTGCTTCCAGGGAAAAGGGCTGTGGTTTGTGTTTCGGGCCTGGGGCTGGGAGTGGCCGGCTGGCTCCTGAAAATCCTCGATACGCAGGGTGGTTCCCAGATAAAAGGTGGCACCAGTGCCAAGACGTGATGGTTTGAGAATACAGAGTAGCTCCTGCAATCTGCAAGCAAGAAGCGGGGCGGCTGAATTTTGTTTCCAGGGAATGGGGTGGTGGTTTCTGTTTGGGGGCCAGTGGCAGGCAGTGGCAGGCTGGCTCCTTAAAATCCACGATACGCAAGATGCTTCCAAAAGAAAGGTGGCACAAGTGCCGAGTCGGGCTGGTTTGATAGAGCCAAGTGTCTCCTGCAATCTGCCAGCCAGAAGCGGGGTGGGTGAGTTTTGTTTGCCAGGGAAAAGGGCCATGGTTTGTTTTCCGGGGCCTGTGGCCAAGAATGGCTGGCTGGCTCCTTAAAATCCACGCCGCGCCGGATGGTTCCCAGACCCAAGGGGGCACCAGTGCCGAGTCAGGCTGGTTTGATAGAGCCAAGTGGCTCATGCAATCTGCCAGCCAGAAGATGGGCGGGTGAGTTTTTTTGCCAAGGAAAAGGGCCGTGGTTTGTGTTGGGGGCCTGTGGCTGGGAGTGGTCGTCTGGCTCCTGAAAATCCACGGTACGCAGGATGGTTCCCAGATGAAAGGTGGCACCAGGTCCGAGTCGGGCTGGTTTGATAGAGCCAAGTGGCTCCTGCAATCTGCCAGCCAGAAGATGGGCAGATCAGTTTAACTTCCAGGGAAAAGGGCCGTAGATTGTGTTTGGGGGCTTGTGGCTGGGAGTGGCCGGCTGGCGGCTTAAAATCCACGCCGCGCTGGATGGTTCCCAGACCCAAGGGGGAACCAGTGCCGAGTCGGGTTGGTTTGATAGTACCAAGTGTCTCCTGCAATCTGCCAGCCAGAAGATGGGCAGGTCAGTTTTCCTTCCAGGGAAAAGGGCCATAGGTTGTGTTTGCGGACCTGTGGCCGGCAGTGACCGGCTGGCTCCTGAAAATGCACGATATGCAGGATGGTTCCCAGATGAAAGGTGGCACCAGTGCCGAGTCGGGCTGTTTGGATAGGGCCAAGTGGCTCCTGCAATCTGCCAGCCAGAAGATGGGCAGGTCAGTTTTACTTCCAGGGAAAAGGGCCGTGGTTAGTTATCAGGGGCCTGTGGCCTGGAATGGCCGGCTGGTTCCTTAAAATCCAAGCCGCGCTGGATGGTTCCCAGATGAAAGGTGGCACCAGTGCCGAGTCGGGCTGTTTTGATAGAGCCAAGTGGCTCCTGCAATCTGCCAGCCAGAAGGCGGGCCGCTGAGATTTTCATCCAGGGAAAAGGGCCGTGGTATGTGTTTAGGGGCCTGCGGCTGGGAGTGGCCGGATGGCTCCTGAAAATCCACGATATGCATGATGGTTCCCAGATGAATGGTGGCACCAGTGCCGAGTCGGGCTGTTTTGATAGAGCCAAGGTGGCTCCTGCAATCTGCCAGCCACAAGATGGGCAGGTCAGTTTTACTTCTACGGAAGAGGGCCGATAGTTTGTGTTTGGGGGCCTGAGGCTTGGAGTGGCCGGCTGGCGGCTTATAATCCACGCCGCGCTGGATGGTTCCCAGACCCGAGTTGGAACCACTGCCAAGTCGGGCTGGTTTGATAGAGCCAAGTGGCTCCTGCAATCTGCCAGCCAGAAGATGGGCAGGTCAGTTTTCCTTCCAGGGAGAAGGGCCGTAGTTTGTGTTTGGGGGCCTGTGGCTGGGATTGGCCGGCTGGCTCCTGAAAATCCATATTACGCAGGATGGTTCCCAAATTTAAAATGGCACCAGTGCCTAGTTAAGCTGATTTGATAGTACCAAGTGGCTCCTGCAATCCGCCAGCCAGAAGATGGGCAGGTCTGTTTTACTTACAGGGAAAGGGCCATAGTTTTTCATTGGGGGCCTGTGGCTCGTAGGGGCCGTCTGGCTCCTGAAAATCCACGATACGCAGGATGGTTCCCACATGAAAGTTGGCACCAGTGCCAAGTCGGGCTGGTTTGATAGAACCACGTGGCTCCTGCAATCTGCCAGCCAGAAGCGGGGTGGGTGAGTTTTTTTTGCCAGGGTAAAGGGCCGTGGTTTGTTTTTCGGGGCCTGTGGCCTGTAATGTCCGGCTGGCTCCTTAAAATCCACACCGCGCAGGATGATTCCCTGACACAAGGGCGCACCATTGCCGAGTCGTGTTGGTTTGATAGAGCCAAGTGGCTCCTGCAATCTGCCAGCCAGAAGATGGGCAGGTCAGTTTTACTTCCAGGGAAAAGGGCCGAGGTTTGTGTTTGGGGGCCTGTGGCTGGGAGTGGCCGGCTGGCTCCTGAAAATCCACGATACGCAGGATGGTTCCCAAATGAAAAATTGCACCAGTGCCAAGTGGGGCTGGTTTTATAGTACCAAGTAGCTCCTGCAATCTGCCAGCCAGAAGATGGGCAGGTCAATTTTACTTCCAGAGAAAAGGGCCATAGATTTGTTTGGGGGCCTGTGGCTGGGAGTGGCCATCTGACTCCTGAAAATCCACGATACGCAGGATGGTTCCCAGATGAAAGGTGGCACCAGTGCCAAGTCGGGCTGGCTTGATAGTACCGAGTGTCTCCTGCATTCTGCCAGCCAGGAGCGGGGCGGGTCAGTTTTGTTTACCAGGTTAAAGGGCCGTGGTTTGTGTTTGGGGGCCTGTGGCTGAGAATGGCCGGCTGGCTCCTTAAAATCCACGCCGCGCATGATGGTTCCCAGACCCAAGGGGGCACCAGTGCCGAGTTGGGCTGGTTTGATAGAGCCATGTGGCTCCTGCAATCTGCCAGCCAGAAGATGGGCAGGTCAGTTTTACTTCCAGGGAAAAGGGCCGTAGTTTTGTTTGGGGGCCTGTGGCTGGGATTGGCCGGCTGGCTCCTGAAAATCCACGATACACAGGATGGTTCCCAGATGAAAGGTGGCACCAGTGCCGAGTTGGGCTGGTTTGATAGAACCAAGTGGCTCCTGCAATCTGACAGCCAGAAGCGGGGTGGGTGAGTTTTGTTTGCCTGGGAAAAGGGCCGTGGTTTTTTTTCGGGGCCTGTGGCTGGGAGTGGCCGGCTGGCTCCTGAAAATCCACGATACGCAAGATGCTTCCCAAATGAAGAATGGCACCAGTGCCAAGTCGGGATGGTGTGATAGAGCCAAGTGGCTCCTGCAATCTGCCAGCCAGAAGATGGGCAGGTCAATTTTACTTCTAGGGAAAAGGGACATTGTTTGTGTTTGGGCGCCTGTGGCTGGGAGTGGCCGGCTGGCTCCTGAAAATCCCCAATACACAGGATGGTTCGCAGATGAAAGGTGGCACCAGTGCTGAGTCGGGTTGGTTTGATAGAGCCAAGCGGCTCCTGCAATCTGCCAGCCAGAAGCGGGGTGGGTGTGTTTTGTTTGCCAGGGAAAAGGGCCGTGGTTTGTGTTCGGGGGCCTGTGGCTGGGAATGGTCGGCTGGCTCCTGAAAATCCACGATACGCAGGATGGTTCCCAGATGAATGGTGGCACCACTGCTGAGTCGGGCTGGTTTGATAGTACCGAGTGTCTCCCACCATCTGCCAGCCAGAAGATGGGCAGGTCAGTTTTACTTCCAGGGAAAAAGCCGTAGTTTTGTTTGGGGGCCTGTGGCTGGGAGTGGCCGGCTGGCTCCTGAAAATCCACGATACACAGGATGGTTCCCAGATGAAACGTGGCACCACTGCCGAGTTGGGCTGGTTTTATAGAACCAAGTGGCTCCTGCAATCTGCCAGCCAGAAGCGGGGTGGGCGAGTTTTGTTTACCAGGGAAAAGGGCCGTGGTTTGTTTTCGGGAGCCTGTGGCTAGGAGTGGCCGGCTGGCTCCTGAAAATCCACGCCGCTCAGGATGGTTCCCAGACCCAAGGGGGCACCAGTGCCGAGTCGGGCTGGTTTGATAGAGCCAAGTGGCTCCTGCAATCTGCCAGCCAGAAGATGGCCAGGTCAGTTTTACTTCCAGGGAAAAGGGCCGTAGTTTGTGTTTGGGGTCCTGTGGCTGGGAGTGGCCGGCTGGCTCCTGAAAATCCACGATACGCAGGATGGTTCTCAAATGAAAAATGGCACCAGTGCCAAGTCGGGCTGGTTTGATAGTACCAAGTAGCTCTTGCAATCTGACAGCCAGAAGATGGGCAGGTCTGTTTTACTTCCAGGGAAAAGGGCCGTAGTTTGTGTTTGGGGGCCTGTGGCTGGGAGTGGCCGGCTGGCTCCTGAAAATCCCCAATACACAGGATGGTTCCCAGATGAAAGGTGGCACCAGTGCTGAGTCGGGCTGCTTTGATAGAGTCAAGTGGCTCCTGCAATCTGCCAGCCAGAAGATGGACAGGTCAGTTTTACTTCCGGGGAAGAGGGCCGGTATTTTGTGTTTGGGGGCCTGAGGCTGGGAGTGGCCGGCTGGCTCCTGAAAATCCCCAATACACCGGATGGTTCCCAGATGAAAGGTGGCAGCAGTGCCAAGTCGGGTTGGTTTGATAGAGCCAAGTGTCTCCCGCAATCTGCCAGCCAGACGATGGGCAGGTCAGTTTTACTTCCAGGGAAAAGGGCCGTGGTATTTGTTTGGGGGCCTGTGGCTGGGATTGGCCGGCTGGCTCCTGAAAATCCACGATACACAGGATGGTTCCCAGATGAAAGGTGGCACCAGTGCCGAGTTGGGATGGTGTGATAGAGCCAAGTGGCTCCTGCAATCTGCCAGCCAGAAGATGGGCTGGTCTGTTTTTCTTCCAGGAAAAAGGGCCGTAGTTTGTGTTTGGGGGCCTGTGGCTGGGAGTGGCCGGCTGGCTCCTTAAAATCCACGCCGCGCATGATGGTTCCCAGACCCAAGTTGGCACCAGTGCCGAGTTGGGCTGGTTTGATAGAGCCAAGTGGCTCCTGCAATCTGCCAGCCAGAAGTGGCTCGCTGAGTTTTGTTTGCCAGGGAAAAAGGCCGTGGTATTTTTTCTGGGGCCTGTGGCCTGGAATGGCCGGCTGGCTCCTGAAAATCCACGATACGCAGGATGGTTCCCCGATAAAAGGTGGCACCAGTGCTGAGTCGGGCTGGTTTGATAGAGGTAAGTGGCTCCTGCAATCTGCCAGCCAGAAGATGGGCAGGTCAGTTTTACTTCGAGGGAAAAGGGCCGTAGTTTGTGTTTGGGGGCCTGTGGCTGGGAGTGGCCGGCTGGCTCCTGAAAATCCACGATACGCAGGGTGATTCCCAGACCAAAGGGGCACCAGTGTCGAGCCGGGATGGTTTGATAGAGCCAAGTGGCTCCTGCAATCTGCCAGCCAGAAGCGGGGTGGGTGAGTTTTGTTTTCCCGGGAAAAGGGTCGTGGTTTGTTTTCACGGCCTGTGGCTGGGAGTGGCCGGCTGGCTCCTGAAAATCCACGATACGCAGGATGGTTCCCAAATGAAATATGGCACCAGTGCCGAGTCGGGCTGGTTTGATAGTACCCAGTAGCTCCTGCAATCTGCCAGCCAGAAGATGTGCAGGTCAATTTTACTTCCAGGGAAAATGGCCGTAGTTTTTGTTGGGGGCCTGTGGCTGGGAATGGCCGGCTGGCTCCTCAAAATCCCCAATACACAGGATGATTCCCAGATGAAAGGTGGCACCAGTGCTGAGTCGGACTGGTTTGATAGAGCCAAGTGGCTCCTGCAATCTGCCAGCCAGAAGATGGGCAGGTCAGTTTTACTTCCAGGGAAAAGGGCCACAGTTTGTGTTTGGGGCCCTGTGGCTGGGAATGGCCGGCTGGCTCCTTAAAATCCACGCCGCGCATGATGGTTCCCAGACTCAAGGTGGCACCAGTGCCGAGTTGGGCTGGTGTGATAGAGCCATGTGGCTCCTGCAATCTGCCAGCCAGAAGATGGGCAGGTCAATTTTACTTCCAGGGAAAAGGGCCGTAGTTTGTGTTTGGTGGCCTGTGGCTGGGAGTGGCCGGCTGGCACCTGAAAATCCATGCCGCGCTGGATGGTTCCCAAATGAAAAAATGCCACCAGTGCCAAGTCGGGCTGGTTTGATAGTACCGCGTGGCTCCTGCAATCTGACAGCCAGAAGATGGGCATGTCTGTTTTACTTCCATGGAAAAGGGCCGCAGTTTGTGTTTGGGGCCCTGTGGCTGGGAATGGCCGGCTGGCTCCTTAAAATCCACGCCGCGCATGATGGTTCCCAGACCCAAGGTGGCACCAGTGCCGAGTTGGGCTGGTGTGATAGAGCCATGTGGCTCCTGCAATCTGTCTGCCAGAGGCGGGGTCGCTGACTTTTGTTTGCCAGGGAAAAAGGCCGTGGTTTTTTTTCCGGGGCCTGTGGCCTTGAATGGCCGGCTGGTTCCTTAAAATCCACGACGCGCTGGATGGTTCCCAGATGAAAGGTGGCACCAGTGCCGAGTCGGGCTGTTTTGATAGAGCCAAGTGGCTCCTGCAATCTGCCAGCCAGATGATGGGCAGGTCTATTTTACTTCCAGGGAAAAGGGCCGTAGATTGTGTTTGGGGACCGGTGGCTGGGAGTGGCAGGCTGGCTCCTGAAAATCCACGATACGCAGGATGGTTTCCAGACCCAAGGGGCTCCAGTGCCAAATCGGGCTGGTTTGATAGAGCCAAGTGGCTCCTGCAATCTGACAGCCAGAAGATGGGTGGGTGAGTTTTGTTCGCCAGAGAAAAGGGCCGTGGTTTGTTTTCAGGGCCTGTGGCTGGGAGTGGCCGGCTGGCTCCTGAAAATCCACGATACGCAGGATGGTTCCCAAATGAAAAATGGCACCAGTGCCAAGTCGGGCTGGTTTGATAGTACCAAGTAGCTCCTGCAATCTGACAGCCAGAAGATGGGCAGGTCAGTCTTACTTCCAGGGAAAAGGGCCGTAGTTTGTGTTGGGGGCCTTTGGCTGGGAGTGGCCGGCTGGCTCCTGATAATCCCCAATACACAGGAGGGTTCCCAGATGAAAGGTGGCACCAGTGCTGAGTCGGGCTGGTTTGATAGAGCCAAGTGGCTCCTGCAATCTGCCATCCATAAGCGGGGTGGGTGAGTTTTGTTTTCCAGGGAAAAGGGCCGTGATTTGTTTTCGGGGGCCTGTGGTTGGGAATGGCCGGCTGGCTCCTGAAAATCGACGCCGCGCAGGATGGTTCCCAGACCCAAGGTGGCACCAGTGCCGAGTTGGGCTGGTTTGATAGAGCCAAGTGGCTCCTGCAATCTGCCAGCCAGAAGATGGGCAGGTAAGTTTTACTTCCAGGGAAAAGGGCCGTAGTTTGTGTTTGGGGGCCTGTGGCTGGGAGTGGCCGGCTGGCTCCTGAAAATCCACGATACGCAGGATGGTTCCCAGATGAATGGTGGCACCAGTGCCAAGGCGGCTGGTTTGATAGGGCCAAGTGTCTCCTGCAATCTGCCAGCCAGGAGCGGAGTGCGTGAGTTTTGTTTGCCAGGGAAAAGGGCCGTGGTTTGTTTTCGGGAGCCTGTGGCTCGGAATGGCCTGCTGGCTCCTGAAAATCCACGATACGCAGGATGGTTCCCAGATGAAAAAATGGCACCAGTGCCGAGTCGGGCTGGTTTGATAGAGCCATGTGGCTCCTGCAATCTGCCAGCAAGAAGCGGGGTGGGTGAGTTTTGTTTGGCAGGGAAAAGGCCCACAGTTTGTGTTTGGGGCCCTGTGGCTGGGAATGGCCGGCTGGCTCCTTAAAATCCACGCCGCGCTTGATGGTTCCCAGACCCAAGGTGGCACCAGTGCCGAGTTGGGCTGGTGTGATAGAGCCATGTGGCTCCTGCAATCTGTCAGCCAGAAGCGGGGTCGCTGACTTTTGTTTGCCCGGGAAAAAGGCCGTGGTTATTTTTCTGGGGCCTGTGACCTTGAATGGCCGGCTGGTTCCTTAAAATCCACGCCGCGCAGGATGGTTCCCAGATGAAAGGTGGCACCAGTGTCGAGTCGGGCTGTTTTGATAGAGCCAAGTGGCTCCTGCAATCTGCCAGCCAGATGATGGGCAGGTCTATTTTACTTCCAGGGAAAAGGGCCTTAGTTTGTTTTTGGGGACCTGTGGCTAGGAGTGGCCGGCTGGCTCCTGAAAATCCACGCCGCTCAGGATGGTTCCCAGATGAAAGGTGGCACCAGTGCCAAGTCGGACTGGTTTGATAGTATGGAGTGGCTCCTGCAATCTGCCAGCCAGAAGGCGGGCCGCTAAGATTTTCTTCCAGGGAAAATGGCCGTGGTATGTGTTTGCGGCCCTGTGGCTGGGAGTGGCTGGCTGGCTCCTGAAAATCCACGACACGCAGGATGGTTCCCAGATGAAAGGTGGCACCAGTGCCGAGTCGGGCTGGTTTGATAGAGCCAAGTGGCTCCTGCAATCTGCCAGCCAGAAGATGGCCAGGTCAGTTTTACTTCCGGGGAAGAGGGCCGGTAGTTTGTGTTTAGGGGCCTGTGGCCGGGAGTGGCCGGCTGGCTCCTGAAAATCCACGATACGCAGGGTGGTTCCCAGACCCAAGGGGGCACAAGTGCCAAATCGGGCTGGTTTGATAGAGCCAAGTGGGTCCTGCATTCTGCCAGCCAGAAGATGGACAGGTCAGTTTTACTTCCAGGGAAAAGGACCATAGCTTTCTTTTGGGGGCCTGTGGCTGGGAATGGCCGGCTGGCTCCTGAAAATCCATGATACGCAGGATGGTTCCCAGATGAAAGGTGGCACCAGTGCCGAGTCGGGCTAGTTTGATACAGCCAAGTGGCTCCTGCAATCTGCCAGCCAGTAGATGGGCAGGTCAGTTTTACTTCCAGGGAAAAGGGCCGTAGTTTATGTTTGGGGTCCTGTGGCTTGGAGTGGCTGGGTGGCTCCTGAAAATCCACGATACACAGGATGATTCCCAGACCAAAGGGGCACCAGTGCTGAGTCGGGATGGTTTGATAGAGCCAAGTGTCTCCTGCAATCTGCCAGCCAGGAGCGGGGCGAGTCGGTTTTGTTTGCCAGGGAAAAGGGATGTGGTTTCTGTTGGGGGCCTGTGGCTGGGATTGGCCGGCTGGCACCTGAAAATCCACGATACATAGGATGGTTCCCAAACCCAAAGGGGTACCACTGCCGACTCGGGCTGGTTTGATAGAGCCAAGTGGCTCCTGCAATCTGCCAGCCAGAAGATGGGCAGGTCAGTTTTCCTTCCACGGAAAAGGGCCGTAGTTTTTGTTTGGGGTCCTGTGGCTGGGAGTGGCCTACTGGCTCCTGAAAATCCACGATACGCAGGATGGTTTCCAGACCCAAGGGGCCCCAGTGCCAAATCGGGCTGGTTTGATAGAGCCAAGTGGCTCCTGCAATCTGACAGCCAGAAGATGGGCAGGTCTATTTTACTTCCAGGGAAAACGGCCGCAGTTTGTGTTTGGGGTCCTGTGTCGGGGAATAGCCGGCTGGCTCCTGAAAATCCACGCCGCGCATGATGGTTCCCAGACCCAAGGTGGCACCGGTGCCGAGTCGGGCTGGTTTGATAGAGCCAACTGGCTCCTGCAATCTGCCATCCATAAGCGGGGTGGGTGAGTTTTGTTTTCCAGGGAAAAGGGCCGTGATTTCTTTTCGGGGGCCTGTGGCTGGGAATGGCCGTCTGGCTCCTGAAAATCCACGCCGCGCAGGATGGTTCCCAGACCCAAGGTGGCACCAGTGCCGAGTTGGGCTGGTTTGATAGAGCCAAGTGGCTCCTGCAATCTGCCAGCCAGAAGATGGGCAGGTCAGTTTTACTTCCAGGGAAAAGGGCCGTAGTTTGTGTTTGGGGGCCTGTGGCTGGGAGTGGCCGGCTGGCTCCTGAAAATCCACGATACGCAGGATGGTTCCCAGATGAATGGTGGCACCAGTGCCAAGGCGGCTGGTTTGATAGGGCCAAGTGTCTCCTGCAATCGGCCAGCCAGGAGCGGGGTGCGTGAGTTTTGTTTGCCAGGGAAAAGGGCCGTGGTTTGTTTTCGGGAGCCTGTGGCTCGGAATGGCCTGCTGGCTCCTGAAAATCCACGATACGCAGGATGGTTCCCAGATGAAAGGTGGCACCAGTGCCGAGTCGGGCTGGTTTGATAGAGCCCAGGGGCTCGTGCAATCTGCCAGCCAGAAGCGGGGTGGGTGAGTTTTGTTTGGCAGGGAAAAGGCCAACAGTTTGTGTTTGGGGGCCTCTGGCTGGGAGTGGCCTGCTGGCTCCTGAAAATCCACGATACGCAGGATGATTCCCAGACAAAAGGGGCACCAGTGCCGAGTCGGGCTGGTTTGATAGAGCCAAGTGGCTCCTGCAATCTGCCAGCCAGAAGATGGGCAGGTCAGTTTTCCTTCCAGGGAAAAGGGCCGTAGTTTTTGTTTGGGGTCCTGTGGCTGGGAGTGGCCTACTGGCTCCTGAAAATCCACGATACGCAGGATGGTTTCCAGACCCAAGGGGCCCCAGTGCCAAATCGGGCTGGTTTGATAGAGCCAAGTGGCTCCTGCAATCTGCCAGCCAGAAGATGGGCAGGTCTGTTTTACTTCCAGGGAAAAGGGCCGTAGTTTGTGTTTGGGGGCCTGTGTCGGGGAATAGCCGGCTGGCTCCTGAAAATCCACGCCGCGCATGATGGTTCCCAGACCCAAGTTGGCACCACTGCCAAGTCGGGCTGGTTTGATAGAGCCAAGTGGCTCCTGCAATCTGCCAGCCAGAAGATGGGCAGGTCAGTTTTACTTCCAGGGAAAAGGGCCGTAGTTTGTGTTTGGGGGCCTGTGGCTGGGAGTGGCCGGCTGGCTCCTGAAAATCCACGATACGCAGGGTGGTTCCCAGACCCAAGGGGGTACCAGTGCCAAATAGGGCTGGTTTGATAGAGCCAAGTGGCTCCTGCATTCTGCCAGCCAGAAGATGGACAGGTCAATTTTACTTCCAGGGAAAAGGACCATAGCTTTTTTTCAGGGGCCTGTGGCTGGGAATGGCCGGCTGGCTCCTGAAAATCCAAGACACGCAGGAGAGTTCCCAGATGAAAGGTGGCACCAGTGCCGAGTCGGGCTGGTTTGATAGAGCCAAGTGGCTCCTGCAATCTGCCAGCCAGAAGATGGGCAGGTCAGTTTTCCTTCCAGGGAAATGGGCCATAGTTTTTTTCGGGGGCCTGTGGCTGGGAGTGGCCGGCTGGCTTCTGAAAATCCACGCCGCGCAGGATGGTTCCCAAATGAAAAATGGCACCAGTGCCAAGTCGGGCTGGTTTGATAGTACCAAGTAGCTCCTGCAATCTGACAGCCAGAAGATGGGCAGGTCTGTTTTACTTCCAGGGAAAAGGGCCGTAGTTTGTGTTTGGGGGCCTGTGGATGGGAATGCCCGGCTGGCTCCTGAAAATCCACGCCGCGCATGATGGTTCCCAGACCCAAGGTGGCACCAGTGCCGAGTTGGGCTGGTTTGATAGAGCCAAGTTGCTCCTGCAATCTGCTAGCCAGAAGATGGGCAGGTAAATTTTACTTCCAGGGAAAAGGGCCGTAGTTTGTGTTGGGGGCCTGTGGCTGGGAATGGCCGGCTGCATCCTGAAAATGCACGATACTCAGGATGATTGCCAGACCCAAGAAGGCACCACTGCCAAGTCGGGCTGGTTTGATAGAGCCATGTGGCTCCTGCTATCTGCCAGCCAGAAGATGGGCAGGTCAGCTTTACTTCCAGGGAAAAGGGCCGTAGTTTGTGTTTGGGGGCCTGTGGCTGGGAATGGCCGGCTGGCTCCTGAAAATCCACGATACGCAGGGTGGTTCCCAGACCCAAGGGGGCACCAGTGCCAAATCGGGCTGGTTTGATAGAGCCAAGTGGCTCCTGCATTCTGCCAGCCAGAAGATGGACAGGTCCGTTTTACTTCCAGGGAAATGGGCCGTAGTTTTTGTTAGGGGGCCTGTGGCTGGGAATGGCCGGCTGGCTCCTGAAAATCCACGATACGCAGGATGGTTCCCAGATGAAAGGTGGCACCAGTGCTGAGTCGGGCTGGTTTGATAGAGCCAAGTGTCTCCTGCAATCTGCCAGCCAGAAGATGGGCAGGTCAGTTTTACTTCCAGGGAAAAGGGCCGTAGTTTGTGTTTGGGGGCCTGTGGCTGGGAGTGGCCGGCTGGCTCCTGAAAATCCACGACACGCAGGATGGTTCCCAAATGAATGGTGGCACCAGTGCCGAGTCGTGCTGGTTTGATAGAGGCAAGTGGCTCCAGCAATCTGACAGCCAGAAGATGCGCAGGTCAGTTTTCCTTCCAGGGAAAAGGGCCGTAGTTTTTGGGTTGGGGCCTGTGGCTGGGAATGGCCGGCTGGCTCCTGAAAATCCACGATAAGTGGGATGGTTCCCAGATGAAAACTGGCACCAGTGCCGAGTTGGGCTGGTTTGATAGAGCCAAGTGTCTCCTGCAATCTGCCAGCCAGGAGCGGGGCGGGTCAGTTTTGTTTGCCAGGAAAAAGGGATGTGGTTTCTGTTGGGGGCCTGTGGCTGGGAGTGGCCGGCTGGCTCCTGAAAATCCACGATACGTAGGATGGATCCTAGACCCAAAGGGGTACCAGTGCCAAGTCGGGCTGGTTTGATAGAGGCAAGTGGCTACTACAATCTGCCAGCCAGAAGATGGGCAGGTCAGTTTTACTTCCAGGGAAAAGGGCCATAGTTTGTGTTTGGGGGCCTGTGGCTGGGAGTGGCCGGCTGGCTCCTGAAAATCCACGATACGCAAGATGGTTCCCAGATGAAAGGTGGCACCAGTGCTGAGTCGGGCTGGTTTGATAGTACCAAGTGTCTCCCGCAATCTGCCAGCCAGACGATGGGCAGGTCAGTTTTACTTCCAGGGAAAAGGTCCTCGGTATGTGTTCGGGGGCCTGTGACTGAGAGTGGCCGGTGGCTCCTGAAAATCCACGATACGCAGGATGGTTCCCAGATGAATGGTGGCACCAGTGCCAAGACGGCTGGTTTGATTGGGCCAAGTGTCTCCTGCATTCTGCGAGCCAGGAGCAAGGTGCGTGAGTTTTGTTTGCCAGGGAAAAGGGCCGTGGTTTGTTTTCGGGAGCCTGTGGCTCGGAATGGCCGGCTGGCTCCTGAAAATCCTGTGCCGTGCATGATGGTTCCCAGACCCATGGTGGCACCAGTGCCGAGTTGGGCTGGTTTGATAGAGCCAAGTTGCTCCTGCAATCTGCCAGCCAGAAGATGGGCAAGTCAATTTTACTTCCAGGGAAAAGGGCCGTGGTATGTGTTTGGGGGCCTGTGGCTGGGAGTGGCCGGCTGGCGCCTGAAAATCCACGATACGCGGGATGGTTCCCATATGAAAGTTGGCAGAAGTGCCGAGTCGGGCTGGTTTGATATAGCCAAGTGGCTCCTGCAATCTGCCAGCCAGAAGATGGGCAGGTCAGTTTTACTTCCAGGGAAAAAGGACGTAGTTTGTGTTTGGGGGCCTGTGGCAGGGCGTGGCCGGCTGGCTCCTGAAAATCCACGACACGCAGGATGGTTACCAGATGAAAGGTGGCACCAGTGCCGTGTCGGGCTGGTTTGATAGAGCCAAGTGGGTCCTGCAATCTGCCAGCCAGAAGATGGGCAGGTCAGTTTTCCTTCCAGGGAAAAGGGCCGTAGTTTTTGTTTGGGGGCCTGTGGCCTGGAGTGGCCGGCTGGCTCCTGAAAATCCACGATAAGCGGGATGGTTTCCAGATGAAAAGTGGCACCATTGCCAAGTCGGGCTGGTTTGATAGAGCCATGTGGCTCCTGCAATCTGCCAGCCAGAAGCGGGGTGGTCTGTTTTCTTTGCCAGGGAAAAGGGCCGTGGTTTGTGTTGGGGGTCTGTGGCTGGGAGTGGCCGGCTGGCTCCTGAAAATCCACGATACGCAGGATGGTTTCCAGACCCAAGGGGCCCCAGTGCCAAATCGGGCTGGTTTTATAGAGCCAAGTGGCTCCTGCAATCTGCCAGCCAGAAGATGGGCAGGTCAGTTTTACTTCCAGGGAAAAGGGCTGTAGTGTGTGTTTGGGGTCCTGTGGCTGGGAGTGGCTGGGTGGCTCCTGAAAATCCACGATACGCAGGATGGTTCCCAGATGAATGGTGGCACCAGTGCCAAGCCGGCTGGTTTGATAGGGCCAAGTGTCTCCTGCAATCTGCCAGCCAGGAGCGGGGTGCGCGAGTTTTGTTTGCCAGGGAAAAGGGCCGTGGTTTGTTTTCGGGAGCCTGTGGCTCGGAATGGCCTGCTGGCTCCTGAAAATCCACGATACGTAGGATGGTTCCCAGATGAAAGGTGGCACCAGTGCCGAGTCCGGCTGGTTTGATAGAGCCATGTGGCTCCTGCAAACTGCCAGCCAGAAGCGGGGTGGGTGAGTTTTGTTTGCCAGGGAAAAGGCCCACAGTTTGCGTTTGGGGGCCTGTGGCTGGGAGTGGCCAGCTGGCTCCTGAAAATCCACGTTACGCAGGATGATTCCCAGACCAAAGGGGCACCAGTACCGAGTCAGGCTGGTTTGATAGAGCCAAGTGGCTCCTGCAATCTGCCAGGCAGAAGCGGGGCGAGTCAGTTTTGTTTGCCAGGGTAAAGGGCCGCGGTGTGTGTTGGGGTCCTGTGGCTGGGAGTGGCCTTCTGGCTCCTGAAAATCCACGATACGCAGGATGGTTCCCAGACCCAAGGGGGCACAAGTGCCAAGTCGGGCTGGTTTGATAGAGCCCAGTGGATACTGCAATCTACCAGCCAGAAGATGGGCAGGTCAGTTTTACTTCCAGGGAAATGGCCGTAATTTTTGTTTGGGGGCCTGTGGCTGGGTGTGGCCGGCTGGCTCCTGAAAATCCCCGATACGCAAGATGCTTCCCAAATGAAAAATGGCACCACTGACAAGTCGGGCTGGTTTGATAGTACCAAGTGGCTCCTGCAATCTGCCAGCCAGAAGGTGGGCAGGTCAGTTTTACTTCCAGGGAAAAGGGCCGTAGTTTGTGTTTGGGGGCCTGTGGCTGGGAGTGGCCGGCTGGCTCCTGAAAATCCACTTTACTCAGGATGATTCCCAGACCGAATTTGGCACCACTGTTCAGTCGGGCTGGTTTGATAGAGCCATGTGCCTCCTGCAATGTGCCAGCCAGAAGCGGGGTGGGTGAGTTTAGTTTGCCTGGGAAAAGGGCCGTAGTTTGAGTTTGGGGGCCTGAGGCTGGGGATGGCCGGCTGGCTCCTGAAATTCCACGCCGCGCAGGATGGTTTCCAGATGAATGGTGGCACCAATACCATGTCGTGTATTACCATGTGACTCCTGCAATCTGCCATCCAGAAGCGGGGCAGCTGTTTTTTTTTTCAGGGAAAAGGGCCGTCGTTTGTGTTTGGGGTACTGTAGCTGGTAGGGGCTGCTGGCTCCTGAAAATCCACGAGACGCAGGATGGTTTCCATACCCGTGCTGGCTCCAGTGCAATTTCGGCCTGATTTGACTGCGTCAAATATCCCCTGCGTTGCTCAGTTCAATAGTCTTGTGTCCTAATGTTCTCACAGAAGACTGTTAAAATTTGTCTATTTTTCTGGATATGTTTTGTTCTTTTTTCTCTACCTTCTACTTCTCTCCACTCTCTGAGAACTTTGACCATTATGTAAGTTGACCTAATGTAAAATTCTCGTAGTAATATAAGAGAAGCCAGTAAAGAAAGGCAAATTTGTTAATTGGAGGTGGAAAGAGGGAGGCCAACGAAAGAAAACAAAGGAACAATAATAATGAAATGCTCCCCTGTCTTCTGTGAAAAGTAGAGGCGCAGACAAGAAAGAGCAAGTGCAAAATTCTCACTAGAGAAACGCACTTTATCTGACTAAAGTAATTTCCGGTGCATTTCTTGCGTTTTTCTCATGCCAAACATATTAATCATTGAAGGTGTCCCTTTCCTCTTTCTGGAATACAGCTAGGAAGATGGCTGTGTCATTGCTGACAAGCTGCTATTCTCAGAGGTGTCCAGCTGAAAGTCCTAGATCAATGGATTTCCTCTGTCACTTTGATATGGCATGACTTACAGTTTCAGCAACTGAACTTGCCAGCCTTACAATTCTTTGCCCCTTGAATGGTCAGATAGGCTCCTTGGCAACTGGCATTTGTAAGGACACGAAACTATGCAGAATTTGTACCATGAGATGATGCCAAATGAGTCACGCCGGTAGATTAACTAGGACATGCAAGGCATGAGAGCACAAGAAGAGAGTACACAAGAAGACAGTACAATCTCCTTTTTTCTGAAACACTGTAGAGATCAAATTGAACACAAATCCTCCTGGGCTAGTTCTTGCAAAAGCCTAGGAGTTCTTTTTGTGTTCACACGCCTGGAATATTTAGCTTTGGATCACAGCAGAATGCAGATGACAAAACGAGGCCTTTAAGTCACATCCAGTATGAAGCAGCATGAAAGAAGAAAGCAGCTGAGAGTGCCAACCCTGCTAGGTAATCTCAGTGTTGGTCTTGACATTAGCAGAAATTTGAAATGAGTCTCTGAAAATGACAAAGGAGGCTGAAGAAAAGGGAGCGATGACTCCTCTTGCATAGTGTTTCCTAACAGGGATCTTCAAAATGGAAAGATTGTATCATCCTTTCAACTGAAGGAAGGTATGAAAACAACAGGAAGGAAACGGCATCACATGCTAGAAAGACTAGGAAAGAAGTACACTGGGCAGTGTACTTCTAGACAGAAAGGCCACTGATGGAAAACCAACTAAACTGGCACCAATGCAGCAGCATTGTACTAAAGCCAGAAATGTCCAGCGCTTCACTCTCTGCCGTTCCATTCAGATGCACACAGCAGCTCTGCAACAGTCCTACTGATCATCTCCTTGGTGAACTTGGAGTTGAGGGTCCGTGGTGAAGCAGAGTCCCCAGCAAGATGCAAAGGAGAGCTGCTTTCTTGCAACTTTGCCTTTATCAGTTCCATAGCTTTAAGCCATAACAAACACCATTCAACCAACCACCATACACCAGGCTTTGAACACACGACCGTTCTAAAACTTGTTGATCTACCTCTAATTCAGCTGCCTCACCTTCCCACAGTCCTTTTCTACTTAGCCAATGGAATGGGCCTCGGCCCAAGGCCTTCCTTTTGTAAGCTTCTAGCTAGATGCAGCAGCAAGCCACTACTTTCTTCTGTGCCAAGACTTCAGGTAGACGATTTGCATCTGCCCTTCCAGTGAAACCTAACGGGGAGAGAAAAGCCTCTCACAGATGTTCAGTCATTCCATTAGCTACACAGGCCAAATCAAAAGAAAAGCGAGCTATGGGTTTGTGTACTTGCTCCTACACAACACCTGCTGCCCTCTGACAATCAACTAGCAGAGAACCAGCAAAACTGAGACTTGAGGCAAACAACCCTTTGAAGGGAATAATGATGTCAGCAATTAAGACAACACATTTCCAGGCCACCGAGATGCTTGAAATGTCAGCAAAGGCTGGAGACCAAAGGCTGAACTAATAGGGAAAGGGTAAAAGAATCCCAAGAAAAACATGACCGAAGGTTAAAACAATTCCAAGAAAAACATAGGCAACTGACCTGTTGAAGCCTTCAGGAAATCAGTGGCCGCTGATTTACATAGGCCATTCAAGTTAGTTGACCCGTGCACCTTCCACCCCTTTTTCACCTTTCAGCACCATAGGGTGAATTGTGAGCATGAAATCACAATTCCTTGGATTCTCTTCTTAACTTGACGAGAAAAATTCAGCAACTGAAGTACCTGTTACTGATGTGATACCCAGGAACACCGAGTTGACACATTTCATTTTGTTCAAACACAACTAGCAAATCTAAGGGCACAAGGCTGGCTTCTTTTCATGACAATTTTTCTGTTTTACAACCTGCTCTGATCCTGGTGAAACTTTTTCATTAGCTTCTCTCTAAAAGCAAAAAGTCCAGTTCACTGTCCCATCCTACTGCTGCAAGTAAACCATTTGCATTGCCAAGACCAAAAACGGAATTGGAAGGTACAGAGACGCCCGGAGCTATGAGCAGATACGGGGCACATTTCGGTAGAAGCCGCCGTCTGCAGTGCACTGTGACCAGCACAATCGCTTTTGCGCGAAGAAGCCGCTTCTTCGCCTCTGGAAGCCGGAGAGAGCGGCTACCTCTGAAAGCTGAAGAATGAAGCAGCAAAACACTGGGATTGTGTGCACAGATGCAAACTGATCCAAAAAGGTACCTTACCACTCTCAAACTTTTCCAAACACATGAACATTCTGTTGGAAAGTGTTTTGGACAACTTTCTTTTTCTTCCTGCAAAACACACTGCAGACTTCTCTGCAAAATGTAAAATCCGATGGGAGATTATTTCTATGCTGGCACAGTTTTTCCTTGCCAGACATGCTGGAAAAGATTTTTGCAATGATGTAGACCACAAAAGACGCTAAAGACGAAGGTACGGAGCTCCCCGGAGCTATGCCCCGGTCCCGGGCACATTTCGGCAGATGCCGCCGCACTGGAGTGCACTGTGACCGGTACAATCGCCTTTGCGCGAAGAAGTCGATTCTTCGCCTCCGGGAGCCGGAGAGAACGGCTGCTTTCAAAAGGTGAAGAATGAAGCTGCACAACACGGGGATAGTGTGCGCAGCTTGCCAACTGATAAAAAACAGTACCTTACCACTCCTACCTTTTCCAAACACATGAATATTCGATTGGAAGGTGTTTTGGAAAACTTTCTTTTTCTTCGTGCAAAACACTCAGCAGAGCTCTCTGCAACATGTAAAACACCATGACATATGTTTTCTGTGCAGGCACAGTTTCTCCATGCCAGACATAGTGGAAATGCTTTTTGCAGTGATGTAGACCACAAAAGTCCCGAAAGAAGCAGGTACGGATGTCCCCGGAGCTAAGCGCCGGTCCCGGGCACATTTCGGAAGAAGCCGCCGCACTGGAGTGCACTGTGACCGGCACAATCGCCTTTGCGCGAAGAAGACGCTTCCTTGCCTCCGCGGGCCGGACAGAGCGGCTGCTTTCAAAAGGTGAAGAATGAAGCTGCACAACACTGGGATAGTGTGCGCATCATGCAAACTGATAGAAAACACAACCTTACCACTCTCCTACCTTTTCCAAACACATGAACATTCGATTGGAAGGTGTTTTGGAAAACTTTCTTTTTCTTCTTGCATAAACTTCTGAAAAGCTCTCTGCAACATGTAAAACACCACGGGAGATGTTTTCTGTGCTGGCACAGTTTCTCCTTGCCTAACATAGTGTAAAACCTTTCTGTAGGATGTAGACCACAAAAGTCCCGAAAGACGAAGGTACGCAGCTCCCCGGAGCTATGCCCCGATCCCGGACACCTTTCGGCAGATGCCGCCGCACTGGAGTGCACTGTGACCGGCACAATCGCCTTTGCGTGAAGAAGCCGATTCTTCGCCTCCGGGAGCCGGAGAGACCAGTAGCTTCGAAAAGGTGAGAATGAAGCTGCACAAGACTGGGATAGTGTGTGCAGCTTTCCAACTGATAAAAAACAGTACCTTACGACTTTCCTACCTTTTCCACACACATGAATATCCTGTTGGAAGGTGTTTTGAACAACTATCTTATTCTTCGTGCAAAACACTCAGCAGAGCTCTCTTCAACATGGAAAAACCATGAGAGATGTTTTCTGTGCAGGCACAGTTTCTCATTACCAGACATAGTGGAAAAGCGCTTTGCAGTGATGTTGACCACAAAAGTCCCGAAAGAAGAAGGTACGGATGTCCCCGGAGGTAAGCGCCGGTCCCGGGCACATTTCGGAAGAAGCCGCCGCACTGGAGTGCACTGTGCCTGGCACAATCGCCCTTGCGCAAAGAAGCCGCCTCTTCGTCTCCGGGGGCCGGAGTGAGAGGCTGCTTCGGAAAGGTGGGAATGAAGCTGCACAACACTGGGATAGTGTGCGCAGATTGCAAACTGATAGAAAACAGTACCTTACCACTTTCCTACCTTTTCCAAACATATGAATATTGGGTTGGAAGGTTTTTCCAACAACTTTATTTTCTTCGTGCAAAACACTCAGCAGACCTCTCTGCAACATGTACAACACAATGAGAGTTGTTTTCTGTGCTGGCACAGTTTCTCCATGCCAGACATGGTGGAAAGGATTTTTCCAATGATGTAGACCACAAAAGACGCTAAAGACGAAATATGGAGTTCCCCGGAGCTAAGCGCCGGTCCCGGGCACATTTCGGAAGAAGCCGCCGCACTGGAGTGCACTGTGACCGGCACAATCGCATTTGCGCAAAGAAGACGCTTCCTTGCCTCCGCGAGCCGGACAGAGCGGCTGCTTCGGAAGGTGAAGAATGAAGCTGCACATCACTGGGATAGTGTGTGCAGCTTGCCAACTGATAAAAAACAGTACCTTACCACTCCTACCTTTTCCAAACACATGAACATTCGATTAGAAGGTGTTTAGGAAAACTTTCTTTTTCTTCGTGCAAAACACTCAGCAGAGCTCTCTGCAACATGTAAAACATGATGGGAGATGTTTTCTGTGCAGGCACAGTTTCTACTTGCCAGACATAGTGGAAATGCTTTTAGTAGTGATGTAGAACACAAGAGACGGTAAAGTCGAAATACAGAGTTCCCCGGAGCTAAGCGCCGGGCCCGGGCGCATTTCGGAAGAAGTCGCCGCACTGGAGTGCACGGTGACCGGCACAATCGCCTTTGCGCGAAGAAGCCGCTTCTTCGCCTCCGGGAGCCGGAGAGAGCGGCTGCTTTCAAAAGGTGAAGAATGAAGCTGCACAACACTGGGATAGTGTGTGCAGCTTGCCAACTGATAAAAAACAGTACCTTACCACTCCTACCTTTTCCAAACACATGAACATTCGATTGGAAGGTGTTTTGGAAAACTTTCTTTTTCTTCGTGCAAAACACTCAGCAGAGCTCTCTGCAACATGTAAAACACCATGAGAGATGTTTTCTGTGCAGGCACAGTTTCTCATTACCAGACATAGTGGAAAAGCGTTTTGCAGTGATGTTGACCACAAAAGACGCTAAAGACGAAATATGGAGCTCCCCGGAGCTAAGCGCCGGTCCCGGGCACATTTCGGAAGAAGCCGCCGCACTGGAGTGCACTGTGACTGGCACAATCGCCTTTGCGCGAAGAAGCCGATTCTTCGCTTCCGGCAGCCGGACAGAGAGGCTGCTTCGGAAAGGTGGAAATGAAGCTGCACAACACGGGGATAGTGTGAGCAGTTTGCAAACTGATAAAAAACACTACCTTACCACTTTCCTACCTTTTCCAAACACATGAATATTTGATTGGAATGTGTTTTGGACAACTTTATTCTTCTTCTTGCAAAATATTCTGCAGAGGTCTCTAAACAAGTAAAACACGATGGGAGATGTTTTCTGTGCTGGCACAGTTTCTCCATGCCAGACATAGTGGAAAGGATCTTTGCAATGATATAGACCACAAAAGACGCTAAAGACGAAATATGGAGCTCCCCGGAGCTAAGCGCCGGTCCCGGGCACATTTCGGCCGAAGCCGCCGCACTGGAGTGCACTGTGACCGGCACAATCGCCTTTGAGCGAAGAAGCCGCATCTTCGTCTCCGGGAGCCAGAGAGAGCGGCTGCTTTCAAAAGGCGAAGAATGAAGCTGCACAACACTGGGATAGTGTGCGCAGCTTGCAAACTTATAGAAAACAGTGCCTAACAACTTTCCTACCTTTTCCAAACCCATGAACATCCGATTGGAAGGTGTTTTGGAGAACTCTCTTTTTCTTCTTGCATAAACTTCTGCAGAGCTCTCTGCAGCATGTAAAACACCACGGGAGATGTTTTATGTGCTGGCACAGATTCTCCTTGCCTAACATAGTGGAAAACCTTTCTGTATGATGTAGACCACAAAAGTCCTGAAAGACGAAGGTACGCAGCTCCCCGGAGCTAAGCGCCGGGCCCGGGCGCATTTCGGAAGAAACCGCCGCACTGGAGTGCACGGTGACCGGCACAATCGCCTTTGCGCGAAGAAGCCGATTCTTCGCCTCCGGGAGCCGGAGAGAGCGGCTGCTTTCAAAAGGTGAAGAATAAGGCTGCACAACACTGGGATAGTGTGCGCAGCTTGCAAACTGATAAAAAACAGTACCTTACCACTCCTACCTTTTCCAAACACATGAACATTCGATTGGAAGGTGTTTTGGAAAACTTTCTTTTTCTTCGTGCAAAACACTCAGCAGAGCTATCTGCAACATGTAAAACATGATGGGAGATGTTTTCTGTGCAGGCACAGTTTCTCATTACTAGACATAGTGGAAAAGCGTTTTGCAGTGATGTAGACCACAAAAGTCCCGAAAGAAGAAGGTACGGATGTCCCCGGAGGTAAGCGCCGGTCCCGGGCACATTTCGGAAGAAGCCGCCGCACTGCAGTGCACTGTGACCGGCACAATCGCCTTTGCGCGAAGAAGCCGCTTCCTTGCCTCCGCGAACCCGACAGAGCGGCTGCTTCGAAAAGGTGGAAATGAAGGTGCACAACACGGGGATAATGTGTGCAGCTTGCCAAATGATAGAAAACAGTACCTTACAACTTTCCTACCTTTTCCAAACACATGAATATCCTGTTGGAAGGTGTTTTGAACAACTGTCTTATTCTTCGTGCAAAACACTCAGCAGAGCTCTCTGCAACATGTAAAAACCATGAGAGATGTTTTCTGTGCAGGCACAGTTTCTCATTACCAGACATAGTGGAAAAGCGTTTTGCAGTGATGTTGACCACAAAAGTCCCGAAAGAAGAAGGTACGGATGTCCCCGGAGGTAAGCGCCGGTCCCGGGCACATTTCGGAAGAAGCCGCCGCACTGCAGTGCACTGTGCCTGGCACAATCGCCTTTGGGCAAAGAAGCCGCCTCTTCGTCTCCGGGGGCCGGAGTGAGAGGCTGCTTCGGAAAGGTGGGAATGAAGCTGCACAACACTGGGATAGTGTGCGCAGCTTGCAAACTGATAGTAAACAGTACCTTACCACTTTCCTACCTTTTCCAAACATATGAATATTGGGTTGGAAGGTTTTTCCAACACCTTTATTTTCTTCGTGCAAAACACTCAGCAGACCTCTCTGCAACATGTACAACACAATGAGAGTTGTTTTCTGTGCTGGCACAGTTTCTCCATGCCAGACATGGTGGAAAGGATTTTTCCAATGATGTAGACCACAAAAGACGCTAAAGACGAAATATGGAGTTCCCCGGAGGTAAGCGCCGGTCCCGGGCACATTTCGGCCGAAGCCGCCGCACTGGAGTGCACTGTGACCGGCACAATCGCCTTTGCGCGAAGAAGACGCTTCCTTGCCTCCGCGAGCCGGACAGAGCGGCTGCTTCGGAAGGTGAAGAATGAAGCTACACACCACGGGGATAGTGTGCCCAGGTTGCAAACTGATAGAAAACAGTACCTTACCACTTTCCTACCTTTTCCAAACATATGAATATTCGGTTAGAAGGTGTTTTCAACAACTTTATTTCCTTCGTGCAAAACACTCAGCAGAGCTCTCTGCAACATGTAAAATATGATGGGAGATGTTTTCTGTGCAGGCACAGTTTCTACTTGCCAGACATAGTGGAAATGCTTTTAGTAGTGATGTAGAACACAAGAGACGGTAAAGTCGAAATACAGAGTTCCCCGGAGCTAAGCGCCAGGCCCGGGCGCATTTCGGAAGAAGCCGCCGCACTGGAGTGCACGGTGACCGGCACAATCGCCTTTGCGCGAAGAAGCCGATTCTTCGCCTCCGGGAGCCGGAGAGAGCGGCTGCTTTCAAAAGGTGAAGAATAAGGCTGCACAACACTGGGATAGTGTGCGCAGCTTGCAAACTGATAAAAAACAGTACCTTACCACTCCTACCTTTTCCAAACACATGAACATTCGATTGGAAGGTGTTTTGGAAAACTTTCTTTTTCTTCGTGCAAAACACTCAGCAGAGCTATCTGCAACATGTAAAACATGATGGGAGATGTTTTCTGTGCAGGCACAGTTTCTCATTACTAGACATAGTGGAAAAGCGTTTTGCAGTGATGTAGACCACAAAAGTCCCGAAAGAAGAAGGTACGGATGTCCCCGGAGGTAAGCGCCGGTCCCGGGCACATTTCGGAAGAAGCCGCCGCACTGCAGTGCACTGTGACCGGCACAATCGCCTTTGCGCGAAGAAGCCGCTTCCTTGCCTCCGCGAACCCGACAGAGCGGCTGCTTCGAAAAGGTGGAAATGAAGGTGCACAACACGGGGATAATGTGTGCAGCTTGCCAAATGATAGAAAACAGTACCTTACAACTTTCCTACCTTTTCCAAACACATGAATATCCTGTTGGAAGGTGTTTTGAACAACTGTCTTATTCTTCGTGCAAAACACTCAGCAGAGCTCTCTGCAACATGTAAAAACCATGAGAGATGTTTTCTGTGCAGGCACAGTTTCTCATTACCAGACATAGTGGAAAAGCGTTTTGCAGTGATGTTGACCACAAAAGTCCCGAAAGAAGAAGGTACGGATGTCCCCGGAGGTAAGCGCCGGTCCCGGGCACATTTCGGAAGAAGCCGCCGCACTGCAGTGCACTGTGCCTGGCACAATCGCCTTTGCGCAAAGAAGCCGCCTCTTCGTCTCCGGGGGCCGGAGTGAGAGGCTGCTTCGGAAAGGTGGGAATGAAGCTGCACAACACTGGGATAGTGTGCGCAGCTTGCAAACTGATAGTAAACAGTACCTTACCACTTTCCTACCTTTTCCAAACATATGAATATTGGGTTGGAAGGTTTTTCCAACACCTTTATTTTCTTCGTGCAAAACACTCAGCAGACCTCTCTGCAACATGTACAACACAATGAGAGTTGTTTTCTGTGCTGGCACAGTTTCTCCATGCCAGACATGGTGGAAAGGATTTTTCCAATGATGTAGACCACAAAAGACGCTAAAGACGAAATATGGAGTTCCCCGGAGGTAAGCGCCGGTCCCGGGCACATTTCGGCCGAAGCCGCCGCACTGGAGTGCACTGTGACCGGCACAATCGCCTTTGCGCGAAGAAGACGCTTCCTTGCCTCCGCGAGCCGGACAGAGCGGCTGCTTCGGAAGGTGAAGAATGAAGCTACACACCACGGGGATAGTGTGCCCAGGTTGCAAACTGATAGAAAACAGTACCTTACCACTTTCCTACCTTTTCCAAACATATGAATATTCGGTTAGAAGGTGTTTTCAACAACTTTATTTTCTTCGTGCAAAACACTCAGCAGAGCTCTCTGCAACATGTAAAATATGATGGGAGATGTTTTCTGTGCAGGCACAGTTTCTACTTGCCAGACATAGTGGAAATGCTTTTAGTAGTGATGTAGAACACAAGAGACGGTAAAGTCGAAATACAGAGTTCCCCGGAGCTAAGCGCCAGGCCCGGGCGCATTTCGGAAGAAGCCGCCGCACTGGAGTGCACTGTGACCGGCAGAATCGCCTTTGCGCGAAGAAGCCGATTCTTCGCCTCCGGGAGCCGGAGAGAGCGGCTGCTTTCAAAAGGTGAAGAATGAAGCTGCACAACACTGGGATAGTGTGTGCAGCTTGCCAACTGATAAAAAACAGTACCTTACCACTCCTACCTTTTCCAAACACATGAACATTCTACTGGAAGGGGTTTTGGAAAACTTTCTTTTTCTTCGTGCAAAACACTCAGCAGAGCTCTCTGCAACATGTAAAACACCATGAGAGATGTTTTCTGTGCAGGCACAGTTTCTCATTACCAGACATAGTGGAAAAGCGTTTTGCAGTGATGTAGACCACAAAAGACGCTAAAGACGAAATATGTAGCACCCGGAGCTAAGCGCCGGTCCCGGGCACATTTCGGAAGAAGCCGCCGCACTCGAGTGCACTGTGACCGGCACAATCGCCTTTGCGCGAAGAATCCGATTCTTCGCCTCCGGCAGCCGGACAGAGCGGCTGCTTCGGAAAGGTGGAAATGAAGCTGCACAACACGGGGATAGTGTGCGCAGCTTGCAAACTGATAAAAAACAGTACCTTACCACTTTCCTACCTTTTCAAAACATATGAATATTGGGTTGGAAGGTGTTTTCAACAACTTTATTTTCTTCGTGCAAAACGCTCAGCAGAGCTCTCTGCAACATGTAAAACATGATGGGAGATGTTTTTTGTGCAGGCACAGCATCTACTTGCCAGACATAGTGGAAATGCTTTTAGTAGTGATGTAGAACACAAGAGACGCTAAAGACGAAATACAGAGTTCCCCGGAGCTAAGCGCCTGGCCCGGGCACATTTCGGAAGAAGCCGCCGCACTGGAGTGCACTGTGACCGGCACAATCGCCTTTGCGCGAAGAAGCCGATTCTTCGCCTCCGGGAGCCGGAGAGAGCGGCTGCTTTCAAAAGGTGAAGAATGAAGCTGCACAACACTGGGATAGTGTGCGCAGCTTGCAAACTGATAAAAAACACTACCTTACCACTTTCCTACCTTTTCCAAACACATGAACATTCGATTGGAAGGTGTTTTGGAAAACTCTCTTTTCCTTCTTGCATAAACTTCTGCAGAGCCCTCTGCAACATGCAAGACACGATGGGAGATGTTTTCTGTGCTGGCACAGATTCTCCTTGCATAACATAGTGGAAAACCTTTCTGTATGATGTAGACCACAAAAGTCCCGAAAGACCTAGGTACGCAGCTCCCCGGAGCTAAGCGCCGGTCCCGGGCACATTTCGGCAGATGCCGCCGCACTAGAGTGCACTGTGACCGGCACAATCGCATTTGCGCGAAGAAGCCGATTCTTCGTCTCCGGGGGCCGGAGAGAGCGGCTGCTTTCAAAAGGTGAAGAATAAAGCTGCACAACACTGGGATAGTGTGCGCAGCTTGCAAACTGATAAAAAACAGTACCTTACCACTCCTACCTTTTCCAAACACATGAACATTCTACTGGAAGGGGTTTTGGAAAACTTTCTTTTTCTTCGCGCAAAACACTCAGCAGAGCTCTCTGCAACATGTAAAACACCATGAGAGATGTTTTCTGTGCAGGCACAGTTTCTCATTACCAGACATAGTGGAAAAGCGTTTTGCAGTGATGTAGACCACAAAAGTCCCGAAAGAAGAAGGTACGGATGTCCCCGGAGGTAAGCGCCGGTCCCGGGCACATTTCGGAAGAAGCCGCCGCACTGCAGTGCACTGTGACCGGCACAATCGCCTTTGCGCGAAGAAGCCGCTTCCTTGCTTCCGCGAACCAGACAGAGCGGCTGCTTCGGAAAGGTGAAGAATGAAGCTGCACAACACTGGGATAGTGAGCGCAGCTTGCAAACTGATAGAAAACACTACCTTACCACTTTCCTACCTTTTCCAAACACATGAACATTCGATTGGAAGGTGTTTTGGAAAACTTTCTTTTCCTTCTTGCATAAACTTCTGCAGAGCCCTCTGCAACATGCAAAACACGATGGGAGATGTTTTCTGTGCTGGCACAGATTCTCCTTGACTAACATAGTGGAAAACCTTTCTGTATGATGTAGACCACAAAAGTCCCGAAAGACGAAGGTACGCAGCTCCCTGGAGCTAAGCGCCGGTCCCGGGCACATTTCGGCAGATGCCGCCGCTCTGGCGTGCACTGTGACCGGCACAATCGCATTTGCGCGAAGAAGCCGATTCTTCGTCTCCGGGGGCCGGAGAGAGCGGCTGCTTTCAAAAGGTGAAGAATAAAGCTGCACAACACTGGGATAGTGTGCGCAGCTTGCAAACTGATAGAAAACAGTACCTTACCACTCTCCTACCTTTTCCAAACACATGAACATTCGACTGGAAGGAGTTTTGGAAAACTTTCTTTTTCTTCGCGCAAAACACTCAGCAGAGCTCTCTGCAACATGTAAAACACCATGAGAGATGTTTTCTGTGCAGGCACAGTTTCTCATTACCAGACATAGTGGAAAAGCGTTTTGCAGTGATGTAGACCACAAAAGTCCCGAAAGAAGAAGGTACGGATGTCCCTGGAGGTAAGCGCCGGTCCCGGGCACATTTCGGAAGAAGCCGCCGAACTGCAGTGCACTGTGACCGGCACAATCGCCTTTGCGCGAAGAAGCCGATTCTTCGCTTCCGGCAGCCGGACAGAGAGGCTGCTTCGGAAAGGTGGAAATGAAGCTGCACAACACGGGGATAGTGTGAGCAGTTTGCAAACTGATAAAAAACAGTACCTTACCACTCCTACCTTTTCCAAACACATGAACATTCTACTGGAAGGGGTTTTGGAAAACTTTCTTTTTCTTCGCGCAAAACACTCAGCAGAGCTCTCTGCAACATGTAAAACACCATGAGAGATGTTTTCTGTGCAGGCACAGTTTCTCATTACCAGACATAGTGGAAAAGCGTTTTGCAGTGATGTAGACCACAAAAGTCCCGAAAGAAGAAGGTACGGATGTCCCCGGAGGTAAGCGCCGGTCCCGGGCACATTTCGGAAGAAGCCGCCGCACTGCAGTGCACTGTGACCGGCACAATCGCCTTTGCGCGAAGAAGCCGCTTCCTTGCTTCCGCGAACCAGACAGAGCGGCTGCTTCGGAAAGGTGAAGAATGAAGCTGCACAACACTGGGATAGTGAGCGCAGCTTGCAAACTGATAGAAAACACTACCTTACCACTTTCCTACCTTTTCCAAACACATGAACATTCGATTGGAAGGTGTTTTGGAAAACTTTCTTTTCCTTCTTGCATAAACTTCTGCAGAGCCCTCTGCAACATGCAAAACACGATGGGAGATGTTTTCTGTGCTGGCACAGATTCTCCTTGACTAACATAGTGGAAAACCTTTCTGTATGATGTAGACCACAAAAGTCCCGAAAGACGAAGGTACGCAGCTCCCTGGAGCTAAGCGCCGGTCCCGGGCACATTTCGGCAGATGCCGCCGCTCTGGCGTGCACTGTGACCGGCACAATCGCATTTGCGCGAAGAAGCCGATTCTTCGTCTCCGGGGGCCGGAGAGAGCGGCTGCTTTCAAAAGGTGAAGAATAAAGCTGCACAACACTGGGATAGTGTGCGCAGCTTGCAAACTGATAGAAAACAGTACCTTACCACTCTCCTACCTTTTCCAAACACATGAACATTCGACTGGAAGGAGTTTTGGAAAACTTTCTTTTTCTTCGCGCAAAACACTCAGCAGAGCTCTCTGCAACATGTAAAACACCATGAGAGATGTTTTCTGTGCAGGCACAGTTTCTCATTACCAGACATAGTGGAAAAGCGTTTTGCAGTGATGTAGACCACAAAAGTCCCGAAAGAAGAAGGTACGGATGTCCCTGGAGGTAAGCGCCGGTCCCGGGCACATTTCGGAAGAAGCCGCCGAACTGCAGTGCACTGTGACCGGCACAATCGCCTTTGCGCGAAGAAGCCGCTTCCTTGCCTCCGCGAACCAGACAGAGCGGCTGCTTCGGAAAGGTGAAGAATGAAGCTGCACAACACTGGGATAGTGAGCGCAGCTTGCAAACTGATAGAAAACAGTACCTTACCACTTTCCTACCTTTTCCAAACACATGAACATTCGATTGGAAGGTGTTTTGGAAAACTTTCTTTTTCTTCTTGCATAAACTTCTGCAGAGCTCTCTGCAACATGTAAAACACGATGGGAGATGTTTTCTGTGCTGGCACAGTTTCTCCTTGCATAACATAGTGGAAAACCTTTCTGTATGATGTAGACCACAAAAGTCCCGAAAGACCTAGGTACGCAGCTCCCCGGAGCTATGCCCCGATCCCGGTCACATTTCGGAAGAAGCCGCCGCACTGGAGTGCACTGTGACCGGCACAATCGCCTTTGCGCGAAGAAGCCGATTCTTCGCCTCCGACAGCCGGAGAGAGCGGCTGCTTCGGAAAGGTGAAGAATGAAGCTGCACAACCCTGGGATAGTGTGTGCAGCTTGCAAACTGATAGAAAACAGTACCATACCCCTTTCTTACCTTTTCCAAACACATGAATATCCTGTTGGAAGGTGTTTTGGACAACTTTCTTATTCTTAGTGCAAAACACTCAGCAGAGCTCTCTGCAACATGTAAAACACCACGGGAGATGTTTTCTGTGCTGGCACAGTTTCTCCATGCCAGACATAGTGGAAAATCTTTTTGCAGTGATGTAGACCACAAAAGACGCTAAAGTCGAAATAAGGAGTTCCCCGGAGCTAAGCGCCGGTCCCAGGCACATTTCGGAAGCACCTGCCGCACTGGAGTGCACTGTGACCGGCACAATCGCCTTTGCGCAAAGAAGCCGCCTCTTCGTCTCCGGGGGCCGGAGTGAGCGGCTGCTTCGGAAAGGTGGGAATGAAGCTGCACAACACTGGGATAGTGTGCTCAACTTTCAAACTGATAGAAAACAGTACCTTACCACTTTCCTACCTTTTCCAAACACATGAACATTCGATTGGAAGGTGTTTTGGAAAACTTTCTTTTTCTTCGTGCAAAACACTCAGCAGACCTCTCTGCAACATGTAAAACACCACGGGAGATATTTTCTGTGCAGGCACAGTTTCTCATTACCAGACATAGTGGAAAAGCTTTTTGCAGTGATGTAGACCACAAAAGTCCTGAAAGAAGAAGGTACGGATGTCCCCGGAGCTAAGCGCCGGTCCCGGGCACATTTCGGAAGAAGCCGCCGCACTTTAGAGCATTGCCGCCGGTACAATCCCATTTGCTCGACGAAACCTCGTCTTCGCCTCCGGAAGCCGTAGGGAGCAGTAGCTTCGGAAAGGTGAGAATGAAGCTGCACAACACTGGGATAGTGTGCGCAGCTTGCAAACTGATAGAAAACAGTACCTTACAACTCTCCTAGCTTTTCCAAACACATGAACATTCGGTTGGAAGGTGTTTTGGACATCTTTCTTTTTCTTCCTGCAAAACACTCTGCAGACTTCTCTGCAACATGTACAACACCATGGGAGATGTTTTCTGCCCTGACCCAGATTCTCCTTGCCAGACATAGTGGAAAAACTTTTTGCGAGGTTGGAGAGGACAAGAAACGCTAAAGACGAAAGTATGGAGTTTTCCGTAGCTAAGAATGCATGAAAGCAAAAGACTGCCCTCTTCAAAAATGGCAATTAGGAAGACTCGGAAAAGTACAAATCAGCCAGCCTCTTTTTTATCCCCAGGAAGTTGATGGGGCAGCTATTCCTGAAAGCCTTGCCTGGCATATGAAGGAGGACAAAGCAATGTACTCGGCGTGGATTTTCCTGGGGAATTTCATGCTGAACAACTTTTTCAACACCTCTGATGAATCAACTTGACTGGTAGATGAAGGCAATATTGTCTGCGTAGCCTTCAGGGAGGTTTTTCCATTTCTCTACATGGCTGCACACATACATACGGGAAGCAATAATGCAAAAGGGAGGGAACCAGTGTCTTTTAAGTGATGCTGAGTGAAAAGACAAGAGGCAGTGGGCACACACTGAAATACAGGAGATTGCCTATGAACATCACCAAATGATGTTTTACTGTGACGGTGACTGAACCGCGGCACAGACTGCCCAGAAAGCTTCTGAAGCCTGGATCTTAGAAGACATTAAAAGTACACCCAGATAGAATCCCGGGCAAGAGGCTCTAGGTATCCTGCTTTAACAGAGGGGTTGGGCCTGGTGAGCCCCACTGAGCCCTACCACTCTCATTCATTCTGTGTAGTGAATTCTCTTCGAGATGCATTTCAAGCACTGGCATGACAAAGTTCTGTGCAGACAGAGATCCAAATGGACATGGGATCCATGTTCCTTAAGCAGTG
Source organism: Zonotrichia albicollis (assembly GCF_047830755.1). Classification (NCBI taxonomy): domain Eukaryota; kingdom Metazoa; phylum Chordata; class Aves; order Passeriformes; family Passerellidae; genus Zonotrichia; species Zonotrichia albicollis. Next base: position 4,948,921 of record NC_133854.1, read on the forward strand.
TTCAAGAAGAATGTAAAACTCTGGGACAAGTGTCTCTTCCCTAACTGAATCCCTTTCATGGGAAAATTCCCAGCTATAGAAAGATCTTCTGATACGCATGCTTAGGACTGACACTGGCTGAGGAAATTTCCCCCTATGTGTATCTAAGACCAGTTAGGATCATCACCCAAGACTTGTCAACATAGTCACAGAATGTCTATTGTAAAGAAGTGACAACTTCCACCAGAATGGCAAATATTGGTCCACAAAATGGATTAATGAATGGGAATTAATGACTTGGGTTAAAAAGAAAAATAAAGAGTTGGTCTTTATTTAATAATTTCGTTGCAATATTGATATGGGAAGAAAAAGACCTCAATCCTGGACTTTCTCAACTCTAAGAAAGATTTTGAAAATTTCTTCTAGAAATCTATTATTATGACGAGATTATTCAAACAATTTTAGTCGGTAAAAAAGTCCCAGATTTGTCTAGTTTTGTTTCCAGGGAAAAGGGCTGTGGTTTGTGTTTCGGGCCTGGGGCTGGGAGTGGCCGGCTGGCTCCTGAAAATCCTCGATACGCAGGGTGGTTCCCAGATAAAAGGTGGCACCAGTGCCAAGTCGTGATGGTTTGATAATACAGAGTAGCTCCTGCAATCTGCCAGCAAGAAGCGGGGCGGCTGAATTTTGTTTCCAGGGAATGGGGTGGTGGTTTCTGTTTGGGAGCCTGTGGCAGGCAGTGGCAGGCTGGCTCCTTAAAATCCACGATACGCAAGATGCTTCCAAAAGAAAGGTGGCACAAGTGCCGAGTCGGGCTGGTTTGATAGAGCCAAGTGTCTCCTGCAATCTGCCAGCCAGAAGCGGGGTGGGTGAGTTTTGTTTGCCAGGGAAAAGGGCCGTGATTTGTTTTCGGGGGCCTGTGGCTGGGAATGGCCGGCTGTCTCCTGAAAATCCACGATACGCAGGATGGTTCCCAAATGAAAAATTGCACCAGTGCCAAGTGGGGCTGGTTTTATAGTACCAAGTAGCTCCTGCAATCTGCCAGCCAGAAGATGGGCAGGTCAGTTTTACTTCCAGAGAAAAGGGCCATAGATTTGTTTGGGGGCCTGTGGCTGGGAGTGGCCATCTGACTCCTGAAAATCCACGATACGCAGGATGGTTCCCAGATGAAAGGTGGCACCAGTGCCAAGTCGGGCTGGCTTGATAGTACCGAGTGGCTCCTGCATTCTGCCAGCCAGGAGCGGGGCGGGTCAGTTTTGTTTACCAGGTTAAAGGGCCGTGGTTTGTGTTTGGGGGCCTGTGGCTGAGAATGGCCGGCTGGCTCCTTAAAATCCACGCCGCGCATGATGGTTCCCAGACCCAAGGGGGCACCAGTGCCGAGTTGGGCTGGTTTGATAGAGCCATGTGGCTCCTGCAATCTGCCAGCCAGAAGATGGGCAGGTCAGTTTTACTTCCAGGGAAAAGGGCCGTAGTTTTGTTTGGGGGCCTGTGGCTGGGATTGGCCGGCTGGCTCCTGAAAATCCACGATACACAGGATGGTTCCCAGATGAAAGGTGGCACCAGTGCCGAGTTGGGCTGGTTTGATAGAACCAAGTGGCTCCTGCAATCTGCCAGCCAGAAGCGGGGTGGGTGAGTTTTGTTTGCCTGGGAAAAGGGCCGTGGTTTTTTTTCGGGGCCTGTGGCTGGGAGTGGCCGGCTGGCTCCTGAAAATCCACGATACGCAAGATGCTTCCCAAATGAAGAATGGCACCAGTGCCAAGTCGGGATGGTGTGATAGAGCCAAGTGGCTCCTGCAATCTGCCAGCCAGAAGATGGGCAGGTCAATTTTACTTCCAGGGAAAACGGACATTGTTTGTGTTTGGGCGCCTGTGGCTGGGAGTGGCCGGCTGGCTCCTGAAAATCCCCAATACACAGGATGGTTCGCAGATGAAAGGTGGCACCAGTGCTGAGTCGGGTTGGTTTGATAGAGCCAAGCGGCTCCTGCAATCTGCCAGCCAGAAGCGGGGTGGGTGAGTTTTGTTTGCCTGGGAAAAGGGCCGTGGTTTTTTTCGGGGCCTGTGGCTGGGAGTGGCCGGCTGGCTCCTGAAAATCCACGATACGCAAGATGCTTCCCAAATGAAGAATGGCACCAGTGCCAAGTCGGGATGGTGTGATAGAGCCAAGTGGCTCCTGCAATCTGCCAGCCAGAAGATGGGCAGGTCAATTTTACTTCCAGGGAAAACGGACATTGTTTGTGTTTGGGCGCCTGTGGCTGGGAGTGGCCGGCTGGCTCCTGAAAATCCCCAATACACAGGATGGTTCGCAGATGAAAGGTGGCACCAGTGCTGAGTCGGGTTGGTTTGATAGAGCCAAGCGGCTCCTGCAATCTGCCAGCCATAAGCGGGGTGGGTGTGTTTTGTTTGCCAGGGAAAAGGGCCGTGGTTTGTGTTCGGGGGCCTGTGGCTGGGAATGGCCGGCTGGCTCCTGAAAATCCACGATACGCAGGATGGTTCCCAGATGAATGGTGGCACCACTGCTGAGTCGGGCTGGTTTGATAGTACCGAGTGTCTCCCACCATCTGCCAGCCAGAAGATGGGCAGGTCAGTTTTACTTCCAGGGAAAAAGCCGTAGTTTTGTTTGGGGGCCTGTGGCTGGGAGTGGCCGGCTGGCTCCTGAAAATCCACGATACACAGGATGGTTCCCAGATGAAAGGTGGCACCAGTGCCGAGTTGGGCTGGTTTGATAGAACCAAGTGGCTCCTGCAATCTGCCAGCCAGAAGCGGGGTGGGCGAGTTTTGTTTACCAGGGAAAAGGGCCGTGGTTTGTTTTCGGGAGCCTGTGGCTAGGAGTGGCCGGCTGGCTCCTGAAAATCCACGCCGCTCAGGATGGTTCCCAGACCCAAGGGGGCACCAGTGCCGAGTCGGGCTGGTTTGATAGAGCCAAGTGGCTCCTGCAATCTGCCAGCCAGAAGATGGCCAGGTCAGTTTTACTTCCAGGGAAAAGGGCCGTAGTTTGTGTTTGGGGGCCTGTGGCTGGGAGTGGCCGGCTGGCTCCTGAAAATCCACGATACGCAGGATGGTTCTCAAATGAAAAATGGCACCAGTGCCAAGTCGGGCTGGTTTGATAGTACCAAGTAGCTCTTGCAATCTGACAGCCAGAAGATGGGCAGGTCTGTTTTACTTCCAGGGAAAAGGGCCGTAGTTTGTGTTTGGGGGCCTGTGGCTGGGAGTGGCCGGCTGGCTCCTGAAAATCCCCAATACACAGGATGGTTCCCAGATGAAAGGTGGCACCAGTGCTGAGTCGGGCTGCTTTGATAGAGTCAAGTGGCTCCTGCAATCTGCCAGCCAGAAGATGGACAGGTCAGTTTTACTTCCGGGGAAGAGGGCCGGTATTTTGTGTTTGGGGGCCTGAGGCTGGGAGTGGCCGGCTGGCTCCTGAAAATCCCCAATACACAGGATGGTTCCCAGATGAAAGGTGGCACCAGTGCCAAGTCGGGTTGGTTTGATAGAGCCAAGTGTCTCCCGCAATCTGCCAGCCAGACGATGGGCAGGTCAGTTTTACTTCCAGGGAAAAGGGCCGTGGTATTTGTTTGGGGGCCTGTGGCTGGGATTGGCCGGCTGGCTCCTGAAAATCCACGATACACAGGATGGTTCCCAGATGAAAGGTGGCACCAGTGCCGAGTTGGGATGGTGTGATAGAGCCAAGTGGCTCCTGCAATCTGCCAGCCAGAAGATGGGCTGGTCTGTTTTTCTTCCAGGAAAAAGGGCCGTAGTTTGTGTTTGGGGGCCTGTGGCTGGGAGTGGCCGGCTGGCTCCTTAAAATCCACGCCGCGCATGATGGTTCCCAGACCCAAGTTGGCACCAGTGCCGAGTTGGGCTGGTTTGATAGAGCCAAGTGGCTCCTGCAATCTGCCAGCCAGAAGTGGCTCGCTGAGTTTTGTTTGCCAGGGAAAAAGGCCGTGGTATTTTTTCTGGGGCCTGTGGCCTGGAATGGCCGGCTGGCTCCTGAAAATCCACGATACGCAGGATGGTTCCCCGATAAAAGGTGGCACCAGTGCTGAGTCGGGCTGGTTTGATAGAGGTAAGTGGCTCCTGCAATCTGCCAGCCAGAAGATGGGCAGGTCAGTTTTACTTCGAGGGAAAAGGGCCGTAGTTTGTGTTTGGGGGCCTGTGGCTGGGAGTGGCCGGCTGGCTCCTGAAAATCCACGATACGCAGGGTGATTCCCAGACCAAAGGGGCACCAGTGTCGAGCCGGGATGGTTTGATAGAGCCAAGTGGCTCCTGCAATCTGCCAGCCAGAAGCGGGGTGGGTGAGTTTTGTTTTCCCGGGAAAAGGGTCGTGGTTTGTTTTCACGGCCTGTGGCTGGGAGTGGCCGGCTGGCTCCTGAAAATCCACGATACGCAGGATGGTTCCCAAATGAAATATGGCACCAGTGCCGAGTCGGGCTGGTTTGATAGTACCCAGTAGCTCCTGCAATCTGCCAGCCAGAAGATGTGCAGGTCAATTTTACTTCCAGGGAAAATGGCCGTAGTTTTTGTTGGGGGCCTGTGGCTGGGAATGGCCGGCTGGCTCCTCAAAATCCCCAATACACAGGATGATTCCCAGATGAAAGGTGGCACCAGTGCTGAGTCGGACTGGTTTGATAGAGCCAAGTGGCTCCTGCAATCTGCCAGCCAGAAGATGGGCAGGTCAGTTTTACTTCCAGGGAAAAGGGCCACAGTTTGTGTTTGGGGCCCTGTGGCTGGGAATGGCCGGCTGGCTCCTTAAAATCCACGCCGCGCATGATGGTTCCCAGACTCAAGGTGGCACCAGTGCCGAGTTGGGCTGGTGTGATAGAGCCATGTGGCTCCTGCAATCTGCCAGCCAGAAGATGGGCAGGTCAATTTTACTTCCAGGGAAAAGGGCCGTAGTTTGTGTTTGGTGGCCTGTGGCTGGGAGTGGCCGGCTGGCACCTGAAAATCCATGCCGCGCTGGATGGTTCCCAAATGAAAAAATGCCACCAGTGCCAAGTCGGGCTGGTTTGATAGTACCGCGTGGCTCCTGCAATCTGACAGCCAGAAGATGGGCATGTCTGTTTTACTTCCATGGAAAAGGGCCGCAGTTTGTGTTTGGGGCCCTGTGGCTGGGAATGGCCGGCTGGCTCCTTAAAATCCACGCCGCGCATGATGGTTCCCAGACCCAAGGTGGCACCAGTGCCGAGTTGGGCTGGTGTGATAGAGCCATGTGGCTCCTGCAATCTGTCTGCCAGAGGCGGGGTCGCTGACTTTTGTTTGCCAGGGAAAAAGGCCGTGGTTTTTTTTCCGGGGCCTGTGGCCTTGAATGGCCGGCTGGTTCCTTAAAATCCACGACGCGCTGGATGGTTCCCAGATGAAAGGTGGCACCAGTGCCGAGTCGGGCTGTTTTGATAGAGCCAAGTGGCTCCTGCAATCTGCCAGCCAGATGATGGGCAGGTCTATTTTACTTCCAGGGAAAAGGGCCGTAGATTGTGTTTGGGGACCGGTGGCTGGGAGTGGCAGGCTGGCTCCTGAAAATCCACGATACGCAGGATGGTTTCCAGACCCAAGGGGCTCCAGTGCCAAATCGGGCTGGTTTGATAGAGCCAAGTGGCTCCTGCAATCTGACAGCCAGAAGATGGGTGGGTGAGTTTTGTTCGCCAGAGAAAAGGGCCGTGGTTTGTTTTCAGGGCCTGTGGCTGGGAGTGGCCGGCTGGCTCCTGAAAATCCACGATACGCAGGATGGTTCCCAAATGAAAAATGGCACCAGTGCCAAGTCGGGCTGGTTTGATAGTACCAAGTAGCTCCTGCAATCTGACAGCCAGAAGATGGGCAGGTCAGTCTTACTTCCAGGGAAAAGGGCCGTAGTTTGTGTTGGGGGCCTTTGGCTGGGAGTGGCCGGCTGGCTCCTGATAATCCCCAATACACAGGAGGGTTCCCAGATGAAAGGTGGCACCAGTGCTGAGTCGGGCTGGTTTGATAGAGCCAAGTGGCTCCTGCAATCTGCCATCCATAAGCGGGGTGGGTGAGTTTTGTTTTCCAGGGAAAAGGGCCGTGATTTGTTTTCGGGGGCCTGTGGTTGGGAATGGCCGGCTGGCTCCTGAAAATCGACGCCGCGCAGGATGGTTCCCAGACCCAAGGTGGCACCAGTGCCGAGTTGGGCTGGTTTGATAGAGCCAAGTGGCTCCTGCAATCTGCCAGCCAGAAGATGGGCAGGTAAGTTTTACTTCCAGGGAAAAGGGCCGTAGTTTGTGTTTGGGGGCCTGTGGCTGGGAGTGGCCGGCTGGCTCCTGAAAATCCACGATACGCAGGATGGTTCCCAGATGAATGGTGGCACCAGTGCCAAGGCGGCTGGTTTGATAGGGCCAAGTGTCTCCTGCAATCTGCCAGCCAGGAGCGGAGTGCGTGAGTTTTGTTTGCCAGGGAAAAGGGCCGTGGTTTGTTTTCGGGAGCCTGTGGCTCGGAATGGCCTGCTGGCTCCTGAAAATCCACGATACGCAGGATGGTTCCCAGATGAAAAAATGGCACCAGTGCCGAGTCGGGCTGGTTTGATAGAGCCATGTGGCTCCTGCAATCTGCCAGCAAGAAGCGGGGTGGGTGAGTTTTGTTTGGCAGGGAAAAGGCCCACAGTTTGTGTTTGGGGCCCTGTGGCTGGGAATGGCCGGCTGGCTCCTTAAAATCCACGCCGCGCTTGATGGTTCCCAGACCCAAGGTGGCACCAGTGCCGAGTTGGGCTGGTGTGATAGAGCCATGTGGCTCCTGCAATCTGTCAGCCAGAAGCGGGGTCGCTGACTTTTGTTTGCCCGGGAAAAAGGCCGTGGTTATTTTTCTGGGGCCTGTGACCTTGAATGGCCGGCTGGTTCCTTAAAATCCACGCCGCGCAGGATGGTTCCCAGATGAAAGGTGGCACCAGTGTCGAGTCGGGCTGTTTTGATAGAGCCAAGTGGCTCCTGCAATCTGCCAGCCAGATGATGGGCAGGTCTATTTTACTTCCAGGGAAAAGGGCCTTAGTTTGTTTTTGGGGACCTGTGGCTAGGAGTGGCCGGCTGGCTCCTGAAAATCCACGCCGCTCAGGATGGTTCCCAGATGAAAGGTGGCACCAGTGCCAAGTCGGACTGGTTTGATAGTATGGAGTGGCTCCTGCAATCTGCCAGCCAGAAGGCGGGCCGCTAAGATTTTCTTCCAGGGAAAATGGCCGTGGTATGTGTTTGCGGCCCTGTGGCTGGGAGTGGCTGGCTGGCTCCTGAAAATCCACGACACGCAGGATGGTTCCCAGATGAAAGGTGGCACCAGTGCCGAGTCGGGCTGGTTTGATAGAGCCAAGTGGCTCCTGCAATCTGCCAGCCAGAAGATGGCCAGGTCAGTTTTACTTCCGGGGAAGAGGGCCGGTAGTTTGTGTTTAGGGGCCTGTGGCCGGGAGTGGCCGGCTGGCTCCTGAAAATCCACGATACGCAGGGTGGTTCCCAGACCCAAGGGGGCACAAGTGCCAAATCGGGCTGGTTTGATAGAGCCAAGTGGGTCCTGCATTCTGCCAGCCAGAAGATGGACAGGTCAGTTTTACTTCCAGGGAAAAGGACCATAGCTTTCTTTTGGGGGCCTGTGGCTGGGAATGGCCGGCTGGCTCCTGAAAATCCATGATACGCAGGATGGTTCCCAGATGAAAGGTGGCACCAGTGCCGAGTCGGGCTAGTTTGATACAGCCAAGTGGCTCCTGCAATCTGCCAGCCAGTAGATGGGCAGGTCAGTTTTACTTCCAGGGAAAAGGGCCGTAGTTTATGTTTGGGGTCCTGTGGCTTGGAGTGGCTGGGTGGCTCCTGAAAATCCACGATACACAGGATGATTCCCAGACCAAAGGGGCACCAGTGCTGAGTCGGGATGGTTTGATAGAGCCAAGTGTCTCCTGCAATCTGCCAGCCAGGAGCGGGGCGAGTCGGTTTTGTTTGCCAGGGAAAAGGGATGTGGTTTCTGTTGGGGGCCTGTGGCTGGGATTGGCCGGCTGGCACCTGAAAATCCACGATACATAGGATGGTTCCCAAACCCAAAGGGGTACCACTGCCGACTCGGGCTGGTTTGATAGAGCCAAGTGGCTCCTGCAATCTGCCAGCCAGAAGATGGGCAGGTCAGTTTTCCTTCCACGGAAAAGGGCCGTAGTTTTTGTTTGGGGTCCTGTGGCTGGGAGTGGCCTACTGGCTCCTGAAAATCCACGATACGCAGGATGGTTTCCAGACCCAAGGGGCCCCAGTGCCAAATCGGGCTGGTTTGATAGAGCCAAGTGGCTCCTGCAATCTGACAGCCAGAAGATGGGCAGGTCTATTTTACTTCCAGGGAAAACGGCCGCAGTTTGTGTTTGGGGTCCTGTGTCGGGGAATAGCCGGCTGGCTCCTGAAAATCCACGCCGCGCATGATGGTTCCCAGACCCAAGGTGGCACCGGTGCCGAGTCGGGCTGGTTTGATAGAGCCAACTGGCTCCTGCAATCTGCCATCCATAAGCGGGGTGGGTGAGTTTTGTTTTCCAGGGAAAAGGGCCGTGATTTCTTTTCGGGGGCCTGTGGCTGGGAATGGCCGTCTGGCTCCTGAAAATCCACGCCGCGCAGGATGGTTCCCAGACCCAAGGTGGCACCAGTGCCGAGTTGGGCTGGTTTGATAGAGCCAAGTGGCTCCTGCAATCTGCCAGCCAGAAGATGGGCAGGTCAGTTTTACTTCCAGGGAAAAGGGCCGTAGTTTGTGTTTGGGGGCCTGTGGCTGGGAGTGGCCGGCTGGCTCCTGAAAATCCACGATACGCAGGATGGTTCCCAGATGAATGGTGGCACCAGTGCCAAGGCGGCTGGTTTGATAGGGCCAAGTGTCTCCTGCAATCGGCCAGCCAGGAGCGGGGTGCGTGAGTTTTGTTTGCCAGGGAAAAGGGCCGTGGTTTGTTTTCGGGAGCCTGTGGCTCGGAATGGCCTGCTGGCTCCTGAAAATCCACGATACGCAGGATGGTTCCCAGATGAAAGGTGGCACCAGTGCCGAGTCGGGCTGGTTTGATAGAGCCCAGGGGCTCGTGCAATCTGCCAGCCAGAAGCGGGGTGGGTGAGTTTTGTTTGGCAGGGAAAAGGCCAACAGTTTGTGTTTGGGGGCCTCTGGCTGGGAGTGGCCTGCTGGCTCCTGAAAATCCACGATACGCAGGATGATTCCCAGACAAAAGGGGCACCAGTGCCGAGTCGGGCTGGTTTGATAGAGCCAAGTGGCTCCTGCAATCTGCCAGCCAGAAGATGGGCAGGTCAGTTTTCCTTCCAGGGAAAAGGGCCGTAGTTTTTGTTTGGGGTCCTGTGGCTGGGAGTGGCCTACTGGCTCCTGAAAATCCACGATACGCAGGATGGTTTCCAGACCCAAGGGGCCCCAGTGCCAAATCGGGCTGGTTTGATAGAGCCAAGTGGCTCCTGCAATCTGCCAGCCAGAAGATGGGCAGGTCTGTTTTACTTCCAGGGAAAAGGGCCGTAGTTTGTGTTTGGGGGCCTGTGTCGGGGAATAGCCGGCTGGCTCCTGAAAATCCACGCCGCGCATGATGGTTCCCAGACCCAAGTTGGCACCACTGCCAAGTCGGGCTGGTTTGATAGAGCCAAGTGGCTCCTGCAATCTGCCAGCCAGAAGATGGGCAGGTCAGTTTTACTTCCAGGGAAAAGGGCCGTAGTTTGTGTTTGGGGGCCTGTGGCTGGGAGTGGCCGGCTGGCTCCTGAAAATCCACGATACGCAGGGTGGTTCCCAGACCCAAGGGGGTACCAGTGCCAAATAGGGCTGGTTTGATAGAGCCAAGTGGCTCCTGCATTCTGCCAGCCAGAAGATGGACAGGTCAATTTTACTTCCAGGGAAAAGGACCATAGCTTTTTTTCAGGGGCCTGTGGCTGGGAATGGCCGGCTGGCTCCTGAAAATCCAAGACACGCAGGAGAGTTCCCAGATGAAAGGTGGCACCAGTGCCGAGTCGGGCTGGTTTGATAGAGCCAAGTGGCTCCTGCAATCTGCCAGCCAGAAGATGGGCAGGTCAGTTTTCCTTCCAGGGAAATGGGCCATAGTTTTTATTCGGGGGCCTGTGGCTGGGAGTGGCCGGCTGGCTTCTGAAAATCCACGCCGCGCAGGATGGTTCCCAAATGAAAAATGGCACCAGTGCCAAGTCGGGCTGGTTTGATAGTACCAAGTAGCTCCTGCAATCTGACAGCCAGAAGATGGGCAGGTCTGTTTTACTTCCAGGGAAAAGGGCCGTAGTTTGTGTTTGGGGGCCTGTGGATGGGAATGCCCGGCTGGCTCCTGAAAATCCACGCCGCGCATGATGGTTCCCAGACCCAAGGTGGCACCAGTGCCGAGTTGGGCTGGTTTGATAGAGCCAAGTTGCTCCTGCAATCTGCTAGCCAGAAGATGGGCAGGTAAATTTTACTTCCAGGGAAAAGGGCCGTAGTTTGTGTTGGGGGCCTGTGGCTGGGAATGGCCGGCTGCATCCTGAAAATGCACGATACTCAGGATGATTGCCAGACCCAAGAAGGCACCACTGCCAAGTCGGGCTGGTTTGATAGAGCCATGTGGCTCCTGCTATCTGCCAGCCAGAAGATGGGCAGGTCAGCTTTACTTCCAGGGAAAAGGGCCGTAGTTTGTGTTTGGGGGCCTGTGGCTGGGAATGGCCGGCTGGCTCCTGAAAATCCACGATACGCAGGGTGGTTCCCAGACCCAAGGGGGCACCAGTGCCAAATCGGGCTGGTTTGATAGAGCCAAGTGGCTCCTGCATTCTGCCAGCCAGAAGATGGACAGGTCCGTTTTACTTCCAGGGAAATGGGCCGTAGTTTTTGTTAGGGGGCCTGTGGCTGGGAATGGCCGGCTGGCTCCTGAAAATCCACGATACGCAGGATGGTTCCCAGATGAAAGGTGGCACCAGTGCTGAGTCGGGCTGGTTTGATAGAGCCAAGTGTCTCCTGCAATCTGCCAGCCAGAAGATGGGCAGGTCAGTTTTACTTCCAGGGAAAAGGGCCGTAGTTTGTGTTTGGGGGCCTGTGGCTGGGAGTGGCCGGCTGGCTCCTGAAAATCCACGACACGCAGGATGGTTCCCAAATGAATGGTGGCACCAGTGCCGAGTCGTGCTGGTTTGATAGAGGCAAGTGGCTCCAGCAATCTGACAGCCAGAAGATGCGCAGGTCAGTTTTCCTTCCAGGGAAAAGGGCCGTAGTTTTTGGGTTGGGGCCTGTGGCTGGGAATGGCCGGCTGGCTCCTGAAAATCCACGATAAGTGGGATGGTTCCCAGATGAAAACTGGCACCAGTGCCGAGTTGGGCTGGTTTGATAGAGCCAAGTGTCTCCTGCAATCTGCCAGCCAGGAGCGGGGCGGGTCAGTTTTGTTTGCCAGGAAAAAGGGATGTGGTTTCTGTTGGGGGCCTGTGGCTGGGAGTGGCCGGCTGGCTCCTGAAAATCCACGATACGTAGGATGGATCCTAGACCCAAAGGGGTACCAGTGCCAAGTCGGGCTGGTTTGATAGAGGCAAGTGGCTACTACAATCTGCCAGCCAGAAGATGGGCAGGTCAGTTTTACTTCCAGGGAAAAGGGCCATAGTTTGTGTTTGGGGGCCTGTGGCTGGGAGTGGCCGGCTGGCTCCTGAAAATCCACGATACGCAAGATGGTTCCCAGATGAAAGGTGGCACCAGTGCTGAGTCGGGCTGGTTTGATAGTACCAAGTGTCTCCCGCAATCTGCCAGCCAGACGATGGGCAGGTCAGTTTTACTTCCAGGGAAAAGGTCCTCGGTATGTGTTCGGGGGCCTGTGACTGAGAGTGGCCGGTGGCTCCTGAAAATCCACGATACGCAGGATGGTTCCCAGATGAATGGTGGCACCAGTGCCAAGACGGCTGGTTTGATTGGGCCAAGTGTCTCCTGCATTCTGCGAGCCAGGAGCAAGGTGCGTGAGTTTTGTTTGCCAGGGAAAAGGGCCGTGGTTTGTTTTCGGGAGCCTGTGGCTCGGAATGGCCGGCTGGCTCCTGAAAATCCTGTGCCGTGCATGATGGTTCCCAGACCCATGGTGGCACCAGTGCCGAGTTGGGCTGGTTTGATAGAGCCAAGTTGCTCCTGCAATCTGCCAGCCAGAAGATGGGCAAGTCAATTTTACTTCCAGGGAAAAGGGCCGTGGTATGTGTTTGGGGGCCTGTGGCTGGGAGTGGCCGGCTGGCGCCTGAAAATCCACGATACGCGGGATGGTTCCCATATGAAAGTTGGCAGAAGTGCCGAGTCGGGCTGGTTTGATATAGCCAAGTGGCTCCTGCAATCTGCCAGCCAGAAGATGGGCAGGTCAGTTTTACTTCCAGGGAAAAAGGACGTAGTTTGTGTTTGGGGGCCTGTGGCAGGGCGTGGCCGGCTGGCTCCTGAAAATCCACGACACGCAGGATGGTTACCAGATGAAAGGTGGCACCAGTGCCGTGTCGGGCTGGTTTGATAGAGCCAAGTGGGTCCTGCAATCTGCCAGCCAGAAGATGGGCAGGTCAGTTTTCCTTCCAGGGAAAAGGGCCGTAGTTTTTGTTTGGGGGCCTGTGGCCTGGAGTGGCCGGCTGGCTCCTGAAAATCCACGATAAGCGGGATGGTTTCCAGATGAAAAGTGGCACCATTGCCAAGTCGGGCTGGTTTGATAGAGCCATGTGGCTCCTGCAATCTGCCAGCCAGAAGCGGGGTGGTCTGTTTTCTTTGCCAGGGAAAAGGGCCGTGGTTTGTGTTGGGGGTCTGTGGCTGGGAGTGGCCGGCTGGCTCCTGAAAATCCACGATACGCAGGATGGTTTCCAGACCCAAGGGGCCCCAGTGCCAAATCGGGCTGGTTTTATAGAGCCAAGTGGCTCCTGCAATCTGCCAGCCAGAAGATGGGCAGGTCAGTTTTACTTCCAGGGAAAAGGGCTGTAGTGTGTGTTTGGGGTCCTGTGGCTGGGAGTGGCTGGGTGGCTCCTGAAAATCCACGATACGCAGGATGGTTCCCAGATGAATGGTGGCACCAGTGCCAAGCCGGCTGGTTTGATAGGGCCAAGTGTCTCCTGCAATCTGCCAGCCAGGAGCGGGGTGCGCGAGTTTTGTTTGCCAGGGAAAAGGGCCGTGGTTTGTTTTCGGGAGCCTGTGGCTCGGAATGGCCTGCTGGCTCCTGAAAATCCACGATACGTAGGATGGTTCCCAGATGAAAGGTGGCACCAGTGCCGAGTCCGGCTGGTTTGATAGAGCCATGTGGCTCCTGCAAACTGCCAGCCAGAAGCGGGGTGGGTGAGTTTTGTTTGCCAGGGAAAAGGCCCACAGTTTGCGTTTGGGGGCCTGTGGCTGGGAGTGGCCAGCTGGCTCCTGAAAATCCACGTTACGCAGGATGATTCCCAGACCAAAGGGGCACCAGTACCGAGTCAGGCTGGTTTGATAGAGCCAAGTGGCTCCTGCAATCTGCCAGGCAGAAGCGGGGCGAGTCAGTTTTGTTTGCCAGGGTAAAGGGCCGCGGTGTGTGTTGGGGTCCTGTGGCTGGGAGTGGCCTTCTGGCTCCTGAAAATCCACGATACGCAGGATGGTTCCCAGACCCAAGGGGGCACAAGTGCCAAGTCGGGCTGGTTTGATAGAGCCCAGTGGATACTGCAATCTACCAGCCAGAAGATGGGCAGGTCAGTTTTACTTCCAGGGAAATGGCCGTAATTTTTGTTTGGGGGCCTGTGGCTGGGTGTGGCCGGCTGGCTCCTGAAAATCCCCGATACGCAAGATGCTTCCCAAATGAAAAATGGCACCACTGACAAGTCGGGCTGGTTTGATAGTACCAAGTGGCTCCTGCAATCTGCCAGCCAGAAGGTGGGCAGGTCAGTTTTACTTCCAGGGAAAAGGGCCGTAGTTTGTGTTTGGGGGCCTGTGGCTGGGAGTGGCCGGCTGGCTCCTGAAAATCCACTTTACTCAGGATGATTCCCAGACCGAATTTGGCACCACTGTTCAGTCGGGCTGGTTTGATAGAGCCATGTGCCTCCTGCAATGTGCCAGCCAGAAGCGGGGTGGGTGAGTTTAGTTTGCCTGGGAAAAGGGCCGTAGTTTGAGTTTGGGGGCCTGAGGCTGGGGATGGCCGGCTGGCTCCTGAAATTCCACGCCGCGCAGGATGGTTTCCAGATGAATGGTGGCACCAATACCATGTCGTGTATTACCATGTGACTCCTGCAATCTGCCATCCAGAAGCGGGGCAGCTGTTTTTTTTTTCAGGGAAAAGGGCCGTCGTTTGTGTTTGGGGTACTGTAGCTGGTAGGGGCTGCTGGCTCCTGAAAATCCACGAGACGCAGGATGGTTTCCATACCCGTGCTGGCTCCAGTGCAATTTCGGCCTGATTTGACTGCGTCAAATATCCCCTGCGTTGCTCAGTTCAATAGTCTTGTGTCCTAATGTTCTCACAGAAGACTGTTAAAATTTGTCTATTTTTCTGGATATGTTTTGTTCTTTTTTCTCTACCTTCTACTTCTCTCCACTCTCTGAGAACTTTGACCATTATGTAAGTTGACCTAATGTAAAATTCTCGTAGTAATATAAGAGAAGCCAGTAAAGAAAGGCAAATTTGTTAATTGGAGGTGGAAAGAGGGAGGCCAACGAAAGAAAACAAAGGAACAATAATAATGAAATGCTCCCCTGTCTTCTGTGAAAAGTAGAGGCGCAGACAAGAAAGAGCAAGTGCAAAATTCTCACTAGAGAAACGCACTTTATCTGACTAAAGTAATTTCCGGTGCATTTCTTGCGTTTTTCTCATGCCAAACATATTAATCATTGAAGGTGTCCCTTTCCTCTTTCTGGAATACAGCTAGGAAGATGGCTGTGTCATTGCTGACAAGCTGCTATTCTCAGAGGTGTCCAGCTGAAAGTCCTAGATCAATGGATTTCCTCTGTCACTTTGATATGGCATGACTTACAGTTTCAGCAACTGAACTTGCCAGCCTTACAATTCTTTGCCCCTTGAATGGTCAGATAGGCTCCTTGGCAACTGGCATTTGTAAGGACACGAAACTATGCAGAATTTGTACCATGAGATGATGCCAAATGAGTCACGCCGGTAGATTAACTAGGACATGCAAGGCATGAGAGCACAAGAAGAGAGTACACAAGAAGACAGTACAATCTCCTTTTTTCTGAAACACTGTAGAGATCAAATTGAACACAAATCCTCCTGGGCTAGTTCTTGCAAAAGCCTAGGAGTTCTTTTTGTGTTCACACGCCTGGAATATTTAGCTTTGGATCACAGCAGAATGCAGATGACAAAACGAGGCCTTTAAGTCACATCCAGTATGAAGCAGCATGAAAGAAGAAAGCAGCTGAGAGTGCCAACCCTGCTAGGTAATCTCAGTGTTGGTCTTGACATTAGCAGAAATTTGAAATGAGTCTCTGAAAATGACAAAGGAGGCTGAAGAAAAGGGAGCGATGACTCCTCTTGCATAGTGTTTCCTAACAGGGATCTTCAAAATGGAAAGATTGTATCATCCTTTCAACTGAAGGAAGGTATGAAAACAACAGGAAGGAAACGGCATCACATGCTAGAAAGACTAGGAAAGAAGTACACTGGGCAGTGTACTTCTAGACAGAAA
Organism: Zonotrichia albicollis; assembly: GCF_047830755.1. NCBI lineage: Eukaryota > Metazoa > Chordata > Aves > Passeriformes > Passerellidae > Zonotrichia > Zonotrichia albicollis. The sequence continues at coordinate 4,964,435 of NC_133854.1, forward strand.
GGCCACTGATGGAAAACCAACTAAACTGGCACCAATGCAGCAGCATTGTACTAAAGCCAGAAATGTCCAGCGCTTCACTCTCTGCCGTTCCATTCAGATGCACACAGCAGCTCTGCAACAGTCCTACTGATCATCTCCTTGGTGAACTTGGAGTTGAGGGTCCGTGGTGAAGCAGAGTCCCCAGCAAGATGCAAAGGAGAGCTGCTTTCTTGCAACTTTGCCTTTATCAGTTCCATAGCTTTAAGCCATAACAAACACCATTCAACCAACCACCATACACCAGGCTTTGAACACACGACCGTTCTAAAACTTGTTGATCTACCTCTAATTCAGCTGCCTCACCTTCCCACAGTCCTTTTCTACTTAGCCAATGGAATGGGCCTCGGCCCAAGGCCTTCCTTTTGTAAGCTTCTAGCTAGATGCAGCAGCAAGCCACTACTTTCTTCTGTGCCAAGACTTCAGGTAGACGATTTGCATCTGCCCTTCCAGTGAAACCTAACGGGGAGAGAAAAGCCTCTCACAGATGTTCAGTCATTCCATTAGCTACACAGGCCAAATCAAAAGAAAAGCGAGCTATGGGTTTGTGTACTTGCTCCTACACAACACCTGCTGCCCTCTGACAATCAACTAGCAGAGAACCAGCAAAACTGAGACTTGAGGCAAACAACCCTTTGAAGGGAATAATGATGTCAGCAATTAAGACAACACATTTCCAGGCCACCGAGATGCTTGAAATGTCAGCAAAGGCTGGAGACCAAAGGCTGAACTAATAGGGAAAGGGTAAAAGAATCCCAAGAAAAACATGACCGAAGGTTAAAACAATTCCAAGAAAAACATAGGCAACTGACCTGTTGAAGCCTTCAGGAAATCAGTGGCCGCTGATTTACATAGGCCATTCAAGTTAGTTGACCCGTGCACCTTCCACCCCTTTTTCACCTTTCAGCACCATAGGGTGAATTGTGAGCATGAAATCACAATTCCTTGGATTCTCTTCTTAACTTGACGAGAAAAATTCAGCAACTGAAGTACCTGTTACTGATGTGATACCCAGGAACACCGAGTTGACACATTTCATTTTGTTCAAACACAACTAGCAAATCTAAGGGCACAAGGCTGGCTTCTTTTCATGACAATTTTTCTGTTTTACAACCTGCTCTGATCCTGGTGAAACTTTTTCATTAGCTTCTCTCTAAAAGCAAAAAGTCCAGTTCACTGTCCCATCCTACTGCTGCAAGTAAACCATTTGCATTGCCAAGACCAAAAACGGAATTGGAAGGTACAGAGACGCCCGGAGCTATGAGCAGATACGGGGCACATTTCGGTAGAAGCCGCCGTCTGCAGTGCACTGTGACCAGCACAATCGCTTTTGCGCGAAGAAGCCGCTTCTTCGCCTCTGGAAGCCGGAGAGAGCGGCTACCTCTGAAAGCTGAAGAATGAAGCAGCAAAACACTGGGATTGTGTGCACAGATGCAAACTGATCCAAAAAGGTACCTTACCACTCTCAAACTTTTCCAAACACATGAACATTCTGTTGGAAAGTGTTTTGGACAACTTTCTTTTTCTTCCTGCAAAACACACTGCAGACTTCTCTGCAAAATGTAAAATCCGATGGGAGATTATTTCTATGCTGGCACAGTTTTTCCTTGCCAGACATGCTGGAAAAGATTTTTGCAATGATGTAGACCACAAAAGACGCTAAAGACGAAGGTACGGAGCTCCCCGGAGCTATGCCCCGGTCCCGGGCACATTTCGGCAGATGCCGCCGCACTGGAGTGCACTGTGACCGGTACAATCGCCTTTGCGCGAAGAAGTCGATTCTTCGCCTCCGGGAGCCGGAGAGAACGGCTGCTTTCAAAAGGTGAAGAATGAAGCTGCACAACACGGGGATAGTGTGCGCAGCTTGCCAACTGATAAAAAACAGTACCTTACCACTCCTACCTTTTCCAAACACATGAATATTCGATTGGAAGGTGTTTTGGAAAACTTTCTTTTTCTTCGTGCAAAACACTCAGCAGAGCTCTCTGCAACATGTAAAACACCATGACATATGTTTTCTGTGCAGGCACAGTTTCTCCATGCCAGACATAGTGGAAATGCTTTTTGCAGTGATGTAGACCACAAAAGTCCCGAAAGAAGCAGGTACGGATGTCCCCGGAGCTAAGCGCCGGTCCCGGGCACATTTCGGAAGAAGCCGCCGCACTGGAGTGCACTGTGACCGGCACAATCGCCTTTGCGCGAAGAAGACGCTTCCTTGCCTCCGCGGGCCGGACAGAGCGGCTGCTTTCAAAAGGTGAAGAATGAAGCTGCACAACACTGGGATAGTGTGCGCATCATGCAAACTGATAGAAAACACAACCTTACCACTCTCCTACCTTTTCCAAACACATGAACATTCGATTGGAAGGTGTTTTGGAAAACTTTCTTTTTCTTCTTGCATAAACTTCTGAAAAGCTCTCTGCAACATGTAAAACACCACGGGAGATGTTTTCTGTGCTGGCACAGTTTCTCCTTGCCTAACATAGTGTAAAACCTTTCTGTAGGATGTAGACCACAAAAGTCCCGAAAGACGAAGGTACGCAGCTCCCCGGAGCTATGCCCCGATCCCGGACACCTTTCGGCAGATGCCGCCGCACTGGAGTGCACTGTGACCGGCACAATCGCCTTTGCGTGAAGAAGCCGATTCTTCGCCTCCGGGAGCCGGAGAGACCAGTAGCTTCGAAAAGGTGAGAATGAAGCTGCACAAGACTGGGATAGTGTGTGCAGCTTTCCAACTGATAAAAAACAGTACCTTACGACTTTCCTACCTTTTCCACACACATGAATATCCTGTTGGAAGGTGTTTTGAACAACTATCTTATTCTTCGTGCAAAACACTCAGCAGAGCTCTCTTCAACATGGAAAAACCATGAGAGATGTTTTCTGTGCAGGCACAGTTTCTCATTACCAGACATAGTGGAAAAGCGCTTTGCAGTGATGTTGACCACAAAAGTCCCGAAAGAAGAAGGTACGGATGTCCCCGGAGGTAAGCGCCGGTCCCGGGCACATTTCGGAAGAAGCCGCCGCACTGGAGTGCACTGTGCCTGGCACAATCGCCCTTGCGCAAAGAAGCCGCCTCTTCGTCTCCGGGGGCCGGAGTGAGAGGCTGCTTCGGAAAGGTGGGAATGAAGCTGCACAACACTGGGATAGTGTGCGCAGATTGCAAACTGATAGAAAACAGTACCTTACCACTTTCCTACCTTTTCCAAACATATGAATATTGGGTTGGAAGGTTTTTCCAACAACTTTATTTTCTTCGTGCAAAACACTCAGCAGACCTCTCTGCAACATGTACAACACAATGAGAGTTGTTTTCTGTGCTGGCACAGTTTCTCCATGCCAGACATGGTGGAAAGGATTTTTCCAATGATGTAGACCACAAAAGACGCTAAAGACGAAATATGGAGTTCCCCGGAGCTAAGCGCCGGTCCCGGGCACATTTCGGAAGAAGCCGCCGCACTGGAGTGCACTGTGACCGGCACAATCGCATTTGCGCGAAGAAGACGCTTCCTTGCCTCCGCGAGCCGGACAGAGCGGCTGCTTCGGAAGGTGAAGAATGAAGCTGCACATCACTGGGATAGTGTGTGCAGCTTGCCAACTGATAAAAAACAGTACCTTACCACTCCTACCTTTTCCAAACACATGAACATTCGATTAGAAGGTGTTTAGGAAAACTTTCTTTTTCTTCGTGCAAAACACTCAGCAGAGCTCTCTGCAACATGTAAAACATGATGGGAGATGTTTTCTGTGCAGGCACAGTTTCTACTTGCCAGACATAGTGGAAATGCTTTTAGTAGTGATGTAGAACACAAGAGACGGTAAAGTCGAAATACAGAGTTCCCCGGAGCTAAGCGCCGGGCCCGGGCGCATTTCGGAAGAAGTCGCCGCACTGGAGTGCACGGTGACCGGCACAATCGCCTTTGCGCGAAGAAGCCGATTCTTCGCCTCCGGGAGCCGGAGAGAGCGGCTGCTTTCAAAAGGTGAAGAATGAAGCTGCACAACACTGGGATAGTGTGTGCAGCTTGCCAACTGATAAAAAACAGTACCTTACCACTCCTACCTTTTCCAAACACATGAACATTCGATTGGAAGGTGTTTTGGAAAACTTTCTTTTTCTTCGTGCAAAACACTCAGCAGAGCTCTCTGCAACATGTAAAACACCATGAGAGATGTTTTCTGTGCAGGCACAGTTTCTCATTACCAGACATAGTGGAAAAGCGTTTTGCAGTGATGTTGACCACAAAAGACGCTAAAGACGAAATATGGAGCTCCCCGGAGCTAAGCGCCGGTCCCGGGCACATTTCGGAAGAAGCCGCCGCACTGGAGTGCACTGTGACTGGCACAATCGCCTTTGCGCGAAGAAGCCGATTCTTCGCTTCCGGCAGCCGGACAGAGAGGCTGCTTCGGAAAGGTGGAAATGAAGCTGCACAACACGGGGATAGTGTGAGCAGTTTGCAAACTGATAAAAAACACTACCTTACCACTTTCCTACCTTTTCCAAACACATGAATATTTGATTGGAATGTGTTTTGGACAACTTTATTCTTCTTCTTGCAAAATATTCTGCAGAGGTCTCTAAACAAGTAAAACACGATGGGAGATGTTTTCTGTGCTGGCACAGTTTCTCCATGCCAGACATAGTGGAAAGGATCTTTGCAATGATATAGACCACAAAAGACGCTAAAGACGAAATATGGAGCTCCCCGGAGCTAAGCGCCGGTCCCGGGCACATTTCGGCCGAAGCCGCCGCACTGGAGTGCACTGTGACCGGCACAATCGCCTTTGAGCGAAGAAGCCGCATCTTCGTCTCCGGGAGCCAGAGAGAGCGGCTGCTTTCAAAAGGCGAAGAATGAAGCTGCACAACACTGGGATAGTGTGCGCAGCTTGCAAACTTATAGAAAACAGTGCCTAACAACTTTCCTACCTTTTCCAAACCCATGAACATCCGATTGGAAGGTGTTTTGGAGAACTCTCTTTTTCTTCTTGCATAAACTTCTGCAGAGCTCTCTGCAGCATGTAAAACACCACGGGAGATGTTTTATGTGCTGGCACAGATTCTCCTTGCCTAACATAGTGGAAAACCTTTCTGTATGATGTAGACCACAAAAGTCCTGAAAGACGAAGGTACGCAGCTCCCCGGAGCTAAGCGCCGGGCCCGGGCGCATTTCGGAAGAAACCGCCGCACTGGAGTGCACGGTGACCGGCACAATCGCCTTTGCGCGAAGAAGCCGATTCTTCGCCTCCGGGAGCCGGAGAGAGCGGCTGCTTTCAAAAGGTGAAGAATAAGGCTGCACAACACTGGGATAGTGTGCGCAGCTTGCAAACTGATAAAAAACAGTACCTTACCACTCCTACCTTTTCCAAACACATGAACATTCGATTGGAAGGTGTTTTGGAAAACTTTCTTTTTCTTCGTGCAAAACACTCAGCAGAGCTATCTGCAACATGTAAAACATGATGGGAGATGTTTTCTGTGCAGGCACAGTTTCTCATTACTAGACATAGTGGAAAAGCGTTTTGCAGTGATGTAGACCACAAAAGTCCCGAAAGAAGAAGGTACGGATGTCCCCGGAGGTAAGCGCCGGTCCCGGGCACATTTCGGAAGAAGCCGCCGCACTGCAGTGCACTGTGACCGGCACAATCGCCTTTGCGCGAAGAAGCCGCTTCCTTGCCTCCGCGAACCCGACAGAGCGGCTGCTTCGAAAAGGTGGAAATGAAGGTGCACAACACGGGGATAATGTGTGCAGCTTGCCAAATGATAGAAAACAGTACCTTACAACTTTCCTACCTTTTCCAAACACATGAATATCCTGTTGGAAGGTGTTTTGAACAACTGTCTTATTCTTCGTGCAAAACACTCAGCAGAGCTCTCTGCAACATGTAAAAACCATGAGAGATGTTTTCTGTGCAGGCACAGTTTCTCATTACCAGACATAGTGGAAAAGCGTTTTGCAGTGATGTTGACCACAAAAGTCCCGAAAGAAGAAGGTACGGATGTCCCCGGAGGTAAGCGCCGGTCCCGGGCACATTTCGGAAGAAGCCGCCGCACTGCAGTGCACTGTGCCTGGCACAATCGCCTTTGCGCAAAGAAGCCGCCTCTTCGTCTCCGGGGGCCGGAGTGAGAGGCTGCTTCGGAAAGGTGGGAATGAAGCTGCACAACACTGGGATAGTGTGCGCAGCTTGCAAACTGATAGTAAACAGTACCTTACCACTTTCCTACCTTTTCCAAACATATGAATATTGGGTTGGAAGGTTTTTCCAACACCTTTATTTTCTTCGTGCAAAACACTCAGCAGACCTCTCTGCAACATGTACAACACAATGAGAGTTGTTTTCTGTGCTGGCACAGTTTCTCCATGCCAGACATGGTGGAAAGGATTTTTCCAATGATGTAGACCACAAAAGACGCTAAAGACGAAATATGGAGTTCCCCGGAGGTAAGCGCCGGTCCCGGGCACATTTCGGCCGAAGCCGCCGCACTGGAGTGCACTGTGACCGGCACAATCGCCTTTGCGCGAAGAAGACGCTTCCTTGCCTCCGCGAGCCGGACAGAGCGGCTGCTTCGGAAGGTGAAGAATGAAGCTACACACCACGGGGATAGTGTGCCCAGGTTGCAAACTGATAGAAAACAGTACCTTACCACTTTCCTACCTTTTCCAAACATATGAATATTCGGTTAGAAGGTGTTTTCAACAACTTTATTTCCTTCGTGCAAAACACTCAGCAGAGCTCTCTGCAACATGTAAAATATGATGGGAGATGTTTTCTGTGCAGGCACAGTTTCTACTTGCCAGACATAGTGGAAATGCTTTTAGTAGTGATGTAGAACACAAGAGACGGTAAAGTCGAAATACAGAGTTCCCCGGAGCTAAGCGCCAGGCCCGGGCGCATTTCGGAAGAAGCCGCCGCACTGGAGTGCACGGTGACCGGCACAATCGCCTTTGCGCGAAGAAGCCGATTCTTCGCCTCCGGGAGCCGGAGAGAGCGGCTGCTTTCAAAAGGTGAAGAATAAGGCTGCACAACACTGGGATAGTGTGCGCAGCTTGCAAACTGATAAAAAACAGTACCTTACCACTCCTACCTTTTCCAAACACATGAACATTCGATTGGAAGGTGTTTTGGAAAACTTTCTTTTTCTTCGTGCAAAACACTCAGCAGAGCTATCTGCAACATGTAAAACATGATGGGAGATGTTTTCTGTGCAGGCACAGTTTCTCATTACTAGACATAGTGGAAAAGCGTTTTGCAGTGATGTAGACCACAAAAGTCCCGAAAGAAGAAGGTACGGATGTCCCCGGAGGTAAGCGCCGGTCCCGGGCACATTTCGGAAGAAGCCGCCGCACTGCAGTGCACTGTGACCGGCACAATCGCCTTTGCGCGAAGAAGCCGCTTCCTTGCCTCCGCGAACCCGACAGAGCGGCTGCTTTCAAAAGGTGGAAATGAAGGTGCACAACACGGGGATAATGTGTGCAGCTTGCCAAATGATAGAAAACAGTACCTTACAACTTTCCTACCTTTTCCAAACACATGAATATCCTGTTGGAAGGTGTTTTGAACAACTGTCTTATTCTTCGTGCAAAACACTCAGCAGAGCTCTCTGCAACATGTAAAAACCATGAGAGATGTTTTCTGTGCAGGCACAGTTTCTCATTACCAGACATAGTGGAAAAGCGTTTTGCAGTGATGTTGACCACAAAAGTCCCGAAAGAAGAAGGTACGGATGTCCCCGGAGGTAAGCGCCGGTCCCGGGCACATTTCGGAAGAAGCCGCCGCACTGCAGTGCACTGTGCCTGGCACAATCGCCTTTGCGCAAAGAAGCCGCCTCTTCGTCTCCGGGGGCCGGAGTGAGAGGCTGCTTCGGAAAGGTGGGAATGAAGCTGCACAACACTGGGATAGTGTGCGCAGCTTGCAAACTGATAGTAAACAGTACCTTACCACTTTCCTACCTTTTCCAAACATATGAATATTGGGTTGGAAGGTTTTTCCAACACCTTTATTTTCTTCGTGCAAAACACTCAGCAGACCTCTCTGCAACATGTACAACACAATGAGAGTTGTTTTCTGTGCTGGCACAGTTTCTCCATGCCAGACATGGTGGAAAGGATTTTTCCAATGATGTAGACCACAAAAGACGCTAAAGACGAAATATGGAGTTCCCCGGAGGTAAGCGCCGGTCCCGGGCACATTTCGGCCGAAGCCGCCGCACTGGAGTGCACTGTGACCGGCACAATCGCCTTTGCGCGAAGAAGACGCTTCCTTGCCTCCGCGAGCCGGACAGAGCGGCTGCTTCGGAAGGTGAAGAATGAAGCTACACACCACGGGGATAGTGTGCCCAGGTTGCAAACTGATAGAAAACAGTACCTTACCACTTTCCTACCTTTTCCAAACATATGAATATTCGGTTAGAAGGTGTTTTCAACAACTTTATTTTCTTCGTGCAAAACACTCAGCAGAGCTCTCTGCAACATGTAAAATATGATGGGAGATGTTTTCTGTGCAGGCACAGTTTCTACTTGCCAGACATAGTGGAAATGCTTTTAGTAGTGATGTAGAACACAAGAGACGGTAAAGTCGAAATACAGAGTTCCCCGGAGCTAAGCGCCAGGCCCGGGCGCATTTCGGAAGAAGCCGCCGCACTGGAGTGCACTGTGACCGGCAGAATCGCCTTTGCGCGAAGAAGCCGATTCTTCGCCTCCGGGAGCCGGAGAGAGCGGCTGCTTTCAAAAGGTGAAGAATGAAGCTGCACAACACTGGGATAGTGTGTGCAGCTTGCCAACTGATAAAAAACAGTACCTTACCACTCCTACCTTTTCCAAACACATGAACATTCTACTGGAAGGGGTTTTGGAAAACTTTCTTTTTCTTCGTGCAAAACACTCAGCAGAGCTCTCTGCAACATGTAAAACACCATGAGAGATGTTTTCTGTGCAGGCACAGTTTCTCATTACCAGACATAGTGGAAAAGCGTTTTGCAGTGATGTAGACCACAAAAGACGCTAAAGACGAAATATGTAGCACCCGGAGCTAAGCGCCGGTCCCGGGCACATTTCGGAAGAAGCCGCCGCACTCGAGTGCACTGTGACCGGCACAATCGCCTTTGCGCGAAGAATCCGATTCTTCGCCTCCGGCAGCCGGACAGAGCGGCTGCTTCGGAAAGGTGGAAATGAAGCTGCACAACACGGGGATAGTGTGCGCAGCTTGCAAACTGATAAAAAACAGTACCTTACCACTTTCCTACCTTTTCAAAACATATGAATATTGGGTTGGAAGGTGTTTTCAACAACTTTATTTTCTTCGTGCAAAACGCTCAGCAGAGCTCTCTGCAACATGTAAAACATGATGGGAGATGTTTTTTGTGCAGGCACAGCATCTACTTGCCAGACATAGTGGAAATGCTTTTAGTAGTGATGTAGAACACAAGAGACGCTAAAGACGAAATACAGAGTTCCCCGGAGCTAAGCGCCTGGCCCGGGCACATTTCGGAAGAAGCCGCCGCACTGGAGTGCACTGTGACCGGCACAATCGCCTTTGCGCGAAGAAGCCGATTCTTCGCCTCCGGGAGCCGGAGAGAGCGGCTGCTTTCAAAAGGTGAAGAATGAAGCTGCACAACACTGGGATAGTGTGCGCAGCTTGCAAACTGATAAAAAACACTACCTTACCACTTTCCTACCTTTTCCAAACACATGAACATTCGATTGGAAGGTGTTTTGGAAAACTCTCTTTTCCTTCTTGCATAAACTTCTGCAGAGCCCTCTGCAACATGCAAGACACGATGGGAGATGTTTTCTGTGCTGGCACAGATTCTCCTTGCATAACATAGTGGAAAACCTTTCTGTATGATGTAGACCACAAAAGTCCCGAAAGACCTAGGTACGCAGCTCCCCGGAGCTAAGCGCCGGTCCCGGGCACATTTCGGCAGATGCCGCCGCACTAGAGTGCACTGTGACCGGCACAATCGCATTTGCGCGAAGAAGCCGATTCTTCGTCTCCGGGGGCCGGAGAGAGCGGCTGCTTTCAAAAGGTGAAGAATAAAGCTGCACAACACTGGGATAGTGTGCGCAGCTTGCAAACTGATAAAAAACAGTACCTTACCACTCCTACCTTTTCCAAACACATGAACATTCTACTGGAAGGGGTTTTGGAAAACTTTCTTTTTCTTCGCGCAAAACACTCAGCAGAGCTCTCTGCAACATGTAAAACACCATGAGAGATGTTTTCTGTGCAGGCACAGTTTCTCATTACCAGACATAGTGGAAAAGCGTTTTGCAGTGATGTAGACCACAAAAGTCCCGAAAGAAGAAGGTACGGATGTCCCCGGAGGTAAGCGCCGGTCCCGGGCACATTTCGGAAGAAGCCGCCGCACTGCAGTGCACTGTGACCGGCACAATCGCCTTTGCGCGAAGAAGCCGCTTCCTTGCTTCCGCGAACCAGACAGAGCGGCTGCTTCGGAAAGGTGAAGAATGAAGCTGCACAACACTGGGATAGTGAGCGCAGCTTGCAAACTGATAGAAAACACTACCTTACCACTTTCCTACCTTTTCCAAACACATGAACATTCGATTGGAAGGTGTTTTGGAAAACTTTCTTTTCCTTCTTGCATAAACTTCTGCAGAGCCCTCTGCAACATGCAAAACACGATGGGAGATGTTTTCTGTGCTGGCACAGATTCTCCTTGACTAACATAGTGGAAAACCTTTCTGTATGATGTAGACCACAAAAGTCCCGAAAGACGAAGGTACGCAGCTCCCTGGAGCTAAGCGCCGGTCCCGGGCACATTTCGGCAGATGCCGCCGCTCTGGCGTGCACTGTGACCGGCACAATCGCATTTGCGCGAAGAAGCCGATTCTTCGTCTCCGGGGGCCGGAGAGAGCGGCTGCTTTCAAAAGGTGAAGAATAAAGCTGCACAACACTGGGATAGTGTGCGCAGCTTGCAAACTGATAGAAAACAGTACCTTACCACTCTCCTACCTTTTCCAAACACATGAACATTCGACTGGAAGGAGTTTTGGAAAACTTTCTTTTTCTTCGCGCAAAACACTCAGCAGAGCTCTCTGCAACATGTAAAACACCATGAGAGATGTTTTCTGTGCAGGCACAGTTTCTCATTACCAGACATAGTGGAAAAGCGTTTTGCAGTGATGTAGACCACAAAAGTCCCGAAAGAAGAAGGTACGGATGTCCCTGGAGGTAAGCGCCGGTCCCGGGCACATTTCGGAAGAAGCCGCCGAACTGCAGTGCACTGTGACCGGCACAATCGCCTTTGCGCGAAGAAGCCGCTTCCTTGCCTCCGCGAACCAGACAGAGCGGCTGCTTCGGAAAGGTGAAGAATGAAGCTGCACAACACTGGGATAGTGAGCGCAGCTTGCAAACTGATAGAAAACAGTACCTTACCACTTTCCTACCTTTTCCAAACACATGAACATTCGATTGGAAGGTGTTTTGGAAAACTTTCTTTTTCTTCTTGCATAAACTTCTGCAGAGCTCTCTGCAACATGTAAAACACGATGGGAGATGTTTTCTGTGCTGGCACAGTTTCTCCTTGCATAACATAGTGGAAAACCTTTCTGTATGATGTAGACCACAAAAGTCCCGAAAGACCTAGGTACGCAGCTCCCCGGAGCTATGCCCCGATCCCGGTCACATTTCGGAAGAAGCCGCCGCACTGGAGTGCACTGTGACCGGCACAATCGCCTTTGCGCGAAGAAGCCGATTCTTCGCCTCCGACAGCCGGAGAGAGCGGCTGCTTCGGAAAGGTGAAGAATGAAGCTGCACAACCCTGGGATAGTGTGTGCAGCTTGCAAACTGATAGAAAACAGTACCATACCCCTTTCTTACCTTTTCCAAACACATGAATATCCTGTTGGAAGGTGTTTTGGACAACTTTCTTATTCTTAGTGCAAAACACTCAGCAGAGCTCTCTGCAACATGTAAAACACCACGGGAGATGTTTTCTGTGCTGGCACAGTTTCTCCATGCCAGACATAGTGGAAAATCTTTTTGCAGTGATGTAGACCACAAAAGACGCTAAAGTCGAAATAAGGAGTTCCCCGGAGCTAAGCGCCGGTCCCAGGCACATTTCGGAAGCACCTGCCGCACTGGAGTGCACTGTGACCGGCACAATCGCCTTTGCGCAAAGAAGCCGCCTCTTCGTCTCCGGGGGCCGGAGTGAGCGGCTGCTTCGGAAAGGTGGGAATGAAGCTGCACAACACTGGGATAGTGTGCTCAACTTTCAAACTGATAGAAAACAGTACCTTACCACTTTCCTACCTTTTCCAAACACATGAACATTCGATTGGAAGGTGTTTTGGAAAACTTTCTTTTTCTTCGTGCAAAACACTCAGCAGACCTCTCTGCAACATGTAAAACACCACGGGAGATATTTTCTGTGCAGGCACAGTTTCTCATTACCAGACATAGTGGAAAAGCTTTTTGCAGTGATGTAGACCACAAAAGTCCTGAAAGAAGAAGGTACGGATGTCCCCGGAGCTAAGCGCCGGTCCCGGGCACATTTCGGAAGAAGCCGCCGCACTTTAGAGCATTGCCGCCGGTACAATCCCATTTGCTCGACGAAACCTCGTCTTCGCCTCCGGAAGCCGTAGGGAGCAGTAGCTTCGGAAAGGTGAGAATGAAGCTGCACAACACTGGGATAGTGTGCGCAGCTTGCAAACTGATAGAAAACAGTACCTTACAACTCTCCTAGCTTTTCCAAACACATGAACATTCGGTTGGAAGGTGTTTTGGACATCTTTCTTTTTCTTCCTGCAAAACACTCTGCAGACTTCTCTGCAACATGTACAACACCATGGGAGATGTTTTCTGCCCTGACCCAGATTCTCCTTGCCAGACATAGTGGAAAAACTTTTTGCGAGGTTGGAGAGGACAAGAAACGCTAAAGACGAAAGTATGGAGTTTTCCGTAGCTAAGAATGCATGAAAGCAAAAGACTGCCCTCTTCAAAAATGGCAATTAGGAAGACTCGGAAAAGTACAAATCAGCCAGCCTCTTTTTTATCCCCAGGAAGTTGATGGGGCAGCTATTCCTGAAAGCCTTGCCTGGCATATGAAGGAGGACAAAGCAATGTACTCGGCGTGGATTTTCCTGGGGAATTTCATGCTGAACAACTTTTTCAACACCTCTGATGAATCAACTTGACTGGTAGATGAAGGCAATATTGTCTGCGTAGCCTTCAGGGAGGTTTTTCCATTTCTCTACATGGCTGCACACATACATACGGGAAGCAATAATGCAAAAGGGAGGGAACCAGTGTCTTTTAAGTGATGCTGAGTGAAAAGACAAGAGGCAGTGGGCACACACTGAAATACAGGAGATTGCCTATGAACATCACCAAATGATGTTTTACTGTGACGGTGACTGAACCGCGGCACAGACTGCCCAGAAAGCTTCTGAAGCCTGGATCTTAGAAGACATTAAAAGTACACCCAGATAGAATCCCGGGCAAGAGGCTCTAGGTATCCTGCTTTAACAGAGGGGTTGGGCCTGGTGAGCCCCACTGAGCCCTACCACTCTCATTCATTCTGTGTAGTGAATTCTCTTCGAGATGCATTTCAAGCACTGGCATGACAAAGTTCTGTGCAGACAGAGATCCAAATGGACATGGGATCCATGTTCCTTAAGCAGTGTTCAAGAAGAATGTAAAACTCTGGGACAAGTGTCTCTTCCCTAACTGAATCCCTTTCATGGGAAAATTCCCAGCTATAGAAAGATCTTCTGATACGCATGCTTAGGACTGACACTGGCTGAGGAAATTTCCCCCTATGTGTATCTAAGACCAGTTAGGATCATCACCCAAGACTTGTCAACATAGTCACAGAATGTCTATTGTAAAGAAGTGACAACTTCCACCAGAATGGCAAATATTGGTCCACAAAATGGATTAATGAATGGGAATTAATGACTTGGGTTAAAAAGAAAAATAAAGAGTTGGTCTTTATTTAATAATTTCGTTGCAATATTGATATGGGAAGAAAAAGACCTCAATCCTGGACTTTCTCAACTCTAAGAAAGATTTTGAAAATTTCTTCTAGAAATCTATTATTATGACGAGATTATTCAAACAATTTTAGTCGGTAAAAAAGTCCCAGATTTGTCTAGTTTTGTTTCCAGGGAAAAGGGCTGTGGTTTGTGTTTCGGGCCTGGGGCTGGGAGTGGCCGGCTGGCTCCTGAAAATCCTCGATACGCAGGGTGGTTCCCAGATAAAAGGTGGCACCAGTGCCAAGTCGTGATGGTTTGATAATACAGAGTAGCTCCTGCAATCTGCCAGCAAGAAGCGGGGCGGCTGAATTTTGTTTCCAGGGAATGGGGTGGTGGTTTCTGTTTGGGAGCCTGTGGCAGGCAGTGGCAGGCTGGCTCCTTAAAATCCACGATACGCAAGATGCTTCCAAAAGAAAGGTGGCACAAGTGCCGAGTCGGGCTGGTTTGATAGAGCCAAGTGTCTCCTGCAATCTGCCAGCCAGAAGCGGGGTGGGTGAGTTTTGTTTGCCAGGGAAAAGGGCCGTGATTTGTTTTCGGGGGCCTGTGGCTGGGAATGGCCGGCTGTCTCCTGAAAATCCACGATACGCAGGATGGTTCCCAAATGAAAAATTGCACCAGTGCCAAGTGGGGCTGGTTTTATAGTACCAAGTAGCTCCTGCAATCTGCCAGCCAGAAGATGGGCAGGTCAGTTTTACTTCCAGAGAAAAGGGCCATAGATTTGTTTGGGGGCCTGTGGCTGGGAGTGGCCATCTGACTCCTGAAAATCCACGATACGCAGGATGGTTCCCAGATGAAAGGTGGCACCAGTGCCAAGTCGGGCTGGCTTGATAGTACCGAGTGGCTCCTGCATTCTGCCAGCCAGGAGCGGGGCGGGTCAGTTTTGTTTACCAGGTTAAAGGGCCGTGGTTTGTGTTTGGGGGCCTGTGGCTGAGAATGGCCGGCTGGCTCCTTAAAATCCACGCCGCGCATGATGGTTCCCAGACCCAAGGGGGCACCAGTGCCGAGTTGGGCTGGTTTGATAGAGCCATGTGGCTCCTGCAATCTGCCAGCCAGAAGATGGGCAGGTCAGTTTTACTTCCAGGGAAAAGGGCCGTAGTTTTGTTTGGGGGCCTGTGGCTGGGATTGGCCGGCTGGCTCCTGAAAATCCACGATACACAGGATGGTTCCCAGATGAAAGGTGGCACCAGTGCCGAGTTGGGCTGGTTTGATAGAACCAAGTGGCTCCTGCAATCTGCCAGCCAGAAGCGGGGTGGGTGAGTTTTGTTTGCCTGGGAAAAGGGCCGTGGTTTTTTTTCGGGGCCTGTGGCTGGGAGTGGCCGGCTGGCTCCTGAAAATCCACGATACGCAAGATGCTTCCCAAATGAAGAATGGCACCAGTGCCAAGTCGGGATGGTGTGATAGAGCCAAGTGGCTCCTGCAATCTGCCAGCCAGAAGATGGGCAGGTCAATTTTACTTCCAGGGAAAACGGACATTGTTTGTGTTTGGGCGCCTGTGGCTGGGAGTGGCCGGCTGGCTCCTGAAAATCCCCAATACACAGGATGGTTCGCAGATGAAAGGTGGCACCAGTGCTGAGTCGGGTTGGTTTGATAGAGCCAAGCGGCTCCTGCAATCTGCCAGCCAGAAGCGGGGTGGGTGAGTTTTGTTTGCCTGGGAAAAGGGCCGTGGTTTTTTTCGGGGCCTGTGGCTGGGAGTGGCCGGCTGGCTCCTGAAAATCCACGATACGCAAGATGCTTCCCAAATGAAGAATGGCACCAGTGCCAAGTCGGGATGGTGTGATAGAGCCAAGTGGCTCCTGCAATCTGCCAGCCAGAAGATGGGCAGGTCAATTTTACTTCCAGGGAAAACGGACATTGTTTGTGTTTGGGCGCCTGTGGCTGGGAGTGGCCGGCTGGCTCCTGAAAATCCCCAATACACAGGATGGTTCGCAGATGAAAGGTGGCACCAGTGCTGAGTCGGGTTGGTTTGATAGAGCCAAGCGGCTCCTGCAATCTGCCAGCCATAAGCGGGGTGGGTGTGTTTTGTTTGCCAGGGAAAAGGGCCGTGGTTTGTGTTCGGGGGCCTGTGGCTGGGAATGGCCGGCTGGCTCCTGAAAATCCACGATACGCAGGATGGTTCCCAGATGAATGGTGGCACCACTGCTGAGTCGGGCTGGTTTGATAGTACCGAGTGTCTCCCACCATCTGCCAGCCAGAAGATGGGCAGGTCAGTTTTACTTCCAGGGAAAAAGCCGTAGTTTTGTTTGGGGGCCTGTGGCTGGGAGTGGCCGGCTGGCTCCTGAAAATCCACGATACACAGGATGGTTCCCAGATGAAAGGTGGCACCAGTGCCGAGTTGGGCTGGTTTGATAGAACCAAGTGGCTCCTGCAATCTGCCAGCCAGAAGCGGGGTGGGCGAGTTTTGTTTACCAGGGAAAAGGGCCGTGGTTTGTTTTCGGGAGCCTGTGGCTAGGAGTGGCCGGCTGGCTCCTGAAAATCCACGCCGCTCAGGATGGTTCCCAGACCCAAGGGGGCACCAGTGCCGAGTCGGGCTGGTTTGATAGAGCCAAGTGGCTCCTGCAATCTGCCAGCCAGAAGATGGCCAGGTCAGTTTTACTTCCAGGGAAAAGGGCCGTAGTTTGTGTTTGGGGGCCTGTGGCTGGGAGTGGCCGGCTGGCTCCTGAAAATCCACGATACGCAGGATGGTTCTCAAATGAAAAATGGCACCAGTGCCAAGTCGGGCTGGTTTGATAGTACCAAGTAGCTCTTGCAATCTGACAGCCAGAAGATGGGCAGGTCTGTTTTACTTCCAGGGAAAAGGGCCGTAGTTTGTGTTTGGGGGCCTGTGGCTGGGAGTGGCCGGCTGGCTCCTGAAAATCCCCAATACACAGGATGGTTCCCAGATGAAAGGTGGCACCAGTGCTGAGTCGGGCTGGTTTGATAGAGCCAAGTGGCTCCTGCAATCTGCCAGCCAGAAGATGGACAGGTCAGTTTTACTTCCGGGGAAGAGGGCCGGTATTTTGTGTTTGGGGGCCTGAGGCTGGGAGTGGCCGGCTGGCTCCTGAAAATCCCCAATACACAGGATGGTTCCCAGATGAAAGGTGGCACCAGTGCCGAGTCGGGTTGGTTTGATAGAGCCAAGTGTCTCCCGCAATCTGCCAGCCAGACGATGGGCAGGTCAGTTTTACTTCCAGGGAAAAAGCCGTAGTTTTTGTTTGGGGGCCTGTGGCTGGGATTGGCCGGCTGGCTCCTGAAAATCCACGATACACAGGATGGTTCCCAGATGAAAGGTGGCACCAGTGCCGAGTTGGGATGGTGTGATAGAGCCAAGTGGCTCCTGCAATCTGCCAGCCAGAAGATGGGCTGGTCTGTTTTTCTTCCAGGAAAAAGGGCCGTAGTTTGTGTTTGGGGGCCTGTGGCTGGGAGTGGCCGGCTGGCTCCTTAAAATCCACGCCGCGCATGGTGGTTCCCAGACCCAAGTTGGCACCAGTGCCGAGTTGGGCTGGTTTGATAGAGCCAAGTGGCTCCTGCAATCTGCCAGCCAGAAGTGGCTCGCTGAGTTTTGTTTGCCAGGGAAAAAGGCCGTGGTATTTTTTCTGGGGCCTGTGGCCTGGAATGGCCGGCTGGCTCCTGAAAATCCACGATACGCAGGATGGTTCCCCGATAAAAGGTGGCAGCAGTGCCGAGTCGGGCTGGTTTGATAGAGGTAAGTGGCTCCTGCAATCTGCCAGCCAGAAGATGGGCAGGTCAGTTTTACTTCGAGGGAAAAGGGCCGTAGTTTGTGTTTGGGGGCCTGTGGCTGGGAGTGGCCGGCTGGCTCCTGAAAATGCACGATACGCAGGGTGATTCCCAGACCAAAGGGGCACCAGTGTCGAGCCGGGATGGTTTGATAGAGCCAAGTGTCTCCTGCAATCTGCCAGCCAGGAGCGGGGCGGGTCAGTTTTGTTTGCCAGGGAAAAGGGATGTTGTTTCTGTTGGGGGCCTGTGGCTGGGAGTGGCCGGCTGGCTCCTGAAAATCCACGATACGTAGGATGGTTCCCAGACCCAAAGGGGCACCAGTGCGAAGTCGGGCTGGTTTGATAGAGGCAAGTGGCTCCTGCAATCTGCCAGCCAGAAGATGGGCTGGTCAGTTTTACTTCCAGGGAAAAGGGCCGGAGTTTGTGTTTGGGGGGCCTGTGGCTGGGAGTGGCTGGCTGGCTCCTGAAAATCCACGATACGTAGGATGGTTCCCAGACCCAAAGGGGCACCAGTGCGAAGTCGGGCTGGTTTGATAGAGGCAAGTGGCTCCTGCAATCTGCCAGCCAGAAGATGGGCTGGTCAGTTTTACTTCCAGGGAAAAGGGCCGGAGTTTGTGTTTGGGGGGCCTGTGGCTGGGAGTGGCTGGCTGGCTCCTGAAAATCCACGATACGCAGGATGATTCCCAGACCAAAGAGGCACCAGTGCCAAGTCGGGATGGTTTGATAGAGCCAAGTGGCTCCTGCAATCTGCTAGCCAGACGATGGGCAGGTCAGTTTTACTTCCAGGGAAAAGGGCCGTGGTATGTGTTTGGTTACCTGTGGCTGGCAGTGGCCGGCTGGCTCCTGAAAATCCACGATACGCAGGATGGTTCCCAAATGAAAAATGGCACCAGTGCCAAGTCGGGCTGGTTTGATAGTACCAAGTAGCTCCTGCAATCTGACAGCCAGAAGATGGGCAGGTCTGTTTTACTTCCAGGGAAAAGGGCCGTAGTTTGTGTTTGGGGGCCTGTGGCTGGGAATGGCCGGCTGGCTCCTTTAAATCCACGCCGCGCATGATGGTTCCCAGACCCAAGGTGGCACCAGTGCCGAGTTGGGCTGGTTTGACAGAGCCAAGTTGCTCCTGCAATCTGCCAGCCAGAAGATGGGCAGGTCAATTTTACTTCCAGGGAAAAGGGCCGTAGTTTTTGTTGGGGCCCTGTGGCTGGGAATGGCCGGCTGGCTCCTTAAAATCCACGCCGCTCATGATGGTTCCCAGACCCAAGGTGGCACCATGTCCGAGTTGGGTTGGTTTGATAGAGCCATGTGGCTCCTGCAATCTGCCAGGCAGAAGATGGGCAGGTCAGTTTTACTTACAGGGAAAAGGGCCGTGGTATGTGTTTGGGAGCCTGTTGCTGGGAGTGGCCGGCTGGCTCCTGAAAATCCACGCCGCTCAGGATGGTTCCCAGACCCAAGGGGGCACCAGTGCAGAGTCGGGCTGGTTTGATAGAACCAAGTGGCTCCTGCAATCTGCCAGGCAGAAGATGTGCAGGTCAGTTTTACTTCCAGGGAAAAGGGCCGTAGTTTGTGTTTGGGGGCCTGTGGCTGGGAGTGGCCGGCTGGCTCCTGAAAATCCACGATACGCAGGATGGTTCCCAAATGAAAAATGGCACCAGTGCCAAGTCGGGCTGGTTTGATAGTACCAAGTAGCTCTTGCAATCTGACAGCCAGAAGATGGGCAGGTCTGTTTTACTTCCAGGGAAAAGGGCCGTAGTTTGTGTTTGGGGGCCTGTGGCTGGGAGTGGCCGGCTGGCTCCTGAAAATCCCCAATACACAGGATGGTTCCCAGATGAAAGGTGGCACTAGTGCTGAGTCGGGCTGGTTTGATAGAGCCAAGTGGCTCCTGCATTCCGCCAGCCAGAAGATGGGCAGGTCAGTTTTACTTCCAGGGAAAAGGGCCGTAGTTTGTGTTTGGGGGCCTGTGGCTGGGAGTGGCCGGCTGGCTCCTGAAAACCCATGCCGCGCTGGATGGTTCCCAAATGAAAAAAATGGCACCAGTGCCAAGTCGGGCTGGTTTGATAGTACCGCGTGGCTCCTGCAATCTGACAGCCAGAAGATGGGCAGGTCTGTTTTACTTCCAGGGAAAAGGTCCGTAGTTTTTGTTTGGGGGCCTGTGGCCTTGAATGGCCGCCTGGCTCCTTAAAATCCACGCCGCGCATGATGGTTCCCAGACCCAAGGTGGCACCAGTGCCGAGTTGGGCTGGTGTGATAGAGCCATGTGGCTCCTGCAATCTGTCAGCCAGAAGCGGGGTCGCTGAGTTTTTTTTGTCAGGGAAAAAGGCTGTGGTTTTTTATCCGGGGCCTGTGGCCTTGAATGGCCGGCTGGTTCCTTAAAATCCAGGCCGCGCCGGATGGTTCCCAGATGAAAGGTGGCACCAGTGCCGAGTCGGGCTATTTTGATAGAGCCAAGTGGCTCCTGCAATCTGCCAGCCAGATGATGGGCAGGTCTGTTTTACTATCAGGGAAAAGGGCCGTAGTTTGTTTTTGGGGACCTGTGGCTGGCTGTGGCCGGCTGGCTCCTGAAAATACACGACACGCAGGATGGTTCCCAGATGAAAGGTGGCACCAGTGCCAAGTCGGGATGGTTTGATAGTACCGAGCGGCTCCTGCAATCTGCCAGCCAGAAGGCGGGCCGCTGAGATTTTCTTCCAGGGAAAATGGCCGTAGTATGTGTTTGGGGCCCTGTGGCTGAGAGTGGCTGGCTGGCTCCTGAAAATCCTCGACACGCAGGATGGTTCCCAGATGAAAGGTGGCACCACTGCCGAGTCGGGCTGGTTTGATAGAGCTAAGTGGCTCCTGCAATCTGCCAGCCAGTAGATGGACAGGTCAGTTTTACTTCCGGGGAAGATGGCCGGTAGTTTGTGTTTGGGGGCCTGAGGCTGGGAGTGGCCGGCTGGCACCTGAAAATGCACGATACTCAGGATGATTGCCAGACCCAAGTTGGCACCACTGCCAAGTTGGGCTGGTTTGATAGAGCCATGTGGCTCCTGCAATCTGCCAGCCAGAAGATGGGCAGGTCAGTTTTACTTCCAGGGAAAAGGGCCGTAGTTTGTGTTTGGGGGCCTGTGGCTGGGAGTGGCCGGCTGGCTCCTGAAAATCCACGATACGCAGGATGGTTCCCAGACCCAAGGGGTCACCAGTGCCAAATCGGGCTGGTTTGATAGAGCCAAGTGGCTCCTGCATTCTGCCAGCCAGAAGATGGACAGGTCAGTTTTACTTCCAGGGAAAGGGACCATAGCTTTTTTTTGGGGTCTGTGACCTGGAATGGCCGGCTGGCTCCTGAAAATCCCCAATACACAGGATGGTTCGCAGATGAAAGGTGGCACCAGTGCTGAGTCGGGTTGGTTTGATAGTACCGAGTGTCTGCCACCATCTGCCAGCCAGAAGATGGGCAGGTCAGTTTTACTTCCAGGGAAAAAGCCGTAGTTTTGTTTGGGGGCCTGTGGCTGGGAGTGGCCGGCTGGCTCCTGAAAATCCCCGATACACAGGATGGTTCCCAGATGAAAGGTGGCACCAGTGCCGAGTTGGGCTGGTTTGATAGAACCAAGTGGCTCCTGCAATCTGTCAGCCAGAAGCGGGGTGGGCGAGTTTTGTTTACCAGGGAAAAGGGCCGTGGTTTGTTTTCGGGAGCCTGTGGCTAGGAGTGGCCGGCTGGCTCCTGAAAATCCACGCCGCTCAGGATGGTTCCCAGACCCAAGGGGGCACCAGTGCCGAGTCGGGCTGGTTTGATAGAACCAAGTGGCTCCTGCAATCTGCCAGGCAGAAGATGTGCAGGTCAGTTTTACTTCCAGGGAAAAGGGCCGTAGTTTGTGTTTGGGGGCCTGTGGCTGGGAGTGGCCGGCTGGCTCCTGAAAATCCACGATACGCAGGATGGTTCCAAAATGAAAAATGGCACCAGTGCCAAGTCGGGCTGGTTTGATAGTACCAAGTAGCTCTTGCAATCTGACAGCCAGAAGATGGGCAGGTCTGTTTTACTTCCAGGGAAAAGGGCCGTAGTTTGTGTTTGGGGGCCTGTGGCTGGGAGTGGCCGGCTGGCTCCTGAAAATCCCCAATACACAGGATGGTTCCCAGATGAAAGGTGGCACCAGTGCTGAGTCGGGCTGGTTTGATAGAGCCAAGTGACTCCTGCAATCTGCCAGCCAGAAGATGGACAGGTCAGTTTTACTTCCGGGGAAGAGGGCCGGTATTTTGTTTTGGGGCCCTGAGGCTGGGAGTGGCCGGCTGGCTCCTGAAAATCCCCAATACACAGGATGGTTCCCAGATGAAAGGTGGCACCAGTGCTGAGTCGGACTAGTTTGATAGAGCCAAGTGTCTTCTGCAATCTGCCAGCCAGAAGATGGGCAGGTCAGTTTTACTTCCAGGGAAAAAGCCGTAGTTTTTGTTTGGGGGCCTGTGGCTGGGATTGGCCGGCTGGCTCCTGAAAATCCACGATACACAGGATGGTTCCCAGATGAAAGGTGGCACCAGTGCCGAGTCGGGCTGGTTTGATAGAGGTAAGTGGCTCCTGCAATCTGCCAGCCAGAAGATGGGCAGGTCAGTTTTACTTCGAGGGAAAAGGGCCGTAGTTTGTGTTTGGGGGCCTGTGGCTGGGAGTGGCCGGCTGGCTCCTGAAAATCCACGATACGCAGGATGATTCCAAGACCAAAGAGGCACCAGTGCCAAGTCGGGATGGTTTGATAGAGCCAAGTGGCTCCTGCAATCTGCTAGCCAGACGATGGGCTGGTCAGTTTTACTTCCAGGGAAAAGGGTCGGAGTTTGTGTTTGGGGGGCCTGTGGCTGGGAGTGGCTGGCTGGCTCCTGAAAATCCACGATACGCAGGATGATTCCAAGACCAAAGAGGCACCAGTGCCAAGTCGGGATGGTTTGATAGAGCCAAGTGGCTCCTGCAATCTGCTAGCCAGACGATGGGCAGGTCAGTTTTACTTCCAGGGAAAAGGGCCGTGGTATGTGTTTGGGGACCTGTGGCTGGCAGTGGCCGGCTGGCTCCTGAAAATCCACGATACGCAGGATGGTTCCCAAATGAAAAATGGCACCAGTGCCAAGTCGGGCTGGTTTGATAGTACCAAGTAGCTCCTGCAATCTGACAGCCAGAAGCGGGGTGGGTGAGTTTTGTTTGCCTGGGAAAAGGGCCGTGGTTTTTTTTCGGGGCCTGTGGCTGGGAGTGGCCGGCTGGCTCCTGAAAATCCACGATACGCAAGATGCTTCCCAAATGAAGAATGGCACCAGTGCCAAGTCGGGATGGTGTGATAGAGACAAGTGGCTCCTGCAATCTGCCAGCCAGAAGATGGGCTGGTCTGTTTTACTTCCAGGAAAAAGGGCCGTAGTTTGTGTTTCGGGGCCTGTGGCTGGGAGTGGCCGGCTAGCTCCTGAAAATCCACGCCGCTCAGGATGGTTCCCAGACCCAAGGGGGCACCAGTGCCGAGTCGGGCTGGTTTGATAGAACCAAGTGGCTCCTGCAATCTGCCAGGCAGAAGATGTGCAGGTCAGTTTTACTTCCAGGGAAAAGGCCCGTAGTTTGTGTTTGGGGGCCTGTGGCTGGGAGTGGCCGGCTGGCTCCTGAAAATCCACGATACGTAGGATGGTTCTCAAATGAAAAATGGCACCAGTGCCAAGTCGGGCTGGTTTGATAGTACCAAGTAGCTCTTGCAATCTGACAGCCAGAAGATGGGCAGGTCTGTTTTACTTCCAGGGAAAAGGGCCGTAGTTTGTGTTTGGGGGCCTGTGGCTGGGAGTGGCCGGCTGGCTCCTGAAAATCCCCAATACACAGGATGGTTCCCAGATGAAAGGTGGCACCAGTGCTGAGTCGGGCTGGTTCGATAGAGCCAAGTGGCTCCTGCAATCTGCCAGCCAGAAGATGGACAGGTCAGTTTTACTTCCGGGGAAGAGGGCCGGTATTTTGTGTTTGGGGGCCTGAGGCTGGGAGTGGCCGGCTGGCTCCTGAAAATCCCCAATACACAGGATGGTTCCCAGATGAAAGGTGGCACCAGTGCTGAGTCGGGTTGGTTTGATAGAGCCAAGTGTCTCCCGCAATCTGCCAGCCAGACGATGGGCAGGTCAGTTTTACTTCCAGGGAAAAAGCCGTAGTTTTTGTTTGGGGGCCTGTGGCTGGGATTGGCCGGCTGGCTCCTGAAAATCCACGATACACAGGATGGTTCCCAGATGAAAGGTGGCACCAGTGCCGAGTTGGGATGGTGTGATAGAGCCAAGTGGCTCCTGCAATCTGCCAGCCAGAATATGGGCTGGTCTGTTTTTCTTCCAGGAAAAAGGGCCGTAGTTTGTATTTGGGGGCCTGTGGCTGGGAGTGGCCGGCTGGCTCCTTAAAATCCACGCCACGCATGATGGTTCCCAGACCCAAGTTGGCACCAGTGCCAAGTTGGGCTGGTTTGATAGAGCCAAGTGGCTCCTGCAATCTGCCAGCCAGAAGCGGCTCGCTGAGTTTTGTTTGCCAGGGAAAAAGGCCGTGGTATTTTTTCTGGGGCCTGTGGCCTGGAATGGCCGGCTGGCTCCTGAAAATCCACGATACGCAGGATGGTTCCCCGATAAAAGGTGGCAGCAGTGCCGAGTCGGGCTGGTTTGATAGAGGTAAGTGGCTCCTGCAATCTGCCAGCCAGAAGATGGGCAGGTCAGTTTTACTTCGAGGGAAAAGGGCCGTAGTTTGTGTTTGGGGGCCTGTGGCTGGGAGTGGCCGGCTGGCTCCTGAAAATCCACGATACGCTGGGTGATTCCCAGACCAAAGGGGCACCATTGTCGAGTCGGGATGGTTTGATAGAGCCAAGTGTCTCCTGCAATCTGCCAGCCAGGAGCGGGGCGGGTCAGTTTTGTTTGCCAGGGAAAAGGGATGTTGTTTCTGTTGGGGGCCTGTGGCTGGGAGTGGCCGGCTGGCTCCTGAAAATCCACGATACGTAGGATGGTTCCCAGACCCAAAGGGGCACCAGTGCGAAGTCGGGCTGGTTTGATAGAGGCAAGTGGCTCCTGCAATCTGCCAGCCAGAAGATGGGCTGGTCAGTTTTACTTCCAGGGAAAAGGGCCGGAGTTTGTGTTTGGGGGCCTGTGGCTGGGAGTGGCCGGCTGGCTCCTTAAAATCCACGCCGCTCATGATGGTCCCCAGACCCAAGGTGGCACCATGTCCGAGTTGGGTTGGTTTGATAGAGCCATGTGGCTCCTGCAATCTGCCAGGCAGAAGATGGGCAGGTCAGTTTTACTTACAGGGAAAGGGGCCGTGGTATGTGTTTGGGAGCCTGTTGCTGGGAGTGGCCGGCTGGCTCCTGAAACTCCCCAATACACAGGATGGTACCCAGATGAAAGGTGGCACCAGTGCTGAGTTGGGCTGGTTTGATAGAGCCAAGTGGCTCCTGCATTCCGCCAGCCAGAAGATGGGCAGGTCAGTTTTACTTCCAGGGAAAAGGGCCGTAGTTTGTGTTTGGGGGCCTGTGGCTGGGAGTGGCCGGCTGGCTCCTGAAAACCCATGCCGCGCTGGATGGTTCCCAAATGAAAAAAATGGCACCAGTGCCAAGTCGGGCTGGTTTGATAGTACCGCGTGGCTCCTGCAATCTGACAGCCAGAAGATGGGCAGGTCTGTTTTACTTCCAGGGAAAAGGTCCGTAGTTTTTGTTTGGGGGCCTGTGGCCTTGAATGGCCGCCTGGCTCCTTAAAATCCACGCCGCGCATGATGGTTCCCAGACCCAAGGTGTCACCAGTGCCGAGTTGGGCTGGTGTGATAGAGCCATGTGGCTCCTGCAATCTGTCAGCCAGAAGCGGGGTCGCTGAGTTTTTTTTGTCAGGGAAAAAGGCCGTGGTTTTTTATCCGGGGCCTGTGGCCTTGAATGGCCGGCTGGTTCCTTAAAATCCAGGCCGCGCCAGATGGTTCCCAGATGAAAGGTGGCACCAGTGCCGAGTCGGGCTGTTTTGATAGAGCCAAGTGTCTCCTGCAATCTGCCAGCCAGATGATGGGCAGGTCTGTTTTACTATCAGGGAAAAGGGCCGTAGTTTGTTTTTGGGGACCTGTGGCTGGCTGTGGCCGGCTGGCTCCTGAAAATACACGACACGCAGGATGGTTCCCAGATGAAAGGTGGCACCAGTGCCAAGTCGGGCTGGTTTGATAGTACCGAGCGGCTCCTGCAATCTGCCAGCCAGAAGGCGGGCCGCTGAGATTTTCTTCCAGGGAAAATGGCCGTAGTATGTGTTTGGGGCCCTGTGGCTGAGAGTGGCTGGCTGGCTCCTGAAAATCCTCGACACGCAGGATGGTTCCCAGATGAAAGGTGGCACCACTGCCGAGTCGGGCTGGTTTGATAGAGCTAAGTGGCTCCTGCAATCTGCCAGCCAGTAGATGGACAGGTCAGTTTTACTTCCGGGGAAGATGGCCGGTAGTTTGTGTTTGGGGGCCTGAGGCTGGGAGTGGCCGGCTGGCACCTGAAAATGCACGATACTCAGGATGATTGCCAGACCCAAGTTGGCACCACTGCCAAGTTGGGCTGGTTTGATAGAGCCATGTGGCTCCTGCAATCTGCCAGCCAGAAGATGGGCAGGTCAGTTTTACTTCCAGGGAAAAGGGCCGTAGTTTGTGTTTGGGGGCCTGTGGCTGGGAGTGGCCGGCTGGCTCCTGAAAATCCACGATACGCAGGATGGTTCCCAGACCCAAGGGGTCACCAGTGCCAAATCGGGCTGGTTTGATAGAGCCAAGTGGCTCCTGCATTCTGCCAGCCAGAAGATGGACAGGTCAGTTTTACTTCCAGGGAAAGGGACCATAGCTTTTTTTTGGGGTCTGTGACCTGGAATGGCCGGCTGGCTCCTGAAAATCCCCAATACACAGGATGGTTCGCAGATGAAAGGTGGCACCAGTGCTGAGTCGGGTTGGTTTGATAGTACCGAGTGTCTGCCACCATCTGCCAGCCAGAAGATGGGCAGGTCAGTTTTACTTCCAGGGAAAAAGCCGTAGTTTTGTTTGGGGGCCTGTGGCTGGGAGTGGCCGGCTGGCTCCTGAAAATCCCCGATACACAGGATGGTTCCCAGATGAAAGGTGGCACCAGTGCCGAGTTGGGCTGGTTTGATAGAACCAAGTGGCTCCTGCAATCTGCCAGCCAGAAGCGGGGTGGGCGAGTTTTGTTTACCAGGGAAAAGGGCCGTGGTTTGTTTTCGGGAGCCTGTGGCTAGGAGTGGCCGGCTGGCTCCTGAAAATCCACGCCGCTCAGGATGGTTCCCAGACCCAAGGGGGCACCAGTGCCGAGTCGGGCTGGTTTGATAGAACCAAGTGGCTCCTGCAATCTGCCAGGCAGAAGATGTGCAGGTCAGTTTTACTTCCAGGGAAAAGGGCCGTAGTTTGTGTTTGGGGGCCTGTGGCTGGGAGTGGCCGGCTGGCTCCTGAAAATCCACGATACGCAGGATGGTTCCCAAATGAAAAATGGCACCAGTGCCAAGTCGGGCTGGTTTGATAGTACCAAGTAGCTCTTGCAATCTGACAGCCAGAAGATGGGCAGGTCTGTTTTACTTCCAGGGAAAAGGGCCGTAGTTTGTGTTTGGGGGCCTGTGGCTGGGAGTGGCCGGCTGGCTCCTGAAAATCCCCAATACACAGGATGGTTCCCAGATGAAAGGTGGCACCAGTGCTGAGTCAGGCTGGTTTGATAGAGCCAAGTGGCTCCTGCAATCTGCCAGCCAGAAGATGGACAGGTCAGTTTTACTTCCGGGGAAGAGGGCCGGTATTTTGTTTTGGGGCCCTGAGGCTGGGAGTGGCCGGCTGGCTCCTGAAAATCCCCAATACACAGGATGGTTCCCAGATGAAAGGTGGCACCAGTGCTGAGTCGGACTAGTTTGATAGAGCCAAGTGTCTCCTGCAATCTGCCAGCCAGAAGATGGGCAGGTCAGTTTTACTTCCAGGGAAAAAGCCGTAGTTTTTGTTAGGGGGCCTGTGGCTGGGATTGCCCGGCTGGCTCCTGAAAATCCACGATACACAGGATGGTTCCCAGATGAAAGGTGGCACCAGTGCCGAGTTGGGCTGGTTTGATAGAACCAAGTGGCTCCTGCAATCTGCCAGCCAGAAGCGGGGTGGGTGAGTTTTGTTTCCCTGGGAAAAGGGCCGTGGTTTTTTTTCGGGGCCTGTGGCTGGGAGTGGCCGGCTGGCTCCTGAAAATCCAC
Organism: Zonotrichia albicollis; assembly: GCF_047830755.1. Taxonomy (NCBI): domain Eukaryota; kingdom Metazoa; phylum Chordata; class Aves; order Passeriformes; family Passerellidae; genus Zonotrichia; species Zonotrichia albicollis. The sequence goes on from NC_133854.1 coordinate 4,992,339, forward strand.
GATACGCAAGATGCTTCCCAAATGAAGAATGGCACCAGTGCCAAGTCGGGATGGTGTGATAGAGCCAAGTGGCTCCTGCAATCTGCCAGCCAGAAGATGGGCTGGTCTGTTTTACTTCCAGGAAAAAGGGCCGTAGTTTGTGTTTGGGGGCCTGTGGCTGGGAGTGGCCGGCTGGCTCCTTAAAATCCACGCCGCGCATGATGGTTCCCAGACCCAAGTTGGCATCAGTGCCGAGTTGGGCTGGTTTGATAGAGCCAAGTGTCTCCTGCAATCTGCCAGCCAGAAGATGGGCAGGTCAGTTTTCCTTCCAGGGAAAAGGGCTGTAGTGTGTGTTTGGGCGCCTGTCGCTGGGTGTGGCCGGCTGGCTCCTGAAAATCCACGATACGCAGGATGGTTCCCAGATGAATGGTGTCACCAGTGCCAAGCCGGCTGGTTTGATAGGTCCAAGTGTCCTCTTCAGTCTGCCAGCCAGAAGCGGGGTGGGTGATTTTTGCTTGCCAGGGAAAAGGGCCGTGGTTTGTTTTCGGGGACCAGTGGCTGAGAATGGCCGGCTGGTTCCTTAAAATCCATGCCGCGCATGATGGTTCCCAGACCCAAGGTGGCACCAGTGCCGAGTCGGGCTGGTTTGATAGAGCCAAGTGGCTCCTGCAATCTGCCAGCCAGAAGCGGCTCGCTGAGTTTTGTTTGCCAGGGAAAAAGGCCGTGGTATTTTTTCTGGGGCCTGTGGCCTGGAATGGCCGGCTGGCTCCTGAAAATCCACGATACGCAGGATGGTTCCCCGATAAAAGGTGGCAGCAGTGCCGAGTCGGGCTGGTTTGATAGAGGTAAGTGGCTCCTGCAATCTGCCAGCCAGAAGATGGGCAGGTCAGTTTTACTTCCAGGGAAAAGGGCCGTAGTTTGTGTTTGGGGGCCTGTGGCTGGGAGTGGCCGGCTGGCTCCTGAAAATCCACGATACGCAGTGTGATTCCCAGACCAAAGGGGCACCAGTGTCGAGTCGGGATGGTTTGATAGAGCCAAGTGTCTCCTGCAATCTGCCAGCCAGGAGCGGGGCGGGTCAGTTTTGTTTTCCAGGGAAAAGGGATGTGGTTTCTGTTGGGGGCCTGTGGCTGGGAGTGGCCGGCTGGCTCCTGAAAATCCACGATACGTAGGATGGTTCCCAGACCCAAAGGGGCACCAGTGCGAAGTCGGGCTGGTTTGATAGAGGCAAGTGGCTCCTGCAATCTGCCAGCCAGAAGATGGGCTGGTCAGTTTTACTTCCAGGGAAAAGGGCCGGAGTTTGTGTTCTGGGGTCCTGTGGCTGGGAGTGGCTGGCTGGCTCCTGAAAATCCACGATACGCAGGATGATTCCCAGACCAAAGAGGCACCAGTGCCAAGTCGGGATGGTTTGATAGAGCCAAGTGGCTCCTGCAATCTGCTAGCCAGACGATGGGCAGGTCAGTTTTACTTCCAGGGAAAAGGGCCGTTTTATGTGTTTGGGGACCTGTGGCTGGCAGTGGCCTGCTGGCTCCTGAAAATCCACGATACGCAGGATGGTTCCCAAATGAAAAATGGCACCAGTGCCAAGTCGGGCTGGTTTGATAGTACCGCGTGGCTCCTGCAATCTGACAGCCAGAAGATGGGCAGGTCTGTTTTACTTCCAGGGAAAAGGTCCGTAGTTTTTGTTTGGGGGCCTGTGGCCTTGAATGGCCGCCTGGCTCCTTAAAATCCACGCCGCGCATGATGGTTCCCAGACCCAAGGTGGCACCAGTGCCGAGTTGGGCTGGTGTGATAGAGCCATGTGGCTCCTGCAATCTGTCAGCCAGAAGCGGGGTCGCTGAGTTTTTTTTGTCAGGGAAAAAGGCCGTGGTTTTTTATCCGGGGCCTGTGGCCTTGAATGGCCGGCTGGTTCCTTAAAATCCAGGCCGCGCCAGATGGTTCCCAGATGAAAGGTGGCACCAGTGCCGAGTCAGGCTGTTTTGATAGAGCCAAGTGGCTCCTGCAATCTGCCAGCCAGATGATGGGCAGGTCTGTTTTACTATCAGGGAAAAGGGCCGTAGTTTGTTTTTGGGGACCTGTGGCTGGCTGTGGCCGGCTGGCTCCTGAAAATACACGACACGCAGGATGGTTCCCAGATGAAAGGTGGCACCAGTGCCAAGTCGGGCTGGTTTGATAGTACCGAGCGGCTCCTGCAATCTGCCAGCCAGAAGGCGGGCCGCTGAGATTTTCTTCCAGGGAAAATGGCCGTAGTATGTGTTTGGGGCCCTGTGGCTGAGAGTGGCTGGCTGGCTCCTGAAAATCCTCGACACGCAGGATGGTTCCCAGATGAAAGGTGGCACCACTGCCGAGTCGGGCTGGTTTGATAGAGCTAAGTGGCTCCTGCAATCTGCCAGCCAGTAGATGGACAGGTCAGTTTTACTTCCGGGGAAGATGGCCGGTAGTTTGTGTTTGGGGGCCTGAGGCTGGGAGTGGCCGGCTGGCACCTGAAAATGCACGATACTCAGGATGATTGCCAGACCCAAGTTGGCACCACTGCCAAGTTGGGCTGGTTTGATAGAGCCATGTGGCTCCTGCAATCTGCCAGCCAGAAGATGGGCAGGTCAGTTTTACTTCCAGGGAAAAGGGCCGTAGTTTGTGTTTGGGGGCCTGTGGCTGGGAGTGGCCGGCTGGCTCCTAAAAATCCACGATACGCAGGATGGTTCCCAGACCCAAGGGGTCACCAGTGCCAAATCGGGCTGGTTTGATAGAGCCAAGTGGCCCCTGCATTCTGCCAGCCAGAAGATGGACAGGTCAGTTTTACTTCCAGGGAAAGGGACCATAGCTTTTTTTTGGGGTCTGTGACCTGGAATGGCCGGCTGGCTCCTGAAAATCCCCAATACACAGGATGGTTCGCAGATGAAAGGTGGCACCAGTGCTGAGTCGGGTTGGTTTGATAGTACCGAGTGTCTGCCACCATCTGCCAGCCAGAAGATGGGCAGGTCAGTTTTACTTCCAGGGAAAAAGCCGTAGTTTTGTTTGGGGGCCTGTGGCTGGGAGTGGCCGGCTGGCTCCTGAAAATCCCCGATACACAGGATAGTTCCCAGATGAAAGGTGGCACCAGTGCCGAGTCGGGCTGGTTTGATAGAGGTAAGTGGCTCCTGCAATCTGCCAGCCAGAAGCGGGGTGGGCGAGTTTTGTTTACCAGGGAAAAGGGCCGTGGTTTGTTTTCGGGAGCCTGTGGCTAGGAGTGGCCGGCTGGCTCCTGAAAATCCACGCCGCTCAGGATGGTTCCCAGACCCAAGGGGGCACCAGTGCCGAGTCGGGCTGGTTTGATAGAACCAAGTGGCTCCTGCAATCTGCCAGGCAGAAGATGTGCAGGTCAGTTTTACTTCCAGGGAAAAGGGCCGTAGTTTGTGTTTGGGGGCCTGTGGCTGGGAGTGGCCGGCTGGCTCCTGAAAATCCACGATACGCAGGATGGTTCCCAAATGAAAAATGGCACCAGTGCCAAGTCGGGCTGGTTTGATAGTACCAAGTAGCTCTTGCAATCTGACAGCCAGAAGATGGGCAGGTCTGTTTTACTTCCAGGGAAAAGGGCCGTAGTTTGTGTTTGGGGGCCTGTGGCTGGGAGTGGCCGGCTGGCTCCTGAAAATCCCCAATACACAGGATGGTTCCCAGATGAAAGGTGGCACCAGTGCTGAGTCGGGCTGGTTTGATAGAGCCAAGTGGCTCCTGCAATCTGCCAGCCAGAAGATGGACAGGTCAGTTTTACTTCCGGGGAAGAGGGCCGGTATTTTGTTTTGGGGGCCTGAGGCTGGGAGTGGCCGGCTGGCTCCTGAAAATCCCCAATACACAGGACGGTTCCCAGATGAAAGGTGGCACCAGTGCTGAGTCGGGCTGGTTTGATAGAGCCAAGTGGCTCCTGCATTCCGCCAGCCAGAAGATGGGCAGGTCAGTTTTACTTCCAGGGAAAAGGGCCGTAGTTTGTGTTTGGGGGCCTGTGGCTGGGAGTGGCCGGCTGGCTCCTGAAAACCCATGCCGCGCTGGATGGTTCCCAAATGAAAAAAATGGCACCAGTGCCAAGTCGGGCTGGTTTGATAGTACCGCGTGGCTCCTGCAATCTGACAGCCAGAAGATGGGCAGGTCTGTTTTACTTCCAGGGAAAAGGTCCGTAGTTTTTGTTTGGGGGCCTGTGGCCTTGAATGGCCGCCTGGCTCCTTAAAATCCACGCCGCGCATGATGGTTCCCAGACCCAAGGTGGCACCAGTGCCGAGTTGGGCTGGTGTGATAGAGCCATGTGGCTCCTGCAATCTGTCAGCCAGAAGCGGGGTCGCTGAGTTTTTTTTGTCAGGGAAAAAGGCCGTGGTTTTTTATCCGGGGCCTGTGGCCTTGAATGGCCGGCTGGTTCCTTAAAATCCAGGCCGCGCCAGATGGTTCCCAGATGAAAGGTGGCACCAGTGCCGAGTCGGGCTGTTTTGATAGAGCCAAGTGGCTCCTGCAATCTGCCAGCCAGATGATGGGCAGGTCTGTTTTACTATCAGGGAAAAGGGCCGTAGTTTGTTTTTGGGGACCTGTGGCTGGCTGTGGCCGGCTGGCTCCTGAAAATACACGACACGCAGGATGGTTCCCAGATGAAAGGTGGCACCAGTGCCAAGTCGGGCTGGTTTGATAGTACCGAGCGGCTCCTGCAATCTGCCAGCCAGAAGGCGGGCCGCTGAGATTTTCTTCCAGGGAAAATGGCCGTAGTATGTGTTTGGGGCCCTGTGGCTGAGAGTGGCTGGCTGGCTCCTGAAAATCCTCGACACGCAGGATGGTTCCCAGATGAAAGGTGGCACCACTGCCGAGTCGGGCTGGTTTGATAGAGCTAAGTGGCTCCTGCAATCTGCCAGCCAGTAGATGGACAGGTCAGTTTTACTTCCGGGGAAGATGGCCGGTAGTTTGTGTTTGGGGGCCTGAGGCTGGGAGTGGCCGGCTGGCACCTGAAAATGCACGATACTCAGGATGATTGCCAGACCCAAGTTGGCACCACTGCCAAGTTGGGCTGGTTTGATAGAGCCATGTGGCTCCTGCAATCTGCCAGCCAGAAGATGGGCAGGTCAGTTTTACTTCCAGGGAAAAGGGCCGTAGTTTGTGTTTGGGGGCCTGTGGCTGGGAGTGGCCGGCTGGCTCCTGAAAATCCACGATACGCAGGATGGTTCCCAGACCCAAGGGGTCACCAGTGCCAAATCGGGCTGGTTTGATAGAGCCAAGTGGCTCCTGCATTCTGCCAGCCAGAAGATGGACAGGTCAGTTTTACTTCCAGGGAAAGGGACCATAGCTTTTTTTTGGGGTCTGTGACCTGGAATGGCCGGCTGGCTCCTGAAAATCCCCAATACACAGGATGGTTCGCAGATGAAAGGTGGCACCAGTGCTGAGTCGGGTTGGTTTGATAGTACCGAGTGTCTGCCACCATCTGCCAGCCAGAAGATGGGCAGGTCAGTTTTACTTCCAGGGAAAAAGCCGTAGTTTTGTTTGGGGGCCTGTGGCTGGGAGTGGCCGGCTGGCTCCTGAAAATCCCCGATACACAGGATGGTTCCCAGATGAAAGGAGGCACCAGTGCCGAGTTGGGCTGGTTTGATAGAACCAAGTGGCTCCTGCAATCTGCCAGCCAGAAGCGGGGTGGGCGAGTTTTGTTTACCAGGGAAAAGGGCCGTGGTTTGTTTTCGGGAGCCTGTGGCTAGGAGTGGCCGGCTGGCTCCTGAAAATCCACGCCGCTCTGGATGGTTCCCAGACCCAAGGGGGCACCAGTGCCGAGTCGGGCTGGTTTGATAGAACCAAGTGGCTCCTGCAATCTGCCAGGCAGAAGATGTGCAGGTCAGTTTTACTTCCAGGGAAAAGGGCCGTAGTTTGTGTTTGGGGGCCTGTGGCTGGGAGTGGCCGGCTGGCTCCTGAAAATCCACGATACGCAGGATGGTTCCCAAATGAAAAATGGCACCAGTGCCAAGTCGGGCTGGTTTGATAGTACCAAGTAGCTCTTGCAATCTGACAGCCAGAAGATGGGCAGGTCTGTTTTACTTCCAGGGAAAAGGGCCGTAGTTTGTGTTTGGGGGCCTGTGGCTGGGAGTGGCCGGCTGGCTCCTGAAAATCCCCAATACACAGGATGGTTCCCAGATGAAAGGTGGCACCAGTGCTGAGTCGGGCTGGTTTGATAGAGCCAAGTGGCTCCTGCAATCTGCCAGCCAGAAGATGGACAGGTCAGTTTTACTTCCGGGGAAGAGGGCCGGTATTTTGTTTTGGGGCCCTGAGGCTGGGAGTGGCCGGCTGGCTCCTGAAAATCCCCAATACACAGGATGGTTCCCAGATGAAAGGTGGCACCAGTGCTGAGTCGGACTAGTTTGATAGAGCCAAGTGTCTCCTGCAATCTGCCAGCCAGAAGATGGGCAGGTCAGTTTTACTTCCAGGGAAAAAGCCGTAGTTTTTGTTTGGGGGCCTGTGGCTGGGATTGGCCGGCTGGCTCCTGAAAATCCACGATACACAGGATGGTTCCCAGATGAAAGGTGGCACCAGTGCCGAGTTGGGCTGGTTTGATAGAACCAAGTGGCTCCTGCAATCTGCCAGCCAGAAGCGGGGTGGGTGAGTTTTGTTTCCCTGGGAAAAGGGCCGTGGTTTTTTTTCGGGGCCTGTGGCTGGGAGTGGCCGGCTGGCTCCTGAAAATCCACGATACGCAAGATGCTTCCCAAATGAAGAATGGCACCAGTGCCAAATCGGGCTGGTTTGATAGAGCCAAGTGGCTCCTGCATTCTGCCAGCCAGAAGATGGACAGGTCAGTTTTCCTTCCAGGGAAAAGGGCTGTAGTGTGTGTTTGGGCGCCTGTCGCTGGGTGTGGCCGGCTGGCTCCTGAAAATCCACGATACGCAGGATGGTTCCCAGATGAATGGTGTCACCAGTGCCAAGCCGGCTGGTTTGATAGGTCCAAGTGTCCTCTTCAGTCTGCCAGCCAGAAGCGGGGTGGGTGATTTTTGTTTGCCAGGGAAAAGGGCCGTGGTTTGTTTTCGGGGACCAGTGGCTGAGAATGGCCGGCTGGTTCCTTAAAATCCATGCCGCGCATGATGGTTCCCAGACCCAAGGTGGCACCAGTGCCGAGTCGGGCTGGTTTGATAGAGCCAAGTGGCTCCTGCAATCTGCCAGCCAGAAGCGGCTCGCTGAGTTTTGTTTGCCAGGGAAAAAGGCCGTGGTATTTTTTCTGGGGCCTGTGGCCTGGAATGGCCGGCTGGCTCCTGAAAATCCACGATACGCAGGATGGTTCCCCGATAAAAGGTGGCAGCAGTGCCGAGTCGGGCTGGTTTGATAGAGGTAAGTGGCTCCTGTAATCTGCCAGCCAGAAGATGGGCAGGTCAGTTTTACTTCGAGGGAAAAGGGCCGTAGTTTGTGTTTGGGGGCCTGTGGCTGGGAGTGGCCGGCTGGCTCCTGAAAATCCACGATACGCAGTGTGATTCCCAGACCAAAGGGGCACCAGTGTCGAGTCGGGATGGTTTGATAGAGCCAAGTGTCTCCTGCAATCTGCCAGCCAGGAGCGGGGCGGGTCAGTTTTGTTTGCCAGGGAAAAGGGATGTGGTTTCTGTTGGGGGCCTGTGGCTGGGAGTGGCCGGCTGGCTCCTGAAAATCCACGATACGTAGGATGGTTCCCAGACCCAAAGGGGCACCAGTGCGAAGTCGGGCTGGTTTGATAGAGGCAAGTGGCTCCTGCAATCTGCCAGCCAGAAGATGGGCTGGTCAGTTTTACTTCCAGGGAAAAGGGCCGGAGTTTGTGTTTGGGGGGCCTGTGGCTGGGAGTGGCTGGCTGGCTCCTGAAAATCCATGATACGCAGGATGATTCCCAGACCAAAGAGGCACCAGTGCCAAGTCGGGATGGTTTGATAGAGCCAAGTGGCTCCTGCAATCTGCTAGCCAGACGATGGGCAGGTCAGTTTTACTTCCAGGGAAAAGGGCCGTGGTATGTGTTTGGGGACCTGTGGCTGGCAGTGGCCTGCTGGCTCCTGAAAATCCACGATACGCAGGATGGTTCCCAAATGAAAAATGGCACCAGTGCCAAGTCGGGCTGGTTTGATAGTACCAAGTAGCTCCTGCAATCTGACAGCCAGAAGATGGGCAGGTCTGTTTTACTTGCAGGGAAAAGGGCCGTAGTTTGTGTTTGGGGGCCTGTTGCTGGGAATGGCCGGCTGGCTCCTTTAAATCCACGCCGCGCATGATGGTTCCCAGACCCAAGGTGGCACCAGTGCCGAGTTGGGCTGGTTTGACAGAGCCAAGTTGCTCCTGCAATCTGCCAGCCAGAAGATGGGCAGGTCAATTTTACTTCCAGGGAAAAGGGCCGTAGTTTGTGTTGGGGGCCTGTGGCTGGGAATGGCCGGCTGGCTCCTTAAAATCCACGCCGCTCATGATGGTTCCCAGACCCAAGGTGGCACCATGTCCGAGTTGGGTTGGTTTGATAGAGCCATGTGGCTCCTGCAATCTGCCAGGCAGAAGATGGGCAGGTCAGTTTTACTTACACGGAAAAGGGCCGTGGTATGTGTTTGGGAGCCTGTTGCTGGGAGTGGCCGGCTGGCTCCTGAAACTCCCCAATACACAGGATGGTACCCAGATGAAAGGTGGCACCAGTGCTGAGTCGGGCTGGTTTGATAGAGCCAAGTGGCTCCTGCATTCCGCCAGCCAGAAGATGGGCAGGTCAGTTTTACTTCCAGGGAAAAGGGCCGTAGTTTGTGTTTGGGGGCCTGTGGCTGGGAGTGGCCGGCTGGCTCCTGAAAACCCATGCCGCGCTGGATGGTTCCCAAATGAAAAAAATGGCACCAGTGCCAAGTCGGGCTGGTTTGATAGTACCGCGTGGCTCCTGCAATCTGACAGCCAGAAGATGGGCAGGTCTGTTTTACTTCCAGGGAAAAGGTCCGTAGTTTTTGTTTGGGGGCCTGTGGCCTTGAATGGCCGCCTGGCTCCTTAAAATCCACGCCGCGCATGATGGTTCCCAGACCCAAGGTGGCACCAGTGCCGAGTTGGGCTGGTGTGATAGAGCCATGTGGCTCCTGCAATCTGTCAGCCAGAAGCGGGGTCGCTGAGTTTTTTTTGTCAGGGAAAAAGGCCGTGGTTTTTTATCCGGGGCCTGTGGCCTTGAATGGCCGGCTGGTTCCTTAAAATCCAGGCCGCGCCAGATGGTTCCCAGATGAAAGGTGGCACCAGTGCCGAGTCGGGCTGTTTTGATAGAGCCAAGTGGCTCCTGCAATCTGCCAGCCAGATGATGGGCAGGTCTGTTTTACTATCAGGGAAAAGGGCCGTAGTTTGTTTTTGGGGACCTGTGGCTGGCTGTGGCCGGCTGGCTCCTGAAAATACACGACACGCAGGATGGTTCCCAGATGAAAGGTGGCACCAGTGCCAAGTCGGGCTGGTTTGATAGTACCGAGTGGCTCCTGCAATCTGCCAGCCAGAAGGCGGGCCGCTGAGATTTTCTTCCAGGGAAAATGGCCGTAGTATGTGTTTGGGGCCCTGTGGCTGAGAGTGGCTGGCTGGCTCCTGAAAATCCTCGACACGCAGGATGGTTCCCAGATGAAAGGTGGCACCACTGCCGAGTCGGGCTGGTTTGATAGAGCTAAGTGGCTCCTGCAATCTGCCAGCCAGAAGATGGACAGGTCAGTTTTACTTCCGGGGAAGATGGCCGGTAGTTTGTGTTTGGGGGCCTGAGGCTGGGAGTGGCCGGCTGGCACCTGAAAATGCACGATACTCAGGATGGTTCCCAGATGAATGGTGTCACCAGTGCCAAGCCGGCTGGTTTGATAGGTCCAAGTGTCTCCTGCAATCTGCCAGCCAGAAGCGGGGTGGGTGAGTTTTGTTTGCCAGGGAAAAGGGCCGTGGTTTGTTTTCGGGGACCAGTGGCTGGGAAAGTCCGGCTGGTTCCTTAAAATCCATGCCGCGCATGATGTTTCCCAGACCCAAGGTGGCACCAGTGCCGAGTCGGGCTGGTTTGATAGAGCCAAGTGGCTCCTGCAATCTGCCAGCCAGAAGCGGCTCGCTGAGTTTTGTTTGCCAGGGAAAAAGGCCGTGGTATTTTTTCTGGGGCCTGTGGCCTGGAATGGCCGGCTGGCTCCTGAAAATCCACGATACGCAGGATGGTTCCCCGATAAAAGGTGGCAGCAGTGCCGAGTCGGGCTGGTTTGATAGAGGTAAGTGGCTCCTGCAATCTGCCAGCCAGAAGATGGGCAGGTCAGTTTTACTTCCGGGGAAGAGGGCCGCTAGTTTGTGTTTGGGGGCCAGAGGCTGGGAGTGGCCGGCTGGCTCCTGAAAATGCACGATACTCAGGATGATTGCCAGACCCAAGTCGCCACCACTGCCAAGTCGGGCTGGTTTGATAGAGCCATGTGGCTCCTGCAATCTGCCAGCCAGAAGATGGGCAGGTCAGTTTTACTTCCAGGGAAAAGGCCTGTAATTTGTGTTTGGGGGCCTGTGGCTGGGAGTGGCCGGCTGGCTCATGAAAATCCACGGTACGCAGGATGGTTCCCAGACCCAAGAGGGCACAAGTGCCAAATCGAGCTGGTTTGATAGAGCCAAGTGGCTCCTGCATTCTGCCAGCCAGAAGATGGACAGGTCAGTTTTACTTCCAGGGAAAAGGACCATAGCTTTTTTTTGGGGTCTGTGACCTGGAATGGCCGGCTGGCTCCTGAAAATCCCCAATACACAGGATGGTTCGCAGATGAAAGGTGGCACCAGTGCTGAGTCGGGTTGGTTTGATAGTACCGAGTGTCTGCCACCATCTGCCAGCCAGAAGATGGGCAGGTCAGTTTTACTTCCAGGGAAAAAGCCGTAGTTTTGTTTGGGGGCCTGTGGCTGGGAGTGGCCGGCTGGCTCCTGAAAATCCCCGATACACAGGATGGTTCCCAGATGAAAGGTGGCACCAGTGCCGAGTCGGGATGGTTTGATAGAGGTAAGTGGCTCCTGCAATCTGCCAGCCAGAAGCGGGGTGGGCGAGTTTTGTTTACCAGGGAAAAGGGCCGTGGTTTGTTTTCGGGAGCCTGTGGCTAGGAGTGGCCGGCTGGCTCCTGAAAATCCACGCCGCTCAGGATGGTTCCCAGACCCAAGGGGGCACCAGTGCCGAGTCGGGCTGGTTTGATAGAACCAAGTGGCTCCTGCAATCTGCCAGGCAGAAGATGTGCAGGTCAGTTTTACTTCCAGGGAAAAGGGCCGTAGTTTGTGTTTGGGGGCCTGTGGCTGGGAGTGGCCGGCTGGCTCCTGAAAATCCACGATACGCAGGATGGTTCCCAAATGAAAAATGGCACCAGTGCCAAGTCGGGCTGGTTTGATAGTACCAAGTAGCTCTTGCAATCTGACAGCCAGAAGATGGGCAGGTCTGTTTTACTTCCAGGGAAAAGGGCCGTAGTTTGTGTTTGGGGGCCTGTGGCTGGGAGTGGCCGGCTGGCTCCTGAAAATCCCCAATACACAGGATGGTTCCCAGATGAAAGGTGGCACCAGTGCTGAGTCGGGCTGGTTTGATAGAGCCAAGTGGCTCCTGCAATCTGCCAGCCAGAAGATGGACAGGTCAGTTTTACTTCCGGGGAAGAGGGCCGGTATTTTGTTTTGGGGGCCTGAGGCTGGGAGTGGCCGGCTGGCTCCTGAAAATCCCCAATACACAGGACGGTTCCCAGATGAAAGGTGGCACCAGTGCTGAGTCGGGCTGGTTTGATAGAGCCAAGTGGCTCCTGCATTCCGCCAGCCAGAAGATGGGCAGGTCAGTTTTACTTCCAGGGAAAAGGGCCGTAGTTTGTGTTTGGGGGCCTGTGGCTGGGAGTGGCCGGCTGGCTCCTGAAAACCCATGCCGCGCTGGATGGTTCCCAAATGAAAAAAATGGCACCAGTGCCAAGTCGGGCTGGTTTGATAGTACCGCGTGGCTCCTGCAATCTGACAGCCAGAAGATGGGCAGGTCTGTTTTACTTCCAGGGAAAAGGTCCGTAGTTTTTGTTTGGGGGCCTGTGGCCTTGAATGGCCGCCTGGCTCCTTAAAATCCACGCCGCGCATGATGGTTCCCAGACCCAAGGTGGCACCAGTGCCGAGTTGGGCTGGTGTGATAGAGCCATGTGGCTCCTGCAATCTGTCAGCCAGAAGCGGGGTCGCTGAGTTTTTTTTGTCAGGGAAAAAGGCCGTGGTTTTTTATCCGGGGCCTGTGGCCTTGAATGGCCGGCTGGTTCCTTAAAATCCAGGCCGCGCCAGATGGTTCCCAGATGAAAGGTGGCACCAGTGCCGAGTCGGGCTGTTTTGATAGAGCCAAGTGGCTCCTGCAATCTGCCAGCCAGATGATGGGCAGGTCTGTTTTACTATCAGGGAAAAGGGCCGTAGTTTGTTTTTGGGGACCTGTGGCTGGCTGTGGCCGGCTGGCTCCTGAAAATACACGACACGCAGGATGGTTCCCAGATGAAAGGTGGCACCAGTGCCAAGTCGGGCTGGTTTGATAGTACCGAGTGGCTCCTGCAATCTGCCAGCCAGAAGGCGGGCCGCTGAGATTTTCTTCCAGGGAAAATGGCCGTAGTATGTGTTTGGGGCCCTGTGGCTGAGAGTGGCTGGCTGGCTCCTGAAAATCCTCGACACGCAGGATGGTTCCCAGATGAAAGGTGGCACCACTGCCGAGTCGGGCTGGTTTGATAGAGCTAAGTGGCTCCTGCAATCTGCCAGCCAGAAGATGGACAGGTCAGTTTTACTTCCGGGGAAGATGGCCGGTAGTTTGTGTTTGGGGGCCTGAGGCTGGGAGTGGCCGGCTGGCACCTGAAAATGCACGATACTCAGGATGGTTCCCAGATGAATGGTGTCACCAGTGCCAAGCCGGCTGGTTTGATAGGTCCAAGTGTCTCCTGCAATCTGCCAGCCAGAAGCGGGGTGGGTGAGTTTTGTTTGCCAGGGAAAAGGGCCGTGGTTTGTTTTCGGGGACCAGTGGCTGGGAAAGTCCGGCTGGTTCCTTAAAATCCATGCCGCGCATGATGTTTCCCAGACCCAAGGTGGCACCAGTGCCGAGTCGGGCTGGTTTGATAGAGCCAAGTGGCTCCTGCAATCTGCCAGCCAGAAGCGGCTCGCTGAGTTTTGTTTGCCAGGGAAAAAGGCCGTGGTATTTTTTCTGGGGCCTGTGGCCTGGAATGGCCGGCTGGCTCCTGAAAATCCACGATACGCAGGATGGTTCCCCGATAAAAGGTGGCAGCAGTGCCGAGTCGGGCTGGTTTGATAGAGGTAAGTGGCTCCTGCAATCTGCCAGACAGAAGATGGGCAGGTCAGTTTTACTTCCGGGGAAGAGGGCCGCTAGTTTGTGTTTGGGGGCCAGAGGCTGGGAGTGGCCGGCTGGCTCCTGAAAATGCACGATACTCAGGATGATTGCCAGACCCAAGTCGCCACCACTGCCAAGTCGGGCTGGTTTGATAGAGCCAAGTGGCTCCTGCAATCTGCCAGCCAGAAGATGGGCAGGTCAGTTTTACTTCCAGGGAAAAGGCCTGTAATTTGTGTTTGGGGGCCTGTGGCTGGGAGTGGCCGGCTGGCTCATGAAAATCCACGGTACGCAGGATGGTTCCCAGACCCAAGAGGGCACAAGTGCCAAATCGAGCTGGTTTGATAGAGCCAAGTGGCTCCTGCATTCTGCCAGCCAGAAGATGGACAGGTCTGTTTTACTTCCAGGGAAAAGGACCATAGCTTTTTTTTGGGGTCTGTGACCTGGAATGGCCGGCTGGCTCCTGAAAATCCCCGATACACAGGATGGTTCCCAGATGAAAGGTGGCACCAGTGCCGAGTCGGGATGGTTTGATAGAGGTAAGTGGCTCCTGCAATCTGCCAGCCAGAAGCGGGGTGGGCGAGTTTTGTTTACCAGGGAAAAGGGCCGTGGTTTGTTTTCGGGAGCCTGTGGCTAGGAGTGGCCGGCTGGCTCCTGAAAATCCACGCCGCTCAGGATGGTTCCCAGACCCAAGGGGGCACCAGTGCCGAGTCGGGCTGGTTTGATAGAACCAAGTGGCTCCTGCAATCTGCCAGGCAGAAGATGTGCAGGTCAGTTTTACTTCCAGGGAAAAGGGCCGTAGTTTGTGTTTGGGGGCCTGTGGCTGGGAGTGGCCGGCTGGCTCCTGAAAATCCACGATACGCAGGATGGTTCCCAAATGAAAAATGGCACCAGTGCCAAGTCGGGCTGGTTTGATAGTACCAAGTAGCTCTTGCAATCTGACAGCCAGAAGATGGGCAGGTCTGTTTTACTTCCAGGGAAAAGGGCCGTAGTTTGTGTTTGGGGGCCTGTGGCTGGGAGTGGCCGGCTGGCTCCTGAAAATCCCCAATACACAGGATGGTTCCCAGATGAAAGGTGGCACCAGTGCTGAGTCGGGCTGGTTTGATAGAGCCAAGTGGCTCCTGCAATCTGCCAGCCAGAAGATGGACAGGTCAGTTTTACTTCCGGGGAAGAGGGCCGGTATTTTGTTTTGGGGGCCTGAGGCTGGGAGTGGCCGGCTGGCTCCTGAAAATCCCCAATACACAGGACGGTTCCCAGATGAAAGGTGGCACCAGTGCTGAGTCGGGCTGGTTTGATAGAGCCAAGTGGCTCCTGCATTCCGCCAGCCAGAAGATGGGCAGGTCAGTTTTACTTCCAGGGAAAAGGGCCGTAGTTTGTGTTTGGGGGCCTGTGGCTGGGAGTGGCCGGCTGGCTCCTGAAAACCCATGCCGCGCTGGATGGTTCCCAAATGAAAAAAATGGCACCAGTGCCAAGTCGGGCTGGTTTGATAGTACCGCGTGGCTCCTGCAATCTGACAGCCAGAAGATGGGCAGGTCTGTTTTACTTCCAGGGAAAAGGTCCGTAGTTTTTGTTTGGGGGCCTGTGGCCTTGAATGGCCGCCTGGCTCCTTAAAATCCACGCCGCGCATGATGGTTCCCAGACCCAAGGTGGCACCAGTGCCGAGTTGGGCTGGTGTGATAGAGCCATGTGGCTCCTGCAATCTGTCAGCCAGAAGCGGGGTCGCTGAGTTTTTTTTGTCAGGGAAAAAGGCCGTGGTTTTTTATCCGGGGCCTGTGGCCTTGAATGGCCGGCTGGTTCCTTAAAATCCAGGCCGCGCCAGATGGTTCCCAGATGAAAGGTGGCACCAGTGCCGAGTCGGGCTGTTTTGATAGAGCCAAGTGGCTCCTGCAATCTGCCAGCCAGATGATGGGCAGGTCTGTTTTACTATCAGGGAAAAGGGCCGTAGTTTGTTTTTGGGGACCTGTGGCTGGCTGTGGCCGGCTGGCTCCTGAAAATACACGACACGCAGGATGGTTCCCAGATGAAAGGTGGCACCAGTGCCAAGTCGGGCTGGTTTGATAGTACCGAGCGGCTCCTGCAATTTGCCAGCCAGAAGGCGGGCCGCTGAGATTTTCTTCCAGGGAAAATGGCCGTAGTATGTGTTTGGGGCCCTGTGGCTGAGAGTGGCTGGCTGGCTCCTGAAAATCCTCGACACGCAGGATGGTTCCCAGATGAAAGGTGGCACCACTGCCGAGTCGGGCTGGTTTGATAGAGCTAAGTGGCTCCTGCAATCTGCCAGCCAGTAGATGGACAGGTCAGTTTTACTTCCGGGGAAGATGGCCGGTAGTTTGTGTTTGGGGGCCTGAGGCTGGGAGTGGCCGGCTGGCACCTGAAAATGCACGATACTCAGGATGATTGCCAGACCCAAGTTGGCACCACTGCCAAGTTGGGCTGGTTTGATAGAGCCATGTGGCTCCTGCAATCTGCCAGCCAGAAGATGGGCAGGTCAGTTTTACTTCCAGGGAAAAGGGCCGTAGTTTGTGTTTGGGGGCCTGTGGCTGGGAGTGGCCGGCTGGCTCCTGAAAATCCACGATACGCAGGATGGTTCCCAGACCCAAGGGGTCACCAGTGCCAAATCGGGCTGGTTTGATAGAGCCAAGTGGCTCCTGCATTCTGCCAGCCAGAAGATGGACAGGTCAGTTTTACTTCCAGGGAAAGGGACCATAGCTTTTTTTTGGGGTCTGTGACCTGGAATGGCCGGCTGGCTCCTGAAAATCCCCAATACACAGGATGGTTCGCAGATGAAAGGTGGCACCAGTGCTGAGTCGGGTTGGTTTGATAGTACCGAGTGTCTGCCACCATCTGCCAGCCAGAAGATGGGCAGGTCAGTTTTACTTCCAGGGAAAAAGCCGTAGTTTTGTTTGGGGGCCTGTGGCTGGGAGTGGCCGGCTGGCTCCTGAAAATCCCCGATACACAGGATGGTTCCCAGATGAAAGGAGGCACCAGTGCCGAGTTGGGCTGGTTTGATAGAACCAAGTGGCTCCTGCAATCTGCCAGCCAGAAGCGGGGTGGGCGAGTTTTGTTTACCAGGGAAAAGGGCCGTGGTTTGTTTTCGGGAGCCTGTGGCTAGGAGTGGCCGGCTGGCTCCTGAAAATCCACGCCGCTCTGGATGGTTCCCAGACCCAAGGGGGCACCAGTGCCGAGTCGGGCTGGTTTGATAGAACCAAGTGGCTCCTGCAATCTGCCAGGCAGAAGATGTGCAGGTCAGTTTTACTTCCAGGGAAAAGGGCCGTAGTTTGTGTTTGGGGGCCTGTGGCTGGGAGTGGCCGGCTGGCTCCTGAAAATCCACGATACGCAGGATGGTTCCCAAATGAAAAATGGCACCAGTGCCAAGTCGGGCTGGTTTGATAGTACCAAGTAGCTCTTGCAATCTGACAGCCAGAAGATGGGCAGGTCTGTTTTACTTCCAGGGAAAAGGGCCGTAGTTTGTGTTTGGGGGCCTGTGGCTGGGAGTGGCCGGCTGGCTCCTGAAAATCCCCAATACACAGGATGGTTCCCAGATGAAAGGTGGCACCAGTGCTGAGTCAGGCTGGTTTGATAGAGCCAAGTGGCTCCTGCAATCTGCCAGCCAGAAGATGGACAGGTCAGTTTTACTTCCGGGGAAGAGGGCCGGTATTTTGTTTTGGGGCCCTGAGGCTGGGAGTGGCCGGCTGGCTCCTGAAAATCCCCAATACACAGGATGGTTCCCAGATGAAAGGTGGCACCAGTGCTGAGTCGGACTAGTTTGATAGAGCCAAGTGTCTCCTGCAATCTGCCAGCCAGAAGATGGGCAGGTCAGTTTTACTTCCAGGGAAAAAGCCGTAGTTTTTGTTTGGGGGCCTGTGGCTGGGATTGGCCGGCTGGCTCCTGAAAATCCACGATACACAGGATGGTTCCCAGATGAAAGGTGGCACCAGTGCCGAGTTGGGCTGGTTTGATAGAACCAAGTGGCTCCTGCAATCTGCCAGCCAGAAGCGGGGTGGGTGAGTTTTGTTTCCCTGGGAAAAGGGCCGTGGTTTTTTTTCGGGGCCTGTGGCTGGGAGTGGCCGGCTGGCTCCTGAAAATCCACGATACGCAAGTTGCTTCCCAAATGAAGAATGGCACCAGTGCCAAATCGGGCTGGTTTGATAGAGCCAAGTGGCTCCTGCATTCTGCCAGCCAGAAGATGGACAGGTCAGTTTTACTTCCAGGGAAAAGGACCATAGTTTGTGTTTGGGGGCCTGTGGCTGGGAGTGGCCGGCTGGCTCCTTAAAATCCACGCCGCGCATGATGGTTCCCAGACCCAAGTTGGCACCAGTGCCGAGTTGGGCTGGTTTGATAGAGCCAAGTGTCTCCTGCAATCTGCCAGCCAGAAGATGGGCAGGTCAGTTTTCCTTCCAGGGAAAAGGGCTGTAGTGTGTGTTTGGGCGCCTGTCGCTGGGTGTGGCCGGCTGGCTCCTGAAAATCCACGATACGCAGGATGGTTCCCAGATGAATGGTGTCACCAGTGCCAAGCCGGCTGGTTTGATAGGTCCAAGTGTCCTCTTCAGTCTGCCAGCCAGAAGCGGGGTGGGTGATTTTTGTTTGCCAGGGAAAAGGGCCGTGGTTTGTTTTCGGGGACCAGTGGCTGAGAATGGCCGGCTGGTTCCTTAAAATCCATGCCGCGCATGATGGTTCCCAGACCCAAGGTGGCACCAGTGCCGAGTCGGGCTGGTTTGATAGAGCCAAGTGGCTCCTGCAATCTGCCAGCCAGAAGCGGCTCGCTGAGTTTTGTTTGCCAGGGAAAAAGGCCGTGGTATTTTTTCTGGGGCCTGTGGCCTGGAATGGCCGGCTGGCTCCTGAAAATCCACGATACGCAGGATGGTTCCCCGATAAAAGGTGGCAGCAGTGCCGAGTCGGGCTGGTTTGATAGAGGTAAGTGGCTCCTGTAATCTGCCAGCCAGAAGATGGGCAGGTCAGTTTTACTTCGAGGGAAAAGGGCCGTAGTTTGTGTTTGGGGGCCTGTGGCTGGGAGTGGCCGGCTGGCTCCTGAAAATCCACGATACGCAGTGTGATTCCCAGACCAAAGGGGCACCAGTGTCGAGTCGGGATGGTTTGATAGAGCCAAGTGTCTCCTGCAATCTGCCAGCCAGGAGCGGGGCGGGTCAGTTTTGTTTGCCAGGGAAAAGGGATGTGGTTTCTGTTGGGGGCCTGTGGCTGGGAGTGGCCGGCTGGCTCCTGAAAATCCACGATACGTAGGATGGTTCCCAGACCCAAAGGGGCACCAGTGCGAAGTCGGGCTGGTTTGATAGAGGCAAGTGGCTCCTGCAATCTGCCAGCCAGAAGATGGGCTGGTCAGTTTTACTTCCAGGGAAAAGGGCCGGAGTTTGTGTTTGGGGGGCCTGTGGCTGGGAGTGGCTGGCTGGCTCCTGAAAATCCACGATACGCAGGATGATTCCCAGACCAAAGAGGCACCAGTGCCAAGTCGGGATGGTTTGATAGAGCCAAGTGGCTCCTGCAATCTGCTAGCCAGACGATGGGCAGGTCAGTTTTACTTCCAGGGAAAAGGGCCGTGGTATGTGTTTGGGGACCTGTGGCTGGCAGTGGCCTGCTGGCTCCTGAAAATCCACGATACGCAGGATGGTTCCCAAATGAAAAATGGCACCAGTGCCAAGTCGGGCTGGTTTGATAGTACCAAGTAGCTCCTGCAATCTGACAGCCAGAAGATGGGCAGGTCTGTTTTACTTGCAGGGAAAAGGGCCGTAGTTTGTGTTTGGGGGCCTGTTGCTGGGAATGGCCGGCTGGCTCCTTTAAATCCACGCCGCGCATGATGGTTCCCAGACCCAAGGTGGCACCAGTGCCGAGTTGGGCTGGTTTGACAGAGCCAAGTTGCTCCTGCAATCTGCCAGCCAGAAGATGGGCAGGTCAATTTTACTTCCAGGGAAAAGGGCCGTAGTTTGTGTTGGGGGCCTGTGGCTGGGAATGGCCGGCTGGCTCCTTAAAATCCACGCCGCTCATGATGGTTCCCAGACCCAAGGTGGCACCATGTCCGAGTTGGGTTGGTTTGATAGAGCCATGTGGCTCCTGCAATCTGCCAGGCAGAAGATGGGCAGGTCAGTTTTACTTACAGGGAAAAGGGCCGTGGTATGTGTTTGGGAGCCTGTTGCTGGGAGTGGCCGGCTGGCTCCTGAAACTCCCCAATACACAGGATGGTACCCAGATGAAAGGTGGCACCAGTGCTGAGTCGGGCTGGTTTGATAGAGCCAAGTGGCTCCTGCATTCCGCCAGCCAGAAGATGGGCAGGTCAGTTTTACTTCCAGGGAAAAGGGCCGTAGTTTGTGTTTGGGGGCCTGTGGCTGGGAGTGGCCGGCTGGCTCCTGAAAACCCATGCCGCGCTGGATGGTTCCCAAATGAAAAAAATGGCACCAGTGCCAAGTCGGGCTGGTTTGATAGTACCGCGTGGCTCCTGCAATCTGACAGCCAGAAGATGGGCAGGTCTGTTTTACTTCCAGGGAAAAGGTCCGTAGTTTTTGTTTGGGGGCCTGTGGCCTTGAATGGCCGCCTGGCTCCTTAAAATCCACGCCGCGCATGATGGTTCCCAGACCCAAGGTGGCACCAGTGCCGAGTTGGGCTGGTGTGATAGAGCCATGTGGCTCCTGCAATCTGTCAGCCAGAAGCGGGGTCGCTGAGTTTTTTTTGTCAGGGAAAAAGGCCGTGGTTTTTTATCCGGGGCCTGTGGCCTTGAATGGCCGGCTGGTTCCTTAAAATCCAGGCCGCGCCAGATGGTTCCCAGATGAAAGGTGGCACCAGTGCCGAGTCGGGCTGTTTTGATAGAGCCAAGTGGCTCCTGCAATCTGCCAGCCAGATGATGGGCAGGTCTGTTTTACTATCAGGGAAAAGGGCCGTAGTTTGTTTTTGGGGACCTGTGGCTGGCTGTGGCCGGCTGGCTCCTGAAAATACACGACACGCAGGATGGTTCCCAGATGAAAGGTGGCACCAGTGCCAAGTCGGGCTGGTTTGATAGTACCGAGTGGCTCCTGCAATCTGCCAGCCAGAAGGCGGGCCGCTGAGATTTTCTTCCAGGGAAAATGGCCGTAGTATGTGTTTGGGGCCCTGTGGCTGAGAGTGGCTGGCTGGCTCCTGAAAATCCTCGACACGCAGGATGGTTCCCAGATGAAAGGTGGCACCACTGCCGAGTCGGGCTGGTTTGATAGAGCTAAGTGGCTCCTGCAATCTGCCAGCCAGAAGATGGACAGGTCAGTTTTACTTCCGGGGAAGATGGCCGGTAGTTTGTGTTTGGGGGCCTGAGGCTGGGAGTGGCCGGCTGGCACCTGAAAATGCACGATACTCAGGATGATTGCCAGACCCAAGTTGGCACCACTGCCAAGTCGGGCTGGTTTGATAGAGCCATGTGGCTCCTGCAATCTGCCAGCCAGAAGATGGGCAGGTCAGTTTTACTTCCAGGGAAAAGGGCCGTAGTTTGTGTTTGGGGGCCTGTGGCTGGGAGTGGCCGGCTGGCTCCTGAAAATCCACGATACGCAGGATGGTTGCCAGACCCAAGGGGGCACCAGTGCCAAATCGGGCTGGTTTGATAGAGCCAAGTGGCTCCTGCATTCTGCCAGCCAGAAGATGGACAGGTCAGTTTTACTTCCAGGGAAAAGGACCATAGCTTTTTTTTGGGGTCTGTGACCTGGAATGGCCGGCTGGCTCCTGAAAATCCACGATACGCAGGATGGTTCCCAGATGAAAGGTGGCACCAGTGACGAGTCGGGCTAGTTTGATAGAGCCAAGTGTCTCCTGCAATCTGCCAGCCAGAAGATGGGCAGGTCAGTTTTACTTCCAGGGAAATGGGTCGTAGATTTTCTTCGGGGGCATGTGGATGGGAGTGGCCGGCTGGCTCCTGAAAATCCACGATACGCAGGATGGTTCCCAGATGAAAGGTGGCACCAGTGCCGAGTCGGACTAGTTTGATAGAGCCAAGTGGCTCCCGCAATCTGCCAGCCAGAAGATGGGCAGGTCAGTTTTACTTCGAGAGAAAATTGCCGTAGTTTGTGTTTGGGGGCCTGTGGCTGGGAGTGGCCGGCTGGCTCCTGAAAATCCACGATACGCAGGATGGTTCCCAGATGAAAGGTGGCACCACTGCCGAGTCGGGCTGGTTTGATAGAGCCAAGTGGCTCCTGCAATCTGCCAGCCAGAAGATGGGCAGGTCAGTTTTCCTTCCAGGGAAAAATGCTGTAGTGTGTGTTTGGGCGCCTGTCGCTGGGTGTGGCCGGCTGGCTCCTGAAAATGCACGATACGCAGGATGGTTCCCAGATGAATGGTGTCACCAGTGCCAAGCCGGCTGGTTTGATAGGTCCAAGTGTCTCCTGCAATCTGCCAGCCAGAAGCGGGGTGGGTGAGTTTTGTTTGCCAGGGAAAAGGGCCGTGGTTTGTTTTCGGGGACCAGTGGCTGGGAAAGTCCGGCTGGTTCCTTAAAATCCATGCCGCGCATGATGTTTCCCAGACCCAAGGTGGCACCAGTGCCGAGTCGGGCTGGTTTGATAGAGCCAAGTGGCTCCTGCAATCTGCCAGCCAGAAGCGGCTCGCTGAGTTTTGTTTGCCAGGGAAAAAGGCCGTGGTATTTTTTCTGGGGCCTGTGGCCTGGAATGGCCGGCTGGCTCCTGAAAATCCACGATACGCAGGATGGTTCCCCGATAAAAGGTGGCAGCAGTGCCGAGTCGGGCTGGTTTGATAGAGGTAAGTGGCTCCTGCAATCTGCCAGCCAGAAGATGGGCAGGTCAGTTTTACTTCCGGGGAAGAGGGCCGCTAGTTTGTGTTTGGGGGCCAGAGGCTGGGAGTGGCCGGCTGGCTCCTGAAAATGCACGATACTCAGGATGATTGCCAGACCCAAGTCGCCACCACTGCCAAGTCGGGCTGGTTTGATAGAGCCATGTGGCTCCTGCAATCTGCCAGCCAGAAGATGGGCAGGTCAGTTTTACTTCCAGGGAAAAGGCCTGTAATTTGTGTTTGGGGGCCTGTGGCTGGGAGTGGCCGGCTGGCTCATGAAAATCCACGGTACGCAGGATGGTTCCCAGACCCAAGAGGGCACAAGTGCCAAATCGAGCTGGTTTGATAGAGCCAAGTGGCTCCTGCATTCTGCCAGCCAGAAGATGGACAGGTCAGTTTTACTTCCAGGGAAAAGGACCATAGCTTTTTTTTGGGGTCTGTGACCTGGAATGGCCGGCTGGCTCCTGAAAATCCCCAATACACAGGATGGTTCGCAGATGAAAGGTGGCACCAGTGCTGAGTCGGGTTGGTTTGATAGTACCGAGTGTCTGCCACCATCTGCCAGCCAGAAGATGGGCAGGTCAGTTTTACTTCCAGGGAAAAAGCCGTAGTTTTGTTTGGGGGCCTGTGGCTGGGAGTGGCCGGCTGGCTCCTGAAAATCCCCGATACACAGGATGGTTCCCAGATGAAAGGTGGCACCAGTGCCGAGTCGGGCTGGTTTGATAGAGGTAAGTGGCTCCTGCAATCTGCCAGCCAGAAGCGGGGTGGGCGAGTTTTGTTTACCAGGGAAAAGGGCCGTGGTTTGTTTTCGGGAGCCTGTGGCTAGGAGTGGCCGGCTGGCTCCTGAAAATCCACGCCGCTCAGGATGGTTCCCAGACCCAAGGGGGCACCAGTGCCGAGTCGGGCTGGTTTGATAGAACCAAGTGGCTCCTGCAATCTGCCAGGCAGAAGATGTGCAGGTCAGTTTTACTTCCAGGGAAAAGGGCCGTAGTTTGTGTTTGGGGGCCTGTGGCTGGGAGTGGCCGGCTGGCTCCTGAAAATCCACGATACGCAGGATGGTTCCCAAATGAAAAATGGCACCAGTGCCAAGTCGGGCTGGTTTGATAGTACCAAGTAGCTCTTGCAATCTGACAGCCAGAAGATGGGCAGGTCTGTTTTACTTCCAGGGAAAAGGGCCGTAGTTTGTGTTTGGGGGCCTGTGGCTGGGAGTGGCCGGCTGGCTCCTGAAAATCCCCAATACACAGGATGGTTCCCAGATGAAAGGTGGCACCAGTGCTGAGTCGGGCTGGTTTGATAGAGCCAAGTGGCTCCTGCAATCTGCCAGCCAGAAGATGGACAGGTCAGTTTTACTTCCGGGGAAGAGGGCCGGTATTTTGTTTTGGGGGCCTGAGGCTGGGAGTGGCCGGCTGGCTCCTGAAAATCCCCAATACACAGGACGGTTCCCAGATGAAAGGTGGCACCAGTGCTGAGTCGGGCTGGTTTGATAGAGCCAAGTGGCTCCTGCATTCCGCCAGCCAGAAGATGGGCAGGTCAGTTTTACTTCCAGGGAAAAGGGCCGTAGTTTGTGTTTGGGGGCCTGTGGCTGGGAGTGGCCGGCTGGCTCCTGAAAACCCATGCCGCGCTGGATGGTTCCCAAATGAAAAAAATGGCACCAGTGCCAAGTCGGGCTGGTTTGATAGTACCGCGTGGCTCCTGCAATCTGACAGCCAGAAGATGGGCAGGTCTGTTTTACTTCCAGGGAAAAGGTCCGTAGTTTTTGTTTGGGGGCCTGTGGCCTTGAATGGCCGCCTGGCTCCTTAAAATCCACGCCGCGCATGATGGTTCCCAGACCCAAGGTGGCACCAGTGCCGAGTTGGGCTGGTGTGATAGAGCCATGTGGCTCCTGCAATCTGTCAGCCAGAAGCGGGGTCGCTGAGTTTTTTTTGTCAGGGAAAAAGGCCGTGGTTTTTTATCCGGGGCCTGTGGCCTTGAATGGCCGGCTGGTTCCTTAAAATCCAGGCCGCGCCAGATGGTTCCCAGATGAAAGGTGGCACCAGTGCCGAGTCGGGCTGTTTTGATAGAGCCAAGTGGCTCCTGCAATCTGCCAGCCAGATGATGGGCAGGTCTGTTTTACTATCAGGGAAAAGGGCCGTAGTTTGTTTTTGGGGACCTGTGGCTGGCTGTGGCCGGCTGGCTCCTGAAAATACACGACACGCAGGATGGTTCCCAGATGAAAGGTGGCACCAGTGCCAAGTCGGGCTGGTTTGATAGTACCGAGCGGCTCCTGCAATCTGCCAGCCAGAAGGCGGGCCGCTGAGATTTTCTTCCAGGGAAAATGGCCGTAGTATGTGTTTGGGGCCCTGTGGCTGAGAGTGGCTGGCTGGCTCCTGAAAATCCTCGACACGCAGGATGGTTCCCAGATGAAAGGTGGCACCACTGCCGAGTCGGGCTGGTTTGATAGAGCTAAGTGGCTCCTGCAATCTGCCAGCCAGTAGATGGACAGGTCAGTTTTACTTCCGGGGAAGATGGCCGGTAGTTTGTGTTTGGGGGCCTGAGGCTGGGAGTGGCCGGCTGGCACCTGAAAATGCACGATACTCAGGGTGATTGCCAGACCCAAGTTGGCACCACTGCCAAGTTGGGCTGGTTTGATAGAGCCATGTGGCTCCTGCAATCTGCCAGCCAGAAGATGGGCAGGTCAGTTTTACTTCCAGGGAAAAGGGCCGTAGTTTGTGTTTGGGGGCCTGTGGCTGGGAGTGGCCGGCTGGCTCCTGAAAATCCACGATACGCAGGATGGTTCCCAGACCCAAGGGGTCACCAGTGCCAAATCGGGCTGGTTTGATAGAGCCAAGTGGCTCCTGCATTCTGCCAGCCAGAAGATGGACAGGTCAGTTTTACTTCCAGGGAAAGGGACCATAGCTTTTTTTTGGGGTCTGTGACCTGGAATGGCCGGCTGGCTCCTGAAAATCCCCAATACACAGGATGGTTCGCAGATGAAAGGTGGCACCAGTGCTGAGTCGGGTTGGTTTGATAGTACCGAGTGTCTGCCACCATCTGCCAGCCAGAAGATGGGCAGGTCAGTTTTACTTCCAGGGAAAAAGCCGTAGTTTTGTTTGGGGGCCTGTGGCTGGGAGTGGCCGGCTGGCTCCTGAAAATCCCCGATACACAGGATGGTTCCCAGATGAAAGGAGGCACCAGTGCCGAGTTGGGCTGGTTTGATAGAACCAAGTGGCTCCTGCAATCTGCCAGCCAGAAGCGGGGTGGGCGAGTTTTGTTTACCAGGGAAAAGGGCCGTGGTTTGTTTTCGGGAGCCTGTGGCTAGGAGTGGCCGGCTGGCTCCTGAAAATCCACGCCGCTCTGGATGGTTCCCAGACCCAAGGGGGCACCAGTGCCGAGTCGGGCTGGTTTGATAGAACCAAGTGGCTCCTGCAATCTGCCAGGCAGAAGATGTGCAGGTCAGTTTTACTTCCAGGGAAAAGGGCCGTAGTTTGTGTTTGGGGGCCTGTGGCTGGGAGTGGCCGGCTGGCTCCTGAAAATCCACGATACGCAGGATGGTTCCCAAATGAAAAATGGCACCAGTGCCAAGTCGGGCTGGTTTGATAGTACCAAGTAGCTCTTGCAATCTGACAGCCAGAAGATGGGCAGGTCTGTTTTACTTCCAGGGAAAAGGGCCGTAGTTTGTGTTTGGGGGCCTGTGGCTGGGAGTGGCCGGCTGGCTCCTGAAAATCCCCAATACACAGGATGGTTCCCAGATGAAAGGTGGCACCAGTGCTGAGTCAGGCTGGTTTGATAGAGCCAAGTGGCTCCTGCAATCTGCCAGCCAGAAGATGGACAGGTCAGTTTTACTTCCGGGGAAGAGGGCCGGTATTTTGTTTTGGGGCCCTGAGGCTGGGAGTGGCCGGCTGGCTCCTGAAAATCCCCAATACACAGGATGGTTCCCAGATGAAAGGTGGCACCAGTGCTGAGTCGGACTAGTTTGATAGAGCCAAGTGTCTCCTGCAATCTGCCAGCCAGAAGATGGGCAGGTCAGTTTTACTTCCAGGGAAAAAGCCGTAGTTTTTGTTTGGGGGCCTGTGGCTGGGATTGGCCGGCTGGCTCCTGAAAATCCACGATACACAGGATGGTTCCCAGATGAAAGGTGGCACCAGTGCCGAGTTGGGCTGGTTTGATAGAACCAAGTGGCTCCTGCAATCTGCCAGCCAGAAGCGGGGTGGGTGAGTTTTGTTTCCCTGGGAAAAGGGCCGTGGTTTTTTTTCGGGGCCTGTGGCTGGGAGTGGCCGGCTGGCTCCTGAAAATCCACGATACGCAAGATGCTTCCCAAATGAAGAATGGCACCAGTGCCAAATCGGGCTGGTTTGATAGAGCCAAGTGGCTCCTGCATTCTGCCAGCCAGAAGATGGACAGGTCAGTTTTACTTCCAGGGAAAAGGACCATAGTTTGTGTTTGGGGGCCTGTGGCTGGGAGTGGCCGGCTGGCTCCTTAAAATCCACGCCGCGCATGATGGTTCCCAGACCCAAGTTGGCACCAGTGCCGAGTTGGGCTGGTTTGATAGAGCCAAGTGTCTCCTGCAATCTGCCAGCCAGAAGATGGGCAGGTCAGTTTTCCTTCCAGGGAAAAGGGCTGTAGTGTGTGTTTGGGCGCCTGTCGCTGGGTGTGGCCGGCTGGCTCCTGAAAATCCACGATACGCAGGATGGTTCCCAGATGAATGGTGTCACCAGTGCCAAGCCGGCTGGTTTGATAGGTCCAAGTGTCCTCTTCAGTCTGCCAGCCAGAAGCGGGGTGGGTGATTTTTGTTTGCCAGGGAAAAGGGCCGTGGTTTGTTTTCGGGGACCAGTGGCTGAGAATGGCCGGCTGGTTCCTTAAAATCCATGCCGCGCATGATGGTTCCCAGACCCAAGGTGGCACCAGTGCCGAGTCGGGCTGGTTTGATAGAGCCAAGTGGCTCCTGCAATCTGCCAGCCAGAAGCGGCTCGCTGAGTTTTGTTTGCCAGGGAAAAAGGCCGTGGTATTTTTTCTGGGGCCTGTGGCCTGGAATGGCCGGCTGGCTCCTGAAAATCCACGATACGCAGGATGGTTCCCCGATAAAAGGTGGCAGCAGTGCCGAGTCGGGCTGGTTTGATAGAGGTAAGTGGCTCCTGTAATCTGCCAGCCAGAAGATGGGCAGGTCAGTTTTACTTCGAGGGAAAAGGGCCGTAGTTTGTGTTTGGGGGCCTGTGGCTGGGAGTGGCCGGCTGGCTCCTGAAAATCCACGATACGCAGTGTGATTCCCAGACCAAAGGGGCACCAGTGTCGAGTCGGGATGGTTTGATAGAGCCAAGTGTCTCCTGCAATCTGCCAGCCAGGAGCGGGGCGGGTCAGTTTTGTTTGCCAGGGAAAAGGGATGTGGTTTCTGTTGGGGGCCTGTGGCTGGGAGTGGCCGGCTGGCTCCTGAAAATCCACGATACGTAGGATGGTTCCCAGACCCAAAGGGGCACCAGTGCGAAGTCGGGCTGGTTTGATAGAGGCAAGTGGCTCCTGCAATCTGCCAGCCAGAAGATGGGCTGGTCAGTTTTACTTCCAGGGAAAAGGGCCGGAGTTTGTGTTTGGGGGGCCTGTGGCTGGGAGTGGCTGGCTGGCTCCTGAAAATCCACGATACGCAGGATGATTCCCAGACCAAAGAGGCACCAGTGCCAAGTCGGGATGGTTTGATAGAGCCAAGTGGCTCCTGCAATCTGCTAGCCAGACGATGGGCAGGTCAGTTTTACTTCCAGGGAAAAGGGCCGTGGTATGTGTTTGGGGACCTGTGGCTGGCAGTGGCCTGCTGGCTCCTGAAAATCCACGATACGCAGGATGGTTCCCAAATGAAAAATGGCACCAGTGCCAAGTCGGGCTGGTTTGATAGTACCAAGTAGCTCCTGCAATCTGACAGCCAGAAGATGGGCAGGTCTGTTTTACTTGCAGGGAAAAGGGCCGTAGTTTGTGTTTGGGGGCCTGTTGCTGGGAATGGCCGGCTGGCTCCTTTAAATCCACGCCGCGCATGATGGTTCCCAGACCCAAGGTGGCACCAGTGCCGAGTTGGGCTGGTTTGACAGAGCCAAGTTGCTCCTGCAATCTGCCAGCCAGAAGATGGGCAGGTCAATTTTACTTCCAGGGAAAAGGGCCGTAGTTTGTGTTGGGGGCCTGTGGCTGGGAATGGCCGGCTGGCTCCTTAAAATCCACGCCGCTCATGATGGTTCCCAGACCCAAGGTGGCACCATGTCCGAGTTGGGTTGGTTTGATAGAGCCATGTGGCTCCTGCAATCTGCCAGGCAGAAGATGGGCAGGTCAGTTTTACTTACAGGGAAAAGGGCTGTGGTATGTGTTTGGGAGCCTGTTGCTGGGAGTGGCCGGCTGGCTCCTGAAACTCCCCAATACACAGGATGGTACCCAGATGAAAGGTGGCACCAGTGCTGAGTCGGGCTGGTTTGATAGAGCCAAGTGGCTCCTGCATTCCGCCAGCCAGAAGATGGGCAGGTCAGTTTTACTTCCAGGGAAAAGGGCCGTAGTTTGTGTTTGGGGGCCTGTGGCTGGGAGTGGCCGGCTGGCTCCTGAAAACCCATGCCGCGCTGGATGGTTCCCAAATGAAAAAAATGGCACCAGTGCCAAGTCGGGCTGGTTTGATAGTACCGCGTAGCTCCTGCAATCTGACAGCCAGAAGATGGGCAGGTCTGTTTTACTTCCAGGGAAAAGGTCCGTAGTTTTTGTTTGGGGGCCTGTGGCCTTGAATGGCCGCCTGGCTCCTTAAAATCCACGCCGCGCATGATGGTTCCCAGACCCAAGGTGGCACCAGTGCCGAGTTGGGCTGGTGTGATAGAGCCATGTGGCTCCTGCAATCTGTCAGCCAGAAGCGGGGTCGCTGAGTTTTTTTTGTCAGGGAAAAAGGCCGTGGTTTTTTATCCGGGGCCTGTGGCCTTGAATGGCCGGCTGGTTCCTTAAAATCCAGGCCGCGCCAGATGGTTCCCAGATGAAAGGTGGCACCAGTGCCGAGTCGGGCTGTTTTGATAGAGCCAAGTGGCTCCTGCAATCTGCCAGCCAGATGATGGGCAGGTCTGTTTTACTATCAGGGAAAAGGGCCGTAGTTTGTTTTTGGGGACCTGTGGCTGGCTGTGGCCGGCTGGCTCCTGAAAATACACGACACGCAGGATGGTTCCCAGATGAAAGGTGGCACCAGTGCCAAGTCGGGCTGGTTTGATAGTACCGAGTGGCTCCTGCAATCTGCCAGCCAGAAGGCGGGCCGCTGAGATTTTCTTCCAGGGAAAATGGCCGTAGTATGTGTTTGGGGCCCTGTGGCTGAGAGTGGCTGGCTGGCTCCTGAAAATCCTCGACACGCAGGATGGTTCCCAGATGAAAGGTGGCACCACTGCCGAGTCGGGCTGGTTTGATAGAGCTAAGTGGCTCCTGCAATCTGCCAGCCAGAAGATGGACAGGTCAGTTTTACTTCCGGGGAAGATGGCCGGTAGTTTGTGTTTGGGGGCCTGAGGCTGGGAGTGGCCGGCTGGCACCTGAAAATGCACGATACTCAGGATGATTGCCAGACCCAAGTTGGCACCACTGCCAAGTCGGGCTGGTTTGATAGAGCCATGTGGCTCCTGCAATCTGCCAGCCAGAAGATGGGCAGGTCAGTTTTACTTCCAGGGAAAAGGGCCGTAGTTTGTGTTTGGGGGCCTGTGGCTGGGAGTGGCCGGCTGGCTCCTGAAAATCCACGATACGCAGGATGGTTGCCAGACCCAAGGGGGCACCAGTGCCAAATCGGGCTGGTTTGATAGAGCCAAGTGGCTCCTGCATTCTGCCAGCCAGAAGATGGACAGGTCAGTTTTACTTCCAGGGAAAAGGACCATAGCTTTTTTTTGGGGTCTGTGACCTGGAATGGCCGGCTGGCTCCTGAAAATCCACGATACGCAGGATGGTTCCCAGATGAAAGGTGGCACCAGTGACGAGTCGGGCTAGTTTGATAGAGCCAAGTGTCTCCTGCAATCTGCCAGCCAGAAGATGGGCAGGTCAGTTTTACTTCCAGGGAAATGGGTCGTAGATTTTCTTCGGGGGCATGTGGATGGGAGTGGCCGGCTGGCTCCTGAAAATCCACGATACGCAGGATGGTTCCCAGATGAAAGGTGGCACCAGTGCCGAGTCGGACTAGTTTGATAGAGCCAAGTGGCTCCCGCAATCTGCCAGCCAGAAGATGGGCAGGTCAGTTTTACTTCGAGAGAAAATTGCCGTAGTTTGTGTTTGGGGGCCTGTGGCTGGGAGTGGCCGGCTGGCTCCTGAAAATCCACGATACGCAGGATGGTTCCCAGATGAAAGGTGGCACCACTGCCGAGTCGGGCTGGTTTGATAGAGCCAAGTGGCTCCTGCAATCTGCCAGCCAGAAGATGGGCAGGTCAGTTTTCCTTCCAGGGAAAAATGCTGTAGTGTGTGTTTGGGCGCCTGTCGCTGGGTGTGGCCGGCTGGCTCCTGAAAATGCACGATACGCAGGATGGTTCCCAGATGAATGGTGTCACCAGTGCCAAGCCGGCTGGTTTGATAGGTCCAAGTGTCTCCTGCAATCTGCCAGCCAGAAGCGGGGTGGGTGAGTTTTGTTTGCCAGGGAAAAGGGCCGTGGTTTGTTTTCGGGGACCAGTGGCTGGGAAAGTCCGGCTGGTTCCTTAAAATCCATGCCGCGCATGATGTTTCCCAGACCCAAGGTGGCACCAGTGCCGAGTCGGGCTGGTTTGATAGAGCCAAGTGGCTCCTGCAATCTGCCAGCCAGAAGCGGCTCGCTGAGTTTTGTTTGCCAGGGAAAAAGGCCGTGGTATTTTTTCTGGGGCCTGTGGCCTGGAATGGCCGGCTGGCTCCTGAAAATCCACGATACGCAGGATGGTTCCCCGATAAAAGGTGGCAGCAGTGCCGAGTCGGGCTGGTTTGATAGAGGTAAGTGGCTCCTGCAATCTGCCAGCCAGAAGATGGGCAGGTCAGTTTTACTTCCGGGGAAGAGGGCCGCTAGTTTGTGTTTGGGGGCCAGAGGCTGGGAGTGGCCGGCTGGCTCCTGAAAATGCACGATACTCAGGATGATTGCCAGACCCAAGTCGCCACCACTGCCAAGTCGGGCTGGTTTGATAGAGCCATGTGGCTCCTGCAATCTGCCAGCCAGAAGATGGGCAGGTCAGTTTTACTTCCAGGGAAAAGGCCTGTAATTTGTGTTTGGGGGCCTGTGGCTGGGAGTGGCCGGCTGGCTCATGAAAATCCACGGTACGCAGGATGGTTCCCAGACCCAAGAGGGCACAAGTGCCAAATCGAGCTGGTTTGATAGAGCCAAGTGGCTCCTGCATTCTGCCAGCCAGAAGATGGACAGGTCAGTTTTACTTCCAGGGAAAAGGACCATAGCTTTTTTTTGGGGTCTGTGACCTGGAATGGCCGGCTGGCTCCTGAAAATCCCCAATACACAGGATGGTTCGCAGATGAAAGGTGGCACCAGTGCTGAGTCGGGTTGGTTTGATAGTACCGAGTGTCTGCCACCATCTGCCAGCCAGAAGATGGGCAGGTCAGTTTTACTTCCAGGGAAAAAGCCGTAGTTTTGTTTGGGGGCCTGTGGCTGGGAGTGGCCGGCTGGCTCCTGAAAATCCCCGATACACAGGATGGTTCCCAGATGAAAGGTGGCACCAGTGCCGAGTCGGGCTGGTTTGATAGAGGTAAGTGGCTCCTGCAATCTGCCAGCCAGAAGCGGGGTGGGCGAGTTTTGTTTACCAGGGAAAAGGGCCGTGGTTTGTTTTCGGGAGCCTGTGGCTAGGAGTGGCCGGCTGGCTCCTGAAAATCCACGCCGCTCAGGATGGTTCCCAGACCCAAGGGGGCACCAGTGCCGAGTCGGGCTGGTTTGATAGAACCAAGTGGCTCCTGCAATCTGCCAGGCAGAAGATGTGCAGGTCAGTTTTACTTCCAGGGAAAAGGGCCGTAGTTTGTGTTTGGGGGCCTGTGGCTGGGAGTGGCCGGCTGGCTCCTGAAAATCCACGATACGCAGGATGATTCCCAGACCAAAGAGGCACCAGTGCCGAGTCGGGATGGTTTGATAGAGCCAAGTGGCTCCTGCAATCTGCTAGCCAGACGATGGGCAGGTCAGTTTTACTTCCAGGGAAAAGGGCCGTGGTATGTGTTTGGGGACCTGTGGCTGGGAGTGGCCGGCTGGCTCCTGAAAATCCACGATACGCAGGATGGTTCCCAAATGAAAAATGGCACCAGTGCCAAGTCGGGCTGGTTTGATAGTACCAAGTAGCTCCTGCAATCTGACAGCCAGAAGATGGGCAGGTCTGTTTTACTTCCAGGGAAAAGGTCCGTAGTTTTTGTTGGGGGCCTGTGGCTGGGAATGGCCGCCTGGCTCCTTAAAATCCACGCCGCGCATGATGGTTCCCAGACCCAAGGTGGCACCAGTGCCGAGTTGGGCTGGTGTGATAGAGCCATGTGGCTCCTGCAATCTGTCAGCCAGAAGCGGGGTCGCTGAGTTTTTTTTGTCAGGGAAAAAGGCCGTGGTTTTTTTTCCGGGGCCTGTGGCCTTGAATGGCCGGCTGGTTCCTTAAAATCCAGGCCGCGCCAGATGGTTCCCAGATGAAAGGTGGCACCAGTGCCGAGTCGGGCTGTTTTGATAGAGCCAAGTGGCTCCTGCAATCTGCCAGCCAGATGATGGGCAGGTCTGTTTTACTATCAGGGAAAAGGGCCGTAGTTTGTTTTTGGGGACCTGTGGCTGGCTGTGGCCGGCTGGCTCCTGAAAATACACGACACGCAGGATGGTTCCCAGATGAAAGGTGGCACCAGTGCCAAGTCGGGCTGGTTTGATAGTACCGACCGTTTCCTGCAATCTTCCAGCCAGAAGGCGGGCCGCTGAGATTTTCTTCCAGGGAAAATGGCCGTAGTATGTGTTTGGGGCCCTGTGGCTGAGAGTGGCTGGCTGGCTCCTGAAAATCCTCGACACGCAGGATGGTTCCCAGATGAAAGGTGGCACCAGTGCCGAGTCGGGCTGGTTTGATAGAGCTAAGTGCCTCCTGCAATCTGCCAGCCCGAAGATGGGCAGGTCAGTTTTACTTCCAGGAAAAAGGGCCGTAGATTGTGTTTGGGGGCCTGTGGCTGGGAGTGGCCGGCTGGCTCCTGAAAATCCACGATACGCAGGATGGTTGCCAGATGAAAGGTGGCACCACTGCCGAGTCGGGCTGGTTTGATAGAGCCAAGTGGCTCCTGCAATCTGACAGCCAGAAGATGGGCAGGTCTGTTTTACTTCCAGGGAAAAGGGCCGTAGTTTCTGTTTGGGGGCCTGTGGCTGAGAATGTCCGGCTGGCTCCTTAAAATCCACGCCGCGCATGATGGTTCCCAGACCCAAGGTGGCACCAGTGCCGAGTTGGGCTGGTTTGATAGAGCCATGTGGCTCCTGCAATCTGCAAGCCAGAAGCGGGGTGTGTGAGTTTTGTTTGCCAGGGAAAAGGGCCGTAGTTTTTGTATGGGGGCCTGTGGCTGGGAGTGGCTGGCTGGCTCCTGAAAATCCACGATACGTAGGATGGTTCCCAGACCCAAAGGGGCACCAGTGCCAAGTCGGTCTGGTTTGATAGAGGCAAGTGGCTCCTGCAATCTACCAGGCAGAAGATGGGCAGGTCAGTTTTACTTCCAGGGAAAAGGGCCGTAGTTTGTGTTTGGGGGCCTGTGGCTGGGAGTGGCCGGCTGGCTCCTGAAAATCCACGATACGCAGCATGGTTCCCAGATGAAAGGTGGCACCAGTGCTGAGTCGGGCTGGTTTGATAGTACCAAGTGTCTCCCGCAATCTGCCAGCCAGACGATGGGCAGGTCACTTTTACTTCCAGGGAAAAGGGCCGTGGTATGTGTTTGGGGGCCTGTGGCTGGGAGTGGCCGGCTGGCACCTGAAATTCCACCATATGCAGGATGGTTCCCAGATGAAAGGTGTCACCAGTGCCGAGTCGGGCTGGATTGATAGAGGCAAGTGGCTCCTGCAAACCGCCAGCCAGAAGATGGCCAGGTCAGTTTTACTTCTACGGAAAAGGGCCGTAGTTTGTGTTTGGGGGCCTGTGGCTGGGAGTGGCCGGCTGGCTCCTGAAAATCCACGATAAGCGGGATGGTTCCCAGATGAAAGGTGGCACCAGTGCCGAGTCGGGCTGGTTTGATAGAGCCAAGTGGCTCCTGCAATCTGCCAGCCAGAAGCGGGGCCGGTCAGTGTTGTTTGCCAGGGAAAAGGGCCGTGGTTTGTGTTGGGGGCCTGTGGCTGGGAATGGCCGGCTGGCTCCTGAAAATCCACAATACACAGGATGGTTCCCAGACCCAAGGTGGCACCAGTGCCGAGTCGGGCTGGTTTGATAGAGCCATGTGGCTCCTGCAATCTGCCAGCCAGAAGCAGGGTGGGTGAGTTTTGTTTGGCAGGGAAAAGGCCCACAGTTTCTGTTTGGGGGCCTGTGGCTGGGAGTGGCCGGCTGGCTCCTTAAAATCCACGATACTCAGGATGATTGCCAGACCCAAGTTGGCACCACTGCCAAGTCGGGCTGGTTTGATAGAGCCATGTGGCTCCTGCAATCTGCCAGCCAGAAGATGTGCAGGTCAGTTTTACTTCCAGGGAAAAGTGCCGTAGTTTTTGTTTGGGGGCCTGTGGCTGAGAGTGGCTGGCTGGCTCCTGAAAATCCATGACACGCAGGATGGTTCCCAGATGAAAGGTGGCACCAGTGCCAAGTCGGGCTGGTTTGATAGAGCTAAGTGGCTCCTGCAATCTGCCAGCCAGAAGATGGACAGGTGAGTTTTACTTCCGGGGAAGAGGGCCGGTAGTTTGTGTTTGGGGGCCTGAGGCTGCGAGTGGCTGGCTGGCTCCTGAAAATCCACGATACTCAGGATGATTGCCAGACCAAAGTTGGCACCACTGCCAAGTCGGGCTGGTTTGATAGAGCCATGTGGCTCCTGCAATCTGCCAGCCAGAAGATGGGCAGGTCAGTTTTACTTCCAGGGAAAAGGGCCGTAGTTTGTGCTTGGGGGCCTGTGGCTGGGAGTGGCCGGCTCGCTCCTGAAAATCCACAATACGCAGGATGGTTCCCAGACCAAAGGGGCACCAGTGCCAAATCGGGCTGGTTTGATAGAGCCAAGTGGCTCCTGCAATCTGCCAGCCAGAAGACTGGCAGGTCAGTTTTACTTCCAGGGAAAAGGGCCATACTTTTTGTTTGGGGGCCTGTGGCTGGTAGTGGCCGGCTGGCTCCTGAAAACCCATGCCACGCTGGATAGTTCCCAAATGAAAAAAATGGCACCAGTGCCAAGTCGGGCTGGTTTGATAGTACCAAGTAGCTCCTGCAATCTGACAGCCAGAAGATGGGCAGTTCTGTTTTACTTCCAGGGAAAAGGGCCGTAGTTTGTGTTTGGGGGCCTGTGGCTGGGAATGGCCGGCTGGCTCCTTTAAATCCACGCCGCGCATGATGGTTCCCAGACCCAAGGTGGCACCAGTGCCGAGTTGGGCTGGTGTGATAGAGCCATGTGGCTCCTGCAATCTGCCAGCCAGAAGCGGGGTGTGTGAGTTTTGTTTGCCAGGGAAAAGGGCCGTAGTTTGTGTTTGGGGGCCTGTGGCTGGGAGTGGCCGGCTGGCTCCTGAAAATCCACGATACGCAGGATGATTCCCAGACCAAAAGGGCACCAGTGCCGAGTCGGGATGGTTTGATAGAGCCAAGTGTCTCCTGCCATCTGCCAGCCAGGAACGGGGCGGGTCAGTTTTGTTTGCCAGGGAATAGGGCCGTGGTTTGTGTTGGGGGCCTGTGGCTGGGTGTGGCCGGCTGGCTCCTGAAAATCCACGATACGTAGGATGGTTCCCAGACCCAAAGGGGCCCAAGTGCCAAGTCGGGTTGGTTTGATAGAGCCAAGTGGCTCCTGCAATCTGCCAGCCAGAAGATGGGCAGGTCAGTTTTCCTTCCAGGGAAAAGGCCCGTAGTATGTGTTTGGGGGCCTGTGGCTGGGAGTGGCCGGCTGGCTCCTGAAAATCCACGATACGCAGGATGGTTCCCAGATGAAAGGTGGCACCAGTGCCGAGCCGGGCATGTTTGATAGAGGCAAGTGGCTCCTGCAATCTGCCAGCCAGAAGATGGGCAGGTCTGTTTTACTTCCAGGAAAAAGGGCCGTAGATTGTGTTTGGGGGCCTGTGGCTGGGAGTGGCCGGCTGGCTCCTGAAAATCCACGATACGCAGGATGGTTGCCAGATGAAAGGTGGCACCACTGCCGAGTCGGGCTGGTTTGATAGAGCCAAGTGGCTCCCGCAATCTGACAGCCAGAAGATGGGCAGGTCTGTTTTACTTCCAGGGAAAAGGGCCGTAGTTTCTGTTTGGGGGCCTGTGGCTGAGAATGGCCGGCTGGCTCCTTAAAATCCATGCCACGCATGATGGTTCCCAGACCCAAGGTGGCACCAGTGCCGAGTTGGGCTGGTTTGATAGAGCCATGTGGCTCCTGCAATCTGCCAGCCAGAAGCGGGGTGTGTGAGTTTTGTTTGCCAGGGAAAAGGGCCGTAGTTTTTGTATGGGGGCCTGTGGCTGGGAGTGGCCGGCTGGCGCCTGAAAATCCACGATACGCAGGATGATTCCCAGATGAAAGGGGCACCAGTGCCGAGTCGGGATGGTTTGATAGAGCCAAGTGGCTCCTGCAATCTGCTAGCCAGACGACGGGCAGGTCAGTTTTGTTTGCCAGGGAAAAGGGATGTGGTTTCTGTTGGGGTCTGTGGCTGGGAGTGGCCGGCTGGCTCCTGAAAATCCACGATACGTAGGATGGTTCCCAGACCCAAAGGGGCACCAGTGCCAAGTCGGTCTGGTTTGATAGAGGCAAGTGGCTCCTGCAATCTACCAGGCAGAAAATGGGCAGGTCAGTTTTACTTCCAGGGAAAAGGGCCGTAGTTTGTGTTTGGGGGCCTGTGGCTGGGAGTGGCCGGCTGGCTCCTGAAAATCCACGATACGCAGCATGGTTCCCAGATGAAAGGTGGCACCAGTGCTGAGTCGGGCTGGTTTGATAGTACCAAGTGTCTCCCGCAATCTGCCAGCCAGACGATGGGCAGGTCACTTTTACTTCCAGGGAAAAGGGCCGTGGTATGTGTTTGGGGGCCTGTGGCTGGGAGTGGCCGGCTGGCACCTGAAATTCCACCATATGCAGGATGGTTCCCATATGAAAGGTGTCACCAGTGCCGAGTCGGGCTGGATTGATAGAGGCAAGTGGCTCCTGCAAACCGCCAGCCAGAAGATGGCCAGGTCAGTTTTACTTCTACGGAAAAGGGCCGTAGTTTTTGTTTGGGGGTCTGTGGCTGGGAGTGGCCGGCTGGGTCCTGAAAATCCACGATAAGCGGGATGGTTCCCAGATGAAAGGTGGCACCAGTGCCGAGTCGGGCTGGTTTGATAGAGCCAAGTGGCTCCTGCAATCTGCCAGCCAGAAGCGGGGCCGGTCAGTGTTGTTTGCCAGGGAAAAGGGCCGTGGTTTGTGTTGGGGGCCTGTGGCTGGGAATGGCCGGCTGGCTCCTGAAAATCCACAATACACAGGATGGTTCCCAGACCCAAGGTGGCACCAGTGCCGAGTCGGGCTGGTTTGATAGAGCCATGTGGCTCCTGCAATCTGCCAGCCAGAAGCAGGGTGGGTGAGTTTTGTTTGGCAGGGAAAAGGCCCACAGTTTGTGTTTGGGGTCCTGTGGCTGGGAGTGGCCGGCTGGCTCCTTAAAATCCACGATACTCAGGATGATTGCCAGACCCAAGTTGGCACCACTGCCAAGTCGGGCTGGTTTGATAGAGCCATGTGGCTCCTGCAATCTGCCAGCCAGAAGATGTGCAGGTCAGTTTTACTTCCAGGGAAAAGTGCCGTAGTTTTTGTTTGGGGGCCTGTGGCTGAGAGTGGCTGGCTGGCTCCTGAAAATCCACGACACGCAGGATGGTTCCCAGATGAAAGGTGGCACCAGTGCCAAGTCGGGCTGGTTTGATAGAGCTAAGTGGCTCCTGCAATCTGCCAGCCAGAAGATGGACAGGTGAGTTTTACTTCCGGGGAAGAGGGCCGTAGTTTGTGTTTGGGGGCCTGAGGCTGCGAGTGGCCGGCTGGCTCCTGAAAATGCACGATACTCAGGATGATTGCCAGACCAAAGTTGGCACCACTGCCAAGTCGGGCTGGTTTGATAGAGCCATGTGGCTCCTGCAATCTGCCAGCCAGAAGATGGGCAGGTCAGTTTTACTTCCAGGGAAAAGGGCCGTAGTTTGTGCTTGGGGGCCTGTGGCTGGGAGTGGCTGGCTCGCTCCTGAAAATCCACGATACGCAGGATGGTTCCCAGACCAAAGGGGCACCAGTGCCAAATCGGGCTGGTTTGATAGAGCCAAGTGGCTCCTGCATTCTGCCAGCCAGAAGATGGACAGGTCAGTTTTACTTCCAGGGAAAAGGACCATAGATTTTTTTTGGGGTCTGTGGCCTGGAATGGCCGGCTGGCTCCAGAAAATCCACGATACGCAGGATGGTTCCCAGATGAAAGGTGGCACCAGTGCCGAGTCGGGCTGGTTTGATAGAGGGAAGTGGCTCATGCAATCTGACAGCCAGAAGATGGGCAGGTCAGTTTTACTTCCAGGGAAATGGATCGTAGTTTTTGTTCGGGGGCCTGTGGCTGGGAGTGGCCGGCTGGCTCCTGAAAATCCACGATACACAGGATGGTTCCCAGATGAAAGGTGGCACCAGTGCTGAGTCGGGCTGGTTTGATAGTACCAAGTGTCTCCCACAATCTGCCAGCCAGACGATGGGCAGGTCAGTTTTACTTCCAGGGAAAAGGGCCGTGGTATGTGTTTGGGGGCCTGTGGCTGGGAGTGGCCGGCTGGCACCTGAAAATCCGCGATACGCAGGATGGTTCCCAGATGAAAGGTGGCACCAGTGAAGAGTCGGGCTGGTTTGGTACAGCCAAGTGGCTCCTGCAGACCGCCAGCCAGAAGATCGGCAGGTCAGTTTTACTTCCAGGGAAAAGGGCCGTAGTTTGTGTTTGGGGGCCTGTGGCTGGGAGTGGCCGGCTGGCACCTGAAAATCCAGGATACGCAGGATGGTTCCCAGATGAAAGGTGGCACCAGTGCCGAGTCGGGCTGGTTTGATAGAGCCAAGTGGCTCCTGCAATCTGCCAGCCAGAAGATGGGCAGGTCAGTTTTACTTCCAGGGAAAAGGGCCGTAGTTTGTGTTTGGGGGCCTCTGGCTGGGTGTGGCCGGCTGGCTCCTGAAAATCCATGCCGCGCTGGATTGTTCCCAAATGAAAAAAATGGCACCAATGCCAAGTCGGGCTGGTTTGATAGTACCGCGTGGCTCCTGCAATCTGTCAGCCAGAAGTGGGTTCGCTGAGTTTTATTTTCCAGGGAAAAAGGCCGTGGTTTCATTTCCGGAGCCTGTGGCCTTGAATGGCCGGCTGGGTCCTTAAAATCCACGCCGCGCAGGATGGTTCCCAGATGAAAGGTGGCACCAGTGCCGAGTCGGGCTGCTTTGATAGAGCCAAGTGGCTCCTGCAATCTGCCAGCCAGATGATGGGCAGGTCTATTTTACTTCCAGGGAAAAGGGCCGGTAGTTTGTTTTTTGGGACCTGTGGCTGGGAGTGGCCGGCTGGCTCCTGAAAATACACGATACGCATGATGGTTCCCAGATGAAAGGTGGCACCAGTGCCAAGTCGGGCTGGTTTGATAGTACCGAGTGGCTCCTGCAATCTGCCAGCCAGAAGGCGGGCCGCTGAGATTTTCTTCCAGGGAAAATGGCCGTGGTATGTGTTTGGGGCCCTGATCCTGAGAGTGGCTGGCTGGCTCCTGAAAATCCACGACACGCTGGATGGTTCCCAGATGAAAGGTGGCACCAGTGCCAAGTCGGGCTGGTTTGATAGAGCTAAGTGGCTCCTGCAATCTGCCAGCCAGAAGATGGACAGGTCAGTTTTACTTCCGGGGAAGAGGGCCGTAGTTTGTGTTTGGGGGCCTGAGGCTGGGAGTGGCCGGCTGGCTCCTGAAAATGCACGATACTCAGGATGATTGCCAGACCCAAGTTGGCACCACTGCCAAGTCGGGCTGGTTTGATAGAGCCATGTGGCTCCTGCAATCTGCCAGCCAGAAGACTGGCAGGTCAGTTTTACTTCCAGGGAAAAGGGCCATACTTTTTGTTTGGGGGCCTGTGGCTGGTAGTGGCCGGCTGGCTCCTGAAAACCCATGCCACGCTGGATAGTTCCCAAATGAAAAAAATGGCACCAGTGCCAAGTCGGGCTGGTTTGATAGTACCAAGTAGCTCCTGCAATCTGACAGCCAGAAGATGGGCAGTTCTGTTTTACTTCCAGGGAAAAGGGCCGTAGTTTGTGTTTGGGGGCCTGTGGCTGGGAATGGCCGGCTGGCTCCTTTAAATCCACGCCGCGCATGATGGTTCCCAGACCCAAGGTGGCACCAGTGCTGAGTTGGGCTGGTTTGATAGAGCCAAGTTGCTCCTGCAATCTGCCAGCCAGAAGATGGGCAGGTCAATTTTACTTCCAGGGAAAATGGCCGTGGTATGTGTTTGGGGCCCTGTGGCTGGGAATGGCCGGCTGGCTCCTTAAAATCCACGCCGCGCATGATGGTTCCCAGACCCAAGGTGGCACCAGTGCCGAGTTGGGCTGGTGTGATAGAGCCATGTGGCTCCTGCAATCTGCCAGCCAGAAGCGGGGTGTGTGAGTTTTGTTTGCCAGGGAAAAGGGCCGTAATTTGTGTTTGGGGGCCTGTGGCTGGGAGTGGCCGGCTGGCTCCTGAAAATCCTCGATACGCAGGATGATTCCCAGACCAAAAGGGCACCAGTGCCGAGTCGGGATGGTTTGATAGAGCCAAGTGTCTCCTGCCATCTGCCAGCCAGGAACGGGGCGGGTCAGTTTTGTTTGGCAGGGAATAGGGCCGTGGTTTGTGTTGGGGGCCTGTGGCTGGGTGTGGCCGGCTGGCTCCTGAAAATCCACGATACGTAGGATGGTTCCCAGACCCAAAGGGGCCCAAGTGCCAAGTCGGGTTGGTTTGATAGAGCCAAGTGGCTCCTGCAATCTGCCAGCCAGAAGATGGGCAGGTCAGTTTTCCTTCCAGCGAAAAGGGCCGTAGTATGTGTTGAGGGGGCCTGTGGCTGGGAGTGGCCGGCTGGCTCCTGAAAATCCACGATACGCAGGATGGTTCCCAGATGAAAGGTGGCACCAGTGCCGAGCCGGGCATGTTTGATAGAGGCAAGTGGCTCCTGCAATCTGCCAGCCAGAAGATGGGCAGGTCTGTTTTACTTCCAGGAAAAAGGGCCGTAGATTGTGTTTGGGGGCCTGTGGCTGGGAGTGGCCGGCTGGCTCCTGAAAATCCACGATACGCAGGATGGTTGCCAGATGAAAGGTGGCACCACTGCCGAGTCGGGCTGGTTTGATAGAGCCAAGTGGCTCCTGCAATCTGACAGCCAGAAGATGGGCAGGTCTGTTTTACTTCCAGGGAAAAGGGCCGTAGTTTCTGTTTGGGGGCCTGTGGCTGAGAATGGCCTGCTGGCTCCTTAAAATCCACGCCGCGCATGATGGTTCCCAGACCCAAGGTGGCACCAGTGCCGAGTTGGGCTGGTTTGATAGAGCCATGTGGCTCCTGCAATCTGCCAGCCAGAAGCGGGGTTGTCATGGTTTGAGCCTGGCACAGAGCCAGTGCCCCCCATGAAAATGCTTCACCCTGGTGTCTGCTGTGAGATGTGACCAGGAATAAGCAAAACAGGCTCCAACTTAAACATAAATAACACTTTATTACCTAAAACTACAGGGAAAAAATAGGAAAGACTATAAGGAAAAGAAAAAAAAAATTTGAAAACCTTACAAAAACCACTTTTCCTCCTCCCCACTCCCTGACTTTCCCAGTCCAATACATTCTCTCAAAAATACCAACTGCCCAGCCCGGCACGACACTTTAGTATACTCAAACTGCAGTTCATGAAGAGGAACGGAGTCCTTCTTGTTCCATAGGCTTCTGGAAACACACTGAAATCCCGGATGCTTCCTTGTCACTTCGGCACCGCCCGGAAAAGTCCATTTGCCGCTTGTGACATGTTCCTTCCATGCTCAGTGCTCTCACCACCGAGACATGGATCAGAGCTGCTTTTAGGGTGGTCTTTCAAGGATGCCTTGTCTCACTCCAAAAAGGCACAGTCTCTGCTTTTGGGACAACTGTCCCCCCCATATATTTCCAACCCCCTGGGGCCGGGGGGTCCTCACAAATGAACCCTCCTGGTTTTGAGCCACTGCTTCCCCCTAAATGCAGTCTCTGTGTCACAGGAACAACTGAGTCCATGGCCACAAGAAAAGTCCAGCCAAAAGGCCACTCCAAATCATCTCTCCCCATTCAATCATCTCCACGTTCTTCGGGCCAGGTCCTTGTCTCATCTCATCTCTCATCTCCCTTCTTATTCAGCTTCGAGGAGGATTAGCATTTTTGCAAGGCCCCAATCATGTAAGAAAGGGTTAAAAGTTTTCAGTCTCTGTCTGTCGGTCGGCTCCCACGCACGCTGCCCACACGCTGCCGCTGCGGCCGGGCAGTCTTCCTCCCCCTTCTCGCTGGCTGCTCTCCTGGGGGGGGGAAGGGGGGCTGGCTGCTCGAGGGCTCGATGTCTCTTGGGGCTCCCCCACCCTTCCATCCTTGGAGCCCCCCCGAAGCCCCCTCAACACCATCTCTGTCCAGGCCTTACCGCATGGCTGGCCCCTCCCCCGCCCAGCAGCAGCGGGCCGGACGGGGGAGAGATCTGAACTCCTCGTCCTACGAGGTCCAAAGAGAAAGTGCCAGGGCAGTGCCCTGCTTTTAACCCCTGTGTATTCTCGGAGGTGTGTCCAAACCCCACTGGCTACACCAGACGCCAGTCTCAAACCCAAAACCTTCATTGGTTTGACCACAGCTTCCCAAAATTCCCAACTTCTTCCTGGTCAAACCATGACAGGGGTGTGTGAGTTTTGTTTGCCAGGGAAAAGGGCCGTAGTTTTTGTATGGGGGCCTGTGGCTGGGAGTGGCCGGCTGGCGCCTGAAAATCCACGATACGCAGGATGATTCCCAGACCAAAGGGGCACCAGTGCCGAGTTGGGATGGTTTGATAGAGCCAAGTGGCTCCT
Organism: Zonotrichia albicollis; assembly: GCF_047830755.1. NCBI lineage: Eukaryota > Metazoa > Chordata > Aves > Passeriformes > Passerellidae > Zonotrichia > Zonotrichia albicollis. The sequence continues at coordinate 5,035,352 of NC_133854.1, forward strand.
GCAATCGGCTAGCCAGACGACGGGCAGGTCAGTTTTGTTTGCCAGGGAAAAGGGATGTGGTTTCTGTTGGGGGCCTGTGGCTGGGAGTGGCCGGCTGGCTCCTGAAAATCCACGATACGTAGGATGGTTCCCAGACCCAAAGGGGCACCAGTGCCAAGTCGGTCTGGTTTGATAGAGGCAAGTGGCTCCTGCAATCTACCAGGCAGAAGATGGGCAGGTCAGTTTTACTTCCAGGGAAAAGGGCCGTAGTTTGTGTTTGGGGGCCTGTGGCTGGGAGTGGCCGGCTGGCTCCTGAAAATCCACGATACGCAGCATGGTTCCCAGATGAAAGGTGGCACCAGTGCTGAGTCGGGCTGGTTTGATAGTACCAAGTGTCTCCCGCAATCTGCCAGCCAGACGATGGGCAGGTCACTTTTACTTCCAGGGAAAAGGGCCGTGGTATGTGTTTGGGGGCCTGTGGCTGGGAGTGGCCGGCTGGCACCTGAAATTCCACCATATGCAGGATGGTTCCCAGATGAAAGGTGTCACCAGTGCCGAGTCGGGCTGGATTGATAGAGGCAAGTGGCTCCTGCAAACCGCCAGCCAGAAGATGGCCAGGTCAGTTTTACTTCTACGGAAAAGGGCCGTAGTTTGTGTTTGGGGGCCTGTGGCTGGGAGTGGCCGGCTGGCTCCTGAAAATCCACGATAAGCGGGATGGTTCCCAGATGAAAGGTGGCACCAGTGCCGAGTCGGGCTGGTTTGATAGAGCCAAGTGGCTCCTGCAATCTGCCAGCCAGAAGCGGGGCCGGTCAGTGTTGTTTGCCAGGGAAAAGGGCCGTGGTTTGTGTTGGGGGCCTGTGGCTGGGAATGGCCGGCTGGCTCCTGAAAATCCACAATACACAGGATGGTTCCCAGACCCAAGGTGGCACCAGTGCCGAGTCGGGCTGGTTTGATAGAGCCATGTGGCTCCTGCAATCTGCCAGCCAGAAGCAGGGTGGGTGAGTTTTGTTTGGCAGGGAAAAGGCCCACAGTTTCTGTTTGGGGGCCTGTGGCTGGGAGTGGCCGGCTGGCTCCTTAAAATCCACGATACTCAGGATGATTGCCAGACCCAAGTTGGCACCACTGCCAAGTCGGGCTGGTTTGATAGAGCCATGTGGCTCCTGCAATCTGCCAGCCAGAAGATGTGCAGGTCAGTTTTACTTCCAGGGAAAAGTGCCGTAGTTTTTGTTTGGGGGCCTGTGGCTGAGAGTGGCTGGCTGGCTCCTGAAAATCCACGACACGCAGGATGGTTCCCAGATGAAAGGTGGCACCAGTGCCAAGTCGGGCTGGTTTGATAGAGCTAAGTGGCTCCTGCAATCTGCCAGCCAGAAGATGGACAGGTGAGTTTTACTTCCGGGGAAGAGGGCCGGTAGTTTGTGTTTGGGGGCCTGAGGCTGCGAGTGGCTGGCTGGCTCCTGAAAATCCACGATACTCAGGATGATTGCCAGACCAAAGTTGGCACCACTGCCAAGTCGGGCTGGTTTGATAGAGCCATGTGGCTCCTGCAATCTGCCAGCCAGAAGATGGGCAGGTCAGTTTTACTTCCAGGGAAAAGGGCCGTAGTTTGTGCTTGGGGGCCTGTGGCTGGGAGTGGCCGGCTCGCTCCTGAAAATCCACAATACGCAGGATGGTTCCCAGACCAAAGGGGCACCAGTGCCAAATCGGGCTGGTTTGATAGAGCCAAGTGGCTCCTGCAATCTGCCAGCCAGAAGACTGGCAGGTCAGTTTTACTTCCAGGGAAAAGGGCCATACTTTTTGTTTGGGGGCCTGTGGCTGGTAGTGGCCGGCTGGCTCCTGAAAACCCATGCCACGCTGGATAGTTCCCAAATGAAAAAAATGGCACCAGTGCCAAGTCGGGCTGGTTTGATAGTACCAAGTAGCTCCTGCAATCTGACAGCCAGAAGATGGGCAGTTCTGTTTTACTTCCAGGGAAAAGGGCCGTAGTTTGTGTTTGGGGGCCTGTGGCTGGGAATGGCCGGCTGGCTCCTTTAAATCCACGCCGCGCATGATGGTTCCCAGACCCAAGGTGGCACCAGTGCCGAGTTGGGCTGGTGTGATAGAGCCATGTGGCTCCTGCAATCTGCCAGCCAGAAGCGGGGTGTGTGAGTTTTGTTTGCCAGGGAAAAGGGCCGTAGTTTGTGTTTGGGGGCCTGTGGCTGGGAGTGGCCGGCTGGCTCCTGAAAATCCACGATACGCAGGATGATTCCCAGACCAAAAGGGCACCAGTGCCGAGTCGGGATGGTTTGATAGAGCCAAGTGTCTCCTGCCATCTGCCAGCCAGGAACAGGGCGGGTCAGTTTTGTTTGCCAGGGAATAGGGCCGTGGTTTGTGTTGGGGGCCTGTGGCTGGGTGTGGCCGGCTGGCTCCTGAAAATCCACGATACGTAGGATGGTTCCCAGACCCAAAGGGGCCCAAGTGCCAAGTCGGGTTGGTTTGATAGAGCCAAGTGGCTCCTGCAATCTGCCAGCCAGAAGATGGGCAGGTCAGTTTTCCTTCCAGGGAAAAGGCCCGTAGTATGTGTTTGGGGGCCTGTGGCTGGGAGTGGCCGGCTGGCTCCTGAAAATCCACGATACGCAGGATGGTTCCCAGATGAAAGGTGGCACCAGTGCCGAGCCGGGCATGTTTGATAGAGGCAAGTGGCTCCTGCAATCTGCCAGCCAGAAGATGGGCAGGTCTGTTTTACTTCCAGGAAAAAGGGCCGTAGATTGTGTTTGGGGGCCTGTGGCTGGGAGTGGCCGGCTGGCTCCTGAAAATCCACGATACGCAGGATGGTTGCCAGATGAAAGGTGGCACCACTGCCGAGTCGGGCTGGATTGATAGAGGCAAGTGGCTCCTGCAAACCGCCAGCCAGAAGATGGCCAGGTCAGTTTTACTTCTACGGAAAAGGGCCGTAGTTTGTGTTTGGGGGTCTGTGGCTGGGAGTGGCCGGCTGGCTCCTGAAAATCCACGATAAGCGGGATGGTTCCCAGATGAAAGGTGGCACCAGTGCCGAGTCGGGCTGGTTTGATAGAGCCAAGTGGCTCCTGCAATCTGCCAGCCAGAAGCGGGGCCGGTCAGTGTTGTTTGCCAGGGAAAAGGGCCGTGGTTTGTGTTGGGGGCCTGTGGCTGGGAATGGCCGGCTGGCTCCTGAAAATCCACAATACACAGGATGGTTCCCAGACCCAAGGTGGCACCAGTGCCGAGTCGGGCTGGTTTGATAGAGCCATGTGGCTCCTGCAATCTGCCAGCCAGAAGCAGGGTGGGTGAGTTTTGTTTGGCAGGGAAAAGGCCCACAGTTTGTGTTTGGGGTCCTGTGGCTGGGAGTGGCCGGCTGGCTCCTTAAAATCCACGATACTCAGGATGATTGCCAGACCCAAGTTGGCACCACTGCCAAGTCGGGCTGGTTTGATAGAGCCATGTGGCTCCTGCAATCTGCCAGCCAGAAGATGTGCAGGTCAGTTTTACTTCCAGGGAAAAGTGCCGTAGTTTTTGTTTGGGGGCCTGTGGCTGAGAGTGGCTGGCTGGCTCCTGAAAATCCACGACACGCAGGATGGTTCCCAGATGAAAGGTGGCACCAGTGCCAAGTCGGGCTGGTTTGATAGAGCTAAGTGGCTCCTGCAATCTGCCAGCCAGAAGATGGACAGGTGAGTTTTACTTCCGGGGAAGAGGGCCGTAGTTTGTGTTTGGGGGCCTGAGGCTGCGAGTGGCCGGCTGGCACCTGAAAATGCACGATACTCAGGATGATTGCCAGACCAAAGTTGGCACCACTGCCAAGTCGGGCTGGTTTGATAGAGCCATGTGGCTCCTGCAATCTGCCAGCCAGAAGATGTGCAGGTCAGTTTTACTTCCAGGGAAAAGGGCCGTAGTTTGTGCTTGGGGGCCTGTGGCTGGGAGTGGCTGGCTCGCTCCTGAAAATCCACGATACGCAGGATGGTTCCCAGACCAAAGGGGCACCAGTGCCAAATCGGGCTGGTTTGATAGAGCCAAGTGGCTCCTGCATTCTGCCAGCCAGAAGATGGACAGGTCAGTTTTACTTCCAGGGAAAAGGACCATAGATTTTTTTTGGGGTCTGTGGCCTGGAATGGCCGGCTGGCTCCAGAAAATCCACGATACGCAGGATGGTTCCCAGATGAAAGGTGGCACCAGTGCCGAGTCGGGCTGGTTTGATAGAGGGAAGTGGCTCCTGCAATCTGCCAGCCAGAAGATGGGCAGGTCAGTTTTACTTCCAGGGAAATGGATCGTAGTTTTTGTTCGGGGGCCTGTGGCTGGGAGTGGCCGGCTGGCTCCTGAAAATCCACGATACACAGGATGGTTCCCAGATGAAAGGTGGCACCAGTGCTGAGTCGGGCTGGTTTGATAGTACCAAGTGTCTCCCGCAATCATCCAGCCAGACGATGGGCAGGTCAGTTTTACTTCCAGGGAAAAGGGCCGTGGTATGTGTTTGGGGGCCTGTGGCTGGGAGTGGCCGGCTGGCACCTGAAAATCCGTGATACGCAGGATGGTTCCCAGATGAAAGGTGGCACCAGTGAAGAGTCGGGCTGGTTTGGTACAGCCAAGTGGCTCCTGCAGACCGCCAGCCAGAAGATGGACAGGTCAGTTTTACTTCCAGGGAAAAGGGCCGTAGTTTGTGTTTGGGGGCCTGTGGCTGGGAGTGGCCGGCTGGCACCTGAAAATCCAGGATACGCAGGATGGTTCCCAGATGAAAGGTGGCACCAGTGCCGAGTCGGGCTGGTTTGATAGAGCCAAGTGGCTCCTGCAATCTGACAGCCAGAAGATGGGCAGTTCTGTTTTACTTCCAGGGAAAAGGGCCGTAGTTTGTGTTTGGGGGCCTCTGGCTGGGTGTGGCCGGCTGGCTCCTGAAAATCCATGCCGCGCTGGATTGTTCCCAAATGAAAAAAATGGCACCAATGCCAAGTCGGGCTGGTTTGATAGTACCGCGTGGCTCCTGCAATCTGTCAGCCAGAAGTGGGTTCGCTGAGTTTTATTTTCCAGGGAAAAAGGCCGTGGTTTCATTTCCGGAGCCTGTGGCCTTGAATGGCCGGCTGGGTCCTTAAAATCCACGCCGCGCAGGATGGTTCCCAGATGAAAGGTGGCACCAGTGCCGAGTCGGGCTGCTTTGATAGAGCCAAGTGGCTCCTGCAATCTTCCAGCCAGATGATGGGCAGGTCTATTTTACTTCCAGGGAAAAGGGCCGGTAGTTTGTTTTTTGGGACCTGTGGCTGGGAGTGGCCGGCTGGCTCCTGAAAATACACGATACGCATGATGGTTCCCAGATGAAAGGTGGCACCAGTGCCAAGTCGGGCTGGTTTGATAGTACCGAGTGGCTCCTGCAATCTGCCAGCCAGAAGGCGGGCCGCTGAGATTTTCTTCCAGGGAAAATGGCCGTGGTATGTGTTTGGGGCCCTGATCCTGAGAGTGGCTGGCTGGCTCCTGAAAATCCACGACACGCTGGATGGTTCCCAGATGAAAGGTGGCACCAGTGCCAAGTCGGGCTGGTTTGATAGAGCTAAGTGGCTCCTGCAATCTGCCAGCCAGAAGATGGACAGGTCAGTTTTACTTCCGGGGAAGAGGGCCGTAGTTTGTGTTTGGGGGCCTGAGGCTGGGAGTGGCCGGCTGGCTCCTGAAAATGCACGATACTCAGGATGATTGCCAGACCCAAGTTGGCACCACTGCCAAGTCGGGCTGGTTTGATAGAGCCATGTGGCTCCTGCAATCTGCCAGCCAGAAGACTGGCAGGTCAGTTTTACTTCCAGGGAAAAGGGCCATACTTTTTGTTTGGGGGCCTGTGGCTGGTAGTGGCCGGCTGGCTCCTGAAAACCCATGCCACGCTGGATAGTTCCCAAATGAAAAAAATGGCACCAGTGCCAAGTCGGGCTGGTTTGATAGTACCAAGTAGCTCCTGCAATCTGACAGCCAGAAGATGGGCAGTTCTGTTTTACTTCCAGGGAAAAGGGCCGTAGTTTGTGTTTGGGGGCCTGTGGCTGGGAATGGCCGGCTGGCTCCTTTAAATCCACGCCGCGCATGATGGTTCCCAGACCCAAGGTGGCACCAGTGCCGAGTTGGGCTGGTTTGATAGAGCCAAGTTGCTCCTGCAATCTGCCAGCCAGAAGATGGGCAGGTCAATTTTACTTCCAGGGAAAATGGCCGTGGTATGTGTTTGGGGCCCTGTGGCTGGGAATGGCCGGCTGGCTCCTTAAAATCCACGCCGCGCATGATGGTTCCCAGACCCAAGGTGGCACCAGGTCCGAGTTGGGCTGGTGTGATAGAGCCATGTGGCTCCTGCAATCTGCCAGCCAGAAGCGGGGTGTGTGAGTTTTGTTTGCCAGGGAAAAGGGCCGTAGTTTGTGTTTGGGGGCCTGTGGCTGGGAGTGGCCGGCTGGCTCCTGAAAATCCTCGATACGCAGGATGATTCCCAGACCAAAAGGGCACCAGTGCCGAGTCGGGATGGTTTGATAGAGCCAAGTGTCTCCTGCCATCTGCCAGCCAGGAACGGGGCGGGTCAGTTTTGTTTGGCAGGGAATAGGGCCGTGGTTTGTGTTGGGGGCCTGTGGCTGGGTGTGGCCGGCTGGCTCCTGAAAATCCACGATACGTAGGATGGTTCCCAGACCCAAAGGGGCCCAAGTGCCAAGTCGGGTTGGTTTGATAGAGCCAAGTGGCTCCTGCAATCTGCCAGCCAGAAGATGGGCAGGTCAGTTTTCCTTCCAGGGAAAAGGCCCGTAGTATGTGTTTGGGGGCCTGTGGCTGGGAGTGGCCGGCTGGCTCCTGAAAATCCACGATACGCAGGATGGTTCCCAGATGAAAGGTGGCACCAGTGCCGAGCCGGGCATGTTTGATAGAGGCAAGTGGCTCCTGCAATCTGCCAGCCAGAAGATGGGCAGGTCTGTTTTACTTCCAGGAAAAAGGGCCGTAGATTGTGTTTGGGGGCCTGTGGCTGGGAGTGGCCGGCTGGCTCCTGAAAATCCACGATACGCAGGATGGTTGCCAGATGAAAGGTGGCACCACTGCCGAGTCGGGCTGGTTTGATAGAGCCAAGTGGCTCCTGCAATCTGACAGCCAGAAGATGGGCAGGTCTGTTTTACTTCCAGGGAAAAGGGCCGTAGTTTCTGTTTGGGGGCCTGTGGCTGAGAATGGCCGGCTGGCTCCTTAAAATCCACGCCGCGCATGATGGTTCCCAGACCCAAGGTGGCACCAGTGCCGAGTTGGGCTGGTTTGATAGAGCCATGTGGCTCCTGCAATCTGCCAGCCAGAAGCGGGGTTGTCATGGTTTGAGCCTGGCACAGAGCCAGTGCCCCCCATGAAAATGCTTCACCCTGGTGTCTGCTGTGAGATGTGACCAGGAATAAGCAAAACAGGCTCCAACTTAAACATAAATAACACTTTATTACCTAAAACTACAGGGAAAAAATAGGAAAGACTATAAGGAAAAGAAAAAAAAAATTTGAAAACCTTACAAAAACCACTTTTCCTCCTCCCCACTCCCTGACTTTCCCAATCCAATACATTCTCTCAAAAATACCAACTGCCCAGCCCGGCACGACACTTTAGTATACTCAAACTGCAGTTCATGAAGAGGAACGGAGTCCTTCTTGTTCCATAGGCTTCTGGAAACACACTGAAATCCCGGATGCTTCCTTGTCACTTCGGCACCGCCCGGAAAAGTCCATTTGCCGCTTGTGACGTTCCTTCCATGCTCAGTGCTCTCACCACCGAGACATGGATCAGAGCTGCTTTTAGGGTGGTCTTTCAAGGATGCCTTGTCTCACTCCAAAAAGGCACAGTCTCTGCTTTTGGGACAACTGTCCCCCCCATATATTTCCAACCCCCTGGGGCCGGGGGGTCCTCACAAATGAACCCTCCTGGTTTTGAGCCACTGCTTCCCCCTAAATGCAGTCTCTGTGTCACAGGAACAACTGAGTCCATGGCCACAAGAAAAGTCCAGCCAAAAGGCCACTCCAAATCATCTCTCCCCATTCAATCATCTCCACGTTCTTCGGGCCAGGTCCTTGTCTCATCTCATCTCTCATCTCCCTTCTTATTCAGCTTCGAGGAGGATTAGCATTTTTGCAAGGCCCCAATCATGTAAGAAAGGGTTAAAAGTTTTCAGTCTCTGTCTGTCGGTCGGCTCCCACGCACGCTGCCCACACGCTGCCGCTGCGGCCGGGCAGTCTTCCTCCCCCTTCTCGCTGGCTGCTCTCCTGGGGGGGGGAAGGGGGGCTGGCTGCTCGAGGGCTCGATGTCTCTTGGGGCTCCCCCACCCTTCCATCCTTGGAGCCCCCCCGAAGCCCCCTCAACACCATCTCTGTCCAGGCCTTACCGCATGGCTGGCCCCTCCCCCGCCCAGCAGCAGCGGGCCGGACGGGGGAGAGATCTGAACTCCTCGTCCTACGAGGTCCAAAGAGAAAGTGCCAGGGCAGTGCCCTGCTTTTAACCCCTGTGTATTCTCGGAGGTGTGTCCAAACCCCACTGGCTACACCAGACGCCAGTCTCAAACCCAAAACCTTCATTGGTTTGACCACAGCTTCCCAAAATTCCCAACTTCTTCCTGGTCAAACCATGACAGGGGTGTGTGAGTTTTGTTTGCCAGGGAAAAGGGCCGTAGTTTTTGTATGGGGGCCTGTGGCTGGGAGTGGCCGGCTGGCGCCTGAAAATCCACGATACGCAGGATGATTCCCAGACCAAAGGGGCACCAGTGCCGAGTCGGGATGGTTTGATAGAGCCAAGTGGCTCCTGCAATCTGCCAGCCAGAAGATGGGCAGGTCAGTTTTACTTCCAGGGAAAAGGGCCGTAGTTTGTGCTTGGGGGCCTGTGGCTGGGAGTGGCCGGCTCGCTCCTGAAAATCCACAATACGCAGGATGGTTCCCAGACCAAAGGGGCACCAGTGCCAAATCGGGCTGGTTTGATAGAGCCAAGTGGCTCCTGCAATCTGCCAGCCAGAAGACTGGCAGGTCAGTTTTACTTCCAGGGAAAAGGGCCATACTTTTTGTTTGGGGGCCTGTGGCTGGTAGTGGCCGGCTGGCTCCTGAAAACCCATGCCACGCTGGATAGTTCCCAAATGAAAAAAATGGCACCAGTGCCAAGTCGGGCTGGTTTGATAGTACCAAGTAGCTCCTGCAATCTGACAGCCAGAAGATGGGCAGTTCTGTTTTACTTCCAGGGAAAAGGGCCGTAGTTTGTGTTTGGGGGCCTGTGGCTGGGAATGGCCGGCTGGCTCCTTTAAATCCACGCCGCGCATGATGGTTCCCAGACCCAAGGTGGCACCAGTGCCGAGTTGGGCTGGTGTGATAGAGCCATGTGGCTCCTGCAATCTGCCAGCCAGAAGCGGGGTGTGTGAGTTTTGTTTGCCAGGGAAAAGGGCCGTAGTTTGTGTTTGGGGGCCTGTGGCTGGGAGTGGCCGGCTGGCTCCTGAAAATCCACGATACGCAGGATGATTCCCAGACCAAAAGGGCACCAGTGCCGAGTCGGGATGGTTTGATAGAGCCAAGTGTCTCCTGCCATCTGCCAGCCAGGAACAGGGCGGGTCAGTTTTGTTTGCCAGGGAATAGGGCCGTGGTTTGTGTTGGGGGCCTGTGGCTGGGTGTGGCCGGCTGGCTCCTGAAAATCCACGATACGTAGGATGGTTCCCAGACCCAAAGGGGCCCAAGTGCCAAGTCGGGTTGGTTTGATAGAGCCAAGTGGCTCCTGCAATCTGCCAGCCAGAAGATGGGCAGGTCAGTTTTCCTTCCAGGGAAAAGGCCCGTAGTATGTGTTTGGGGGCCTGTGGCTGGGAGTGGCCGGCTGGCTCCTGAAAATCCACGATACGCAGGATGGTTCCCAGATGAAAGGTGGCACCAGTGCCGAGCCGGGCATGTTTGATAGAGGCAAGTGGCTCCTGCAATCTGCCAGCCAGAAGATGGGCAGGTCTGTTTTACTTCCAGGAAAAAGGGCCGTAGATTGTGTTTGGGGGCCTGTGGCTGGGAGTGGCCGGCTGGCTCCTGAAAATCCACGATACGCAGGATGGTTGCCAGATGAAAGGTGGCACCACTGCCGAGTCGGGCTGGTTTGATAGAGCCAAGTGGCTCCTGCAATCTGACAGCCAGAAGATGGGCAGGTCTGTTTTACTTCCAGGGAAAAGGGCCGTAGTTTCTGTTTGGGGGCCTGTGGCTGAGAATGGCCGGCTGGCTCCATAAAATCCATGCCACGCATGATGGTTCCCAGACCCAAGGTGGCACCAGTGCCGAGTTGGGCTGGTTTGATAGAGCCATGTGGCTCCTGCAATCTGCCAGCCAGAAGCGGGGTGTGTGAGTTTTGTTTGCCAGGGAAAAGGGCCGTAGTTTTTGTATGGGGGCCTGTGGCTGGGAGTGGCCGGCTGGCGCCTGAAAATCCACGATACGCAGGATGATTCCCAGACCAAAGGGGCACCAGTGCCGAGTCGGGATGGTTTGATAGAGCCAAGTGGCTCCTGCAATCTGCTAGCCAGACGACGGGCAGGTCAGTTTTGTTTGCCAGGGAAAAGGGATGTGGTTTCTGTTGGGGGCCTGTGGCTGGGAGTGGCCGGCTGGCTCCTGAAAATCCACGATACGTAGGATGGTTCCCAGACCCAAAGGGGCACCAGTGCCAAGTCGGTCTGGTTTGATAGAGGCAAGTGGCTCCTGCAATCTACCAGGCAGAAGATGGGCAGGTCAGTTTTACTTCCAGGGAAAAGGGCCGTAGTTTGTGTTTGGGGGCCTGTGGCTGGGAGTGGCCGGCTGGCTCCTGAAAATCCACGATACGCAGCATGGTTCCCAGATGAAAGGTGGCACCAGTGCTGAGTCGGGCTGGTTTGATAGTACCAAGTGTCTCCCGCAATCTGCCAGCCAGACGATGGGCAGGTCACTTTTACTTCCAGGGAAAAGGGCCGTGGTATGTGTTTGGGGGCCTGTGGCTGGGAGTGGCCGGCTGGCACCTGAAATTCCACCATATGCAGGATGGTTCCCAGATGAAAGGTGTCACCAGTGCCGAGTCGGGCTGGATTGATAGAGGCAAGTGGCTCCTGCAAACCGCCAGCCAGAAGATGGCCAGGTCAGTTTTACTTCTACGGAAAAGGGCCGTAGTTTGTGTTTGGGGGCCTGTGGCTGGGAGTGGCCGGCTGGCTCCTGAAAATCCACGATAAGCGGGATGGTTCCCAGATGAAAGGTGGCACCAGTGCCGAGTCGGGCTGCTTTGATAGAGCCAAGTGGCTCCTGCAATCAGCCAGCCAGAAGCGGGGCCGGTCAGTGTTGTTTGCCAGGGAAAAGGGCCGTGGTTTGTGTTGGGGGCCTGTGGCTGGGAATGGCCGGCTGGCTCCTGAAAATCCACAATACACAGGATGGTTCCCAGACCCAAGGTGGCACCAGTGCCGAGTCGGGCTGGTTTGATAGAGCCATGTGGCTCCTGCAATCTGCCAGCCAGAAGCAGGGTGGGTGAGTTTTGTTTGGCAGGGAAAAGGCCCACAGTTTCTGTTTGGGGGCCTGTGGCTGGGAGTGGCCGGCTGGCTCCTTAAAATCCACGATACTCAGGATGATTGCCAGACCCAAGTTGGCACCACTGCCAAGTCGGGCTGGTTTGATAGAGCCATGTGGCTCCTGCAATCTGCCAGCCAGAAGATGTGCAGGTCAGTTTTACTTCCAGGGAAAAGTGCCGTAGTTTTTGTTTGGGGGCCTGTGGCTGAGAGTGGCTGGCTGGCTCCTGAAAATCCACGACACGCAGGATGGTTCCCAGATGAAAGGTGGCACCAGTGCCAAGTCGGGCTGGTTTGATAGAGCTAAGTGGCTCCTGCAATCTGCCAGCCAGAAGATGGACAGGTGAGTTTTACTTCCGGGGAAGAGGGCCGGTAGTTTGTGTTTGGGGGCCTGAGGCTGGGAGTGGCCGGCTGGCTCCTGAAAATGCACGATACTCAGGATGATTGCCAGACCAAAGTTGGCACCACTGCCAAGTCGGGCTGGTTTGATAGAGCCATGTGGCTCCTGCAATCTGCCAGCCAGAAGATGGGCAGGTCAGTTTTACTTCCAGGGAAAAGGGCCGTAGTTTGTGTTTGGGGGCCTGTGGCTGGGAGTGGCTGGCTCGCTCCGGAAAATCCACGATACGCAGGATGGTTCCCAGACCAAAGGGGCACCAGTGCCAAATCGGGCTGGTTTGATAGAGCCAAGTGGCTCCTGCATTCTGCCAGCCAGAAGATGGACAGGTCAGTTTTACTTCCAGGGAAAAGGACCATAGATTTTTTTTGGGGTCTGTGGCCTGGAATGGCCGGCTGGCTCCAGAAAATCCACGATACGCAGGATGGTTCCCAGATGAAAGGTGGCACCAGTGCCGAGTCGGGCTGGTTTGATAGAGGGAAGTGGCTCCTGCAATCTGACAGCCAGAAGATGGGCAGGTCAGTTTTACTTCCAGGGAAATGGATCGTAGTTTTTGTTCGGGGGCCTGTGGCTGGGAGTGGCCGGCTGGCTCCTGAAAATCCACGATACACAGGATGGTTCCCAGATGAAAGGTGGCACCAGTGCTGAGTCGGGCTGGTTTGATAGTACCAAGTGTCTCCCGCAATCTGCCAGCCAGACGATGGGCAGGTCAGTTTTACTTCCAGGGAAAAGGGCCGTGGTATGTGTTTGGGGGCCTGTGGCTGGGAGTGGCCGGCTGGCACCTGAAAATCCGCAATACGCAGGATGGTTCCCAGATGAAAGGTGGCACCAGTGAAGAGTCGGGCTGGTTTGGTACAGCCAAGTGGCTCCTGCAGACCGCCAGCCAGAAGATCGGCAGGTCAGTTTTACTTCCAGGGAAAAGGGCCGTAGTTTGTGTTTGGGGGCCTGTGGCTGGGTGTGGCCGGCTGGCACCTGAAAATCCAGGATACGCAGGATGGTTCCCAGATGAAAGGTGGCACCAGTGCCGAGTCGGGCTGGTTTGATAGAGCCAAGTGGCTCCTGCAATCTGCCAGCCAGAAGATGGGCAGGTCAGTTTTACTTCCAGGGAAAAGGGCCGTAGTTTGTGTTTGGGGGCCTCTGGCTGGGTGTGGCCGGCTGGTTCCTGAAAATCCATGCCGCGCTGGATTGTTCCCAAATGAAAAAAATGGCACCAATGCCAAGTCGGGCTGGTTTGATAGTACCGCGTGGCTCCTGCAATCTGACAGCCAGAAGATGGGCATGTCTGTTTTACTTCCAGGGAAAAGGGCCGTAGTTTGTGTTTGGGGCCCTGTGGCTGGGAGTGGCCCGCTGGATCCTTAAAATCCCCGCCGCGCATGATGGTTCTCAGACCCAAGGTGGCACCAGTGCCGAGTTGGGCTGGTGTGACAGAGCCATGTGGCTCCTGCAATCTGTCAGCCAGAAGTGGGTTCGCTGAGTTTTATTTTCCAGGGAAAAAGGCCGTGGTTTCATTTCCGGAGCCTGTGGCCTTGAATGGCCGGCTGGGTCCTTAAAATCCACGCCGCGCAGGATGGTTCCCAGATGAAAGGTGGCACCAGTGCCGAGTCGGGCTGCTTTGATAGAGCCAAGTGGCTCCTGCAATCTGCCAGCCAGATGATGGGCAGGTCTATTTTACTTCCAGGGAAAAGGGCCGGTAGTTTGTTTTTTGGGACCTGTGGCTGGCTGTGGCCGGCTGGCTCCTGAAAATACACGATACGCAGGATGGTTCCCAGATGAAAGGTGGCACCAGTGCCAAGTCGGGCTGGTTTGATAGTACCGAGTGGCTCCTGCAATCTGCCAGCCAGAAGGCGGGCCGCTGAGATTTTCTTCCAGGGAAAATGGCCGTGGTATGTGTTTGGGGCCCTGATCCTGAGAGTGGCTGGCTGGCTCCTGAAAATCCACGACACGCTGGATGGTTCCCAGATGAAAGGTGGCACCAGTGCCAAGTCGGGCTGGTTTGATAGAGCTAAGTGGCTCCTGCAATCTGCCAGCCAGAAGATGGACAGGTCAGTTTTACTTCCGGGGAAGAGGGCCATACTTTGTGTTTGGGGGCCTGTGGCTGGGAGTGGCTGGCTGGCTCCTGAAAATCCACGATACGCAGGATGGTTCCCAGATGAAAGGTGGCACCAGTGCTAAGTCGGGCTGGTTTGATAGTACCAAGTGTCTCCCGCAATCTGCCAGCCAGACGATGGGCAGGTCAGTTTTACTTCCAGGGAAAAGGGCCGTGGTATGTGTTTGGGGGCCTGTGGCTGGGAGTGGCCGGCTGGCACCTGAAAATCCACGATACGCAGGATGGTTCCCAAATGAAAGGTGGCACCAGTGCTGAGTCGGGCTGGTTTGATAGAGCCAAGTGGCTCCTGCAATCTGCCAGCCAGAAGCGGGGCGGGTCAGTTTTGTTTGCCAGGGAAAAGGGCCGTTGTTTGTGTTGGGGGCCTGTGGCTGGGAGTGGCCAGCTGGCTCCTGAAAATCCACGATACGTAGGATGGTTTCCAGACCCAAGGGGCCGCAGTGCCAAATCGGGCTGGTTTGATAAAGCCAAGTGGCTCCTGCAATCTGCCAGCCAGAAGATGGGCAGGTCAGTTTTACTTCCAGGGAAAAGGGCTGTAGTGTTTGTTTGGGCGCCTGTGGCTGGGAGTGGCCGGCTGGCTCCTGAAAATCCACGATACGCAGGATGGTTCGCAGATAAATGGGGGCACCAGTGCCAAGCCGGCTGGTTTGACAGGGCCAAGTGTCTCCTGCAATCTGCCAGCCAGGAGCGGGGTGCGTGAGTTTTGTTTGCCAGGGAAAAGGGCCGTGGTTTGTTTTCGGGAGCCTGTGGCTCGGAATGGCCTCCTGGCTCCTGAAAATCCACGATACGCAGGATGGTTCCCAGATGAAAGGTGGCACCAGTGCCGAGTCGGGCTGGTTTGATAGAGCCATGTGGCTCGTGCAATCTGCCAGCCAGAAGATGGGCAGGTCAGTTTTCCTTCCAGGGAAAAGGTCCGTAGTTTTTGTTTGGGGTCCTGTGGCTGGGAGTGGCCTGCTGGCTCCTGAAAATACAAGATACGCAGGGTGGTTCCCAGACCCAAGAGGGCACTAGTGCCGAGTCGGGCTGGTTTGATAGAGCCAAGTGGCTCCTGCATTCTGCCAGCCAGAAGATGGACAGGTCAGTTTTACTTCCAGGGAAAAGGACCATAGCTTTTTTTTGGTGGCCTGTGGCTGAGAATGGCCGGCTGGCTCCTTAAAATCCACGCCGCGCATTATGGTTCCCAGACCCAAGACGGCACCAGTGCCGAGTTGGGCGGGTTTGATAGACCCATGTGGCTTCTGCAATCTGCCAGCCAGAAGCGGGGTGTGTGAGTTTGGTTTGCAGGGAAAAGGGCCGTAGTTTGTGTTTGGTGGCCTGTGGCTTGGAGTGGCTGGGTGGCTCCTAAAAATCCACGATACGCAGGATGATTCCCAGACCAAAGGGGCACCAGTGCCGAGTCGGGCTGGTTTGATAGAGCCAACTGTCTCCTGCAATCTGCCAGCCAGGAGCAGGGCGGGTCGGTTTTGTTTCCCAGGCAAAAGGGATGTGGTTTCTGTTGAGGGCCTGTGGCTGGGAGTGGCCGGCTGGCTCCTGAAAATCCACGATACGCAGGATGGTTCCCAGATGAAAGGCGGCACCAGTGCTAAGTCGGGCTGGTTTGATAGTACCAAGTGTCTCCCGCAATCTGCCAGCCTGAAGATGGGCAGGTCAGTTTTACTTCCAGGGAAAAGGGCCGTGGTATGTGTTTGGGGGCCTGTGGCTGGGAGTGGCCGGCTGGCACCTTATAATCCACGATACTCCCGATGGTTCCCATATGAAAGGTGGCACAAGTGCCGAGTCAGGCTGGTTTGATAGAGCCAAGTGGCTCCTGCAATCTGCCAGCCAGAAGATGGGCAGGTCAGTTTTACTTCCAGGGAAAAGGGCCGTAGTTTGTGTTTGGGGGCCTGTGGCAGGGAGTGGCCGGCTGGCTCCTGAAAATCCACGATACGCAAGATGGTTTCCAGACCCAAGGGGGCACCAGTGCCGAGTCGGGCTGGTTTGATAGAGCCAAGTGGCTCCTGCAGTCTGCCAGCCAGAAGCGGGACGGGTCAGTTTTGTTTGCCAGGGAAAAGGGCCGTGGTTTGTGTTGGGGGCCCTGGGCTGGGAGTGGCTGGCTGGCTCCTGAAAAACCACGATACGTTGGATGGTTTCCAGACACAAGGGGCCCCAGTGCCAAATCGGGCTGGTTTGATAGAGCCAAGTGGCTCCTGCAATCTGCCAGCCAGAAGATGGGCAGGTCAGTTTTACTTCCAGGGAAAAGGGCTGTAGTGTTTGTTTGGGCGCCTGTGACTGGCAGTGGCCGGCTGGCTCCTGAAAATCCACGATACGCAGGATGGTTCCCAGATGAGTGGTGGCACCAGTGCCAAGCCGGCTGGTTTGATAGGGCCAAGTGTCTCCTGCAATCTGCCAGCCAGGAGCGGGGTGCGTGAGTTTTGTTTGCCAGGGAAAAGGGCCGTGGTTTGTTTTCGGGAGCCTGTGGCTGGGAGTGGCCTGCTGGCTCCTGAAAATCCACGATACGCAGGATGGTTCCCAGATGAAAGGTGGCACCAGTGCTAAGTCGGGCTGGTTTGATAGTACCAAGTGTCTCACGCAATCTGCCAGCCAGACGATGGGCAGGTCAGTTTTACTTCCAGGGAAAAGGGCCGTGGTATGTGTTTGGGGGCCTGTGGCTGGGAGTGGCCGGCTGGCACCTGAAAATCCACGATACGCAGGTTGGTTCCCAAATAAAAGGTGGCACCAGTGCTGAGTCGGGCTGGTTTGATAGAGCCAAGTGGCTCCTGCAATATGCCAGCCAGAAGCGGGGCGGGTCAGTTTTGTTTGCCAGGGAAAAGGGCCGTGGTTTGTGTTGGGGGCCCTGGGCTGGGAGTGGCTGGCTGGCTCCTGAAAAACCACGATACGTAGGATGGTTTCCAGACACAAGGGGCCCCAGTGCCAAATCGGGCTGGTTTGATAAAGCCAAGTGGCTCCTGCAATCTGCCAGCCAGAAGATGGGCAGGTCAGTTTTACTTCCAGGGAAAAGGGCTGTAGTGTTTGTTTGGGCGCCTGTGGCTGGGAGTGGCCGGCTGGCTCCTGAAAATCCACGATACGCAGGATGGTTTGCAGATAAATGGTGGCACCAGTGCCAAGCCGGCTGGTTTGATAGGGCCAAGTGTCTCCTGCAATCTGCCAGCCAGGAGCGGGGTGCGTGTGTTTTGTTTGCCAGGGAAAAGGGCCGTGGTTTGTTTTTGGGAGCCTGTGGCTCGGAATGGCCTGCTGGCTCCTGAAAATCCACGATACGCAGGATGGTTCCCAGATGAAAGGTGGCACCAGTGCCGAGTCGGGCTGGTTTGATAGAGCCATGTGGCTCGTGCAATCTGACAGCCAGAAGCGGGGTGGGTGAGTTTTGTTTGGCAGGGAAAAGGCCCACAGTTTGTGTTTGGGGGCCTGTTGCTGGGAGTGGCCGGCTGGCTCCTGAAAATCCACGATACGCAGGATGGTTCCCAGATGAAAGGTGGCACCAGTGCCGAGTCGGGCTGTTTTGATAGAGCCAAGTGGCTCGTGCAATCTGCCAGCCAGAAGATGGGCAGGTCAGTTTTCCTTCCAGGGAAAAGGGCCGTAGTTTTTGTTTGGGGTCCTGTGGCTGGGAGTGGCCTGCTGGCTCCTGAAAATACACGATACGCAGGGTGGTTCCCAGACCCAAGACGGCACTAGTGCAGAATCGGGCTGGTTTGATAGAGCCAAGTGGCTCCTGCATTCTGCCAGCCAGAAGATGGACAGGTCAGTTTTACTTCCAGGGAAAAGGACCATAGCTTTTTTTTGGTGGCCTGTGGCTGAGAATGGCCGGCTGGCTCCTTAAAATCCACGCCGCGCATGATGGTTCCCAGACCCAAGGTGGCACCAGTGCCGAGTTGGGCTGGTTTGATAGAGCCATGTGGCTTCTGCAATCTGCCAGCCAGAAGCGGGGTGTGTGAGTTTGGTTTGCAGGGAAAAGGGCCGTAGTTTGTGTTTGGTGGCCTGTGGCTTGGAGTGGCTGGGTGGTTCCTAAAAATCCACGATACGCCGGATGGTTCCCAGACCAAAGGGGCACCAGTGCCGAGTCGGGCTGGTTTGATAGAGCCAAGTGTCTCCTGCAATCTGCCAGCCAGGAGCAGGGCGGGTCGGTATTGTTTCCCAGGGAAAAGGGATGTGGTTTCTGTTGAGGGCCTGTGGCTGGGAGTGGCCGGCTGGCTCCTGAAAATCCACGATACGCAGGATGGTTCCCAGATGAAAGGCGGAACCAGTGCTGAGTCGGGCTGGTTTGATAGTACCAAGTGTCTCCCGCAATCTGCCAGCCTGAAGATGGGCAGGTCAGTTTTACTTCCAGGGAAAAGTGGCCGTGGTATGTGTTTGGGGGCCTGTGGCTGGGAGTGGCCGGCTGGCACCTTATAATCCACGATACTCCCGATGGTTCCCATATGAAAGGTGGCACAAGTGCCGAGTCAGGCTGGTTTGATAGAGCCAAGTGGCTCCTGCAATCTGACAGCCAGAAGATGGGCAGGTCAGTTTTACTTCCAGGGAAAAGGGCCGTAGTTTTTGTTTGGGGGCCTGTGGCTGGGAGTGGCCGGCTGGCACCTGAAAATCCACGATACGCAAGATGGTTCCCAGATGAAAGGTGGCACCAGTGCCGAGTCGGGCTGGTTTGATAGAGCCAAGTGGCTCCTGCAATCTGCCAGCCAGAAGCGGGGCGGGTCAGTTTTGTTTGCCAGGGAAAAGGGCCGTGGTTTGTGTTGGGGGCCCTGGGCTGGGAGTGGCTGGCTGGCTCCTGAAAATCCACGATACGTAGGATGGTTTCCAGACACAAGGGGCCGCAGTGCCAAATCGGGCTGGTTTGATAGAGCCAAGTGGCTCCTGCAATCTGCCAGCCAGAAGATGGGCAGGTCAGTTTTACTTCCAGGGAAAAGGGCTGTAGTGTTTGTTTGGGGGCCTGTGACTGGCAGTGGCCGGCTGGCTCCTGAAAATCCACGATACGCAGGATGGTTCCCAGATGAGTGGTGGCACAAGTGCCAAGCCGGCTGGTTTGATAGGGCCAAGTGTCTCCTGCAATCTGCCAGCCAGGAGCGGGGTGCGTGAGTTTTGTTTGCCAGGGAAAAGGGCCGTGGTTTGTTTTCGGGAGCCTGTGGCTCGGAATGGCCTGCTGGCTCCTGAAAATCCACGATACGCAGGATGGTTCCCAGATGAAAGGTGGCACCAGTGCCGAGTCGGGCTGGTTTTGATAGAGCTATGTGGCTCCTGCAATCTGCCAGCCAGAAGCGGGGCGGGTCAATTTTGTTTGCCAGGGAAAAGGCCCACAGTTTGTGTTTGGGGGCCTGTGGCTGGGAGTGGCCGGCTGGCTCCTGAAAATCCACGATACGCAGGATGATTCCCAGACGAAAGGGGCACCAGTGCCGAGTCGGGCTGGTTTGATAGAGCCAAGTGGCTCCTGCAATCTGCCAGCCAGAAGATGGGCAGGTCAGTTTTCCTTCCACGGAAAAGGGCCGTAGTTTTTGTTTGGGGTCCTGTGGCTGGGAGTGGCCTACTGGCTCCTGAAAATCCACGATACGCAGGATGGTTTCCAGACCCAAGGGGCCCCAGTGCCAAATCGGGCTGGTTTGATAGAGCCAAGTGGCTCCTGCAATCTGACAGCCAGAAGATGGGCAGGTCTGTTTTACTTCCAGGGAAAAGGGCCGTAGTTTTAGTTTATGGGCCTGTGACTGGGAGTGGCCGGCTGGTTCCTGAAAATCCACGATACGCAGGATGATTCCCAAATGAAAAATGTCACCAGTGCCAAGTCGGGCTGGTTTGATAATACCAAGTAGCTCCTGCAATCTGACAGCCAGAAGATGGGCAGGTCTGTTTTACTTCCAGGGAAAAGGGCCGTAGTTTGTGTTTGGGGGCCTGTGGCTGGGAATGGCCGGCTGGCTCCTGAAAATCCGCGCCGCGCATGATGGTTCCCAGACCCAAGGTGGCACCAGTGCCGAGTTTGGCTGTTTTGATAGAGCCAAGTTGCTCCTGCAATCTGCTAGCCAGAATATGGGCAGGTCAATTTTACTTCGAGGGAAAAGGGCCGTAGTTTGTGTTGGGGGCCAGAGGCTGGGAATGGCCGGCTGGCTCCTTAAAATCCACGCCGCGCATGATGGTTCCCAGACCCAAGGTGGCACCAGGTCCGAGTTGGGCTGGTTTGATAGAGCCATGTGGCTCCTGCAATCTGCCAGCCAGAAGATGGGCAGGTCAGTTTTACTTCCAGGGATAAGGGCCGTAGTTTGTGTTTGGGGGCCTGTGGCTGGGAGTGGCCGGCTGGCTCCAGAAAATCCCCAATACACAGGATGGTTCCCAGATGAAAGGTGGCACCAGTGCTGAGTCGGGCTGGTTTGATAGAGCCAAGTGCCTCCTGCAATCTGCCAGCCAGAAGCGGGGTGGGTGAGTTTTGTTTGCCTGGGAAAAGGGCCGTAGTTTGAGTTTGGGGGCCTGAGGCTGGCGATGGCCGGCTGGCTCCTGAAAATCCACGCCGCGCAGGATGGTTTCCAGATGAATGGTGGCACCAATACCATGTCGTGTATTACCATGTGACTCTTGCAATCTGCCATCCAGAAGCGGGGCAGCTGAGTTTTTTTTCAGGGAAAAGGGCCGTCGTTTTTGTTTGGGGTGCTGTAGCTGGTAGGGGCTGCTGGCTCCTGAAAATCCGCGAGACGCAGGATGGTTTCCAGACCCGTGCTGGCTCCAGTGCAATGTCGGCCTGATTTGACTGCGTGAAATATCCCCTGCGTTGCTCAGTTCAAAGAAATCTTGTGTCCTAATGTTCTCACAGAATACTGTTAAAATTTGTCTATTTTTCTGGATTTGTTTTGTTCTTTTTTCTCTACCTTCTACTTCTCTCCACTGTCTGAGAACTTTGACCTTTATGTAAGTTGACCTAATGTAAAATTCTCGTAGTAAAGTAAGAGAAGCCGGTAAAGAATGGCAAATTTGTTAATTGGAGGTGGAAAGAGGGAGGCCAACGAAAGAAAACAAAGGAACAATAATAATGAAATGCTCCCCTGTCTTCTGTGAAAAGTAGAGGCGCAGACAAGAAAGAGCAAGTGCAAAATTCTCACTAGAGAAACGCACTTTATCTGACTAAAGTAATTTCCGGTGCATTTCTTGCGTTTTTCTCATGCCAAACATATTAATCATTGAAGGTGTCCCTTTCCTCTTTCTGGAATACAGCTAGGAAGATGGCTGTGTCATTGCTGACAAGCTGCTATTCTCAGAGGTGTCCAGCTGAAAGTCCTAGATCAATGGATTTCCTCTGTCACTTTGATATGGCATGACTTACAGTTTCAGCAACTGAACTTGCCAGCCTTACAATTCTTTGCCCCTTGAATGGTCAGATAGGCTCCTTGGCAACTGGCATTTGTAAGGACACGAAACTATGCAGAATTTGTACCATGAGATGATGCCAAATGAGTCACGCCGGTAGATTAACTAGGACATGCAAGGCATGAGAGCACAAGAAGAGAGTACACAAGAAGACAGTACAATCTCCTTTTTTCTGAAACACTGTAGAGATCAAATTGAACACAAATCCTCCTGGGCTAGTTCTTGCAAAAGCCTAGGAGTTCTTTTTGTGTTCACACGCCTGGAATATTTAGCTTTGGATCACAGCAGAATGCAGATGACAAAACGAGGCCTTTTAAGTCACATCCAGTATGAAGCAGCATGAAAGAAGAAAGCAGCTGAGAGTGCCAACCCTGCTAGGTAATCTCAGTATTGGTCTTGACATTAGCAGAAATTTGAAATGAGTCTCTGAAAATGACAAAGGAGGCTGAAGAAAAGGGAGCCATGACTCCTCTTGCATAGTGTTTCCTAACAGGGATCTTCAAAATGGAAAGATTGTATCATCCTTTCAACTGAAGGAAGGTATGAAAACAACAGGAAGGAAACGGCATCACATGCTAGAAAGACTAGGAAAGAAGTACACTGGGCAGTGTACTTCTAGACAGAAAGGCCACTGATGGAAAACCAACTAAACTGGCACCAATGCAGCAGCATTGTACTAAAGCCAGAAATGTCCAGCGCTTCACTCTCTGCCGTTCCATTCAGATGCACACAGCAGCTCTGCAACAGTCCTACTGATCATCTCCTTGGCAAACTTGGAGTTGAGGGTCCGTGGTGAAGCAGAGTCCCCAGCAAGATGCAAAGGAGAGCTGCTTTCTTGCAACTTTGCCTTTATCAGTTCCATAGCTTTAAGCCATAACAAACACCATTCAACCAACCACCATACACCAGGCTTTGAACACACGACCGTTCTAAAACTTGTTGATCTACCTCTAATTCAGCTGCCTCACCTTCCCACAGTCCTTTTCTACTTAGCCAATGGAATGGGCCTCGGCCCAAGGCCTTCCTTTTGTAAGCTTCTAGCTAGATGCAGCAGCAAGCCACTACTTTCTTCTGTGCCAAGACTTCAGGTAGACGATTTGCATCTGCCCTTCCAGTGAAACCTAACGGGGAGAGAAAAGCCTCTCACAGATGTTCAGTCATTCCATTAGCTACACAGGCCAAATCAAAAGAAAAGCGAGCTATGGGTTTGTGTACTTGCTCCTACACAACACCCGCTGCCCTCTGACAATCAACTAGCAGAGAACCAGCAAAACTGAGACTTGAGGCAAACAACCCTTTGAAGGGAATAATGATGTCAGCAATTAAGACAACACATTTCCAGGCTACCGAGATACTTGAAATGTCAGCAAAGGCTGGAGACCAAAGGCTGAACTAATAGGGAAAGGGGTAAAAGAATCCCAAGAAAAACATGACCGAAGGTTAAAACAATTCCAAGAAAAACATAGGCAACTGACCTGTTGAAGCCTTCAGGAAATCAGTGGCCGCTGATTTACATAGGCCATTCAAGTTAGTTGACCCGTGCACCTTCCACCCCTTTTTCACCTTTCGGCACCATAGGGTGAATTGTGAGCATGAAATCACAATTCCTTGGATTCTCTTCTTAACTTGACGAGAGAAATTCAGCAACTGAAGTACCTGTTACTGATGTGGTACCCAGGAACACCGAGTTGACACATTTCATTTTGTTCAAACACAGCTAGCAAATCTAAGGGCACAAGGCTGGCTTCTTTTCATGACAATTTTTCTGTTTTACAACCTGCTCTGATCCTGGTGAAACTTTTTCATTAGCTTCTCTCTAAAAGCAAAAAGTCCAGTTCACTGTCCCATCCTACTGCTGCAAGTAAACCATGTGCATTGCCAAGACCAAAAACGGAATTGGAAGGTACAGAGACGCCCGGAGCTATGAGCAGATACGGGGCACATTTCGGTAGAAGCCGCCGTCTGCAGTGCACTGTGACCAGCAAAATCGCCTTTGCGCGAAGAAGCCGCTTCTTCGCCACTGGAAGACGTAGAGAGCGGCTACCTCTGAAAGCTGAAGAATGAAGCTGCACAACACTGGGATTGTGTGCACAGCTTGCACAATGATCCAAAACAGTACCTTACCACTCTCCACCCTTTCAAAACACATGAACATTCTGTTGAAAAGTGTTTTGGACAACTTTCTTTTTCTTCATGCAAAACACACTGCAGACTTCGCCGCAAAATGTAAAATCCGATGGGAGATGTTTTCTATGCTGACACAGTTTTTCCTTGCCAGACATGGTGGAAAAGCTTTTTGCAATGATGTAGACCACAAAAGACGCTAAAGACGAAGGTACGGATGTCCCCGGAGCTAAGCGCCGGTCCCGGGCACATTTCGGCCTAGCCGCCGCACTGGAGTGCACTGTGACCGGCACAATCGCCTTTGCGCGAAGAAGCCGATTCTTCGCCTCCGGCAGCGGGAGCGTCCGGCTGCTTCGGAAACGTGAAGAATGGAGAGGCACAACACTGGGATAGTGTGCGCAGCTTGCAAACTGATAGAAAACAGTACCTTACCACTCTCCTACCTTTTTCAAATATATGAATATACGGAAGGAAGGTGTTTTCCACAACTTTATTTTCTTCGTGCAAAACACTCAGCAGACCTCTCTGCAATATGTAAAACACGACGGGAGATGTTTTCTGTGCTGGCACAGTTTCTCCTTGCCTAAAATAGTGGAAAACTTTTCTGCAATGATGTAGACCACAAAAGTCCCGAAAGAAAAAGGTACGGATGTCCCCGGAGCTAAGCGCTGGTCCCGGGCACATTTCGGCAGATGCCGCCGCACAGGAGTGCACTGTGACCTGTACAATCGCCTTTGCGCAAAGAAGACGCTTCCTTGCCTCCGGGAGCCGGAGAGAGCGGCTGCTTTCAAAAGGTGAAGAATGAAGCTGCACAACACTGGGATAGTGTGCGCAGCATGCAAACTGATAGAAAACAGTACCTTACCACTCTCCTACCTTTTCCAAACACATGAACATTCGGTTGGAAGGTGTTTTGGACAACTTTCTTTTTCTTCGTGCAAAACACTCAGCAGAGCTCTCTGCAGCATGTAAAACACGATGGGAGATGTTTTCTGTGCTGGCACAGTTTCTCCATGCCAGACATAGTGGAAAAGCTTTTTGCTGTGATTTAGACCACAAAAGACGCTAAAGTCGAAATAAGGAGTTCCCGGAGCTAAGCGCCGGTCCCGGGCACATTTCGGCCGAAGCCGCCGCACTGGAGTGCACTGTGACCGGCACAATCGCCTTTGCGCGAAGAAGACGCTTCCTTGCCTCCGCGAGCCGGAGAGAGCGGCTGCTTTCAAAAGGTGAAGAATGAAGCTGCACAAGACTGGGATAGTGTGCGCAGCATGCAAACTGATAGAAAACAGTACCTTACCACTCTCCTACCTTTTCCAAACACATGAACATTCGATTGGAAGGTGTTTTGGAAAACTTTCTTTTTCTTCGTGCAAAACACTCAGCAGAGCTCTCTGCAGCATGTAAAACACCACGGGAGATGTTTTGTGAGCAGGCACAGTTTCTTCTTTCCAGACATAGTGGAAAAGCTTTTTGCAGTGATGTAGACCACAAAAGTCCAGAAAGACAAAGGTACGGATGTCCCCGGAACAAAGGCCCGATCCCGGGCACATTTCAGCAAAAGCCACCGCTCTGGAGTGCACTATGACCGGTACAATCGCCTTTGCTCGAAGAAGCCGATTCTTCGCCTCCGACAGCCGGAGAGAGCAGTAGCTTCGGAAAGGTGAGAATGAAGCTGCACAACACTGGCATAGAGTGTGCAGCTTGCCAACTGATAAAAAACAGTACCTTACCACTGTCCTACCTTTTCCAAACACATGAACATTCGATTGGAAGGTGTTTTGGAAAACTTTCTTTTTCTTCGGCAAAACACTCAGCAGAGCTCTCTGCAGCATGTAAAACACCATGAGAGATGTTTTCTGTGCTGGCACAGTTTCTCCATGCCAGACATAGTGGAAAAGCTTTTTGCAGTGATGTATACCACAAAAGACGCTAAAGTCGAAATAAGGAGTTCCCCGGAGCTAAGCGCCGGTCCCGGGCACATTTCGGCAGAAGCCGCCGCATTGGAGTGCACTGTGACCGGCACAATCGCCTTTGCGCGAAGAAGACGCTTCCTTGCCTCCGCGAGCCGGAGAGAGCGGCTGCTTCGGAAAGGTGGAGAATGAAGCTGCACAACACTGGGATAGTGTGCGCAGCTTGCAAACTGATAGAAAACAGTACCTTACCACTCTCCTACCTTTTCCAAACACATGAACATTCGATTGGAAGGTCTTTGGACAACTTTCTTTTCCTTCTTGCATAATAAACTTCTGCAGAGCTCTCTACAACATGTAAAACACGATGGGAGATGTTTTCTGTGCAGGCACGGTTTCTCCTTGCCAGACATAGTGGAAAAGCTTTTTGCAGTGATGTAGACCACAAAAGTCCCGATAGAAGAAGGTACGGATGTCCCCGGAGCTAAGCGCCGGTCCCGGGCACATTTCGGCAGAAGCCGCAGAACTGGAGTGCACTGTGACCTGTACAATCGCCTTTGCGCAAAGAAGACGCTTCCTTGCTTCCGCGAGCCGAGAGAGCGGCTGCTTCGGAAAGGTGGAGAATGAAGCTGCACAACACGGGGATAGTGTGCGCAGGTTGCAAACTGATAGAAAACAGTACCTTACCACTCTCCTACCTTTTCCAAACACATGAACATTCGATTGGAAGGTCTTTGGACAACTTCTTTTCCTTCTTGCACAATAAACTTCTGCAGAGCTCTCTACAACATGTAAAACACGATGGGAGATTTTTTCTGTGCTGGGACAGTTTCTCCTTGCTAGACATAGTGGAAAAGTTTTTTGCAATGATGTAGACCAGAAAAGCCCCGAAAGAAGAAGGTACGGATGTCCCCGGAGCTAAGCGCCTGTCCCGGGCGAATTTAGGCAGAAGCCGCGGCACTGGAGTGCACTGTGACCGGCACAATCGCCTTTGCGCAAAGAAGACGCTTCCTTGCCTCCGGGAGCCGGAGAGAGCGGCTGCTTTCAAAAGGTGAAGAATGAAGCTGCACAACACTGGATTGTGTGCGCAGCTTGCAAACTGATAGAAAACAGTACCTTACCACTCTCCTACCTTTTTCAAATATATGATTATACGGTTCGAATGGTTTTTGAACAACTTTCTGTTTCCTCGTGTAAAACACTCTGCAGACCTCTCTGCAACATGTAAAACACGACGGGAGACGTTTTCTGGCCTGGCACAGTTTCTCCTTGCCAGACATAGTCGAAAATCTTTTCGCAATGATGTAGACCCAAAAGACGCTAAAGACGAAATACGGAGTGCCCCGGAGCTAAGCGCCGGTCCCGGCACATTTTGGTAGAAGCCGCAACCCTTGAGTGCACTGTGACCGGCACAATCGCCTTTGCGGAAAGGTGCAGCTTTTTCGCCTCCGGGAGCCGAAGAGACCAGTAGCTTCGGAAAGGTGGGAATGAAGGTGCACAACACTGGGATAGGGTGCGCAGCCTGCAAACTGATCCAAAACTGTACCTTACCACTCTCCTACCTTTTCCAAACACATGAACATTCGGTTGGAAGGTGTTTTTCACAACTTTCTTTTTCTTCTTGCATAATAAACTTCTGCAGAGCTCTCTGCAACATGTAAAAAACGATGGGAGATGTTTTCTGTGCTGGCACAATTTCTCCTTGCGTAACATAGTGGAAAACCTTTCTGCAATGATGTAGACAACAAAAGACGCTAAAGACGAAAGATACGGAGCTCCCCGGAGCTAAGCGCTGGTCCCGGGCACATTTCGGAAGAAGCCGCCGCACTGGAGTGCACTGTGACCAGTACAATCGCCTTTGCGCGAAGAAGCCGGTTCTTCGCCTCCGGGAGCCGGAGAGAGCGGCTGCTTTCGAAAGGAGAAGAATGAAGCTGCACAACAATGGAATAGTGTGCGCAGCTTGCAAACAGATCCAAAACAGTACCTTACCACTCTCCTACCTTTTCCAAACACATGAATATTCGGTTGGAAGGTGTTTTGGACAACTTTCTTTTTCTTCTTGCAAAACACTCTGCATAGCTGTCTGCAACATGTAAAACACGATGGGAGATGTTTTCTGTGCTGGCACAGTTTCTCTATGCCAGACGTAGTGGAAAAGTTCTTTTTCAATGATGTCGACAACAAAAGTCCCGAAAGACGATGGTACGTAGCTCCCCGGGGTTATGCCCCGGTCCCTGGCACATTTCGGCAGAAGCCGCAGAACTGCAGTGCACTGTGACCTGTACAATCGCCTTTGCGCGAAGAAGCCGCTTCTTCGCCTCCGGGAGCCGGAGAGAGCGGCTGCTTCCGAAAGGTGAAGAATGAAGCTGAACAACACTGGTTTAGTGTGCGCAGAGTGCAAACTGATAGAAAACAGTACCTTACTACTCTCCTACCTTTTCCAAACACATGAACATTCGGTTGGAAGGTGTTTAGGACAACTTTGTTTTTCTTCTTGCAAAACACTCAGCAGAGCTCTCTGCAACATGTAAAACATTATTTGAGATGTTTTCGGCCCTGGCACAGTTTCTCCATGCCAGATATAGTGGAAAAGTTTTTTGCAATGATGTCGACCACAAAAGTCCCAAAAGACGATGGTATGCATCTCCCCGGAGTTATGCCCTGGTCCCGGGCACATTTCGGCAGAAGCCGCAGAACTGGAGTGCACTGTGACCGGCACAATCGCCTTTGCTCGAAGAAGCCGATTCTTCGCCTCCGGGAGCCGGAGAGAGAGGCTGCTTCGGAAAGGTGGGAATGAAGCTGCACAACCCTGGGATAGTGTGCGCAGCTTGCAAACTGATAGAAAACAGTACCTTACCACACTCCTACCTTTTCCAAACACATGAACATTTGATTGGAAGGTGTTTTGGACAACTTTGTTTTTTTTCCTGCAAAACACTCTGCAGTCTTCTCTGCAGCAT